>NC_059201.1:43290335-43949155 GCF_020615455.1 Coregonus clupeaformis | reverse complement strand
TGTGAAGAGCACAGGGCGATCTTGCCAATCTTGGTGTTCTCTGGCAAATGCCAAACGTCCTGCACGGTGTTGGGCTGTAAGCACAACCCCCACCTGTGGACGTCGGGCCCTCATACCACCCTCATGGAGTCTGTTTCTGACCGTTTGAGCAGACACATGCACATTTGTGGCCTGCAGGAGGTCATTTTGCAGGGCTCTGGCAGTGCTCCTCCTGCTCCTCCTTGCACAAAGGCGGAGGTAGCAGTCCTGCTTCTGGGTTGTTGCCCTCCTACGGCCTCCTCCACGTCTCCTGATGTACTGGCCTGCCTCCTGGTAGCGCCTCCATGCTCTGGACACTACGCTGACAGACACAGCAAACCTTCTTGCCACAGCTCGCATTGATGTGCCATCCTGGATGAGCTGCACTACCTGAGCCACTTGTGTGGGTTGTAGACTCCGTCTCATGCTACCACTAGAGTGAAAGCACCGCCAGCATTCAAAAGTGACCAAAACATCAGCCAGGAAGCATAGGAACTGAGAAGTGGTCTGTGGTCACCACCTGCAAAACCAGTCCTTTATTGGGGGGTGTCTTGCTAATTGCCTATAATTTCCACCTGTTGTCTATTCCATTTGCACAACAGCATGTGAAATGTATTGTCAATCAGTGTTGCTTCCTAAGTGGACAGTTTGATTTCACAGAAGTGTGATTGACTTGGAGTTACATTGTGTTGTTTAAGTGTTCCCTTTATTTTTTTGAGCAGTGTATATTGGCAAATGATCCCACTGTCTATTGTTTTGAATGGTGTGTAATAATGAATTGTTTGGAACAGATTGTGATAATAAATGATGTGTTTGACTCATTGTCTTGTTGTTGTATTTGAATATCCTTCTGTTACATTGGAAAATAAATGATCTAAGTAATAAGTGTCTACAGGCTTTCAACTTTGGTCACATGTGGTCTATCATTCCATAGACATCCTTAATCAACACCTTTGTTACAGCAAGAACATGATGACCTAAGATTTGTCAAAATAAACAAGACCATGCAAGGCATCTGTCTATGTGAACCACATGAATACATGTACTGTAGAGCCACAAGGAGGACCAGCAGAGAACACTGAGTAAGATATCAACTAACTGATTACACAATATGATAAACATTGGACGTAAAGGGAGACCCCATGTCATTGCACATTCTTTATTATGGCAGGAAAGTTTACGTTCGGTACAGATCATTATTTTATCATCAATTAAATTGGCATCCCCACGGTTTTTCATAAATAGTGCATTTATATACCAACCATTAGAAAAATTATCTAATTTGGAGTAAGCGGTTATCAAATACATACTACAATAATAACAAACATATTTCCAATATTCTTTGGTATCGAATTCACTAGACATAGTTATGAAAATCTAACTTCTAGATTTATCTGTCATATGCACATGACAATTCATGTTAATTAATGTTTTATCCTCAACTCGGTGTTAGTATATCAGGTCAGAAGTTGGGTCGAGAAATACAGTAATGCCTTTGTCTGTTTCTTTATTATTTTTAGAGATAAATTATCTTGTAATTAATTTGCCAATAACAATCACCAGTAAGGTGATGCTCAGTAATCAACAGGGAAAAAACAAGGCAACTTAAAAACAAAAAAAGTCGGAAATTACTGTTTTCTTTATTCCTTACAATGTGCTCAATGTGAAACTGGGCACTGGGCAGCACCTGTACTGTCCAGCTTCCAGATTAATGTGTTCAGACAATGTCTCACTGAACAATGAGTAAGTTATTCCTGTTTTATCAAGACACCTCCTTAAACGTCTATCCCTTACAAAAAATTAACTCTAATGCCAAACCGGACAAAAGCAAACATGATGTACTTTAGTTTTGGCTGAAACGCTGGAGTCACAAGGCCAGGGCTCGATATCGTTGGGAAGGAACCTGGTGAGATCCAGTTTGGACCAGGAAGACGTTCATCCCACTGTGCATTGTCATATCATGTGAGCAGAAAGAAAGAAAACATGGTGGGGTTGAGGTTACAGGAATCTTGTTTGAGTATGTTTGCACTGTATACGATAGGCGAAGCATATTATGTGTGATAATATTTGAAGTATACCATGTTGCTATCGCCATCATAACCAGGGTTGTGTACTAACCAGGGTTGATCAATCAACACAGCTTCATCCTGTTCCCTTCCTAAGAACTGGAAAGGGAAAGGGAAAGGGGGATACCTAGTCAGTTGTACTGGGATGACACACATGACAAATCAGCTGCTTACTCAGCTAAACCTATAGTTTAAGTGGAAATGAGTACACTCAAATCTAACTGTCTGTCTTTGCAGACAGAGATCTACGTGTTTTTGCTAAATTAGAATAGTCTACATTCAGAGAATTTGCACAATTGATCATCCAACTTGAAATCATCCGATTTCTCTTAGATTTGTTACATCTGTCTATTGAAGTCTTTGCAGTACCAGACTGTTATGTTAAGGGAGGGTCAGACGTTCAAATGACCTTTCCCTTCTTTACTGGCCACAATCTGCTTGCTGGCTGGATGTAGTAGGCCTATAATTTAACATTCAATTATATGGCTACAGCTCTGGTGGACATTCCAGCAGTCAGCATGCCAATTGCATGCTCCCTCAAAACTTGAGACATCTGTGGCATTGTGTTGTGTGACAAAACTGCACATTTTAGAGTGGTCTTTTATTGTCCCCAGCACAAGGTGCACCTGTGTAATGATAATGCTGTTTAATCAGCTTCTTGATATGCCACACCTGTCAGGTGGCTGGATTATCTTGGCAAAGGATAAACACTCACTAACAGGGATGTAAACAAAATAGTGCGCAAAATTTGTGAGAAATAAGCTTTTAGTGCATATGGAAAATGTTGGGATCTTTTATTTAAACTCATGAAACATGGGACCAACACTTCACATGTTGCGTTTATTTTTTTGTTCAGTATATACAATATGACGGGGTGTCAAACTCATTCCACGGAGGGCCTGAGTGTACTCATTCAAGGGTTTTTCTTTAGTTTTACTGTTTCCTACATTGTAGAATAATAGTGAAGACATCAAAACTATGAAATAACACATATGGAATCATGTAGTAACCAAAAGTGTTAAACAAAGCAAAATATATTTTATATTTGAGATTCTTCAAATAGCCACCATTTGCCTTGGTGACAGCATTGCACACTCTTGGCATTCTCTCAACCAGCTTCATGAGGTAGTCACCTGGAATGCATTTCGGCAGGTAGCTTAGTGGTTAAGAGCGTTGTGCCAGTAACTGAAAGGTTGCTTGTTCTAATCCCCAAGCCGACTAGGTGAAAAATCTGTCGATGTGCCCTTGAGCAAGGCACTTAACCCTGATTGCTCCTGTAAGTCGCTCTGGATAAGAGCGTCTGCTAAATTACTAAAATGTAAATGTACATTTCAATTAACAGGTGTGCCTTCTTAAAAGTTAATTTGTGGAATTTATTTCCTTCTTAATGCATTTGAGCCAATCAGTTGTGTTGTGACAAGGTAGGGGGGTATACAGAAGATAGCTATATTTGGTAAAAGACCCAAGTACATTTATTGGCAAGAACAGCTCAAATAAGCAAAGAGAAACGACAGTCCATCATTACGTTAAGACATGAAGGTCAGTCAATATGGCAAATGTCAAGAACTTTGAAAGTTTCTTCAAGTGCAGTCGCAAAAACCATCAAGCGTTATGATGAAACTGGCTCTCATGAGGACCGCCACAGGAATGGAAGACCCAAAGTTACCTCTGCTGCAGAGGATAAGTTCATAAGAGTTACCAGCCTCAGAAATTGCAGCCCAAATAAATGCTTCACAGAGTTCAAGTAACAGACACATCTCAACATCAACTGTTCAGAGGAGACTGTGTGAATCAGGCCTTCATGGTCGAATTGCTGCAAAGAAACCACTACTAAAGGACACCAATAAGAAGAAGAGACTTGCTTGGGCCAAGAAACACGAGTAATGGACATTAGACCGGTGGAAATTTGTCCTTTGGTCTGGAGTCCAAATTTGAGATTTTTGGTTCCAACCGCTGTGTCATTGTGAGACGCAGTGTGGGTGAACGGATGATCTCCGCATATGTAGTTCCCACCGTAAAGCATGGAGGAGGACGTGTTATGGTGTGGGGGTGCTTTGCTGGTGACACTGTCTGTGATTTATTTAGAATTCAAGGCACACTTAACCAGCATGGCCACCACAGCATTCTGCAGCAATTCGCCATCCCATCTGGTTTGGGCTTACTGGGACTATAATTTGTTTTTCAACAGGACAATGACCCAACACACCTCCAGTCTACTTATGGCCTCATGAAAAGCTTGAATCCAGTCATAGTGGCACGGCTAAAGTGAACCATGATGTGTCATGCTCAGAGTAAATCAAAGTCAACTCACCCTAAACTTTAGCACAATAATAAACACACCAAAGATAATAACACACTAAGGAACAGTTTCAGATACATCTTTATTGAATCCCCATCTCTGTATCAATTAGACAGAGATTGCAGACTCAAAAACAGTGTACAAAAACAGACATCTATAGAAAAGTATGCTTATATTGAAATATGTCCAAAGGTTTTATAACAAAACATGTAACTGAAAAAAAAAATTAAGTTCAACAATCTTGCAGAGTAGAGAGATAAAATACCAAGGTAACATACATATACAAATGTACATCTTCTGCATGTGTTTATGCGTACAAAAGTGTCATTGCAAGTTAATCTGCGCATGATTGACCATTTCGAGAGAAAGGTCCTTTTTTATCTCACATTTCAAATCCACTGCTGTGCACAATCAGTATTGGGAAGGCACTTTGCAACAGACCAACAGAATAAGACAAGAAAACGGCACAGGTAAGTATCCAAGCAATCAATCAATAAAAACATCCTATAAATTGAAGTACCAAAACAGGTGAGATAAACCAAACAATACCACCAGATGATTTGATTAGCATGTATGGGCGATCCCAAGTGTTGCCACAACCACCAATTATATAAGAGCATATTTCTAAACAGCATCGTCGCTCACTTATCCAATAAATAACACAAAACAGGCCTTAATAAACGCTTTTTACTCCATTCGCTGTGTGAAAAGCATCACTATTCAGTGGGGACATAAAAAGAGCTTAATATGACCTAAACAGACTGATTGATCAAAGCCATAGGTCATATCACTAAACTGGTAGTGGGTACACTACCAGAGCCAGGTAACAGCACAGTGAACTAGACCTGGGTTCAAATAGTATTTCATTTAGGTTGCCTGGCACAATAGAAGAGTCCCAAAAGTGCAAACCCACCCATCAGTCACTCCAGTCAGACTCAAACAAATGCTTTTCGGGTACTTTTTGAACCCAGGTCTACAGTGAACAGCGAAACCTCTGTCACTATCCAGTGAACAAACTCTCGCCCCATCCTCACCCCCAAAAACATTTATATCCAGAACAGTACACAGCAGATCATGGGCGTGCACTGTGAGGAAAACCTTTCAAATCAAACAACCACCACCAAAACCTACACGTCTCTTTCCATCATTGGCAAGGAAGGAAAAAAACATTTATATATACACACACACACACACACACACACACACACACACACACACACACACACAGGATCCCCATTAATTGACAAACTATTAAAATCAATCATTAGGTTTTATCATATATATACGCATTTCATATATATATGAATATATGAATGTTATATACACTTGTTACAATCACAATATAACTATAAATAAAAGCAGGAATGTACTGAAAGTAACAGAGCAAAATTATCGGACAAACAATACAGACTAAAAGCCTTCTGGTTGATTACATTCGGAGGACAAAAGCACACATATCAGAGCACCAAACACACAGACACACAGATATTTCAGCATACATGCTCTTTTAGTCGCTCCCTAGTAGGCCTCCCGTATCTAGCATAAATTAAGAGTAAAATCAGCACAGCACATTGACATCTCAAACATCAATTTATTAAAAAAAAAAAAACTGTGCACAAAGCGGACAGGGCAATCAATAAGTTAATAAAATATATTCTACATTTCTCACGATTTCTAATAGTCAAACCTGAAATTGGTCCCTGTTGAATATCCAGAACTGATTTAACAAGTATGTGACTAACAAATACATCTCTTCTTAAAAATGCCATAATAAGAGAATAAAACATTCTCAAATGTAACAGCCATAGTGAGGCATACGGTTTTATTCTTGCCCTGCAGAAACTGGTAGAATTGACTGATTCTATTATTATATTCAGAGTTGGACTAGAGGTCCACCTGCAGCCTCTCCCCATCAGTAGCTCTGTCTGAAGTAAGGGGAAAGCTTGGGTTAGAAGGTGTCACTGCAGCTGTGAAAACCATGTAGATAATAACAAAGCATTTCAAAATGACCCAGTCAACGTACGTACTAACCCATAGATTACCAGTATGACTAGGACCTCAGGGTATTTTCTGCATAGAAAAGTCTTGGCCGGGCAGCATATGTCCAAACAGTGAAAACGTATGTGGAAAAGATAATGGACCTAGGCCTATATATTTTTCAATAAGATCCTCTTTGGATCTAAATCAAAACTAGACAGTCAGGGATAATCTAAAATGTAAAAAAAAAAAAAAAAAAATTGTCATGGCATGGGGCCCCCATTGATTTTGTTATAATGTTTGAGTCACTCAGATAGCATAAGAACATAGATAAGCCATGGTAAATTGTGTACAAATGCAGGAAATTAGCTTTAAAATATATATTTTTTCCCTCAGCACCATGACAAAATGTGTGGAATTGCAAGAAACTAGCTTTAAAAACTGTAAAATGTTATCTCCACCGCATGGTGAAACTGCAGGAAATTAGATTTTAAAACAGCAACATCTTCTCTCTGCGCCCAAGAGGGCCTCTAAAATGTTTGGTCGGCGACCGTGCCATTGGCCACGCCCACTGCCACACCCACCACCTAAGCCCTATTTTGATAGAGAAAAAATCCTGGACCAGACATGATAATAACAATAACAGCATTGACTAATATATGTTTCTTATATGTGCGTGTGTTTGGTAATGGATCATAAGGGGATGGTTATGTCATAAACAATACAAATACAATAAAAACAAAAATATGATTTACGGTAGACTTCAAAGATAGACAGCAGATTCAAAAAAATCGTGTACTTTTTTTTTTAAGCTTAATGTTAAAATGATTCATGTTTATGTACATTTGATATATTGCTCTGAAATGGTATAGATGAAAACATTTATATTGATAGTAATAGCAAGGTCCATGACACAGAAAGGTGACAGAATGTGATAAACAACAACAGTGAGAGATGATGCCATCAACATCAAAGCAGTCTAAAGACAGTCTACAGACAACGTAAGAGTAGTCATTCCCTTCCATCTGATAGGCTGACAGACCTAGGGGCAACGTTCCCCCACTTTCCTTCAGACCTACGGGTCACTTCCCCCCCAGCTCCATCCCACTATGTCCTGCTTCAGAGTCCACCAGCGACGAGGCAAAGGCTGACTGGACGATCTGGAAGCCAAACGACTCCAGTAGAGACATGTTCTGTTGAGGGGAGAAGGGCGAGCCCAGGGAAGGACCCAGCTCCCCCAGACCTGACCCCGACCCTGCACCCACCACCAGACTCTTCTGGACCCCATGATGATGCACTCTGTTGACGTGCTTGTTGAGGTAGGATTTGGTGCGGAAGGTCTGGTTGCACTCGCTGCAGGGGAACTTTTTCTCTGGCGAGTCCTGGCTGGTCTTGGCTTTAGCGCCACCTGGTGGCGACCCCTGCACGGCCCCAGTACCGGCAGAGGCTCCATTGCAGGCGAATGGCGTCAGAGACCCAAGGTCCTCCCCCTCGGACTTGTGCAGGGATTTCATCTCGTCGCCATTGGACAGCTCCCTGAACGACGGCTCGTCTCCCTCAGATTCTCCCTGATGGGGGCATTTCCCAGCATTCTCTTGCCCGTCTGAGGTAAAGACAAAGGGGGTTGGGGGAGGGGGAAGTTGGGAGGAAAGGGAGAGATGGTGGCGTGGGAGAGATGGTGGGGGTTGGGGAGAGGGGAAGGACACAGGGGAAGGATAAGGGGAGAGAAAAGAAAAACGGGAAAATTAGGCCATGCGCACACAACACAAAATCTTTCTATTTAGACCACCAGGCAGCACTGCTCTCCACCACCAACACCACCTGCAACACGAACAGGACAGTTTAATGCTATGTGTACTAACCATCTACTCCCCTGACAAAACAATTCATATAATATTGTTTTTAAGTAGAATTGTACTGCAATTCTTAGAAGATATGTTGGTAATTCATATGAAATCAAAGTTTATTGGTCGCCTACACAGATTTGTAGATTTTACATTTTACATTTAAATTTTAGTCATTTAGCAGACGCTCTTATCCAGAGCGACTTACAGGAGCAATTAGGGTTAAGTGCCTTGCTCAAGGGCACATCGACAGTTTTTTCACCTAGTCGGCTCGGGGATTAGAACCAGCGACCTTTCGGTTACTGGCACAATGCTCTTAACCACTAAGCTACCTGTTACCGCCGTTGCAGCAAAATGCTTGTGTTTCTAGCTCCAACAGTGCAGTAATACCTAGCAATAATAATAAAATAAATATACACATAATCCAGATAAATACAAAAAAACTAGTTATGTAGGATGAGCCATGACTAGAACACAGTAAAGACATATAAAGTGGATGAAACAGTATGTAAACATTATTTAAGTGACAAGTGTTCAATGACTATGTACAGTGGGGAGAACAAGTATTTGATACACAGCCGATTTTGCAGGTTTTCCTACTTACAAAGCATGTAGAGGTCTGTAATTTTTATCATAGGTACACTTCAACTGTGAGAGACGGAATCTAAAACAAAAATCCAGAAAATCACATTGTATGATTTTTAAGTAATTAATTTGCATTTTATTGCATGACATAATTATTTGATACATCAGAAAAGCAGAACTTAATATTTGGTACAGAAACCTTTGTTTGCAATTACAGAGATCATACGTTTCCTGTAGGTCTTGACCAGGTTTGCACACACTGCAGCAGGAATTTTGGCCCACTCCTCTATACAGACCTTCTCCAGATCCTTCAGGTTTCAGGGCTGTCGCTGGGCAATACAGACTATCAGCTCCCTCCAAAGATTTTCTATTGGGTTCAGGTCTGGAGACTGACTAGGCCACTCCAGGACCTTGAGATGCTTCTTACGGAGCCACTCCTGAGTTTCCCTGGCTGTGTGTTTCGGGTCGTTGTCATGCTGGAAGACCCAGCCACGACCCATCTTCAATGCTCTTACTGAGGGAAGGAGGTTGTTGGCCAAGATCTCGCGATACATGGCCCCATCCATCCTCCCCTCAATACGGTGCAGTCGTCCTGTCCCCTTTGCAGAAAAGCATCCCCAAAGAATGATGTTTCAACCTCCATGCTTCATGGTTGGGATGGTGTTCTTGGGGTTGTACTCATCCTTCTTCTTCCTTCAAACACGGCGAGTGGAGTTTAGACCAAAAAGCTCTATTTTTGTCTCATCAGACCACATGACCTTCTCCCATTCCTCCTCTGGATCATCCAGATGGTCATTGGCAAACTTCAGATGGGCCTGGACATGCGCTAGCTTGAGCAGGGGGACTTGCGTGCGCTGCAGGATTTTAATCCATGACGGTGTAGTGTGTTACTAATGGTTTTCTTTGAGACTGTGGTCCCAGCTCTCTTCAGGTCATTGACCAGGTCCTGCCATGTAGTTCTGGGCTGATCCCTCACCTTCCTCATGATCATTGATGCCCCACGAGGTGAGATCTTGCATGGAGCCCCAGACCGAGGGTGATTGACCGTCATCTTGAACTTCTTCCATTTTCTAATAATTGCGCCAACAGTTGTTGCCTTCTCACCAAGCTGCTTGCCTATTGTCCTGTAGCCCATCCCAGCCTTGTGCAGGTCTACAGTTTTATCCCTGATGTCCTTACACAGCTCTCTGGTCTTGACCATTGTGGAGAGGTTGGAGTCTGTTTGATTGAGTGTTTGGACAGGTGTCTTTTATACAGGTAACAAGTTCAAACAGGTGCAGTTAATACAGGTAATGAGTGGAGAACAGGAGGGCTTCTTAAAGAAAAACTAACAGGTCTGTGAGAGCCGGAATTCTTACTGGTTGGTAGGTGATCAAATACTTATGTCATGCAATAAAATGCAAATTAATTACTTAAAAATCATACAATGTGATTTTCTGGATTTTTGTTTTAGATTCCGTCTCTCACAGTTGAAGTGTACCTATGATAAAAATTACAGACCTCTATATGCTTTGTAAGTAGGAAAACCTGCAGTGTATCAAATACTTGTTCTCCCCACTGTATATAGGGCAGCAGTCTCTAAGGTGCAGGGCTGAGTACCGGGTGGTAGCCGGCTAGAACAGTGACTAAGGCTCAGGGCAGGGTACTAGTGGCGACTGTTTAACAGTCTGATGGTCTGGAGAGTCTAAGAAGCGGTAGATCTGTTCTATGTGCGCTATTTCTATGCTTCCCGTTCTTAAGTTTCATTGTTGCGTCTTTTACTTTCAGTTTTGTACACCAGCTTCAAATGGCTGAAAATACATTATTTGTGGTTATTGAAAATATATGTGTCACAGTGGTTTAGATGGTACAATGATTCTCTACACTACGCAGAATTTTAGCAACCAGGAAATGGCGGAGTGATTTCTTCATATTGCAACTTTAACACGCTTAAAATACTTACATCGGCCACAGAGAACGAGAGCACACAGTTCTCGTGAGCATTGGGGGCCCGCGTCTCAATTTTGTTTTACTCGAAGCGGGTGAAGAAGGTCTTTAGTTCGTCACCAATAACAAGAGGAGACCTGCTTGGGCCAAGAAACACGAGCAACGGACAATAGTCTAGAGTACAAATTGGAGATTTTTGGTTCCAACCGCCATGTCTTTGTGAGACGCAGTGTGGGTGAACAGATGTGTAGTCTCCACATGTGTAGTTCCCACCGTAAAGCATGGAGGAGGAGGTGTTTGGTGTGGGGGTGCTTTGCTGGTGACACTGTCCGTGATTTATTTATAATTCAAGGCACACTTAACCAGCGTGGCTACCACAGCATTCTGCAGCGATACGCCATCCCAACTGGTTTGCGCTTAGTGGGACTATCATTTGTTTTCAACAGGACAATGACCCAACACACCTCCAGGCTGTGTAAGGGCTATTTTACCAATAAGGAGAGTGATGGAGAGCTGCATCAGATGACCTGGCCTCCACAATCCCCCAACCTCAACCCAATTGAGATGGTTTGGGATGAGTCGGACGGCAGAGTGAAGGAAAAGCAGCCAACAAGTGCTCAGCATATGTAGGAAAAGCATTCCAGGTGAAGCTGGTTGAGAGTTTGCCAAGAGTGTGCAAAGCTGTCATCAAGGCAAAGGGTGGCTATTTGAAGAATCTCAAATATAAAATATATTTTGATTTGTTTAACACTTTTTTGGTTACTACAGTGCCTTGCAAAAGTATTCATCCCCCTTCGCGTTTTTCCTATTTTGTTGCATTACAACCTGTACACAAAATAGTCCAAATTGGTGAAGTGAAAAAAATAACTTATTTCAAGAAATTAAAAAATTAAAAATAACCAAAAAGTGGTGCGTGCATATGTATTCACCCCCTTTGCTATGAAGCCCCTAAATAAGATCTGGTGCAACCAATTTCCTTCAGAAGTCACATAATTAGTTAAATAAAGTCCACCTGTGTGCAATCTAAGTGTCAGATGATCTGTCACATGATCTCGGTATATATACACCTGTTCTGAAAGGCCCCAGAGTCTGCAACACCACTAAGCAAGGGGCACCACCAAGCAAGCGGCACCATGAAGACCAAGGATCTCTCCAAACAGGTCAGGGATAAAGTTGTGGAGAAGTACAGATCAGGGTTGGGTTATAAAAAAATAACAGAAACTTTGAACAGCTCACGGAGCACCATTAAATCCATTATTTAAAAAATTGAAAGAATATGGCACCACAACAAACCTGCCAAGAGAGGGCCGCCCACCAAAACTCACGGACCAGGCAAGGAGGGCATTAATCAGAGAGGCAACAAAGAGACAAAAGATAACCCTGAAGGAGCTGCAAAGCACCACCGCGGAGATTGGAGTATCTGTCCATAGGACCACTTTAAGCCGTACACTCCACAGAGCTGGGCTTTACGGAAGCGTGGCCAGAAAAAAGCCATTGCTTAAAGAATAAAATAAGCAAACACATTTGGTGTTCGCAAAAAGGCATGTGGGAGACTCCCCAAACATATGGAAGAAGGTACTCTGGTCAGATGAGACTCAAATTTAGCTTTTTGGCCATCAAGGAAAACGCTATGTCTGGCGCAAACCCAACACCTCTCATCACTACGAGAACACCATCCCAATGTTTTTTATTGGCAGGGACTGGGAAACTGGTCAGAATTGAAGGAATGATGGATGGCGCTAAATACAGGGAAATTCTTGAGGGAAACCGGTTTCAGTCTTCCAGAGATTTGAGACTGGGACGGAGGTTCACCTTCCAGCAGGACAATGACCCTAAGCATACTGCTAAAGCAACACTCAAGTGGTTTAAGGGGAAACATTTAAATGTCTTGGAATGGCCTAGTCAAAGCCCAGACCTCAATCCAATTGAGAATCTATGACTTAAAGATTGCTGTACACCAGCGGAACCCATCCAACTTGAAGGAGCTGGAGCAGTTTTGCCTTTAAGAATGGGCAAAAATCCCAGTGGCTAGATGTGCCAAGCTTAAAGAGACATACCACAAGAGACTTGCAGCTGTAATTGCTGCAATAGCTGGCTCTACAAAGTATTGACTTTGGGGGGTGAATAGTTTTGCACGCTCAAGTTCAGTTTTTTTGTCTTATTTCTTGTTTGTTTCACAAAAAAAGTATTTTGCATCTTCAAAGTGGTAGGCATGTTGTGTAAATCAAATGATACAAACCCCCAAGAAATCCATTTTAATTCCAGGTTGTACGGCAACAAAATAGGAAAAATGCCAAGGGGGGGTGAATACTTTGGCAAACCACTGTACATGATTCCATATGTGTTATTTCATAGTTTTGATGTCTTCACTATTATTCTACAATTGCGACTCCACTTTGTCCCTGTACTGTAGTTTTGCCTCTGATTGCCTTACTGAGGTCGTAGCTGGTCTGTTTGTACACGTCTATGTTCCCAGACATCTTACCATGGTTAAATGTGGTGGTTTGGGCTTTCAGTTTTGCGTGAATGCTGCCATCTATCCACGGTTTTTGGTGTGGATAAGTTCTAAATCGTCACAGTGGGAAAAACATCCTCTATGCACTTCCTGATGAACCCAGTCACAGAGTCAGTGTATACGTCAATACTATTTTCAGAGGCGACCCAGAATATTTCCCAGTCAGCGTGATCAAAACAATCTTGAAGCATAGATTCCGATTGGTCAGACCAACGTTGAACAGTCCTTATCATGGGAGCTTCCTGTTTAAGTTTCTGCCTATAGGTTGGGAGGAGCAGAATGGAGGCGTGATCTGATTTGCCGAAGGGAGGGTGGGGAAGGGCCTTCTAGCCGTCCCGGAAGGAAGAGTAGCAATGATCCAGGGTCCGTGTTGCGTGTCTAGCACAGGAGATGTGTTGATAGAATTTCGGTAGCGTTTTCCCCAGATTTCCTTTATTTAAGTCCCCAGCTACAATAAATGCAGCCTTAGGATATGCGGTTTCCAGCTTGCACATAGTCCAGTGTAGTTCCTTGAGAGCCGTCGCGGTGTCGGCTTGGGGTGGAATATACACTTCAGTGACGATGACTGAAGAACATTTTCTTGAGAGGAAATGTGGTCACCATTTGATGGTGAAGTATTCCAGATCGGGAGAACAAAAGGACTTGAGTTCCTGTACGTCACCACATTCACACCATGAATTGTTAATCATGAAACAAACCCCTCCGCCTTTTCTTTTCCCGGAGAGTTCTTCCTTCCTGTCCGCGCGATGGACGGAGAACCCCGCTGGCTGAACGGACGGGAACAATATATTCGGAGAGAGACATTATTCCGTAAAACAGAGTATGTTACAGTCCCGGATGTCTCTCTGGAAGGAGATCTTCGCCCTGAGCTCGTCTACTTTATTGTCCAGGGACTGAACATTAGCGAATAATATACTTATAGGAACAGAGGGCACGTTTGTTCAGATTATGCGGTAAGCAGACATTCCGCAGCTTCATTCATTTACCCAATAGATAATATGCTTTTCATTGAGAGCAAAGTCTGTTTCTTCTTTGTGAGTTTCGGGCAAAAAACGCAATTCTACACAACAGCTTTTTGTGTTTATTGATAGCATGCCATGGCAGATTAGTTTAGCTCTGATTGAACACTGTACAATATCAGCCCAGAATATCTGACATGAAATAGGCCAGGTTTGGACAAATTTGATGTAGGTGGGGGCCCACAAAACATCTGAACTCATCATGAGGGGGCAGCAGTGGCTGCGTACCCACATCCATACCCACACATGCAGTCAGAGCCTTTTGGGGGCCCTAAGTGACATTTTGTTCCCTCCCCCCACCTTGCGAGCAAAACATTTTAGCAGCTCCCCCTCTTGACAGCGGAGAGAAACAAATTACATTTTAGAGTTTATCTTCTGCAATTCTACACATTTTGCCATGGGGCGTAGAGAAAATGCTTCAGTTTTGTAACACATTTCATGTAATTCTACTCATTTTGCCATGGGGCAGATAAATAAATGAGCAGTTTTACAGCGAATTTCCTGCAGTTCTACACATTTTGCCATAGGGTGGAGTTAAATGTTTGCATTTTTTAATGACATCTGACTGAGTGACTAACAAAATTAATGGGGCCTCCCCGGTCGGTAATTCGACCATGATTACTTCAAGTTTAGATCGCTGGCTAGACTAACTTACCAATCCAACAATTGCTGACATGGGTTAATTAAGTGACTGTCAGTGACTGACATAACAAGAGAAACTGCTATTCTACTATTTTAACTCTCAACAGTAAGTTGAGACCCCAAGTGAGTTCCTAAAAAAAAGGCCTACAAAAGGGGGGCCGCCAGTTGCCCATCCCTGAAATAGGCCATTGTATCGGCTGATACAGATGTCATGTTTTTATCACGATACCAAAACCACATCGGAACTACTCCTGCGACATCTCATGTCTCCACATCCGCAAACTTCTAGCGGCTTATTTCCAGGAAACCTTTTGCTCATGCATCCAGTCAACCAAATGTCCTTTACTCTTTATACACATGCACCCATAGAGGTTGGAATCTCCTCATCCAACCAACCCTTTACAGTGGAACCCTTGTTACCCGTCCAATCAGTGGGCCTAGTTAGCGCCCAGGCCCGGCCCAGACCCCACCCTCCGGCTAGCCCGTACTGACCTGGCAGAGGCCTGTGGAGGGGGTGGAACCCAGGCAGGCCGGCAGAGCATTCCCAGAAATACGGAGCCCCCCCAGGCCCTGGTTTCCCCAGGAGCAGCTCGGGCTGCAGGCCCAGGAAGGGAGGGCCGGGCTGGGGGAGAAAGCAGTGACCCTCTGCCTCTTGGAAGGTGACCAGCAGCCGGCGACTGTTGCACAGGTCTATACCAACGACAGACAAACACCAAGCCACCGACAGAGAGTAGAGTGGGGACAGCAAAGACAACAGACAAGGCCAGAGGAAACCATACAGTCAATGTAGTCCGAATATTATTCAGACCTTACTAGGTCTTTCACTTAGTAGCTTTACTTTGTCCAGTGAATGAAACTTTTTCCTGTATTACTTGCCAAGCCAGCAGACTGCTAGTCTGTTCTAGAGAATTGAATGTTTGCAATGGTATTTCTTCTCTGTAAAATAACTTTTTCCTTTATGAAGTCTACAGCTATTCTTTATGCTATTCCTTTCTATTTCCTTTATAAAATATATTTTTTCTTTCATCCATTCTCTTATCAGCTCCTCCAACTCACTTTAACACTACTACTCAATCCTTGAGCCTCGAACATGGTTCTGTCTGCAGCACAGGCCCCTCATCTCATGCCAATCAGGCCAAAACAGTTGACAATGGTGCTGAATGAAGATGCTATGAAATCTGTTATGATCAGAGTCACACTACAATGGCACATCCAAGGCAGTGACATTCTACAGTTCTTTATTCTAAATAAAAGCAGCTGGTCAATTGATTTTGAATTCTGGCATTCCGCTACATTTCAACGATTTTAGATTGGAGATAGGTGATCACTAGGAACCCCATTTCTACAACCAGAAAACTGATTTTTGCCCAGAATCTAAACTTCTCTCTCTACACTGCTTTGGCTCTCTCTCTCTGCCAGAGTCTGACATACTGTACAGCCAAATCCATAGGCTGTTGCTGGTTGCCATGGCAATAATATAGTTGAAAAAAGCTCCAGTGAATCCAGACGAACATTGCACAATACTGTATGACCCAATAGACATGCAACAACATTAGTGCATCGTTTAGCCAATGGCCACAAGGCGATGGAGATGACAGCAAGCAACAAACAGCGTTTTCAGACAGCGTTCACATTGCCATGCTGAACAGAGACAGATGGGTGTAGCACTAAGGCTATTAAGCTTAACAGTCTCTGTGTGTCTGAGCCTTGATTTGGAAAATGGGGTGGCATACATCCACTTCTTTGTTGTAGCTATTGATGAGCTGAGTCCCTGACAACCTGCAGTGTCCCAAAATGTACCACTGGGGGGCAGTGCCCCATTAAAAAAGATGCCAAAGGCTGCAATTACATTTTTTATTTCATCTTGATTAAGTAATCTTTTTATTTCAAGGCCTATAAAGATTCTAACCTATTGAGTAAAAGTTATCCTTATTAAAAGATTAATTCACATGATCTATATGTTTAGTAAAAAGCAAAACGTGAAGTTCCCCATTCAACTTCTTCTCACTTTCCTCCTCCTCTCTTCTCAATAAAGCCATACAGAAGAGCACCCCATTTTAAATCGTCTGAGGTGTTTGTTGTGCCCACCATCGTTTGAGACAGCATACTCTAGAATACAGGCTGGGTGTCATTTTTTGGCAGATAAATGTACTAAAATGTGAATACAATTGACATTTCAACTTTCTCAAATTGAACCACAAAGATGGAAATCAGTAAATGTTGTATTGAGTGGGAATATACACTGTTTTAAATTAAAAACTGTCAATACCATAGGAAACCTATTGAACTCATAGAAATATGCATAATAGAATAGACATTCAACTTGGCATTTGATAGTGGGTGGACCGGCCGCCATCTTTCTGTAGTAATTGGAAGCTAATGTTTCAATGGTGTACCAGCTAAATTGCAGTGGTCTGAAGGGATAAGTCCATTCTATGAACTCTACTATGATTGAAATGAAGCCCACCCTGTATTCAAAAGTATGCAGTGTCTCAACCAATGACGGGCACAACAAACACCTCAGATGATGTAAAATAGGGTCTAAGGTCTTCACGGGTCAACCTGAACCGAATACCCGAGACCTGAGTAGGTCCAGGTCCAAAATACTAACGTTTCCCTCGGGTCCGGGTTGGGTCCTGTTTCATTGTCATCGGGTCTATATAACTACAGGTGATAGACCAGAGTGGACCTGACCACGGCTCTGCATAGCCTATAGCACAGGGATTGGCAACTTTTGTAGGCCCGTGGTTCAATTTCCACAACAACAAAAAACGTGAAAGTGTTATTTATATTTTATATTTGAGATTCTTTAAAGTAGCCACCCTTTGCCTTGATGACAGCATTGCACACTTTTGGTATTCTCTCAACCAGCTTCATGAGGTAGTCACCTGGACTGCATTTCAATTAACAGGTGTGTCTTGTTAAAAGTACATTTGTGGAATTTCTTTCCTTCTTAATGCGTTTGAGCCAAACAGTTGTGTTGTGACAAGGTAGGGGTGGTATACAGAAGATAGCCCTATTTGGTAAAAGACCAAGCCCATATTATAACAAGAACAGCTCAAATAAGCAAAGAGAAACGACAGTTCATCATTACGTTAAGACATGAAGGTCAGTCAATACGGAAAATGTCAAGAACTTTGAAAGTTTCTTCAAGTGCAGTTGCAAAATCCATCAAGCGCTATGATGAAACTGGCTCTCATGAGGACCGCCACAGGAAATGAAGACCCAGAGTTACCTCTGCTGCAGAGGATAAGTTCATTAGAGTTAACTGCACCTCAGATTGCAGCCCAAATAAATGCACACACATCTCAACATCAACTGTTCAAAGGAGACTGTGTGAATCAGGCCTTCCTGGTCGAATTGCTGCAAAGAAACCACTACTAAAGGACACCAATAGGAAGAAGAGACTTGCTTGGGCCAAGAAACACGAGCAATGGACATTAGACCGGTGGAAATCTGTCCTTTGGTCTGATGAGTCCAAATTTGAGATTTTGGGTTCTAATCGCCGTCTTTGTGAGACGCAGAGTAGGTGAACGGATGATCTCCGCATGTGTGGTTCCCACCGGGAAGCATTGAGGAGGAGGTGTGATGGTGCTTTGCTGGTGACACGGTCTGTGATTTTGTTAGAATTTTACAGCACACTTAACCAGCATCGCTACCACAGCATTCTGCAGCGATACGCCATCCCATCTGGTTTGCGCTTAGTGGGACTATAATTTGTTTTTCAACAGGACAATGACCCAAAACACACCCCAGGCTGTGTAAGGGCTATTTGACCAAGAAGGAGAGTGACGGAGTGCTGCATCAGATGACCTGGCCTCCACAATCACCCGACCTCAACCCAATTGAGATGGTTTGGGATGAATTGGACCACAGAGTGAAGGAAAAGCAGCCAACAAGTGCTCAGCATATGTGGGAACTCCTTCAAGACTGTTGAAAAAGCATTCCAGGAGAAGCTGGTTGAGAGAATGCCAAGAGTGTGCAAAGCTGTCATCAAGGCAAAGGGTGGCTATTTGAAGAATCTCAAATATAACATATTTTTATTTGTTTAACACTTTTTTGGTTACTACATGATTCCATGTGTTATTTCATAGTTTTGATGTCTTCACTATTATTCTACAATGTAGAAAATAGTAAAAAATAAAGAAAAACCCTTGAATGTGTAGGTGTGTCCAAACTTTTGACTGGTACTGTGTGTATATATATATATATATATATATATATATATAATAATATAATATATATATATATATATATATATATATATATATATATTACTGTTGAGAGTCAGAATAATAGAATACACAAGGTGCAATTACAAAATTTGGTTGTGCATCAGCAGTCACTCAATTAGCCCATGTCAGCAAACATTCTTTAGATTAGCAAATTAGTTGGATAGGCTATCTAAAAATGTAGTAATCATGGTCAAATTACCAACCGGGGGACACCCATTGATTTTGTTAGTCACTCAGATATCATATTAAAAACTGCAAACATTTCTCTCCACCCCATGGCAAAATGAGTAGAATTGCAGGAAATGAGATATAGAATTGCTAAATCTTCTCTCTGCCTCATGGTAAAATGTGTAGAATTACAGCAAATTTGCTTTAAAACTACAATATTTTCTCTACACCCCATGGAAATTGTAGAATTGCAGGAAATTAACTCTAACATTTTCTCTACGCTGTCAAGAGGCTAGGGCCGGCTCTGTGTGGGTATGGATGTGGGTAGCAGACCTGCGAGCCACTGTGGCCCCTCATGATGTTTGCTGATTTTTTGGGGGGTCCCCTCCACCATCAACGTTGCCCATCCCTGCTATAGCATATTTATTTTACACTAATAAAGGTGAATTTATTAACTTATAGAAGGCCTAGCCAACATATAAAGACCTATTAGTTAACCAGAAGAGCAACTTGGCTGACAAACATACTTTTGTCACTTGGGTCCAATCGGGTCTAAATCCGAATCCGTTAGGGTACGGGTAGAGTCTAGGTCTGGTTGTTATTAGGTCCGTTCGGGTCTGATTGTTCTCAGGTCCGGGTCCAACTTTTTGGACCCAAGAAGACCTCTAGTCTAAGCTACACCATACGTTTACGCGTTTTTGAGATAATTTACATTAAAAGGTAAAAAGATTACACAAATAGTTTAACAACCCTGTTTGTTTCAAATGATATCAAACTCAACCGTTTATCTTTTTACAGTGACGGAGACATGGATGTCTCATGGTAGGGTGGGTATGCAAAATGGGTCAACTATGAACACCTCGATCTCCGGAATGTTTCGGCATTCAGGTCCGAAAAGTCACTTTCTAACAACCTCCATCATGGGCAAACAGGTTATGAAGGTTTCGTTCAAATCAAAAGGGGTGCAGTCAGAAAGTGATTTAATTAATACAGAACCACCCTATACATCATTTCAGCCAGGACAGCCAGATCAGCCAGCTTGTATGTATGGCGCTTCTTCTGAAGACAGTGTCCCTACCGTTAGCTGATGGAGGCACAGAGAGCAGATGGATCCTTTGGCGTTAGCATTACTGCACAGGCATAGGCAGGAATGCCTATATATTTTATGTGTGCATGTGTTTGTGTATGCTTGTGTTTTTGCTCTAAAGACAGATGCAGCATGTTTTCCCCACAAGCAGCAGCAGAGCAGATTATGATCAATACAAAGCAATAAAGAGACATATGCTAGGGGGCAGGGTGGAGCGGAGCGGGGTGGGCGGCTGCTTGCCTTCCACTGCGCACTGGCGTCCCGTGTGGTAGGGGGTGCCGCCATGGTTCTGCAGCTCAGGGAAGGCACCGTGTGCTGGGGCGGTAGAGGGGAGTAATGGTGAGCCGTGGTGCGTTTTTACGTGCACCTTAAGGTAGGATGCAGTGGAGAAACCTGGAAACCAGGAGAAGAACACAGAACAAAAGGGCAGTGGCACTACACATCCAGCAGGGAGAGAATGGATGCCCCCTGTTGTTATGTACCCAAAGATGACTGTGGGACAACAACAACAAAAAATTGTTCCCACATCCACCTTTCGTGAAACTGTTTTATATTTTCATGCAGACAAGCATAAGAGCTGGTACCAGGGATAATAATATGATTTTGTTGAACTGAGCTGAGCTTTTGGAAGTGCATCTAACTTCAAAAGGCAAGGAAGAATGTGAACCTACAAAAGGAAGGGTAACCTCAAGCAAGAGTCAACAATGTGCAACCCCTGTTCTCTATTATCTAAGCTATTAGGCCTACCACAAGAATGACACCATGTCTAGCCAGGTAAATCAAGACAAAAGAAGCAAGTCAACCCAATACAGACAAACTGCACAGAGGGGGGGGGCAGAAATAATCTACAGTAGTACACACAATCAGGTAAGACAAACAAGTCTTGAAACCTTAACATATGAAATCAAGCCTTTCTCAAATAAAACAATAGCACTATCTGCTAGGAGCAGCTGACACCACCATTTTGGACAAATCATTAACCATCAATTACTTTACTACATTAATGAGACCTGTGTTGCATTAACATACTGACTGTACAAGATAGTAAATTGGAATGGCAGCAAGAGAATGTTCAGAGAGGACAACAACAAACAAGAAGCAACCATGGTGACTGCCAACCAATAACTGATGCACGAGCATTGTAAAGTGGGGTCCGAGATTATTGACACCCTTGATAAAGATGAGGAAGAATTAATTATTTATTTTATATAGTCAAATACTGAGCTATTTTGTATGCTCCAAAAAATTGGGAAATTATATTATTTTATACTTATACAATTGCTCATAGATAGAGATTTTGTTTAACAAGTAATACTTTTTTTTCTCAGAGAACCCAATACCTACTGTAAAATATGGTGGTGTATCTTTCATGTTAGGGGGATATTTTGCTTCCACTGGTCCTGGGGCCCTTGTTAAGGTCAACGGCATCATGAACTTTACCCAGTACCAGGACATTTTTGCCAAAAACCTGGTTGTCTGCCAGGAGGCTGAAACTTGGCCACAAGTGGATCTTCCAGCAAGACCATAACCCCAAGCACACATCAAAATCCCAAAAGAAAATGGTTAATTGGCCACAAAATATGCATTTTACAATGGTCATCTCAGTCTATGGATGTGAAACCCATTGAAAACCTGTGGTTTGAATTGAAGAGGGCAGTCCATAAGTGCAGACTAAGGATATCAAGGATCTGGAAGAATTCTGTATGGAGGAATGGTCTAAGATCCCTCCCAATGTGTTCTACAACTCATAAAACATTTTAGAAAAAGGCTCAGTGCCGTTATCCTTGCAAGGTGAGGTATTGAAAACAGGGGTGTCCATTTTTACCCCTACCTTTTTGAGAAAAAAACATTACTTGTTAAACAAAATCTCTTTCTCTGAGCAATTGTTTTAGTATAAAATAATATAATTTCCCAAATTTTTGGAGCATACAATATAGCTCAGTATTTGAATTATATATTTCATACAGTCATTTTTGTTTATCTTTACCAAGGGTGTAAATTATTTCAGACCCCACTGTATGTACTACCTTTATACTTAGTATCATTGTGATTCATGTGGGTCTGTTATATGTGTTTACGTCTCGTGTGCTCCTTGCTGCAAAACCAACTTGAAAAACAGTGGACAACCCATGCAGACACTACAACTATGAACTGCAGATAGCCCGTGATTGCAGGTCACAAGCTTTTATGTAGAAAGCAACCCAAATTCTTTGCACCAGCTGAGGTAGTTACTATAGTATTAGATTTGAATAGTAAAAATATTGGTAGATCATCCTTGTTGCTTGTGGCAAGATGGAAATACCATGCTGGAAGAGAGGCAGGCTAACAAGAAAACACATACAAATCTAAGAAACAAGAAGACACAGTCATAGAATGGAAGCCTGACAGGTATGAGGAGATGATGCTGCACACTAGGCCTGAGGTTACCTTTGTTGCATATGCTACAGTAGTTGTGAGGTCCTTCACTGTGTTTCTTGAGGTGGTCGGTCATGTACGCAGCCCGGAGGTACTTCCCACATACCTGGCACGGGATCTTGTCCTCGTGGCAAGCCAGGTGGGACCGCAGGCGATCTCTTGTAGCAAAGGAGGCATTACAAATCTGAAGAGGAGGAAAATACAGGTAAAGAACATGCCCTCATACATGTTACGTACAGAAACAGTATTCATTTACCATCAACCATATTCTAATCAACAAGAATGAGTATGTTTACATGCACACTAATAATTCCATATTTAATTGACTTTGGCAGTAGGCCGAGTATGGCAGTAGTCATGTAAACACTTTACTCTGCTTATCTTAAAGATGCACTACGCAAAAATCCCTCTGCCATTTCCTGGTTGCCAAAATTCAAATCGTTTGCTTAATTTTTGTTTATGTGACAAAACAAGCAAGTATAATGTAGAGTCATTCTAGTATCTAAACCACTGTGAAATATATTTTCCAAAACCAAAAATATAGTACTTTCAGCGGTTTGAAGCTGGTGTACAAACCCGAAAGTAAAAGATGCAAAAACTAAATTTAAGAACGAGGAGCATAGAAATAGCACACATAGAACAAATATAGCGCTTCTTATAATCTATAACACATATTGCTATGTGAATTTGGTCAGGTTGTCCATAAAGTTACATATTGCAGCTTTAAAATCGGTGTAACGTCAAAATCAAAGTAAGCATATGCGGATTAAAACACCTGGTTTTCTGACATGTAAACAGCTTAATCAGCATTCCAGCGGTGTACTTGATCTGTGCATGTGCCAGCACCGGTAGTCTCCCTCTTATGCACTAGTGAAGTGAGTTTTAAAAAACTGAAATCGTTTTCACATACACATTTTTCAAAAATAACATGGTACGTTGGTAGAACGTTTACTTTGATTGCCGATTTTCTGCATTTATTTAAGTCCCATCAGGTAGCCTGATTTCAGATGTGTCCATGTAAACAGGATTATTAGAGAAATCGTTCATCTTGCAAAGCATGTAAACGTTTTAAACAAACTATTATATTAGTTTGGGTTGTCATTGAGTAACCGTACTCAATCATTAAAACAAGCAGTGACAGATTTGAAGTGTATTGTTCATTCATTGTGACAAATATTGCATCCACATCAACTCTCCTAAGAGAATCCAGTTGTTACTATTGTCTCACCTGGCATTTATGGGGTCTCTCTGTTGTGTGAACCTGCTTGATGTGCCCATTCAGATGGTCTGGCCTGAATAAAACAAACATAGGCATGTTGAGACAGATGCAGACAGTACACAAATGATTCTGAGTAAGAAGACAATTTGTCTTTATTTTCCCTCAAACACAGAATGCTTAGAATAGAATAGGGAATTCCCCTGGAAGTAGTGCTGGTAATGTAGACCTACCATAATAATTGTCCATAGCTCACCTTGAAAACCCCTTTCCACAGCTTTGACAGACGTAAGGTTTGCCCACAGATCCATCGTGTGACCGCACATGGTATGACATCCTGTCCTTGCGCTTGAACCGCAGGCCACAGACATGGCAAGCATATGGCTTTTCCCCGGAATGAGACAATTTGTGTCGGTTCAGGTGGTATACATCCCGGAACACCTTTCCACAAATGTCACAGCCAACGTGACGTCTCGTCCTCTCTCGTTTACGGCTGTTATCTACTGTTCCATGCAAGGGCATGCCATTCTCCAACAGACCGGGCTGACCAGAGTGCGTTATCAAGGTAGGGCCGCCTCCGATACTCGCGCCATGGCTGGAAGCTCCATGCTGCGCTTCGTGATTTCTCAACCGCACAGCCTCTGTAAATGCTTTGCCACATATTCCACAAGGAAATAGCTGCTCAATGTCTTCTTTAACGTCAGAGGTGTTGTGGTTGTAATGTATATGCTCTATGGCTGTCACCTTCTTTGGTCGCCCCCTGCCTCTCTTGGAACCCGGAAAGCCCTCTTCTTGGAACGGGTTGCCCGTCTTCTCTGATGGAGACACGGGCTGCAGGACTGGCATAGTGGACTGGGGGCTACCATCCGACACGACAGTGTCATTGGCATGACTTCCGTCCACATTATGTGTTTGCCCATTATTGCCATTCCCATTTGACATGTTGTCTACGGCTAATTTGAAACCCAATTCAGAGCCCCCCGTGGCACGGAACAAACTGACGTCTCCTCCTCGAGAGGGTGGTACAAGGATTTGTACATTGGACTGTTTGATTACTTCTTGGCATATCTCGATGACAGAACGCATTAACAGAAACTTAGCAGCTGTCATCAACTCGGGGAAACATTCCAATTGTACCACAATCCTAGAGGTGTAGACAAAGTCCAAAATGTCTTTAAAAACTTTGGGGCTTATCGTATGCATCTCAAGTTCTTTTGCCTCCCCGTCGCCCTCCGTTTGACAACCAAAAACGGACTCGAAGTACTCGCTGCACGCCGCCAGTACCGCCTTGTGGGCAGGGAAGCTCTCTTCGCCAACGCGCAAGATCACATCGCAAAACCTGCCTCCATCTTTCCTCTGAATGTTGAGGTTGTGTAGCATCTGCGCGCTATGATTGCTCACCTGATAGGTGTATGAAGAATTCCACGACTGCTCCGCTATTCTCTCCATGCCGAATTCATTCAACATCAATTTAGGTTAGCGACTAGGGGTGGAGAAACAAATAGTGTATACAGCTCAATAGTCGGGGTAAATTAAATAAAAACACACGACGACCACCCTTCCCTCTTTAGCATCTAAACGTTAGCAGCAGGGAAAAATGGCAGCCCCCCAGCTTCCTGTGAACTTTAACCTTTTCGTTTCAAAGTGGGGGGGGTATCGTTCTATATTTTCACATCACTTTTAGACATACACTATGTAGAGTATCTGATCTAAAAGCTATTATTCTAATAGACACTATAGCTATTTAGGATACATGAGGTGGGGTTGAAGTTGTGAAATACGTTCATAATATTCCTCTTCCTGGTTTCTCCCTTCACATTTTTTTAAATCCAAAAAGCCCCCTCCCCCAGCCGCTGCTGAGAAAAGGCTGACCGTCTAGCTTTCAGAACGAAAAGGGTGCGACCGTGCGCATGTTAGAATATAATACAGTACAAAAAAAAGTTGAAATATACAGACAGGACTCCAACCATAACTTTGATGTTGCATTATTTTATAACCCGTCCCATTCTGACTGTACACAATATTCTATAAAACATGTATATGTGTTGCTGCCATTCACACATTGCAGAGGCCTATGGAGAATTGCAATTTTAAAGGCGCTACCCGCATATGCAAATAGCCCGCTCATATTCTGACAGTAAGGCAAAGTAATTGTGAGAACCGAAACTCAATTTGAAATTCCATGTTCGTCAGTGTCACCCCAAAAGCAGAAAGGTAAACAAACCATGAGGGACATTCAATAAGATTGGGAGAAAAAACGAAAACGTGTCTGCTTTCCTTAAACTGTCCAGATCTATGAAATATGACAATTACAATGAGTGAGTTTTCCTTAATATAAAAAGCAGCATTTCTGTTCGAATGGTGTGGGCATACCCTAACATAATGGTGTGTGTACCAGTCATTATTCACCCAAGTACACTGCTGATTGGCCAGCTCAGCCAATATGACATGTTCTATGAGTAAATGGCAAGCATATTTTATTAAACAGTCTCAGATTCAAGTTTCCTCCAATTTATGCTTTGGCCACAAATACAAGTACATTGTAGGACGAGTCGACAGAATATGCATTTAAGTGAGATTGTCACTGGACAGTTACTATAACAAATCAGACAATCCCACAAATATTAAATGACATCAATGTAGGCACCAGTTTAGTGTCAGACACCCAGTCTTAGCAGCTCATTGTTCCAAATATGCAGTATTCACACACTGTTGCAATTTCCAATGCACACATTTTAAGGCTTCTGCAATCTTAGTTCAATAGATACAAATCGAGAACAAAGCAATTGTGATTAATTTTTTTATTGAACATTTGATTTATTCTGTGCTTTCATAACTTAATAGCACATTACCATAAACCGAATCTCTACCACCCACCCCCAAATGTGATAACGTGATTCAGAAGTGCTTCTGTTCCAGTGACTGGCGGAGGGGGGATGCGGTAAAGAAAAAAAGCTGTGGGCTCAAATCTTTCCTCAATTCCTTACACCTTCTCCTCCAATACTGTTGAAAAGGAGGCAAGCGAGCAGATGGGATGTAAGGAATCACAGAAAGATTGAGAGTCACAGAGAAAGGCACAACCAGCACTTGCTGTTCCCCCTGGGGCGTCCTGTAACACTCCAGCCACCTCTCCTCTCCAGACAGATGGCAGGCAGTGCCACCAACTGACCCAGCCGTAGGGAGGACATCGTTTGAGGGGGAACGCTCAGGGCAACTGCACAATCAAACATAGGTATTGAACTTGCAGTCGCCCCTTTCTCAGTGCAGTTCAAATCCATGTGGGGGGGAATAAAACTACCAGGACACAAAGAAGCGCAGCTACCCTCTCTTCGCGGCTCAATTATGTCTGACTGCGGCAGTTCTCACTTAAACAGCAAGATACAACCTTCAAGAAAAAAGAAAAATTCATTTATGTACAGGTAGAATCAGATCCATTCCTAGTCTGTACAATTTTGGGCCTAGAAATTATTTACTTCATCTTTACTGCAAAAAAAGGTACAAAAACAAAGACCCCAAAACATGTTGCAAAAAAAGAAAATATATAGAACTCGTAGTCTTTCCCTTTAAGTGTAGGTCTCTTCAATACTCTACCAGTGACTTCAAGGTTTAAGACAAAACATGGACACAGACTCTTCATTCTCCAGGATCTGTGCTTAGTCTTAGAAAATTAAAGTTCACATTTTTCATTAATGGGGAGGTGGAAAATAAAGTATTGCTTTATCCAGCATTCTGGTTGTATGAAACTCTCCTCAGGGCCTAAACTCCAGTTCATCTACACTTATGACCTTAGCAGGCATGGAAGGAAGGGGCTGCTGCAGCACATCTGAGCCAAACCACTTGGACAGACCAGCTCCCCCCACACCAGTGAGGCTACCCCCATGTCGCTGGGAGTGGCTCGTCCGGTGAGGGCCGTGGTTCTGCGACTCGTGGCCTGGGACTGTTGGATGCACTGGGAGGAGAGAGAATAAAATTCATCAGTGAAGGCCATTAGGAACATTGGGAAACTAATGTTATTTAAAAAAAAGTGATCCATTGTGCCAAGATTGTGGTGCCCTCATGTATGCATAAACATAGCTAAAACACATGCAAAACAGGTGTCTATGTTGAACTTGTTAAATAATAACAATGACAGACTGAACAGAAAATGTCACTCACTTGGTCTCGGTTGTTGCTGTTGCATTAGCGCTAGCTGCATATGATTGCTGGCTCGGGGAGGTAAGAGGGGGTGTCCTGTCGCCCCTAGGGGGTAGAGGGGTTGTCCTAGCAGGGAAGGCGGTAAACTCTGACGCTGAGCGAGGTCAACATGCTGCGGAAATATGCCTAGGATGGAAAAGGAGATTTCAGTGAGCTCCTCAACAGTTCCCACACCTCAACCATATATTGCAGGTCAACTCATCCTGTAAACAAACTCCAACTATAGTTTTTCTACATGCACCTGGTAATACTATAGGCATGTGTCAACTCATCTTGGCACTTATAAAACCCTTTGCAGTGGCCTATAGTGATGGCTTAGAATAGCTAGGTACTGTAAACAGGTAGACCAGTACTAACCTGCCTGCATCAGAGCAGGGCCTCGCTGCTGTGGCTGGATGCCCTGCACCAGCATCCTCTGCACGAGGCTGGGGTGGAGCTGGGGCGGAGGGGGGCGCACCATGGGCACATGTCCGTGGGATAGCAGTGGTATCGGGTAGATGGGGCAGGGGAAGGGAGAGGCCGACCCAGGGGACACCAGGGTGGGGGTGTGGTGCCCGGCGGAGCCTGGCCTGGGGCGGTCCTCGTGGTCCTTGGCGTGCTGGCGAACCTGGGAGGCTTTCACCCCTCCCGACTGAGAACCACTATTACCCATCCCATCCAGGAAAGAGCTGGGAGAGCTCCTGTCTATAAGACAGGCGCACAAATGCTCCATTAGACAAGAAAGCACCAACATTACACAAGTAAGGATCAGAGACATTGAGACGAGGGAATTCTTCCACCTGACTAGAGAACTAGTTCAATACCATGTGTTACTTGTTATCGTTATTTAAAATGTGCCTTTGTCAATCAATAACACCCCAAAATATAAGAGCCCCAATACACCAGTCTGAACCCTGGTTTTACCCGAGGTTGCCTTCAATGCATTTCCCAAACAATGTCATTACTGACAACCTCAATTGACAACAACAACAAAAAAAAAACACAGCAGTTGGTGAACGTACCCTCTTGAGAGTGGCCCTCCTTGCTGTCTGGACGACTACCTGGCTCATCTCGACTCTTCTCTTTCGTCTCGTACATCTTACGGATCACAGACGTGGGCACGAAAGATGGTGACAGCTGTACAACACACAAGCATCAGTAGTTACGTTACTTAGGAGGGCATAAAAAAAAAAAGTTAACATGCAACTTAAACCAGACAGTTGATAAATTCTGAGCAGTTGGGAAACATCCACTTTAAAGGAAGAGTTATGGTCACAATAAATCATGTTTTTATGTCCTGTGCATAGAGGGAATAGAGTTGAACAGACAGTTCAATAAATAAGCACTTATTTCCTGAAACCACTATGGGTTTGAATTAGTGGAGGGATTGAACAGGGTCGCACAATGTTTTTCACCAGAAGATGTAATGAGTGTCTCTTATTGGACAAGTTCAGGTAGTCCCTCCCTGTTTTAGTCTGTTTTCTTCCGTTTGGTGCCTAATGAATACGACATAGACAACCTTTCGACGTACCATGCTGGTGACTGTGTTGCCAGGGGAGTGTCTGCCTGCAGGATAAGTGCCTGGACCAAGGGATCCGTTCATCCTGGGTTGCCAGATAACACACACACACACACACACACGTCAATGTACATCCAGCAATAAATAAATGCATACATTTTCATGCTTTGGGTTGCCAAACTTTAAAATATAAAAAAACGATAAAAAAGAATTTATACTTAAAAACTTTGGAATTACAGGAGGGATGGGAACCCCTATAACAAATCAGGTGCCCCCCATAAAACAATGTCACCCTCATAATTGTGAAATATGTTGGGCACCCCCAAGGGTCCCGTGTAGCTAGTTTGTAGAGCATGGCGCTTGCAACGCCAGGGTTGTGGGTTCGATTCCCACGGGGGACCAGTATGAAAAAAAAAATGTATGCACTCACTAACTGTAAGTCGCTCTGGATAAGAGCATCTGCTAAATGACTAAAATATAATTGTAACCCTACTTCAATGCGACAAAAAGTGAAAGCCACCTGTTGTGTTGGTAGGCCTTGTTCGGAGGCCGTTTGTTGTAACCGGTCTGGAAGGCGTTGTGGGCATGGAGAGCAAGGTCCTGCTGGATAAGAGCCTCCAGTTCAGCCTGGTCCACAGCCATGGACAGCGCCCTCATCTGGAGGCAAAGAAAGCAGTATCATCTACCACCAGTTTTCACTTACACCACATGACAAACTCATTCCACAGAGGGCCGAGTGTCTGCGGGTTTTCGCTCCTCCGTTGTACTTGATTGATGAATTAAAGGTCTAATTAGTAAAGACCTCCCCTCACCTGGTTATCTAAGTCTTAATTGAAAGGAAAAACCAAAAACCTGCAGACAGACCCTCCATGGAATGAGTGACACCCCATCCCAGGTTCCAGTTTGCATGCCATAATTGTTTGGTTACCAAGACAACGCAAGATCTAACAAAGGGTGTTGCACCATCACAAATTCTAGATTTGATGTGCTTTACGGTCCCAATATTGGGCAATTTGATAAACAGTATCTCTAACCTGTTGTTGCTGGTGTAGGGTGGGTCCATGTCCAGGGCTGAGGGATCTATGCATATCTGGGAACTGCTCTCCCATCATGGGCTGTGGACCAACAGGGTACCCTGAAACACAAGACCAATCAGACAAATCAGTCACTTGAAAAATATAGGAGTACAAAGACAGTTAGGTGCACAACGAAAGTATTTGAGGAAGATTGTTTATGATAATACATTCCTAAAAGTTCATGTATAAAACATTTTTAGAGTTTTCCATGCACAATCAAGTACAATGTACCCTCAAATAGAGTCACTTAGGTGAGACAAATATTCAGCTGTCCCTTTAAGGGGCAGGCCGTTACTGTGGTAACTGTGGGACTCATGTCTGAGATGAGCAGTGTTGCCAACTTAGCGACTGTCGCTATATTTGGTGAGTTTTCAGACCCCTCCAGTGACTTAATGGTAAAATATTCTCGCTGAAAAATAGTTGGTAACACTGGAGATTAGATTCTGTGACTTCTCTTTCCTAGCAGTTGAGCAAGGTCAAACATTGAAAAACAATCTAGCGTGTGAACAAAACGATGTAAACAGCCAAGAAACACTAAAGTCACACTAATAGACTTTCAGGTAAATTCAAACTTAATGCCTGTGCGCTTCTTAAAATGAATCTTTCAGAAGTGCACATTGCTGCACAAGGTGGGATATGGAACTCTACATTTTATGTTTTTGTCAGTGTATGTAAAGTGTTGGTCCCATGTTTCATGAGCTGAAATCCCAGAAAATGTCCATACGCACAAAAAGCTTATTACATCACTATTAGTGAGGATTTCCCCTTTGCAAAAATAATCCATCCACCTGACAGGTATGGCATAAAGAAACTGATTAAACAGTAAGATCATTACGCAGGTGCACCTTGTGCTGGAGAAAATAAAAAGGCCACTTTAAAAAATGTGCAGTTTTGTCACAGAAGTCTGAAGTTTTCAGGGAGCATGCAATTGGCATGCTGACTGCAGGAATGTCCACCAGAGCAGTTGCCAGATAATTTAATGTTTATTTCTCTACCATAAACTGCCTACAACGTCGTTTTAGAGAATTTGGCAGTATGTCCAAATGGCCTCACAAACACGTGTAACTACGCCAGCACAGGACCTCCACATCCGGCTTTTTAACCTGCGGGATCATCGGGGGGGAGAGTGTATTTCTGTCTAATAAAGCCCTTGTGGGGAAAATGTCATTCTTCAGTGGCTGCACCCCTGCCCAGTCATGTGAAATCCATATATTAGGGCCTAATGAATTTATTTCAGACTGATTTTCTTATATGAACTGTAACTCAGTAAAATCTTAGTAATTGTTGCATGTTGAGTTTATATTTTCGTTCAGTATAGTTCTGTGTGATTAGCTACGCGCTATGAAATAAAGCAGCAGAAATAGTTTGAAAACAACTAAGGCAGTAATTTCTTTCCTATAAAATCACAACCTCCACATGCTCATACTTGACTTTCAGTTCGCACATTTATTTTTAAGCACAAATTCGAAAATGGTCGCACTGTAGAGCCCTGTTTTGTTTCCATAGCTACAGTGTGCCCTAAATGAGCACCACATTGATGTAATGTTTACCAGCGGGTGGCCGCATGCGTCCATGGAAGTAGTCAGGCAAAGGAGCCCTCTGTAGGAAGAGTGGAGGCGAGGGCCCCCTGTGCTGCAGCAGGCTGTGTTGAAGACCAGGCCCAGGGGGTGGAGGGATGTCAGTGCTGCCTAGAACGCTGTGGAGGGTAGGGGAGCCGCTACGGGGAGGGCCCTGGGCACCCAGAAGCTCCTGTAACAATTACACACACCAACTGAGCCACACAACATAACGCCAGCACTATTCAACAACAGCCCCCTATTCCTTAACAAGCACCACAACCAGAATGCCATTCTTTAACGCTACAGCCTATCAAACTCAACAGCTTCAATAAATACTACTTAAGAGTTCCACACACACCCTGACAACACGGGCTAGCCCCAAACCACACACCTGGAATATGTTCTTCTGCAGTGGGGCAGGCACTGTGGCTTCAGGCAGGGGCACTATAGCAGGGTCTGTGGGCCGATTGAGCTGTAACAGGGGTGGAAGAAGGTGCAATCAGACAGCAGTCTTGGTTGTGGACACGCTTTCAAAACCGATCCCTCTGGGCATTTTCAGTTGCATAAATGTTATGCATCAGACCAATTAACATTGTTTGATATCGCATTGGTACAACGTTGTCAAAAGTCTAAATACAAGTTACATAGATGTCATCCAATAGAAAATGAGATTGTTACATATAAGACATTAAAAACCTATTTTTGACGTGACTCAATTCTAACGTTGTAGCATATTGGTCATGACAGATGAACAACCAAAATGTAACAATTGATGGTCAGAGATGAAAAGCCCATTGGGATGGAGAAGAGCATGGCTGAATGTAGATATAACTCCATGCCCAGAAACCAAAGTGACAGACCCTTACAAATTCACCAGGGCACAAAACCCCACGAATGTCACAGGCCATTAGGGTAACCCAGTCTAATTTGATAAAGGATAACGTTAAGGTTTAATGTAAATCTTCTCTATGCAATCATTTGATTGACGTGTTAGTTCATAGGGGTTCATGTGAATCCAGAACAACCCTTGGAAGGAGGAACTCAAACTTAACTATACAAATTTATGCCCATCATTTTCCAGACCTGACAACTATTGGTCTAGGAGTTCAGTTATGGTTAGGATGTTAGCGTGCATGCATAATTTGGTTTTGAGAACCTACATGTAGCGCTTACATGTGATGTAAAGGCCAAACTTACAGCAGCACACACACGGGTCCGTTTACCTGAAGCAGCATGCAGCTCAAAGCCGTTAGGGTTTACACATCCAGCGTTACCTGAGAGGCAGCATGCCGACAGGACAGTCGGTGCTTTTTAAACATCATCCGTGAGCCGCACACTTACGTTGCTGTTCACTTGGTTGGCTTTGGGGTGGGTGGGCAGAGTTCCACTTGCCTTCATGCTGCTGACCAGCTTGTTGAAGGCTGACATGTCAGGGTCTCTGGCCTGTGACCTAGGGGGCCCTGCACTGGGGCCTACACCGCCTGTTAGAGACTGCTCCAAGTGCTCAGCCATGAAGGGCGTGCCACTGCTGGTGCTGCCTCTGATGATTCCTCCCCGATGCAGATTCTGGTGCTGATGGGGTTTCCGATGAGCCTGGTGCTGGTGGTTCTGCTCAGAGCCCACCTTTAGCCCCTTCAGGCCTCCCTCCACCTCCTCCAGAGAGAGCACTACACCAGAGTTAGCTAGGGGACAAGACGAGGGCTTTAAAAGGTGCTGGAAACATTGTACACGTCTTACTGCAAATTCACCATATGACATGGGCTTTGTTCATTAGGCACCAAACAGAAGAAAGCAGACTGAAACATGGTGGAACTACCTGGACCTGTTTAATAAGAAACAATAATTACTGTTTTCCATTAAAAGGTTTTCGTTTGCGTGCTCCATTGAAACGACCCCAATGGAAATGAAATACTGGTCACATGAACAATTGCTACTCACTGCTCTGCTGTAGTCGTTGCTTATTGACATTGAGGTTGGAGAGGAGAGGCTTCAGGTCTATCTTGGCCTTGTGTAACAGCTCCAGAATGTCCACCTTGTCCCGGTGATCCACTGACTGGATGGGGGTGAAGTAGGGGACAGGGCCCATCTGGCTAGGGGACGTGCAGCGGGGGTCCTGCCCTGAAAGAGGGTAAGTAACAGTTTCCGAAATCCTCATTAGATAAGGTGCTCAGTCATCAAAACAGAAGGCATCATGTAGTCCTTAGAGGGCTTTGTATGTAATTTCAGAAATTGTGGCTATAAAAAAAAGTTATGAACAGTCATATCAAAACAAACGTTTTGTGGCTTTACGTTTATAATTACGAAAAATGTGTTTATTTCAGGGTGGCCATGTTTTTCTAATACTTTTGAACAGAAGGCATCTTAACTAAAAGGAGGCCATAGAGGGTTTGTGTTTGTGCGGATGAGTTCCAGATGTGTGCGCAAGATGGGCCAAAAAAAGTATGCAGAGGGATAAAGCGTCTGCTAAATGGCATATTATTATTATTATAGATGTTGCGCAGCAATCTCTGTACCAATATGCATGTCCCTTACTTGAAATCCATGTTGGGATACACTTTATTTTTTTACATACGATAACATGTGTATTTGAGCAGTCCCGTCAGGATTCCGTGAGTGCAATTTCTTGTAAAATCAACAATTACGCCAATCACTGCACTTTTTCTGCATAAAAGTCAAATTGTCACAGTATTCTCATTTAAAAAACAGACCCATCATGGCAGTACCAAAGAGGGCATTCAATGTCAACCAATCACTGCACATTTACCGCATAATATGGTTAAATCAAGCCACACGGCAAACTCTTCCCTCGTCAGTGCATTTTCCAGACAAATTGGACAAAAAAACACATTATTTGATCCCCTGCTGATATTTTACGTTTGCCCACTGACAAAGAAATGATCAGTCTATAATTTTAATGGTAGGTTTATTTGAACAGTGAGAGACAGAATAACAACAAAATCCAGAAAAACGCATGTCAAAAATGTTATAAATTGATTAGCATTTTAATGAGGGAAATAAGTATTTGATCCCCTCTCAATCAGAAAGATTTCTGGCTCCCAGGTGTCTTTTATACAGGTAACAAGCTGAGATTAGGAGCACACTCTTAAAGGGAGTGCTCCTAATCTCAGTTTGTTACCTGAATAAAAATACCTGTCCACAGAAGCAATCAATCAGATTCCAAACTCTCCACCATGGCCAAGACCAAAGAGCTCGCCAAGGATGTCAGGGACAAGATTGTAGACCTACACAAGGCTGGAATGGGCTACAAGGTCCCCCTGCTCAAGAACGCACATATACAGGGCCGTCTGAAGTTTGCCAATTAACATCTGAATGATTCAGAGGAGAACTGAGTGAAAGTGTTGTGGTCAGATGAGACCAAAATGGAGCTCTTTGGCATCAACTCGCCGTGTTTGGAGGAGGAGGAATGCTGCCTATGACCACAAGAACACCATCCCCACCGTCAAACATGGAGGTGGAAACATTATGCTTTGGGGGTGTTTTTCTGCTAAGGGAACAGGACAACTTCACCACATCAAAGGGACGATGGACGGGGCCATGTACCATCAAATCTTGGGTGAGAACCTCCTTCCCTCAGCCAGGGCATTGAAAATGGGTTGTGGATGGGTGTTCCAGCATGACAATGACCCAAAACACACAGCCAAGGCAACAAAGGAGTGGCTCAAGAAGACACACATTAAGGTCCTGGAGTGGCCTAGCCAGTCTCCAGACCTTAATCCCATAGAAAATCTGTGGAGAGAGCTGAAGGTTCGAGTTGCCAAACGTCAGCCTCGAAACCTTAATGACTTGGAGAAGATCTGCAAAGAGGAGTGGGACAAAATACCTCCTGAGATGTGTGCAAACCTGGTGGCCAACTACAAGAAACGTCTGACCTCTGTGATTGCCAACAAGGGTTTTGCCACAAGGTACTAAGTCATGTTTTGCAGAGGGGTCAAATACTTATTTCCCTCATTAAAATGTAAATCAATTTATAACATTTTTGACATGCGTTTTTCTGGATTTTTGTTGTTGTTATTCTGTCTCACTGTTCAAATAAACCTATCATTAAAATTATAGACTGATCATGTCTTTGTCAGTGGGCAAACGTACAAAATCAGCAGGGGATCAAATACTTTTTTCCCCTCACTGTATTGCCATGCAAAACGGTAGAATTGCTGCAATAAAATCAAGCATTTTTGCCTGCAGATATCACAAAACATCCCTGCAAAGTCCTGGAGGGACTGTTTGATCCTTGAGGGCAACACATTAGTATTAATCAAAACACTTATTTCCGAAGCAGCCCTCTTACCAGCCAGTCTCTCCAGCTCCTCGTGGGGGGTGGAGCGCAGGCTGGAGGAGCGGCTGCCTGACGGACTCAGGTTACTGGAGAACCACTGGCTGAAACGGCTGGCCGAAACAGGGCCCTCCCCCAGAACATCCTCTATCATCTGCAACACAGAGCCAGAGGCCAGTCAGAGGCAAGCTGCTGGCCCAGAGTGGCAGACTGCTAAAGGGTAGGTGTGAGCAAAGGTGGCACTTACGTTTACGGCGCTGTCCATCTGCACACCTTTGGGCTTTTTTTGGGATGCATTTTGTCCGTGCTTTTTGACGGTATTGTACCATTCATTCATTGAATCTGTACATTATTTCCCTATCCCATAGCTGATTTCCTTATTTTTATAGATTCCTTCGCTAATCATTTGCAAGGGATCTTAAGTGCTGAATAAACTGGAACGGATGGGCATAAATTTGCATTGACTGAAACCTAACAAAACCACCCTACTGGAGGTGAAACCTGTTCCCTTACGACAACCTTTAACTGGAAAATGACAATACAGCAAGAAAACCTTAGAAAGAACAATGTCCTGGCAAGGGTGACAATACCGCCGCTACCACCACCACCCAAACAGGAGAAAGACAGTACCAAGTGATAAAACCTTGGAACACAACTATCCTCCAGTGTAGGTTATAGGGATAGTTCACACAAATTACATTGTTTCCTCACCCTGTAAGCATTTTGTGGACACGGTATGACAGCAGTCCATGCTTAGATTTGGTTTCCCTGGCACAGTTTTCACATGCTATCGTTTTAGCATGTGTGGCACAAATCCCATTCAGGTCATGGGATAAATAGTAGCATTTTTTGTGCATGACGGTAAAAAAATATATACTTTGTTGCGCTTCACAATCAATTTTAGATACGGTCAGATGATTTGGACATTACGCACAAAGAATGCTAATGTAGGTCCCATGACTTGATGGGATTTGTGCAACAAATGCTAAAACATGGAAACTAAAGCATGATTGCAGTCATACCTGGTCCATAGACTGCTTACAGGGTAAGGAAACAAGTGTAATTTGGGTTAACTATCCCTTTAACCTACACTTTAAATTTAAAACTAGGACCATGTCTAGCCAACTACAACCCAATGTGTGGAGCATTTAGAGTCGACTAGCAACACATTATTGTGGACATTAGCCTATAGTGCACAACTTATAGCACCCAAACACACCTTAAACATGCAGTGCTCCCCAGGACTTACAGAGGCCAGTCCTGGCATGGTCTTCTCCAGATTGAAGAACTCATTGAAGTCAAAGTCTCCAGAAGTCTGCTCTGGGAGGACCGCTGGGTGTGGGACCTCCTGGTCTGCTGTAGAGTGAGACTCTTTTTCCACCTGCTCTGGCTCCTCCACAAGCCCACCATTACATTCCACTGCAATAAACAGAGTGCAAATAGACATTCAGGGTAGCTTGTTTCCGTAAACAATCCAATGGCATACAGTAGTTACACACAGCAAATACTCCACTGATCATTTGGTGTCTGGAGAAAAATAAAATAACCATTAAAACAAATCAATCACATTTAGGACATACCTGTACATTATAAAAGAACACTATGCTCATTACCCACAAACATTGACCTTCACTTCATTGTGGTCATAATTAGAAAATAAATACACCACTATTCATAAAGGGGCCTATTCAGACTTGAGATAAATGTACCGGAGAATATCTAAGTTCTTTTGTATGCTTTTTAGCCAGTAGTTCTGAAAGTAGCACCCACGAGTGAAAATGGCGCTGCACAGCTTCCAGTAAAGTCGCTTTCAAACTATGGATTTCGTGGCTAATTGAGGTAAGACCGTAATTCAGCTAATAAATTATGAATGACCTACACATTCACACATCCAGCCCAAAGTGTGAGGAAAAAAAAAACACTAGTCAAAGTACCGGCGCATGTCTTTAACAGACTTCAGTCAAATGTTTTTTTTTTTTTTTTACTTAAGTCCAAGTTTTATAGACAAGTCCATGTTATATCAAGCCTGAACCGGCCCCAAGAGAAGAGAACATCGCAGTACTCTGCATTGCATCCATAACACTGCAAAGCCAATGGGACACTTTTGGGGGACCATCTCAACCCCCATGATAAAGTATGAAGAACCCAGCATAACATGCCTTCTCTCACAGAGTCAGTCCTCTTCCTGGACCGTTTAGGTCTGCGCTTGTCCTCCTCCAGGATCTTGTCGTCAAAGCCAATGAGCTCTATAGTCTCTGATTGGCTGGTTGGGCCCCCTGAGAACCACTCCGGCTCCTCCTCTGTGTCATTCCTTCTCCTCTCACTGAACACACGCTTGTCCCCAAAGTCTCGCTGCAGGGAAGAAAAAAAATAATTGAGTCACTGGTATACATTGAATCTAACATGGTGCTAAATACCATGGGATATAGAAACGTCCCTTTTACAGGACCCTGTCTTTCAAAGATAATTTGTAAAAATCCTAATAACTTCACAGATCTTCATTGTAAAGGGTTTAAACACTGTTTCCCATGCTTGTTCAATGAACCATAAACAATTAATGAGCATGCACCTGTGGAACGGTCGTTAAGACACTAACAGCTTTCAGACGGTAGGTAATTAAGGTCACAGTTATGAAAAAACTTAGGACACTAAAGAGGCCTTTCTACTGACTCTGAAAAACACCAAAAGAAAGATTCCCAGGGTCCCTGTTCATCTGCGTGAACGTGCCTTAGGCATGCTGCAAGGAGGCATGAGGACTGCAGATGTGGCCAGGGCAATAAATTGCAATGTCTGTACTGTGAGACGCCTAAGACAGCGCTACAGGGAGACAGGACGGACAGCTGATCGTCCTCGCAGTGGCAGACCACGTGTAACAACACTTGCACAGGATCGGTACATCACACCTGAGGGACAGGTACAGGATGGCAACAACAACTGCCCGAGTTACACCAGGAACGCACAATCACTTCATCAGTGCTCAGACTGTCCACAATAGGCTGAGAGAGGCTGAGGGCTTGTAGGCCTGTTGTAAGGCAGGTCCTCACCAGACATCACCGGCAACAACGTTGCCTATGGGCACAAACCCACCATCGCTGGACCAAACAGGACTGGCAAAAATTGCTCTTCACTGACGAGTCGTGGTTTTGTTTCACCAGGGGTGATGGTCGGATTCTTGTTTATCGAAGGAATGAGCGTTACACAGAGGCCTGTACTCTGGAGCGGGATCGATCTGGAGGGTCCGTCATGGTCTGGGGCGGTGTGTCACAGCATCATCAGACTGAGATTGTTGTCATTGCAGGCAATCAACGCTGTGCGTTACAGGGAAGACACCCTCCTCCCTCATGTGGTACCCTTCCTGCAGGCTCATCCTGACATGACCCTCCAGCATGACAATGCCAACAGCCATACTGCTCGTTCTGTGCGTGATTTCCTGCAAGACAGGAATGTCAGTGTTCTGCCATGGCCAGCGCAGAGCCTGGATCTCAATCCCATTGAGCACGTCTGGGACCTGTTGGATCGGAGGTTGAGGGCTAGGGCCATTCCCCCCAGAAATGTCTGGGAACTTGCAGGTGCCTTGGTGGAAGAGTGGGGTAACAGATCACAGCAAGAACTGGCAAATCTGGTACGGTCCATGAGGAGGAGATGCACTGCAGTACTTAATGCAGCTGGTGGCACACCAGATACTGACTGTTACTTTTGATTTTGACCCCCCCCTTGTTCAGGGACACATTATTCCATTTATGTTAGTCACATGTCTGTGGAACTTGTTCAGTTTAACCTCTGTTACACATTTTAAGTTTGCTGAAAATAAACAGTTGACAGTGAGAGGACGTTTCTTTTCTTGCTGAGTTTATTTAAAAAAGGTGCAATATGCCATTTCCTTTTTGCTTAAATTCCAAATTGTTCGCCTAATTTACGTTTGTGACAAAACAAGAAACGTATAGTGTTGAGAACCATTGCACCATCTAAACCGCTGTGAAATATCAATAAACAAAAAAATATTGTATTTTCAGCTGGTGTGCAAAACCGAAAGTAAAATGCACAGAAAATAAACTTCAGAACAGGAAACAGAAAGTGCACAGAAAAAGATCTACCGCTTTCTTCCCCCCCCCCCCTTTAAAAAAAAAAAAAAAGGGAGTCTTAGACTTGCTTTCAATGAGAATGACAAATCTATAACTAAACATTTCTGTGAATTTGGTCAGGTTACATATTGCAGCTTTAAAGGAAAGAATGGATTGTACACAGCTCCTGATTGTCATTTAGATTGATTACCCCTTGAGGCACAATAAATAGCTATTTTGTGGGTCGGTACATACAGAGAATAGCCCTAAAGGGATACATAGTTTCAATTGAATGCAGATCAGGAAGCAGCAGACATACTAACCCTGAACCTCTTATCCTTGAAGTCCCGTTCCTTCTCCATGCGGGGTTCCCTCTCAAAGCCTCGCGCCGCCATGATGCGGCCGCTGCCGATGCGCCGCGCCCCACCCAGCCGGAGACTCTCGTTCTCCTTATTCTCCAGAGGGCTGACGGGGCGGCGGGTGGGTGCAGGCAAAGCATTGCCTACGCACCCCCCTCCAAAGCTACGACGTTGGGGGCTGAGCACCACATCCAGGTCATCCTCCTTTAGTCGCTCGCGGGGATCTGACGACAGCATCACAAGGCACAAACATAGTTGGCATTCAACATTTACTATAATGCTTCATTTTACAAAGCAGAGTAAGTGTAAGCAATGTGGTGCTTCTAAGGGCAGCCGAATGAATTTGAGTTCAAAACCCCTCAACACTTATTGAATATGTAATAGACGATTTGAAATGTATGCCACTGGCATTTGAATATCAGCTACGAAAACAATATACTACATTATTTATTTACCTGCAATTCTACGTTTTAGAGGGACCCTATCATCCACAAAGTCCTTCTTATATCCATCCACAGGAGAGCTGCACTCTGAGGTGGGGTACAACGAGGCATGCCACTTCTCGGGGTCCCAAACACCATCACTGTGGACCGAAAATCAGACCAAACCAGAGGGACCAACTCAACAGTTAGCATAGAACCACCATGATTGGCTAGGACTATAAGCTTTGTAGTAAAGTGTGACAATGCAAAACACTCACCTGTCATATTTTTCAGAAAGACAGTCTGGCCTTTCATAAGAGATTGGGAAATCTTTTATCTCCAAAAGCTCCTCCTGTAAGAAGAACAAATTATGGAACCTAAATCCAGGAAGCAATCCACAAACTTGCGCATCTATTGACTTATACTAGCCATGTCTCCAAATTACCTTGGTGTATCTGTAAGGGGATGGTCCTGTTGATTCCTTGACCACCTGGTCTTTCACCACCACTGTGTCACCATTCTCCTGCCCCTCTACACAAGCATCCTTTTCCATGACTCTTTGAGGGGGCTAAACCAATGTATAACTTCTAAGACTCTAGTAGTTGACCTGCTGAAAAACGACATACTGTTATGACATAACCCTCACAGGACTACCTACCAAAAGTAATTACAATTCATAAACCTAAAAGTTAATTCTATATTGGTCAGGAAGACACTACTGATAAGGTATGTGCCAAGACTGATATTCAAACAATTTTGGCATACTTTTAAATGTAGTTTGTGTAGTAATATCGAGACAATAGTAAAATGCCACAAGCCAAGATCAAGCATCTTTTACTAGCCAACTAACATTAGTCGAAAAAACTATACCTTTCCTAACACATTAAGCACCGTGGTATATGAACGAGATTAGCGCGAGCGCTTCGACGTTCCCTGGTGATAAAATCCGATTTAACCAATTTTCCAAAGGAAGCTGGCCTGGCAACATGTCATGCATACCTGAGCGGCACAGGCAAACTAACGACTAGCAATTAAGTAGCCAATTAACTAGCTAAATTGGCTACCGTTAGCATGCTAGGAAACTGGCCACCATTAGTTAGCTAATTGAAAGTTGCCAAAATGCCAATCTACTGGACGTAGCTAAATTAGTTAGCATATTTGCGTAGTTAACTAGCTAATTGGCAAAAACTGAGTTGGCAGATGTAGCTAATGCTTATGTTCATGCCAATTTACACGACCGGCGTCAAATATTCGATGAACGGCTGACAATTATCTAGCCAAATTACACGACCGTCGTGTTTGGTTTACTGGTAACTAGTTAACTAACATAGTTAGCGAACATTAGCTAGTTAGCTGCCAACACTTTAGTTTAGTTAGCCTGAACGGCGACTTTTGGGCTAATCTGATAGCTAACGTTAGCTAGTGTTCGACAATTCAATTGTTAAACGCCGAGTGCATATGTAACGTTAACCAAGCAAACAAACACGCCAACATATGACTCTGGATAAATTGCAGATAAATATACATGTAAAAACGTTGGTAAAAGGTAACCATTAACTTACGTTGTTTAGAAACAGTTTGAAGCCGACTCAGATGCTAGCTACGTTTGCTAGCTAAACTAGCTCTATGGCTAGTTAGCCAGCTAGCTAGCTGGAGATATAGCCTTCCAATAAGTGCGATACGTTTTTCTAACAGCTAGGGTCGTAATTTTGGCAAACAGCTAACGCCCGTGATATTTCTACGAACAGAAATCCAAACGTATACTGGCGTCTTGCTGGGATTGTGTTCGAATGTCGAAATAGATGTCTCTTTTCTCAGTCGTAGCAGCGATTTTTCTCTGATCACTGCTTCTGAATGAGGGTCCTTCGTAAGATTATATAGTGCCCATCACTAGTGCCTTACTCAAACATGTGAAAATATTAAAAATAATTAATTTAAAACATTACTGTCTTTGACATAGTCTCTTTTGACTATGACATTAATATATATGTATTCACATGAAATACAAACGACTGCTTGTATTTTACGAGTGAGCAATTTTATATCAGGCATTATGTATGGCCAGCTAATTGTTGACGTTCCAAAGCGGATCGATGAAAGACCAAACTGATCGATCATTTTCATACTTTCAATGTGCTTTTTTAAACAAACTAGCCCTATCCTTAATTAATAATTTGACGTAAAGGCCAACCAAATGGCACTCAACACATCCACCTTTTTTATTTATTTGTAAATTATACCATACCCTGTCATTTTAGGGTAATATTCGCTGTGCTTTACATCACCCTCATCAGTTCAGTACTTGTACAGAGGGTTGCTACAGTAACGTTTGCAAGACAGCACGCGGTCACTGTGAACAGTGGTAATTTAACCGTCATTGGTACTACCATAAAGATCCGCATGTTTATTTATTTCACTGGGTATGACAGAAGCACCAAACATTTTGTTAAAAATAAATTATATTGATCCCACAAAGCTAGCCAACGTAACAGGTTTTATTTTTATTTTTGGTGATGTGATACTGATGATTTTGGGCACAGATGGTTTGTTTACATAGCAGTCAGGATAATTAACGTCGCAGGTTAGGATAATTAACGTGGCAGGTTAGGTGAATGAACGTGGCAGGTTAGGAGAACTAACGCAGCAGGTTAGGTGAATTAATTTAGCAGGTTAGGAGAATGAGGTTAAGGTTAGGAAAAGGTTTAGCGTTAGCGTTAGCTAATGCTACGGTTGTCAACAGCTGTTTTCCCTGACGCGACCACTACATAGAGCTGGGGCCTGTTGCACAAAAGTAGAATTAAGACATCCGGGATAAATGACTCAGCTGAGCTCAATGAAGCCAAAACATGTGCGTCCAGGCTTAATTGGTTGCACAAAGACCAAGCCAGGATGAGCAGACACGGATTCATTAAGCCAGGTGAAACCAATCCTGGATAGGTGCGCGCTCACGGCTCACTCAAATAGACCCCGCCACAGATCACAGATTAACTGATTTACCATGGCAACTAGAGCCGCGTACTTTTTCCCCGTCGGAAGCACAAATCCTCATGGAGGCATACGAGGAGGTAAAAGATATAATTAAGAAGAAAGGCAACACCGCCACAGTGATAAAGCAAAGAGAAAAAGCGTGGCAAAGTATTGCAGACCGCCTGAATGCGTAAGTAGTGCACAATTACACACTCACCGCTCCGCTGAAACATCACAATTACAATTCAAATATTTAATTCACATCTCCAAAAATGCAGTTGTACTGTAATTATGAAACGGTTAAATTTTTAATTGAAATGCACTGCAGATATGAGTGAGGAATTGTGTAAAGTAACTCCATCACACTGTATAAAGCTATGATACATTTTTTGATATTTTTACTGAAAACAAGACAAAAATACCAAGTAATTTTTTGCAGTGTGACTCCATTAAATGTGTGTGTGTGTGTGTGTGTGTAGATTAAACATGAACGGGCCAAAACGGACATGGCAGCAGGTCAAAATCAAATACAAGAACATTCTGCAGAATGGTATGGTCCCTGACTAATATTTAACAAAGCACAAGCATATATTGTACCCAGAAGGTGCCTGCTCACACATTGTCTGTACTGTTTTAGCAGTGAAAAAGAATACCCACAGACAAGGCACGGGTGGTGGGTCACCAAAGGCTGACCTTACCCCAGCAGAGGACATGGCCTTGGAGCTAAATAAAGGCAGGCCCGTCTTAGAGGGGATCCCTGGGGGAAAGAGACGAGCATAGGTTCCTCCCAAGATGCCACCCGCTTCATTCAAGGTATGTCCTTCCATCTCTACATGGGATACAACCACATTCATATTGAATCAATTTGGACTGTCTGACTTTGGTTTACCTATTGCCTTGCAGTGTCTGGCAGCACTGTGTTCCTGTTAGAGCCACCAGCACACAAGCACCAGACGATGCTGATCCAGTGAGTACTCCATCAAAGGCATACTGTAGGCCTGGCATGTCTTGTCTACTAGCTTCAATATGAATCCGATTAAATGTGATAGGGTGAAGGCCCCAGTGCAGCAGCAACAGCACATGATGGAGACGATGATGAGGAGGAGACCATCTCTCTGGATTCCAGAAGGCATGAGGTATCATGTTAAGACTGTGAAAGTACTATTTACTCTACAATGGTGAGGAGTCCTCATCAAAATCAAAAAATCTAATTTCTTTTACAGGACCCAGATGCTATACAGTGGGAAAACCAGCCTGGCAACATAGTGCGTATTAATAAAAGGACACCACATCCTGCCAAATTCCAGCTGCGCTAATTGTATTGTGTTCACAGAGCTCACAAGCTATCAGAAAGTTGTATGGCAACCACCTCCGGCGCCAAATAGAACTGGCAGACATAGACATTCAGTACAAGAAGAAAAAGATGGAAAATCTTGCACTGGAGTCCGAAATAAAAGAGGACAAATAGGAAACTGGACCTTGAAATAAAAAAACTTGAGAGGGAGGTGAGATATGCCTTCAATGTACACTGTATGCTAACTGTAACACAAATGTATTAATCATTATTTTTCTTTCCTCCCCCAGCTCCAAGAAGATGACACAGCTCAAAATAAAAATTAGGTATATTCTCGTAAAGTCAAGTGAGCCATGACATGTAGGCTCTTATTGTGAGCACACAGGACGGTGGCATCTTTCTAAGGTTTTTTATTTTCCCAGCAATCAGTACAACCAAGTCATCGTTATAAGGCATCGCCCTCTTTTGCCCACCCCAGCACCAGGTGTGGCCACTAGCCTATATGAAGGCCCAAAATTGTGTGTTCCTTTCTGCTCTGACAATGGCATGCCCATTCGTGCGAGATGTGGTGGATGAAGAAGCACTTGTGCTGAGGAGAGCCTTCAGGCGAGAAAGGGTCTTCAGGGACCGGTTGGACCCACTGGCCTTCCCTGATGACCATCTATATGAAAGATACAGGTTTTTCTGCAGATGGCATCAGGTATCTATGCAGACTACTGGGTCCCAGGATTAAGCTACCGCACTGCACGGAGCCATGCACTGAGTGTGGAGCAAATGGTTTGTGTGGCCTTGCGCTTTTTGCTAGTGGAGCCTTCCTGTACTCAGTGGGGGGATGCAGAACAGCTGAACAAGGCCACAATTTGCCGCACAATAAGGAGTGTGTGTCTGGCTATCAAAGCATTAGCAGATGTCTTCATCTCCTTCCCTGGCCACAGAAGACTCTGTGACATCAAAGAGGAGTTCTATAGGATTGCAGGTAAGAGGATCTACAAATTACAGGACAACTGTTAACACATAGTAGGATACTCATTACTTTGTGTGACAGGTTTCCCACAATGTCATTGGTGCAGTGGACTGCACACACATAAGATAAAAGCCCCCTCAGGTGCCCATGAGGCCGATTTTGTGAATAGGAAATCCTTTCACAGCATTAATGTTCAGGTGAACATAACTTTTTGATATTGTCCATTGACGAACACTCTGCATTGCCAGTGATGTGCATTGATTGGTGTAATATTCCTCATCTTATGATTTCAGATGGTCTGCAATGCTGACTGTGTGATCAGCAATGTTGTGGCAAAATGGCCTGGCTCAGTCCATGACTCCAGAATCTTTCGGGCCTCTGAAATCTATCAGTGCCTATCACAAGGTAAGCCACACAACCCCTATTTATAACCATCATGGCTGTGTCAAGAATATCACTGTGTTTATGAGGTAGTAATGATGAGATTTTGTGTTGACAGGTGAATTCTCTGGTGTGTTGCTGGGAGACAGGGGTATGGCTGCCAGCCTTTTCTCCTGACACCTTTCACAGACCCCCAGGGAAGCACAGCAGGCCTACAACCATGCCCATGCCAGGACCAGGGCCAGAGTTGAAATGACCTTTGGCCTCCTGAAGGCACGCTTTCACTGCCTTCACAAATTAAGGGTCAGCCCTGTTAGGGCATGTGATATTACTGTGGCTTGTGCTGTCCTCCACAATGTGGCCTGCCTGAGGAAGGAGAGGGCCCCCCAGAGTGCCACCAGCCATGGACTGGGACAATCCGGCAATCTTCCCTGATGACGACAGTGGTCGGCTGCTGAGGGACCAATATGTGTTGAATTATTTTAGTTAGTATGTGTGCTTTCAATTTTGGTTAAATATGTCCTGCGGTGGCAGAGGAATTTGGGTTTTGGGTTCGTTTTTTACTGAATTTGGCCTCTTATGATGTTTGTGCGGTATACTGTGTGTAATACAAGGCTGCAGGGAGGCTACTGCATCCATTCATTTGTCTGTTCAGTTGATGTGTATGGATTTGTCCTGCATTTATTTTAGTGTGCAGACATGCAGGGTGTGTTATATACAGACCTTTGAATGTGTATGTATCATTTTGTATAATATGCTTGGATTCTGTGCTTTCCATCTTGTAGAGTCACTGTGACTTCAGTTTCGAAAGGAGCTGATGGTTTACCTGCTTTGTTTTGTCCTTATTCAATAAAGGAACATAATGTTAACATTGTGTTTTATATTCATATGGAATGTGTATTTGTTTATATGACAGAGTACTAGGGCCACACTGAAGAAAAAGGATAAAGTCATAAATTTATGAGGCTGGTTCTTTCTGCAGAAAAGCTACATATTGTTTTTACAGTTTTGATACTTATGACAATGTGATACTTAATATTCTGGCACATCAGCATGTCTTTGTTTATGAAACCATACTGAAGTACAATTTCACGAAATGCCCCACATCTGTCATTTTAACAACTGTCCTCCTTTAAAACAACTGGTTACAATATTATGACTTGTGTTTTTTTCCCCTCTGTGGCCCTAATATTCTATCATTTTATATATAGCCTTATAGTCTATGGGAAACTGTAAATTATCTAATGATAGCAACATCATCTAAAAATCATTTTTTATCCAAAATCATTGAAATGAATGATCACAAACGTTTAAATAATGACAGTGGGTCTAGTTATATGTGATAACAATGTATAGTGAGCAGTGAAATAACTATTGGTTTCCATTTGTGGTGACTGCTGACTGACATTAGGGATGAGATTAAATAGATCCTGGAATTTAGCCTGGTCTGGAGCAGGCTAGCTCCACAGAATAAATCTCCATGGTAATTTATACCATAACATATCCTCCTGCCCCCTATCCATCTTTAGTGCAACCGGATTACGGATCAATTGAGCCAGGATCACCAAGATATCCTGGCTTAATCCCTTATCCTAGTTTTGTGCAACAGGCCCCTGTAGGCCTACTCCATCTAACCACAACCGTAGAAATGTAAACAAATCATCTGTGGCGACAAATCACAGAGAGGAAAAGGCTAAGCGAGAGGGTTTACTCAACCCAAAATATGTCAACGAAAATAAAACCACGAGAGTGTCGAATTTGTTCAACAAAAACGTAATGTCTTATTTTCTACGTGATGTTTATTTGATCGAATAGAAGTTTCGTAATGCTTAAATTGTTACGAGTATGCTGATATAAGTAGGACACGTGACATCCCCGCAATTTTGAAAAAAACAACAACTTTATATTCGAGTTGTCTAGAGATGGCTATGCATGATATTCATGTCATGTGGCTGTAGAATATAATCTCTCGTCATTGAATACAGGCGGTTGCCGTTAACAACCCTCATCGAATATTCAGAACAAATTACAATAAAGAGATGTATCCACCAATCCAGATCAATGATTATTTCCTTGATTCCTCACATCCTCATCGCCCCCTCTAAAAACACAATGGAGAGGAAGGTCCATTCACTACCTTGTTGTGTCTGTGAATGACAATTTGCAATGAATGTCCATTCGCAGCTTTGTATGATTTGATGCATGTTTTTATTCTGTCATAGGCATGTGCTCGCCTGTAGTCGGAGAGAGAGGGAGTCCAAGGCTTCACTGCACTACATTCATGGGCTGCAAAGAAAGGCACTTCATGCCTGGATAAACTACGTTCACCTCCGCCAAGCTAAGAGGAAACCACAAGGTGCCATCTTCTGTTAATCATGTATACTAGTGTTCCTCTTATCTCAATCACTGGATGGCATTCATGGTCCAGGATAACACTGTAGCCTACATGTTTTTGTGTTCTATGTTATGCGTCTTGTATGTACCATTCGTCATCATACATGAAGTTCCCTCCCAGGAAATAAAAGTGATTTGAATTTAATTGTTTCAAAGTTAGTACCACATCTGCTATGTTATGTGTTTTCTCCGTAGTTTACAGACAGGTATTGGATACTCTGGCAGCAACGTCTGGAGGAAGCTGAAGATGGGGGACTTCAGACTAAGATTACACTCGTCCACTACAGGTAGGCAGGCTTCTTTTGTAAAATTTCAGCAACGCTATCCATACACATGTTTTTGACTTCCCAGACAACTAGTGTGTTCCGTGTTAGTAGAAGAGTAATTCTGAAAATAGTTTGTCTCTTGACAGCACTTCACTGCAGAGCAACTGTTTGAATCACTGGAGAGAGCAGCTTGTTGAGCACTGATGCATACAGGTACACACACGCCTACAGGTAACTGCCAAAATAAAGGAAACACCAACATAAAGTGTCTTAATAGGGCATTGGGCCACCACGAGCCAGAACAGCTTCAATGCACCTTCAGTTGGCATAGATTCTACAAGTGTCTGGAACTCTATTGGAGGGATGCGACAACATTCTTCCACACAAAATTCCAAAATTTCATATTTTGTTGATGGTGGTGGAAAATGCTGTCTCAGGTGTTCAATTGGGTTGAGATCTGGTGACTGAGATGTCCATGGAATACGGTTTACATCATTTTCATGCTCATCAAAGCATTGAGTGACCACACGTGCCCTATGAATGGGGGCATTGTCATCCTATGGAGGCATAGCCATTATAGACAAAATAATGGCCTGCCCAGCATTTTTAGACGTGACCCTAAGCATGATGGGATGTTAATTGCTTAATTATCTCAGGAACCACACCTGTGTGGAAGCACCTGCTTTCAATACACTTTGTGTCTCTCAATTACTGAAGTGTTTCCTTTATTTTGGCAGTTACCTGTACATTACTGTGTGTGGTTGTAGGGTCTGGAGCGTCGTGCTGAGGCCTGGTTTGCTAACCACATCTTGCCTGGGTTGAGTTTACCTGCCAGAAGAAACAGCACAGGGAGAGGAGAGAGACAGCACAACTCCATAATCCCATCCTGTTTCTGACCTAGTGCTGATCTAGGATCAGATCCACCCAGTCCATGTGATCTTATTCATTATGATCTGAAAAGCAAAGCTGATCCTAGATCAGCACAACTACTATTAGACACTTTTTGAAAAAGGGCCCTGGGCTACATTTATGAAATACATATAGCTAGCCTTGTGATGATGATGATGTTGTTAGTGTGTGGCACACTCTAACCGTCTGTAGGCAGCGTCAGTACACTTGGGCCTTTTACACCTGGTGGGGACATTCAGAGGAGAGAAAGGAGCAGAAGCTGGCTGAGAGGATGGTAAAACAGCTGTCACAACACACATACACACCACTCAGAGATATATATACACACTGTCATGGTACATACATACACCCAGACACAGCCCACCTGTCCTGCCCTTTAGGCCTTGCTGCATGAAGAGAGGTCGTGTTTGAGTAGAGCCTGGGACCACTGGCAGTGGAGGGCGAGGCAGGAGAGGGAGAAACGGAGCGCCTCTGACACACTGTACCGCCATACTCTACTCCACAACACACTGAGCCAGTGGAAGGACAACGTCACCATGATCCGGGACAGGTACTGTACGACTGACCGTAAAATGTCAGTGAGGATCAGGATGACATCTTAATATTTTTCTTGAGATTATAATACACTTTAATGACCTGTTACTCAATCAATCAATCAATAAAATGTATTTATAAAGCCATTTTTACATCAGCAGATGTCACAAAGTGCTATACAGAAACCCAGCCTAAAACCCCAAACAGCAAGCAATGCAGATGTAGAAGCACGGTGGTTAGGACAAACTCCCTAGAAAGGCAGGAACCTAGGAAGAAACCTAGAGAGGAACCAGGCTCTGGGGGGTGGCCAGTCCTCTTCTGGCTGTGCCGGGTGGAGATTAAAATAGTACATGGCCATTAAGGTCAGATTGTTCTTCAAGATGTTCAAACGTTCATAGATGACCAGCAGGGTCAAATAATAATCAGTGGTTGTAGAGGGTGCAACAGGTCAGTACCTAAGGAGTAAATGTCAGTTGGCTTTTCATAGCCGAGCGTTGAGGTCGAGACAGCAGGTGCGATAGAGAGAGAGTCGAAAACAGCAGGTCCAAGACAAGGTAGCACGTCTGGTGAACAGGTCAAGGTTCCCTAGCCGCAGGCAGAACAGTTGAAACTGGAGCAGCAGCACGAACAGGTGGACTGGGGATAGCCAGGAGTCATCAGGCCAGGTAGTCCTGAGGCTTGGTCCTAGGGCTCATGTCCTCCGGGAGGGGAGGGAGAATTAGAGGGAGCATACTTAAATTCACATAGGACACCAGGTAAGACAGGAGAATTACACCAGATATAACAGACTGACCCTAGCCCATGGCACATAGACTATTGCAGCATAGATACTGAGACTGGTGGGTCGGGGGACACTGTGGCCCTGTTCGACGATACCCCTGGACAGGGCCAACCAGGCAGGATATAACCCCACCCACTTTGCCAAAGCACAGCCCCCACACTGCTAAGGGATGTCAACAGACCACCAACTTACTACTGAGTATAGCCCACGAAGATCTCCTCCACCGCACAAGCCAGAGGGGGCGCAAAACCAGACAGGAAGATCACGTATGTGACTCAACCCACTGAAGTGACGCACCCCACCTAGGGACGGCATGGAAGAGTACTAGTAAGCCAGTGACTCAGCCCCCATAATAGGGTCAGAGGCAGATAATCCCAGTGGAGAGAGGGGAACCGGCCAGGCAGAGACAACAAGGGCGGTTCGTCGCTCTAGTGCCTTGCCGTTCACCTTCACACCCCTGGGCCAGACTACACAGTCATAGGACCTACTGAAGAGATGAGTCTTCAGTAAAGACTTAAAGGTCGAGACCGAGTCTGCGTCTCTCACATGGATAGGCAGACCATTCCATAAAAAGTGAGCTCTATAGGAGAAAGCCCTGCCTCCAGCTGTTTGCTTAGAAATTCTAGGGACAATAAGGAGGCCTGCATCTTGGGGCCGTAGTGTACGTGTAGGTATGTACGGCAGGACCAAATTGAAGAGATAGGTAGTTGCAAGCCCATGTAATGCTTTGTAGGTTAGCAGTAAAATCTTGAAATCAGCCCTAGCCTTAACAGGAAGCTAGTGTAGAGAGGCTAGCACTGGAGTAATATGATCAAATTTTTTGGTTCTAGTAAGTCAGGATTCTGTCAGCCGTGTTTAGCACTAACTGAAGTTTATTTAGTGCTTTATCTGGGTAGCCGGAGAGTAGAGCATTGCAGTAGTCTAATCTATAAGTGACAAAAGCATGGATCAGCTTTTCTGCATAATTTTTGGACAAACGGTTTCTGATTTTTGCAATGTTACTAAGATGGAAAAAAGCTGTCCTTGATATATTCTTGATATGTTCGTCAAAAGAGAGATCAGGGTCCAGAGTAACGCCAAGGTCCTTCACAGTTTTATTTGAGACGACTGTACAACCATCAAGATTAATTGTCAGATCTAACAGCAGATCTCTTTGATTCTTGGGACCTAGAACTAGCATCTCTGTTTTGTCCGAGTTTAAAAGTAAAACAAATTGCCGCCATCCACTTCCTTATATCTGAAACACAGGCTTCCAGGGTAGGCAATTTTGGTGCTTCACCATGTTTCATCGAAATTTACAGCTGTTTGTCATCTGCATAGCAGTGAAAGTTGACATTGTGTTTCCGAATGACATCACCAAGAGGTATAATATATAGTGAAAACAATAGTGGTCCTAAAACGGAACCTTGAAGAACGCCGAAACTTACAATTGATTTGTCAGCGGACAAACCATCCAGAGGCAAGAACTTGTCCGTGTAGACCAATTACGGCTTCCAATCTGTCCAAAAGATTGTGGCGATCGATTGTGTCAAAAGCAGCACTAAGGTCTAGGAGCACAAGGACAGATGCAGAGCCTTGGTCTGACGCTATTAAAAGGTAATTTACCACCTTCACGAGTGCAGTCTCAGTGCTATGATGGGGTCTAAAACCAGACTGAAGCGTTTCGTATACATTATTTGTCTTCAGGAAGGCAGTGAGTTGCTGCGCAATAGCTTTTTCAAAATGTTTTGAGAGGAATGGGAGATTCGATATAGGCTGATAGTTTTTAACATTTTCCGGGTAAAGGTTTGGCTTTTTCAAGAGAGGCTTTATTACTGCCACTTTTAGTAAGTTTGGTACAAATCCGGTGGATAGGGAGCCATTTATTATGTTCAACATAGGAGGGCCAAGCACAGGAAGTAGCTCTTTCAGTAGTTTAGTTGGAATAAGGTCCAGTATGCAGCTTGAAGGTTTAGAGGCCATGACTGTTTTCATGAATGTGTCAAGAGATATAGGATTAAAAAACTTGAGTGTCTCGATTGATCCTAGGTCCTGGCAGTTCTGTGCAGACTCAGGACAACTGAGCTTTGGAGAAGTACGCAGATTCAAAGAGGAGTCTGTAATTTGCTTTCTAATGATCATGATCTTTTCATCGAAGTAGTTCATGAATTCATCACTGCTGAAGTGAAAGCTATCCTCTTGTGACAAATGTTTTTAGGGGTGCGACTGCATCTAGGGTATTACGCAAGGTTAAATTTAGTTCCGCAGTTAGGTGGTTAACCAAATGTTGTACTCCGATGTCCTTGGGTAGGTGGAGGGAGTCTGGAAGGGCATCTAGGAATCTTTGGGTTGTCCGAGAATTTATAGCAAGGCTTTTGATCATCCTTGTTTGGGGTCTGAGCAGATTATTTGTTGCGATTGCAAACGTAATAAAATGGTGGTCCGATAGTCCAGGATTATGAGGAAAAACATTTAGCGCCACAATTTTTATTCCATGGGACAAAACTATATCCAGGGTATGACTGTTGCAATGAGTACATCCGGAGACATGTTGGACAAAACCAACTGAGTCGATGATGGCTCCGAAAGCATTTTGGAGTGGGTCTGTGGACTTTTCCATATGAATATTAAAGTCACCAAAAGTTAGAATATTATCTGCCATGACTACAAGGTCCGATGGGAATTCCAGGAACTCAGTGAGGAACGCTGTATATGGTCCAGGAGGCCTGTAAACAGTAGCTATAAAAAGTGATTGAGTAGGCTGCATAGTTTATGACTAGAAGCTCAAATTTGCTGTCATAAATGTTAGCAACACCTCCGCCTTTGCGGGATGCGCGGGGGATATGGTCACTAGTATAACCAGGAAGAGAGGCCTCATTTAATTAATCAGGCTTGAGCCATGTTTCAGCCAGGCCAATCACATCAAGATTATGATCAGTGATTAGTTAATTGACTATGACTGCCTTGGAAGTGAGTGATCTAACATTAAGTAGCCCAATCTCTTTCAATAATGACAGGAATGGAGGAGGTCTTTATTCCAGTGAGATTGCTAAGGCAAACACTGCCATGTTTAGTTTTGCTCAACCTAGATCGAGGCACAGACACGGTCTCAATTGGGATAGCTAAACTGACTGTGCTAGTGGCGGACTCCACAAAGCTGGCAGGCTGGCTAACAGCCTGCTGCCTGGCCTGCACCCTGTCTCATTGTGGAGCTATAGGAGTTAGAGCCCTGTCTATGTTGATAGATAAGATGAGAGCACCCCTCCAGCTAGGATGGAGTCCGTCACTCCTCAGCAGGCCAGGCTTTGTCCTGTTTGTGGGTGAGTCCCAGAAAGAGGGCCAATTATCTACAAATTCTATATTTTGGGAGGGGCAGAAAACAGTTTTTAACCAGCGATTGAGTTGTGTGACTGCTGTAGAGCTCATCACTCCCCCTAGCTGGGAGGGGGCCAGAGACAATTGCTCGATGTCGACACATCTTTCTAGCTGATTTACACGCTGAAGCTATGCAGCGCTTGGTGACCTCTGACTATTTCATCCTAACATCGTTGGTGCCGACGTGGATAACAATATCCCTATACTCTCTACACTCTGCAGTTTGAGCCTTAGCCAGCACCATCTTCAGATTAGCCTTTAAGTCTGTAGCCCTGCCCCCTGGTAAACAGTGTATGATCGCTAGATGATTATTTTTAAGTCTAATATTGCGTGTAATGGCGTCACCAATGTCTTGGGTTTTCAATTTGTCAGAGCTAATGGTGGGAGGCTTCGGCGGTTCAGACCCCGTAACGGGTGGAGGAGAGACCTGAGGCTCGGCCTCTGACTCCGACTCGTTGCTTAATGGGGAGAAAGTTTCTGTCGGTTGAGCATGCCAGAGTAATCCTACATTCTTTGTTTCTGTATGATGTCAGTATGTCCAGCACAGAAGAGCGAAGAACAGCAGGCTGGATCAGATTGACTCATACATGAAGACAGACTTCTCAAACACACCTTACAGGCCTGGAAGGCACAACAGAGCTCACATCATATACATCAGGGATGGGCAACTGGAAGATTGTATTACATTTTTTTAGGAACTCTGGGTCTGAACTTACTTTTGACAGTTAGAATAGTAGAATACACAAGGTGCAGTTTCTAATTTGGTTTTGCATCGTCAGTTTCTCTTGTTATGTCACTCAATTAGCCCATGTCAGCTATAATGTATTAGATTGATAAGTTAGTCTAGCGGCCTGCTATCTAAACTTGTAGTTGTCATGGTTGAATTACCAACCAGGGGGCCCCCATTTGATTTTGTGAGTCACTCTCACTCAGTTATCATATTAAAAACTGCAAACATTTCTCTCCACCTCATGTCAAAATCTGTAGCATTGCAGGAAATTAACTCTAAAACTTCAACAACAACAAAATCGCTCCGCTGTCAAGAGGGGGGGCCCCCAAAAGGCTAGGGCCGGCTCTGACTGCATGTGTGGGTATGGATGTGTGTATGCAGACCTGCTAGCCACCCCTCAAAGTTGCCAATCCCTGTTATACATCATACTACATCAACTGTTCTAAGTGTTAGTTAACATTTCTATTGTTGTTCATTATTTCATTTGGTCATCATGTGTCTTCTGACCTGATTGATGCTTCTCGCAGAATAGGCTCCACCCTGCTTAGTTTGTTTGTGTCCTATGGGACGTGCTGTAATCTCTCTGCCTATGATCCCCTGTAGGAGCATCTCCTCCAGACACAGCACGTCAATGAGCATGTAGAGGAGCGCTACAGCCTGCATCAGCATGACTTCATGTCTCAACCCAAATGGATCCACAGTCTCGATCTCTTTATCCACCATATTTTACTTGTAATTGATTTTGTAATCTTTCTAACTGACACTTGTATTACGTCTTCCCAGGAGGATTCTGCGTGTGTGGAAGGAGACTGCAGCCCTGTTGGCAGCAGCCAGGAGCAGAGAGCAGAGAAACACTACCAGCACTGTGTTCAGGCTAAGGTATTAGAGCTGATCTAAGACCTATCTACTACTATCTACTAGTTTAAGGCTATTATTTAAAGTATTATAGAAGCTCAATGACTTAGCTACCAATTCATTTCTACTGCTTCATATGTTATCAGTACTGTTACCACGACTGATTCTGGCTGCAACTACTGCTCAGTCAGTGTGAAATACTGACCCACAAATGTCATTTATTTTCCTATAGGTGCTGTTGGCTTGGAGGAAGCCATATCTTGTGCAGTGTCAAACCGTCACCAGCAGAGAGAGGCAGTGAGCAGGGCTCAGTCACATTAATAAAGGTAAAGAGATACTAAGATGGAGACAAATTGTTCAATATTCGATGCTATTTTCTGTTAGATCCTTCTCCTGGCACATTGAATGAAGCCTCCATTGAAATGTGAAGCCTAATGCCATCATTTTTGAATGTCTCAGTGTGGCAGCAGGTGACTTTCAGGAGATGGAGGGATCGAAGCAGAGAGGTTGTAGAGGAGAGTACAGGCATGGAGAAAGCCAAAAGGCACCACCACCACTCTCTTCTCTGCAGTATGTTCAGATTGTGGACTATGTACCAGCAGCAGAGCTATAAGGTAGATGGGTACTGCATGTTCAACTCTGTTGTGTGGTATTTGATACATTCTGATCATATGTTAGTCTGTGTTAATATTGTGTTTTTCATGTGGTCCTTATTTAGGTGATGCAAGAAAGGGGACACTCAATGCTGAGACAAAATACATGCTAGCTCTTTTTTGCACGCTAGAAAATTGTGGTGAGTTTATTGCTGTTTTTAACATGAATTCCTGTTTTAACATGCTTATTTCAAATATTAAAGGTCAACTTGCCAAGACTTGTGTGAGAAATTTGTGTTCAAGTCACTTTAAAATACAATGATTTAATTGAAAAATAGTCTTTTTGGATGGTTCTTGTCTCAAAGAAAGGCCAGATAATCTAATTATCTCCTCTTTCATTGGTCCGTCTGTGAGCCTCTGAGTGTCGGGGTGAACTCCTGGCTGTTATGTAACTGAGTGTGTTTTTCTTCCCTGGTGTGCACAGCTGCAGCACAGAAGGAGAGAGGCTGAACAGATAGATCTGGCCCTCTGGCACTGGTCCCTCAGTCTGCAGGCCAAGGTAACACCTGGACACATACTTCACTGGCAGCTGGCCTTCAGCCTAACTAAACCACATGAGATATTATCCCTCTCTCTCTGTTTGTCTGTAGTGGAGGAATTCTCTCTCCTGCATGATTACCACTGCTTACCCTGTTGATGTATATAGCCTGGGTGCAGATCTGTTTGTGCGCTCTTGCCAATTACCATAGGAGTTAGCAAGACATCACAAATGGCTCTGTGACCAGGCTAATGGGTGTAAAGTCAGAGACATATTTTCCTCGTTGATGATATCCAGGCCACAGCTGGAATAAAGGATATGAAAGGCACTCTATAGACATAATGAATGAGACGTCCCCTGGTGAATAGAGTGGAAACCTATAGAAGAGTGTAGACTCATCAGACATACTGAATGAGACGTCTGATCCCCTGGTGTGTTCTGTTCCAGGTGCTGGAGGCTGTCGGTCGCGGAGCAGCACCGGAAACAGGAGAGGCTGGCCCAGGCTGCCCAGTTCTATAGAGACCAGCTCCTAATGGAAGGGGTGGCCCAAGCCACTCACATGGGCAGCTTCTGCACCAACATAGCACTGCACAGCCAGGAGCAGGTGTGTGTGAGCAGATTCTGTGTTTGATTATCTTATAGTCTGCCTTGTCTGTGTGGAAGTGTATTAAGCCTGTCTTTTCTGTGCTCAGCCCTGGCGCAGAGGGCCTCACCCACAGCCGTACACAGACTCAGTGGCGCAGGGAGCAGGAGACCGCACCCTCAACCACTTGTAAGTGTGGGCACATGTTACTATGCCAACATCAGACCCTACACCTTATGGGGAGGGTTTTCCGGATACATGGAAAATCTCAATTGAAATCACTTTTTAGTCCAGGACCAGGCTTAATGTGTGTCTGGGAAACTGGCCCTATGTCTCCAATCCTTGGGAGTCTCACAGTAACTTTCTCTAACTGTGTGCAGGGTGGCGGTGCGTGCTTCCAGATAGCAACCACGACGGCCTAGAGATCTGCTGGACTCCCCGGTCAAAGAGCTGCTACCACCTGCAGCTCCTCTACATCTAAGACCCAGTCTTCTACCACCTCCACCCCAGGTCCCAGTGACAGTGAGCCTCCACCCTGCTGCAGCCTCCCTCCCCATCACTCCCGTACTGGCACAGCCAGCGCCCCAGCTTCGTCTCCCAACGGCCTCACATTATGGATCACTAGACCAGGACTGCCCCCCTTCTCATTCATGACCACCCACACTCAAACTAAGGTAGCGATTACTACAGTGAGGGGAAAAAAGTATTTGATCCCCTGCTGATTTTGTACGTTTGCTCACTGACAAAGAAATGATCAGTCTATAATTGTAATGGTAGGTTTATTTGAACAGTGAGAGACAGAATAACAACAACAAAATCCAGAAAAAACGCATGTAAAAATTTTTATGAATTGATTTGCATTTTAATGAGGGAAATCAGTATTTGACCCCCTCTCAATCAGAAAGATTTCTGGTAATGAGCTGAGATTAGGAGCACACTCTTAAAGGGAGTGCTCCTAATCTCAGCTTGTTACCTGTATAAAAGACACCTGTCCACAGAAGCAATCAATCAATCAGATTCCAAACTCTCCACCATGGCCAAGACCAAAGAGCTCTCCAAGGATGTCAGGGACAAGATTGTAGACCTCACACGGCTGGAATGGGCTACAAGACCATTGCCAAGCAGCTTGGTGAGAAGGTGACAACAGTTGGTACGATTATTCGCAAATGGAAGAAACACAAAATAACTGTCAATCTCCCTCGGCCTGGGGCTCCATGCAAGGTCTCACCTCGTGGAGTTGCAATGATCATGAGAACGGTGAGGAATCAGCCCAGAACTACACGGGAGGATCTTGTCAATGATCTCAAGGCAGCTGCGACCATAGTCACCAAGAAAACAATTGGTAACACACTACGCCGTGAAGGACTGAAATCCTGCAGCGCCCGCAAGGTCCCCCTGCTCAAGAAAGCACATATACAGGCCCGTCTGAAGTTTGCCAATGAACATCTGAATGATTCAGAGGAGAACTGGGTGAAAGTGTTGTGGTCAGATGAGACCAAAATCGAGCTCTTGGGCATCAACTCAACTCGCCGTGTTTGGAGGAGGAGGAATGCTGCCTATGACCCCAAGAACACCATCCCCACCGTCAAACATGGAGGTGGAAACATTATGCTTTGGGGGTGTTTTTCTGCTAAGGGGACAGGACAACTTCACCGCATCAATGGGACGATGGACGGGGCCATGTACCGCAAATCTTGGGTGAGAACCTCCTTCCCTCAGCCAGGGCATTGAAAATGGGTCGTGGATTGTATTCCAGCATCCAAAACACACGGCCAAGGCAACAAAGGAGTGGCTCAAGAAGAAGCACATTAAAGTCCTGGAGTGGCCTAGCCAGTCTCCAGACCTTAATCCCATAGAAAATCTGTGGAGGGAGCTGAAGGTTCGAGTTGCCAAACGTCAGCCTCAACCTTAATGACTTGGAGAAGATCTGCAAAGAGGAGTGGGACAGAATCCCTCCTGAGATGTGTGCAAACCTGGTGGCCAACTACAAGAAACGTCTGACCTTTGTGATTGCCAACAAGGGTTTTGCCACCAAGTACTAAGTAATGTTTTGCAGAGGGGTCGAATACTTATTTCCCTCATTAAAATGCAAATCAATTTATAACATTTTTGGCATGTGTTTTTCTGGATTTTGTTGTTGTTATTCTGTCTCTCACTGTTCAAATAAACCTACCATTAAAATTATAGACTGATCATGTCTTTGTCAGTTGGCAAACGTACAAAATCAGCAGGGGATCAAATACTTTTTTCCCTCACTGTATATTCCAAAAACACATGTACTGTGTGTGTTTTGAATGAGATTTCTTTATGCAATATCCGTTTTTTTCTATGTGAGGCAGCCTAGTGGCTCATGGGTAAGAGACTCCTCACTACTGCCCCCCAATGAGTTCACCATCCTCCATCAACAGCCAGAGTCTGATGTAGAAGATGTGTTAACTGAGGAGGAGGATGGTGTGGATCCCACCTTAGCCTGGACCAGAGAGCTGCTCAATATCCGCCTGGACATGCAGTGCTTCCAACAGGACCGCAAGCAACTCCAGTAAGGACTCACAGCTCTGTGATTTTAACATTTCTGATAGATCTTGTTTATACATTCTGGTGGATTTGTGTGTGTGTGCATGCTTGTAGGGCGTGGCTAAGACTTGAAGAGGTGTTGAGGAGCTGGCTGCAGACGAGTGGAAGTGAGGGAGAGACTGAGGAGAGGAACACTATCAGCCAAGAGCTGGATGAGGTAAGACTTGAAGGGAAGATGCTGCGGTCATTGGTATGTGTAAGGGCCACAATGAGGAAGTAAGGATTTATAAACAAAAACAATTGTGGTGTTTATGAAAAATATATTTAAAAAATACTGGCTGTTCAACAGTCCATAACGAAAACAAGAACCAATCATTTAAGTAATACTTTTTTCATTGGTTTCCTATCCACTTATAAATTATTAACTAAACTGATGGCTTTGATTTAGGATGCATTCCTCTGGAGGTGTCATTTCATGTGAGCCATAAATCTTCAGCTATGAAAATGGGAGCAGTCAGAGTTTACAACAAGTCAAGCATATAATAACAATGCCATATCATGCAATGATTTTCCCCATTATTTTGTGGTCATTCCAGATTCATGTCCAGCTTTTTGTATTGTTATTTAGAGATGGAGGAGCATATTGGCAGGCTGTCAGGTGAACTGGCAGAGCAGAAGCCTGATCTCCACAGCAGCACAGCCACAGGACAGGGACTGGGACAGGCCATTCTCAGCAGACCTCCAGAGCATGGGGCTACTGATCATTACTCAGTCCACACTAGATGACAGACAGGACCCAGTGGTGTAAGAGAAGGAGTGGTGTAAGAGAAGGAGGGGCACCTTAGCCCTATATTGAGGAGCACAAGGACTTCTGAGGAGACAATACACCTGTCCATGTTTTTGACATGTTGTCATTCTCCACTGGTTGTTTTTATAGTATAAAACATAATTATTCAAAATAGAGGAAGATTTACGGAAATTGCAGCTTTTGAATTTAAAACCCTAATCTTGGTGATAATCGGTTGGACTGAGAAAGAATGGAATGGCAAGGCAGCTGTGTTTGATTTATGTTTGATTCACTTGACTGTATGCTGTAATGGGCTTTTTTTATATATGTATAATATTTTGGTGTTTGTACATTATTGAATAAAATATTGGCTACATGCTTAATTATTTTGGTAATTTCTGCATTAAACTTTGCAGTGCTGGACTGTATTTTCACGAAACTATTACATTTATTTTGGTAACACTCGATTTTTCTTATTACATAATCATGCATTCAATGTATTCACCACGATAAGCCAAACAAAAACTGGAGGTGTGAGATACTGGCAACACTTCTACAGACCTCAAACGCGTAAAAGTGCTTGGATGCGGGTCGTCCGCGTGACGTTCCATGGAAATATTTTCCAGATGCGCGCAGAGCAGTGGCGCAGAATCGCCTGTTTTTGCCTAGTTAGAAAGTTCTACGCTTGCACAATAGTTTGATTTCTTTCGGCCTCGGTCGCCTGTAGTAGTGAGAAATCATGTTGAATTATGAAGACGGATTTCAGGACGAATTGGAAGGGGTCCGCCAACCTCTCTGCGTAAAGTAAACTGCGTTTGTTTTGTTCAGCTCTTCAGTCCTTTCAGAGGCCAGAATGAGGGCAATTCATGCCATTCTAATAATTTTCATCTGTCTTCACTATGGTTGGGGTAAGTGTTTTTTGTCATGCAATCTGTTAATCTAGTCTAGTATAATTTGGGGTGGTGGTACTCAAATCCAATTGTTAATCGTTTGGTGAGCCTTGCTGGATAATGTTGCCTTATTCAAATATATTCTTGTTTTTGTGATTTCACGTAATTTCAGGGATTGTTCTGAAAATGTTATGGTCCTATACAACATTTTAATTAATCTTAAACAGTATTGTAACAATGTATTCTCCCTCTACAACAGTTTTTATTTCTGTATTTCCCTTTGCAGATGAATTGATGCTATTACAGAGTAATATTAGGACCTATCAGTAAACCCAGTTTTAATTCCCTTTGTTTTAGGTAAGAAGATGCGCTGGTGCACGGTGTCTGAGCAGGAGCAGAAGAAGTGTGCTGAGCTGGCCAAGGCCCTGGTGGCAGTGTTGCCTCCTGCTGCTGTGGCAGCATTCGCAAGGCTCTCCTGTGTCCGGGCCTACAGCACCACCGACTGCATCAACAAGATCAGGGTCAGAAAATATCTGCTCTCTCCAGATACCAGAAAGACTAACTATTTGCCTAACCTCTCATGTTGTTTATGCTGATACTCTCATGTCAGACAGGGCAGGTTTACCATACAGATGCTCCTTCATAGCCAACTGTATCTGATGCCTTTCCTCCAGGCTAACCGTGCTGACATGGTAACACTGGATGCAGGGGAAGTCTATACCGCAGTGAAGCAGTTTGGCCTCACTGCCATCGCCAAGGAGATCTATAGTGACGGTTGGTTAATGACACTTACGATTTGGATCCTTTTAGTCCAGAACTAGGCATAATCTGTGTACGGGATTTTTTTTTGTTTATGACACTCTTTTGCGTGACTCAGTTTATTGTATTTCCATCACCTGTTCGCCCAGGAGGCTGTATTCTGTCGGTGGCGGTGGTGAGGAACCGCACCCTGGACGTGCGCTCCCTGCAGGGCCAGAGGAGCTGTCATACTGGGGCTCGCTGGACGGCAGGCTGGAGTCTACCCCTGGGCTTCCTGCTGTCCCGCAACTACCTGACCTGGGCAGAGGAGCAGCCACTCAGTCAGGGTAAGAACATAGACATATCCCTAAAATTGTGAATCATCATTTTGTTACGTGTAATCTTGGTTACCCAGAAGTAAAATTATCTCGCGAAAGTTTGTCATTTTCTGTTTACTTCTGAGGGGAATTCCGTTAACAATTGTGATTACCTTTGTGAGAATCTGTCCACGAGAGATTGTAACATGTAACTCTGCGTTTCCAAAACTCTGTCCTGGGGACCCCAAGGGGCACACTTTTTGTTTTTTGCCCTAGCACTACACAGCTGATTCAAATAATCAAAGCTTAGTGATTAGTTGATTATTTAAAACAGCTGTGTAGTGCTAGGGCAAAAACCAAAACGTCTGCCTCTTGGGGTCCCCAGGACAGAGTTTGGGAAGCGCTGGTGTTACTGGTGGGATTAGAACCCGGGACTCCCGCTCACCAATCCAACTTCTTAACCATTAGACCAGAAGGACATGCTCAAGGTCAGAGGCCGACAATAGAGCTTCCAAGTCTCAGGCAGGCCTACATCATCACGAGAGCGTGATTCCAAATCACCTCCGCTACAAAGGAAAGGTCTCTAACCCCACTCTTTTCTTTGGCAGCGGTCAGTGCCTTCTTCAATGGCAGTTGTGTTCCTGGGGCGGCTGCCATAGCACCCGTCCTGTGTGCCCTGTGTCAGGGTCAGAAGTCCTACATCGCCCAGCGCAACTTCCACTGTGAGACGGCACATGGCGAACCCTTCTACAACAGCCAGGGAGCGCTCAGGTCAGATGGGAGGGTCATATCAGGACAGACACAATGATAATAATGATATGGTCATTCAACAATCCTTCTCTTTGTCTATCAGGTGTCTCAAGACTGGGGCAGGGGATGTTGCATTTGTGGACCATACAGCCCTGGAGGGTATTGAAGGTACACACATTTTGTTCTATTCTGGAACAATACACAACTACCATTCAAGTACTTCAGAGTTCTCAAGACTAGTCAAACAGCTGTTGAAACATCCCCTCCTCTCTGTTGCTATCCCTGTTTTCTCTCTTCCAGAGAGTGAGCGGGAGGAGTACCAGCTATTGTGCACTGATGGTACCCATGCGCCACTCAGCCACTATGGGAGCTGCAACCTGGGAAGAGGACCAGGACAGGGCATGGTCACTCGACTCAATGCTCGTAAGATCGCACGCAAGTTCCTGGTGGCAGCACAGGTAGTGCACCATTCTGTCTTCAACCACTTCCAGCATCAGTGTGAAACAGGGTTGGGTTTGCAAGGGAAAGCGTGTCCACTGTATTTAACATCTGTGTATATCCCATTTGTGTTCATCCATGTGCATGTGTCATCCATAGTATGTCCATTGTCTGTATTTTCGTTGCTGAGAGACTGTCTGATGGATTTCCTGTCAGATGGCGTTTGGCCGGCGGGGTAGAGAGAGGCAGCGTTTCCAGCTCTTTGACTCTGCTCCGTTCGGTGCCGCTGACCTGCTCTTCAAGGATGTCACCGAAAAGCTGTCCATTCTAGAGGACAACAAGGACATCAGTCAGGTGCTGGGGCTGGACTATGTGGCTCTCCTCAAAGGCCTTGGACATGAAGGTGCCTACCTACCCACATGGGCAGTGGGGGTGTATGTAGGCTGCTCATTGGGAAAACGAATTTGCTGCTACATTATGCATCATAACGATATGTGTATCCATTGTGTATCTATAGGAAGCTCATTGGAGGACAGTGTTGTGCGTTGGTGTTGCATTAGCAATGCAGAACAGAAGAAATGTGAGCAGTGGGCTCTCAGCATTAAGTCAGACCCATTGGTGTGTGTTAGAGCCATCTCCGTGAGCGACTGTGTCGAGAAGATTAAGGTAAGCGGACAATCATAACCCTATCCATAACCTAGTGTCATTCTATGCAGCCTTACATCTCGATCTCCAATTACTGTGTTGGCAGAGAGATGAGGTGGATGCTGTCTCGCTGGACGCCACACACGCATTCATCGCTGGGAAATGTGGCCTTGTCCCCGTGGTAACAGAGTATTATGGTATGGCTGATAATAATGTAATGGTTACAGAACTAGACTAGTTATCTATCATGGACACTCACTGCAATCAGTGTCTGTCAACTCTTTCTCATGATCTTTCTCCCTCCGCTTCTCTCAGGGAAGACCTGTGTACCGGCTGAGGGAGGAGCTGAAAAAGCAGCCCATTTAGAGAGTGATGGTGCGCTGAACAGAAGGGAAGTCCATTCATCTGTAAATGTACATGATTTTATCTATTCTAAGCCATTCCTTGTGTCCCATCAGTGTTGCCGTCCGTCGTTGGTGTGGCGGTCGTGAAGCGTTCCACCAGGAGTGTGTTCTTTGGGAACTTTGGGGGCAGGCGCTCCTGCCACGGCTACATGTACAGCCCTGCAGGCTGGCTGCTGCCCTTTAGACATACCCTCAGCCTGGAACACAACAACACCTCTCCCTGCGACCCAAACCAAGGTACTGTTCCTGCCTGGGAGTTGCATCTCCCTTTCCTGCCTGTATGATCAAATGTATGTCTGTCTATCTATCTATCTATCTATTAGTGCATTCTGAAATTATTCATTTTTCCACATTTTGTTACATTACAGCCTTATTCTAAAATGGATTAGATTTAATGTTTTTCCTCATCAATCTACACACAATACCCCATAATGACAAAGCGAAAACATGTTTTTATAACTTTTGCACAATTTTTTTAAAAATATACGTTATTTACATAAGTATTCAGACCCTTTGCTATGAGACACAAAATTGCGCTCCATTGCATCCTGTTTCCATTGATCATCCTTGAGATGTTTCTACAACTTGATTGGAGTCCACCTGTGGTAAATTCAATTGATTGGACATGATTTGGAAAGGGACACCCCTGTCTATATAAGGTCCCACAGATGACAGTGCATGTCAGAGCAAAAACTAAGCCATGAGGTCAAAGGAATTGTCCGTAGAGCTCCGAGACAGGATTGGGTCGAGGCACAGATCTGGGGAAGGGTACCAGAAAAATGTCTGCAGCATTGAAGGTCCCCAAGAACACAGTGGCCTCCATCATTCTTAAATGGAAGTGGAAGTTTGGAACCACCAAGACTCTTCCTAGAACTGGCTGCCCAGCCAAACTGAGCATTCGTGGGAGAAGGACCACGGTCAGGGAGGTGACCAAGAACCCGATGGTCACTCTGATAGAGCTCCAGAGTTCCTCTGTGGAGATGGGAGAACCTTCCACCAATCAGGCCTTTATCGTAGAGTGGCCAGACGGAAGCCACCCCTCAGTAAAAAGGCACATGACAGCTCACTTAGAGTTTGCCAAAAGGCACCTAAAGAACTCTCAGACCATGAGAAACAAGATTCTGTGGTCTGATGAAACCAAGATTGAACTCTTTGGCCTGAATGCCAAGCGTCACGTCTGGAGCAAACCTGGCACCATCCCTACAGTGAAGCATGGTGGTGGTAGCATCATGCTGTGGGGATGTTTTTCAGCAGCAGGGACTGGGAGACTAGTCAGGATCGAGGGAAAGATGAACGGGGTAAAGTACAGAGAGATCCTTGATGAAAACCTGCGCCAGAGCGCTCAGGACCTCAGACTGGGGGTGAAGGTTCAACTTCTAACAGGACAACAACCCTAAGCACACAGCCAAGACAACACAGGAGTGGCATCGGGACAAGTCTCTGAATGTCCTTGAGTGGCCCAGCCAGAGCTCTGGAGAGACCTGAAAATAGCTGTGCTGCGACACTCCCCATCCAACCTGACAGAGCTTGAGAGGATCTGCGGAGAACAATGTGAGAAACTCCCCAAATACAGCTGTGCCAAGCTTGTAGCGTCGTACCCAAGAAGACTCAAGGCTGTAATCGCTGCCAGAGGTGCTTCAACAAAGTAACTGAGTAAAGGGTCTGAAGACTTATGTAAATGTCATATTTCAGTTTTTTGTTTTTTATACATTTGCAAAAATGTCTAAAAACCTCTTTTTGCTTTGTCATTATTGGGTACTGTGTGTAGATTTAATCCATTTTAGAAAAAGGCTGTAACGTAACAAAATGTGGCAAAAGTCAAGAAATCTATAAATACACACACACACACACACACACACACACACACTGAACAAAAATATAAACGCAACATGTAAAGTGTTGGTTTCATGAGCTGAAATTTTCCAGACGCACAAAAAAAATATTTCTCTCAAATTTTGTGCACAAATTTGTTTACATCCCTGTTAATGAGATTTACTCCTTTGCCAAGATAATCCATCCACCTGACAGGTGTGGCATATCAAAAAGCTGATTAAACAGCATGATCATTACACAGGTGCAACTTGTGCTGGGGACAATAAAAGGCAACTCTAAAATGTGCTGTTTTGTCACACAACACAATGCCACAGATGTTTCAAGTTTTGAGGGAGTGTGCAACTGGCATGCTGACTGCAGGAATGTCCACCAGAGCTGTTGCCAGATAATTTAATGTTAATTTCTCTACCATAAGCCGCCTCCAACAATGTTTTAGAGAATTTGGCAGTACGTCCAACCGGCCTCACAACAACAGACCACGTATAACCACACCAGCCCAGGACCTCCACATCCGGCTTCTTCACCTGCGGGATCATCTGAGACCAGCCACCCAGACAGCTGATGAAATTGAGGAGTATCTCTGTCTGTAATAAAGTCCTTTTGTGGGGAAAAACTCATTCTGATTGGCTAGGCCTGTCTCCCAAGTGGGTGGGCCTATGTCCTCCTAGGCCCACCCATGGCTGAGTCCCTGCCTAATCGTGAAATCCACACATTAGGGCCTAATGAATTTATTTCAATTGACTGATTTCCTCATATGAACTGTAACTCAGTTAAATCTTTGAAATTGTTGCATTTATATGTGTGTGTGTGTGTGTGTGTGTGTGTGTGTGTGTGTGTGTGTGTGTGTGTGTGTGTGTGTGGGTGTGTGTGTGTGTGTAGATAACTAGCTCTGGTATACTGCAATTCACCCTTTTAGCCTCATGTGTAGACTACAACATGAAATGACCCAAAATTCTTACAGCACAATAGCCTGATATTTGGTGAGGATGTGTATTCTGCTCTCCTAGTGTACAACGAGGTGTTCTGGAAGGGCTGTCTCCCTGGTTCTCAGGGAAACCTCTGTAAAGTGTGTATGGGGGGCACCGGGGAGGCTGCCACCAAACGCTGTGCAGACAACCACAATGAGCGTTACTACGGCAACATGGGGGCTTTGAGGTGAGTAGTTGCTCTCTTGTTTCATGTTTGTATTAATTGTTTATGGATAAATATGCAATCATTCAATCTTACATCAACAGTTGTCACAAAGTGCTTTACAGAAAACTGGCAATATGTGAAAGATTTGTTGTGATTTTTATGACGTTGCCCTATGGTTATTTGTGCAGGTGCCTGGTGGGAGATGCCAGTGGGAAGAGCTTTGGAGATGTTGCCTTCCTTGAGCAGCACAATCTAGAGAGCAACATCCTCAGTGAGAACCTCATACAACTCTTATACATAGTTAGGCTACTTACAGCCACCATACTCACACACACCATGAAGTAATGGTAAATGTTCACAGTCACAAACAGGTTGTGCCATAATGCACTTGTTTTTCCTCATTTGGTTTTGTGATCCTTTTGATATTACATTTTGTTTTTGTGTTGTGCTCCAGGTCTGAGCCCCAGTGGCTGGGCGGATGGGTGGCTGTCCTGGGACTTTGAGCTTTTGTGTGGGGATGGCCGGCGGGAACCTTTATCTGAATGGGAGAACTGTAACCTAGGTGCCATCCCACCCAACATCATCATGACAAGACCTGTGCTCACTGCCCGCGTCTATGACTTCCTCATGAAGTCACAGGTGAGACTGAGGAGTCAAACGAACAGGCATCTAAACCAACCTAATTATTCTGGCGATATTGTATTAATTTCATAAGATTTTTTTATTCTTCTAACAAGCCATTCCAAATGTTCCCATCCCTTGAAGGAGACTCTGGCATCCAACCCAGACACAGAATTCAGGCTGTTTCAGTCCCAGCAGTATGGAGAGAGTGATCTGCTGTTTAAAGATTCCACTCAGTGCCTCATCCACACCAGTCACCTGGACTATCGTACCATACTTGGAGAGGAGTTCTACAGATTAGCAGAGACGGTCTTCAACTGCACACACTCAGGTGGAAATTGATACTTTATTATGTGCATTTCTATACTGAAACTGTGTACTGTTGTAATGTTATTGACTAGAAAGTAGCCAATGTATGTATCCATTTTCTCTCTGACAGACATCTTGGAATTTTGCAACCAGGACGTGTGCAGCATATTTTGAGCAACAGAGGAGAAGAGCAACCACGTTTCACATTGACCTATTGTGGAGGCCCTAACCAATGGCTTGCCAAAATGTAATATTGTTTCTTACTACTTGTAATTCCTCAAAGTCCACACCCACCTGAATGTTGAATATTTTTTATTTCAATGAAAGCTTCCTATTTTTTTTTCAGCACCATGCCTTTTTTCAAACTTTTGATACTTAGCCACGTATAACCACACCAGCCCAGGACCTCCACATCCCTGTGTAACTACACATGACCAAAAGCTGGGTCTGCGGCCAAATCTCTAAATATTAAAACAAATGTATATTTTTACATTATCTTTTAGGAATATTACTAGTGACAACAAATTAAATGGATTTTGGACAAGGGATCTGTGGAAAAAGTTGAGGTTACAATACAATGTAATATTAATCCACAATTTGTTCTTAGCCCTTCAATGCACAACATGGGCCTGGGAGGCTCACAGAGATTGGTATCCACAGTACTCCATCAATGATCAATCTGTTCAACACAATTCTTCTATTCCCCCAAAATTGTTTTGAACATAATGCACTAATTTTATGTTTAAAAATGCAAAATGTGTAGAATTGCATGACATTAGCTTAAAAACTGTATGTTATTTCCCAAGTCTGGACATTCACTGTATAAGTCAACATAAAACTGCTTGTATGCAACAACAAAAAATTATGCAGTCTAAAGTAGGAGTTGTGTTCTGATGAGGGCGACCCTGATGAATTTGCTGACACAAAAGGGGTCCCCGACGCAAAAAAAGTTTGGGAACCCCCTGGTATAGCACACACACTGAGCTATGAACGTTAGTACATTGGTTCAATCCACCAGACTACAAGTCCCAGCGTGAATAGCGGCTGTTGCCTTTCTTTGTGTTACACTGGTATTTCCTGTCGCTCTTTTGTAAGAGTTGGCTGCCTGCTACATTATCGGCTGTTTATTAAATCGTTTACCTTGTGCCATTATAAGGTACGTTACGCTGAATTGTATTACTACTTACAATGTCTAACTCATGCCTTTTGTGGTTATACGTTTCTTATCGCATTTCCTCAACGTAACCTTGTCACTGATGACAGGAGTTCAATGATGAGCCAGATATTGTAAACATACACAAATCAGCCTTGACCAAAAGTCGAACACTGTAAAAAAACGAACTGAGCAATTATTGAGTCAGATAAAGCTAGACACATATAATCATTGCTTGGTGACCCTAATAATATTGTGTTTTTAATGAGAGATGTGACAAGCTTGCGAGGAGGCATCATGGAATATCATGTGTTCTTGAATTTACATAGGGAGAATCTCAATTGCGACCTCTCCTCGCGTCCTCTCACCTCCTCAAACCCCATTGGATGAGAAAGCCAGAGGTCCCGCCTCTCTGCCCTTCTCTTCCAATGGGTTTTGAGACAGAATTGAGATTCTCCCATCAACCAGATGAGATTTTGGCTGCAGTCCAAACTCAAAGTAGCCAGTCATCGGCCCTAAACCTTCAGCCCTTTAATGACATTTTACATCGTCACATCCGAGTGTACCTTAAATGTCCCTTGCTCAAGCAAGGGCGACTCGGCTAGTGATGATCAGAGAGGCAACGTCCTTGGTGGAAATATTGAAGTTGAGCATAAAAACAACCAACCTAAAGCTATTCATATACCTAGCTACAGTTACCCATAGCTGGCTAGCATGTTTTATAGTTTGGTCATTTATTCCAATACATTTCAGAATTCCCAAAAATATGTTTATGGAGTTAAATCAAATCAACCCCAATAGTTATGAAGTTATTCACTCGCTCCCTCAACGTTTTGAATTGGACCTCCACTTAAGATGGCAATCAAACTGCATCCGGTTTCGACGGGGATTCCCCCAAGGGAAAGTGACTAACGCGAGGGCTGAGGGGTAAAAATAATGTGTTTGGACTGCAGCCTTTGAGTGACATTTCCACCAATGGAGTTTATTACTCAGTGAAACACATGATCCCAACAGGTTCCTTTTTTGAAAGGTGTATCAGAAAACAACAACAACAAAATGCAACATATGAGTCATTCCATGTCGTTTCAGCAAGCCATGACACCCGCCATCTCAGATTGTTCCATCAATAGTTTCTGTAGTTAGAAACTGGTAATATTGGCATTAAAAATTAATTTAAAATGAAAAGCTGAAATGTCTTGAGTCAAGTATTCAACCCCTTTGTTATGGCAAGCCTAAATAAGTTCAGGAGTAAACATGTGCTTAACAATTCACATACATTGCATGGACTCACACTGTGTGCAATAAATCAAATAAATCAAGTTAAATTTTATTTATCACATGCGACGAATATAACAGGTGTAGACCTTACCCTGAAATGCTTACTTACAAGCCCTTAACCAACAATGCAGTTTTAAGAAAAATAATAGTTAAGAAAAAATATTTACTAAATAAACTAAAGTAAAAAAATAAAAGAGCAACAATAAATTAACAATAATGAGGCTATATACATGGGGTACCTGTACCGAGTCAATGTGAGGGGTACAGGTTAGTCGAGGTAATATATACATGTACAGTGGGGGAAAAAATTATTTAGTCAGCCACCAATTGTGCAAGTTCTCCCACTTAAAAAGATGAGAGAGGCCTGTAATTTTCATCCATTTTCATTCATCATTTTTTCTCCAGAAAATCACATTGTAGGATTTTTAATGAATTTATTTGCAAATTATGGTGGAAAATAAGTGTTTGGTCAATAACAAAAGTTATTGGCAATGACACAGGTCAAACGTTTTCTGTAAGTCTTCACAAGTTTTTCACACACTGTTGCTGGTATTTTGGCCCATTCCTCCATGCAGATCTCCTCTAGAGCAGTGATGTTTTGGGGCTGTCGCTGGGCAACACAGACTTTCAACTCCCTCCAAAGATTTTCTATGGGGTTGAGATCTGGAGACTGGCTAGGCCACTACAGGACCTTGAAATGCTTCTTACGAAGCCACTCCTTCGTTGCCCAGGTGGTGTGTTTGGGATCATTGTCATGCTGAAAGACCCAGCCACGTTTCATCTTCAATGCCCTTGCTGATGGAAGGAGGTTTTCACTCAAAATCTCACGATACATGGCCCCATTCATTCTTTCCTTTACACGGATCAGTCGTCCTGGTCCCTTTGCAGAAAAACAGCCCCAAAGCCTGATGTTTCCACCCCCATGCTTCACAGTAGGTATGGTGTTCTTTGGATGCAACTCAGCATTCTTTGTCCTCCAAACACGACGAGTTGAGTTTTTACCAAAAAGTTCTATTTTGGTTTCATCTGACCATATGACATTCTCCCAATCCTCTTCTGGATCATCCAAATGCACACTAGCAAACTTCAGACGGGCCTGGACATGTACTAGCTTAAGCAGGGGGACACGTCTGGCACTGCAAGATTTGAGTCCCTGGCGGCGTAGTGTGTTACTGATGGTAGGCTTTGATACTTTGGTCCCAGCTCTCTGCAGGTCATTCACTAGGTCCCCCCGTGTGGTTCTGGGATTTTTGCTCACCATTCTTGTGATCATTTTGACCCCACGGGGTGAGATCTTGCGTGGAGCCCCAGATCGAGGGAGATTATCAGTGGTCTTGTATGTCTTCCATTTCCTAATAATTGCTCCCACAGTTGATTTCTTCAAACCAAGCTGCTTACCTATTGCAGATTCAGTCTTCCCAGCCTGGTGCAGGTCTACAATTTTGTTTATGGTGTCCTTTGACAGCTCTTTGGTCTTGGCCATAGTGGAGTTTGGAGTGTGACTGTTTAAGGTTGTGGACAGGTGTCTTTTATACTGATAACAAGTTCAAACAGGTGCCATTAATACAGGTAATGAGTGGAGGACAGAGGAGCCTCTTAAAGAAGAAGTTACAGGTCTGTGAGAGCCAGAAATCTTGCTTGTTTGTAGGTGACCAAATACTTATTTTCCACCAGAATTTGCAAATAAATTCATAAAAAATCCTACAATGTGATTTTCTGGAAAGAAAATTCTCAATTTGTCTGTCATAGTTGACGTGTACCTATGATGAAAATTACAGGCCTCTCTCATCTTTTTAAGTGGGAGAACTTGCACAATTGGTGGCTGACTAAATACTTTTTTCCCCCACTGTAGGTAAGGGTAAAGTGACTATGCATAGATAATGCACAGCGAGTAGCAGCAGCGTAAGAAAATGGGGGGGTCAATGCAAATAATCCGGGTAGCCATTTCATTAGCTGTTCAGCAGTCTTATGGCTTGTGGGTAGAAGCTGTTAAGAAGCCTTTTGGACCTAGACTTGGTGCTCTGGTACCGCTTGCTGTGTGGTAGCAGAGAGAACAGTCTATGACTAGGGTGGCTGGAGTCTTTGGCAATTTTAAGGGCCTTCCTCTGACACGGCCTGGTATAGAGGTTCTGGATGGCAGGAAGCTTGGCCCCAGTGATGTACGGTGCCGTACACACTACCCTCTGTAGCGCCTTGCGGTCGGAGGCCAAGCAGTTGCCATACCAGGCGGTGATGCAACCAGTCAGGATGCTCTCGATGGTGCAGCTGTATAACTTTTTGAGGATCTGAGAACCCATGCCAAATCTTTTCAGTCTCCTGAGGGGTAAAATATGTTGTCGTGCCCTCTGTACGGCTGTCTTGGACCATGATAGTTTGTTGGTAATGTGGACACCAAGGAACTTGAAGCTCTCAACCTGCTCCACTACAGCCCCGTCAACGAGAATGGGGGCGTGCTCGGCCCTCCTTTTCCTGTAGTCTACGATCATCTCCTTTTGTCTTGATCATGTTGAGGGAGAGGTTGTTGTCCTGGCACCACACTTTCAAGTCTATGGCCTCCTCCCTATAGGCTGTCTCATCGTTGTCGGTGATCAGGCCTACCACTGTTGTGTCGTCGGGAAACTTAATGATGGTGTTGGAGTCATGCTTGGCCACGCAGTCATGGGTGAACAGGGAGTACAGGAGGGGACTAAGCACGCACCCCTGAGGGGCCCCCTTGTTGAGGATCAGCGTGGCAGATGTGTTGTTGCCTGCCCTTACCACCTGGGGGCGGCCCGTCAGGAAGTCCAGGATCCAGTTGCAGAGGGAGGTATTTAGTCCCAGGGTCCTTAGCTTAGTGATGAGCTTTGTGGGCACTATGGTGTTGAACGTTGAGCTGTAGTCAATGAACAGCATTCTCACGTAGGTGTTCCTTTTGTCCAGGTGGGAAAGGGCGGTGCTGAGTGCAATAGAGATTGCATCATCTGTGGATCTGTTGGGGCAGTGTGCAAATTGGAGTGGGTCTAGGGTTTCTGGGATGGTGGTGTTGATGTGAGCCATGACCAGCCTTTCAAAGCACTTCATGGCTACAGACGTGAGTGCTACGGGTCGATAGTCATTTAGGCAGGTTTCCTTGGTGTTCTTGGGCACAGGGACTATGGTGGTCTGCTTGAAATATGTAGGTATTACAAACAGGTCAACGCATGTTCGGAGTTCACGTCCTGGTAATCCGTCTGGCCCTGCGTCCTTGTGAATGTTGACCTGTTTAAAGGTCTTGTTCACATTGGCTACGGCGAGCGTGATCACACAGTCGTCCGGAACAGCTGGCGCTCTCATGCATGCTTCAGTGTTGCTTGCCTCGAAGCGTGCATAGAAGTGATTTAGCTAGTGTTTAGTTTCGAAGGCTTACAAAAGGAGTTCCCCAGGGCTCAATTTTAGGTCCAATCATTTTTACACTGTATATAAATTATATAGGGAAGACTGTTGACTCTGCAAATCTCCATCTGTATGCTGATGACACAATTACTCGAGCGCATCTAATATTGAGAAGGCTTTTCAGGACTTACAGTTGGCTTTTGATGTTATTCAAAGACAGCTTTTTGAATTGAAATTTGTGCTTAATGCAAGGAAAACAAAATGTATGGTTTTCTCTTCCCTGAAAGTAAACAGATGGAGTCACTTGCAGATTTTAACTATAAAAGGCCAGCAAATTTATATGGTCACCTCCTATAAGTATCTTGGGATATGGTTAGATGAAAAGCTGAATTTTAAACAGCACATTGATAACTTGACCAAGAAACTGAAGTTGAAATGGGGTTTCTATTTTACAAACAAATCTTGCTTTTCAATGTTAGTCAGAAAGGATCTTGTTCAAAGCACTTTTTTATCAATGCTGGATTATGGTGGTATTGTCTATATGCAGCCCTCAGCAAGTACCTTAAAAACTCTGGACACAGTGTCTCATTGTGCTTTAAGATTTATTACAAATGCTAGATCACTCACCCAACACTGTGATTTGTATGCTATGGTGCAATGGACCTCTCTCTCCACCAGGAGGCTAAAGCACTGGTACACTTTTGTGTACAAAGCATTGATAGGACAACTCCCTTTTGTATCTCTGTTCCTTACTGACCAGATCAGTCACTCAAAACAGTCTTCGTTCACAGTCGCTGCTGTCCTTGTCTGTTCCTAAGGCCAATTGAGATGGGGAAACAATATTTTTCCCATAATGCCCCTTCATCCTGGAACATGCTTCAAAATATATTAAAGTTAGGAGAGTTAGTGTCCTTGCCTGTTTTTAAGACTCTGATCGATAACACTGTTTGTGATAGCTGCAGTTGTTTCTAATCTTCAATTGTATATGTAACTTGTGACACTTTGTCTTTTGTGTTTATTTTGTATTTTTCTGTAATATTTTATGTACACGCTGCTATTTCCCTGTTTTGCCTTCTTGCCAGGTCACCCTCGCAAAATAGGTTTTTAACCTCAATGGGTCTTACCTGGTTAAATTAAGGTTAAATATAAAAATGTAAAAACAGCCTACTGTCACACACAGATTCACAGACTAGCGGCAAATAAACTTGAACAAAGCAGAATCAGGAAATGAATGGCCACTCTCCATTGCTATTCAATGAAGATCCCGCCTTCGTTCCGCTTTGATCAACCTTTTTTGCCTTGGTGTGTGAATCTGGTCCAGTGATAGGCTACATTGTTTTTATAGAGGAGCTGGTACACAATTCCCCAAAAATGTGAAGTGCTGGTATGGCGTTCCGGACTGCTCCGGCCCAAGTCATTCACTGTGGGTATGCTTGTAATTGTTAACGACTGGGGAGTTTTTCAGGATAAAAAAGAAACTGAATGGAGCTAAGCACAGGCAAAATCCTAGAGGAAAACCTGGTTCAGTCTGCTTTCCACCAGACATTGGGAGATGAATTCACCTTTCAGCAGGACAATAACCTAAACCACAAGGTTAAATCAACACTGGAGTGTAATGTAGTAATGTTTCAGGAATGCTAATCACATCTGTTACTATCTACAGAAACTATTTCAGAACAATCTGAGATGGTGGGTGTCGAAATCCTCTTTCTTGTGCTATTTGAGTTGGAACGACCTATATGTATCAAGCATCAATCTTACACTGTACTCTGTATGCAGATGCGGTTGCCATGGAGATCCCTGGCACTATGTTGCACAGCCCCTGCGAGGCGGGCATCATCATCAGTTCCCGAGGGCATCCAGAGCTTTGTGCCCGCCAGCAGCACCATCGATGCCCACGCCCTGGAGCAGCTACAGGCCTTCTTGTCCCGCGCCACGCGCCTCTTCGTCATCACTGGGGCGGGGCTCTCTACAGAGTCTGGCATCCCAGACTACCGCTCAGAGGGGGTGGGTCTCTACGCCCGCACAGACAGGCGACCTATGCAATATGCAGAGTTTATACGCAGCGCTAAGTCTCGTCAGCGCTATTGGGCTAGGAACTATGTGGGCTGGCCACAGTTCTCTTCTCATCAGCCGAACTCTGCACACCTGGCTCTGCAGCAGTGGGAGGAACAGGGGAAGGTACACTGGCTGGTAACTCAGAATGTGGACGCGCTTCATTCCAAGGCAGGCCACCAAGGACTGACTGAACTGCACGGCTGCGCACACAGGTAGGAAGGCAGAAATGTACTGTCTGTCACACACACACAATACATACTGACTTCTTCTTCAAGGACATTGGCTCAGAGCAACAATCTTTTTACCTTTGTGTGTGTCCCTCTCAGGGTGTTGTGTCTGGGCTGTGGTGCCGTGTCTCCAAGGGAGGACCTCCAGAAGCGGTTCAAAGCACTGAACCCTGGCTGGGGCGTACAGGCAGGCGGTGTGGCTCCCGATGGGGATGTCTTCATTGAGGACGAGCAGGTCCTCCACTTCAGAGTGCCTTCGTGTAAGGATTGTGGGGGCATATTGAAGCCAGAGGTGACATTCTTTGGGGACACAGTGATCCGAAGGACGGTGCAGTTTGTACATGAGAGACTAGCTGAGTCCGATGCGGTTCTTGTCGCTGGATCTTCTTTGCAGGTGGGCATGAGAATGGTCAGGTGTTATAATTATTCAGGACCTACCATACATTTTTACCTCTAAAAGTGATAGTGTTGCTGTGTTGTTGACATAATCAACTGTTTTTCGCAGGTGTTATTCATACTTATAAAACATGTCCCTGTGACAGAGTGAACCGTAACACAAAGGAAACAACTCTACAGCCTTACAATATGTCAAAGTTTCACATCCATTTGTCTTTTTCCAGGTGTATTCTGGGTACAGATTCCTACTGGCAGCAGCTGACCAGAAGATCCCAGTAGCCATCTTGAACATTGGGTCTACCAGGGCCGACCACCTGGCAGAGTTCAGAGTCAGTGCTCGTTGTGGGGAGGTACTGTCTGTCATTCAGCCTCACTGACTACAAAGACAGACGGAAGGCCTCACTAGGACTTCAGTCACTGATCCACAGACACCGTGTTGTATTGTTTTGAGAACTATTCAATGGGCTCTACTATTCTACCTTTTGGTCAACCTGGCAGCAATGCAATCAGCTTCAGGTGATGGACACTACTACTAACCCAGAGTCATGTGTTATGGGCTTGTACATGTACAGTGCCTTTAGAAAGTATTCAAATCCCTCAACTTCTTCCACATTTTGTTGTGTTACAGCCTGAATTTAAAATGGATTACATTTTGATTTTGTGTCACTGGCCTACACACAATACCCCATAATGTGGAATTATGCTTTTAGAAATGTGTACAAATTAATACAAAATGAAAGACCAGGGAAGTTCTCCAATGCCTCACAAAGGGCACCTATTGATAGATGGGTAAAAATAAAAAGCAGACGTTGAATATCCCTTTGAGCATGGTGAAGTTATTAATTACACTTTGGATGGTGTGTCAATACACCCAGTCACTACAAAGATACAGGTGTCCATCCTAACTCAGTTGCCAGAGAGGAAGGAAACCGCTCAGGGATTTCACAATGAGGCCAATGGTGACTTTAAAACAGTTACAGAGTTTAATGACTGTGATAGGAGAAAACTGAGGTTGGATCAACAACATTGTAATTACTCCACAATACTAACCTAATTGATAGTGAAAAGAAGGAAGCCTGTACAGAATATATGCATCCTGTTTGCAATAACACAAAGTAAAACTGTAAGAAATGTGGCAAAGAAATGTACTTTATGTCCTGAATACAAAGCGTTATGTTTGGGGCAAATCCAACGCTTGTCATCAGCAAGGACTAGGGAGTTTTTTAGGGAAAGAAACGGAATAGAGCTAAATAGAGTAAAACCTGGTTTAGTCTGCTTTCCAACAGACAATTAGAGAAGAATTCACCTTTCTGCAGGACAATAACCTAGAATACAAGGCCAAATATACAATGGAGTTGCTTACCTAGACGGCATTGAATGTTCTAGTTACAGTTCTGAGTGGCCTAGTTACAGTTTTGACTTAATCTATTGCAAGACAAGAAAATGGCTGTCTAGCAATGATCAACAACCAACTCGACAGAATTAAAAAAATTATAATGTGCAAATATTGTACAATCCAGGTGTGCAAAGCTCTTAGAGACGTACCCAGAAAGAGTCACAGCTGTAGACCTAATCACTGCCAAAGGTGAGTCTAATATGTATTGACTCAGGGGTGTGAATACAGTACTTATGTACTGAACAAAAATCAAAATGCAACATGTAAAATGTTGGTCCCATGTTTCATGAGCTGAAATAAAAGATCCCAGAAATGTTCCATATGCACAAAAAGCTTATTTCTCTCAAAAGTTGTGCACAAATTTGTTTACATCCCTGTTAGTGAGCATTTCTCCTTTGCCAAGATAATCCATCCACCTGACAGGTGTGGCATATCAAGAAGCTGATTAAACAGCATGATCATTACATAGGTGCACCTTGTGCTGGGGACAATAAAAGGCCACTCTAAAATGTGCAGTTTTGTCACACAACACAATGCCACAGATGTATCAAGTTTTCAGGGAGCGTGCAATTGGCATGCTGACTGCAGGAATGTCCACCAGAGCTGTTGCCAGAGAATTTAATGTTCATTTATCTACCATACGCCACCTCCAACGTCAATTTAGAGAATTTGGCAGTACGTCCAACCGGCCTCACAATCGCAGTCCACGTGTAACCACGCCAGGACCTCCACATCCGGCTTCTTCACCTGCGGGATCGTCTGAGACCAGCCTCCCGGACAGCTGATGAAACTGTGGGTTTGCACAACCGAAGAGTTTCTGCACAAATTGTCAGAAACCGTCTCAGGGAAGCTCATCTGCGTGCTCGTCATCCTCACCAGGGTCTTGACCTGACTGCAGTTCGGCGTTGTAACCAACTTAAGTGGGCAAATGTTCACCTTCGATGGCCACTGGCACGCTGGAGAAGTGTGCTTTTCATGGATGAATGACGGTTTCAACTGTACCGGGCAGATGGCAGACAGCGTGTATGGCATTGTGTGGGCGAGCGGTTTGCTGTTGTCAGCGTTGTGAACAGAGTGCCCCATGGTGGCGGTGGGGTTATGGTATGGGTAGGTAGGTATAAGCTACAGACAACGAACACAATTGCATTTTATCGATGGCAAATTGAACGCACAGAGATACTGTGACGAGATCCTGAGGCCCATTGTCGTGCCATTCATCCGCCAGCATCACCTCATGTTTCAGCATGAGAATGCACGGCCCCACGTCGCAAGCATCTGTACACAATTCCTGGAAGCTGAAAATGTCCCAGTTCTTCCATGGCCTGCATACTCGCCAGACATGTCACCCATTCAATCAATCAATCAATCAAATGTATTTATAAAGTCCTTGTTACATCAGCAGATGTCACAAAGTGCTATACAGATATCCAGCCTAAACCCCCAAACAGCAAGCAATGCAGATGTAGAAGCACGGTGGCTAGGAAAAACTCCCTAGAAAGTAACCTATGAAGAAACCTAGAGAGGAACCATGCGCTGAGGGGTTGCCAGTCCTCTTTTGGCTGTGCCGGGTGGATATTATAAGAGTACATGGCCACTAAGGCCAGATTGTTCTTCAAGATTTTCAAACGTTCATAGATTACCAGCAAGGTTGTAGAGGGTGCAACAGTTCAGTACCTCAGGAGTAAATGTCAGACCACCAACTTACTACTCTGAGACAAGGCTGAGTATAGCCCACGAAGATCTCCTCCACCGCATGACCCGAGGGGGCGCAAAACCGACAGGAAGATCACGTCTGACACAACCCACTCAAGTGACGCACCCCTCCTAGGGACGGCATGGAAGAGTACTAGTGAGCCAGTGACTCAGCCCCCATAATAGGGTCAGAGGCAGATAATCCCAGTGGAGAGAGGGGAGCTGACCAGGCAGAGACAACAAGGGCGGTTCGTCACTCCAGTGCGTTGCCGTTCACCTTCGCACCCCTGGGCCAGACTACACTCAATCATAGGACCTACTGAAGAGATGAGTCTTCAGTAAAGACTTAAAGGTCGAGACTGAGTCTGTGTCTCTCACATGGATAGGCAGACCATTCCATAAAAATGTAGCTCTATAGGAGAAAGCCTTGCCTCCAGCTGTTTGCTTAGAAATTCTAGGGACAATAAGGAGGCCTCCGTCTTGTGACTGTAGCGTACGTGTAGGTATGTACGGCAGGACCAAATTGGAGAGATCGGTAGGATCAAGCCCATGTAATGCTTTGTAGGTTAGCAGTAAAACCTTGAAATCAGCCCTAGCCTTAACAGGAAGCCTGAGGCTAGCACTGGAGTAATACGATACATTATTTTGGTTCTAGTCAAGATTTTAGCAGCCGTGTTTATTTAGTGCTTTATTTAGTGCTTTATCCAGGTAGCTGGAGAGTAGAGCATTGCAGTAGTCTAATATATAAGTGACAAAAGCATGGATCAGCTTTTCTGCATCATTTTTGGACAAAATGTTTCTGATTTTTGCAATGTTACGAAGATGGAAAAAAGCTGTCCTTTAAATATTCTTGATATGTTCGTCAAAAGAGAGATCAGGGTCCAGAGTAAAGCCAAGGTCCTTCACAGTTTTATTTGAGACGACTGTACAACCATCAAGATTAATTGTCAGATCCAACAGCAGATCTCTTTGTTTCTTGGGACCTAGAAATAGCATCTCTGTTTTGTCCAAGTTTAAAAGTAAAAAATGTGCCGCCATCCACTTCCTTATGTCTGAAACACAGGCTTCCAGGGTAGGACATTTTAGGGTTTCACCATGTTTCATTGAAATGTACAGCTGTGTGTCGTCCGCATAGCAGTGAAAGTTGACATTGTGTTTCCAAATGACATCACCAAAACCTACAATTGATTTGTCAGCGGACAAACCATCCACAGAGACAAACTGATATCTTTCCGACAGATAAGATCTAAACCAGGCAAGAACTTGTCCATGTAGACCAATTAGGGTTTCCAATCTCTCCAAAAGAATGTGTCTAGGAGCACGAGGACAGATGCAGAGCCTTGGTCTGATGCCATTAAAAGGTAATTTACCACTTTCACAAGTGCAGTCTCAGTGCTATGATGGAGTCTAAAACCAGACTGAAGCGTTTCGTATACATTATTTGTCTTCAGGAAGGCAATGCGTTGCTGCGCAATAGCTTTTTCAAAACGTTTTGAGAGGAATGGGAGATTCGATATAGGCCGATAGTTTTTAAAATTTTCCGGGTAAAGGTTTGGCTTTTTCAAGAGAGGCTTTATTACTGCCACTTTTAGTAAGTTTGGTACACATCCGGTGGATAGGGAGCCATTTATTATGTTCAACATAGGAGGGCCAAGCACAGGAAGTAGCTCTTTCAGTAGTTTAGTTGGAATAAGGTCCAGTATGCAGCTTGTAGGTTTAGAGGCCATGACTATTTTCATGAATGTGTCAAGAGATATAGGATTAAAAAACTTGAGTGTCTCCATTGATCCTAGGTCCTGGCAGTTCTGTGCAGACTCAGGACAACTGAGCTTTGGAGAAATACTCAGATTCAAAGAGGAGTCCGTAATTTGCTTTCTAATGATCATGATCTTTTCATCGAAGTAGTTCATGAATTCATCACTGCTGAAGTGAAAGCTATCCTCTCTTGGGGAATGCTGCTTTTTATTTAGTTTTGCGAAATGTTGGATTGTTCTTATTCTCCTCAATTAGGTTGGAAAAATAGGATGATCGAGCAGCAGTGAGGGCTCTTCGATATTGCATGGTACTGTCTTTCGACGCTAGTTGGAAGACTTCCAGTTTGGTGGAGCACCATTTCCGTTCCAATTTTCTGGAAGCTTGCTTCAGGGCTCGGGTATTGTCTGTATACCAGAGAGCAAATTTCTTGTGACAAATGTTTTTTGTTTTTAGGGGTGCGACTGCATCTAGGGAATTAAGCAAGGTTAAATGTAGATCCTCAGTTAGGTGGTTAACCGATTTTTGGGTAGGTGGAGGGAGTCTGAAAGGGCATCTAGGAATCTTTGGGTTGTCCGAGAATTTATAGCACGGCTTTTGATGATCCTTGGTTGGGGTCTGAGCAGATTATTTGTTGCGATTGCAAACGTAATAAGATGGTGGTCCGATATTCCAGGATTATGAGGAAAAACATTTAGATCCACAATATTCATTCCATGGGACAAAACTAGATCCAGGGTATGACTGTGACAATGAGTAGGTCCAGAGGCATGTTGGACAAAACCCACTGTCTCCGAAAGCCTTTTGGAGTGGGCCTGTGGACTTTTCTATGTGTATATTAAAGTCACCAAAAATTAGAATATTATCTGCCATGACTACAAGGTCCGATGGGAACTCAGTGAGGAACACTGTATATGGCCCAGGAGGCCTGTAAACAGTAGCTATACAACGTGATTTAGTAGGCTACATAGATTTCATGACTAAAAGCTCAAAAGACGAAAACTCAGTCTTTTTTGGGGGGTAAATTGAAGTTTGCTGTTGTAAATGTAAAAAAACACCTCCACCTTTGCGGGATGCGCGGGGGATATGGTCACTAGTGTAACGAGGAGGAGAGGCCTCATTTAACACAGTAAATTCATCAGGCTTGAGCCATGTTTCAGTCAGGCCAATCATATCAAGATTATGATCAGTGATTAGTTAATTGACTATGACTGCCTTGGAAGTGAGTGATCTAACATTAAGTAGCCCAATCTCTTTCAATAATGACAGGAATGGAGGAGGTCTTTATTCCAGTGAGATTGCTAAGGCGAACACTGCCATGTTTAGTTTTGCTCAACCTAGATCGAGGCACAGACACGGTCTCAATGGGGATAGCTGAGTTGACTACACTGACTGTGCTAGTTGCGGACTCCACAAAGCTGGCAGGCTGGCTAACAGCCTGCTGCCTGGCCTGCACCCTATCTCATTGTGGAGCTATAGGAGTTAGAGCCCTGTCTATGTTGATAGATAAGATGAGAGCACCCCTTCAGCTAGGATGGAGTCCGTCACTCCTCAGCAGGCCAGGCTTGGTCCTGTTTGTGGGTGAGTCCCAGAAAGAGGGCCAATTATCAAAAAATTCTATATTTTGGGAGGGGCAGAAAACAGTTTTCAACCAGCGATTGAGTTGTGAGACTCTGCTGTAGAGCTCACCACTCCCCCTAACTGGGAGGGGTCCAGAGACAATTACTCGATGCCGACACATCTTTGAACATGTTTGGGATGCTCTTTATCGACATGTACGACAGCGTGTTCCAGTTCCCGCAAATATCCAACAACTTCGCACAGCTATCTGAAGAGGAGTGAGACAACATTCCACAGGCCACAATCAACAGCCTGATCAACTCTATGCGCTGCATGAGGCAAATGGTGGTCACACCAGATACTGACTGGTTTTCAGATCCATGCCCCTACTTTTTTTAAGGTATCTGTGACCAACATATGCATATCTGTATTCCCAGTCATGTGAAATCCATAGATTCGTATTTATTAAGGATCCCCATTAGCTGCTGCCAAGGCAGCAGCTACTCTTCCTGGGGTCCTGCAACATTAAGGCAGTTATATACAATTTAAAATATTACATGACATTATATTTCATAACATAACACTATTTCATACCCAATACATTTAGTGTGTTCCCTCAGGCCACTACTCCACTATCACATATTCACAATACAATATCCATGTGTATGTGTGTGTAGGGTGAGTGTCTATATGTATGTGTGTATGTACCTGTGTCGTCCAGGGTAGGGGAGGGAATGGCCGGCAGGGATGTAGCTCAGTTGGTAGAGCATGGCGTTTGCAACGCCAGGGTTGTGGGTTCGATTCCCACAGGGGGCCAGTATGGGAAAAAAAATGTAGGCACTCAATAACTGTAAGTCGCTCTGGATAAGAGCGTCTGCTAAATGACAAAAAATAGTGTTGCAGTTATTTCAGTTGCTGTAGTAGCTGACGTGTATAGTGTTGAGTCATCCGCATACATAGACACATTGGCTTTACTCAAAGCCAGTGGCATGTCATTAGTAAAGATGGAAAAAAGCAAGGGGCCTAGACAGCTGCCCTGGAGAATTCCTGATTCTACCTGGATTATGTTTGAGAGGCTTCCATTAAAGAACACCCTCTGTGTTCTGTTAGACAAGTAACTCTTTATCCACATTATAGCAGGGGGTGTAAAGCCATAACACATACGTTTTTCCAGCAGCAGACTATGATCGATAATGTCAAAAACCGCACTGAAGTCTAACAAAACAGCCCCCATAATATTTCTATCATCAATTTCTCTCAGCCAATCATCAGTCATTTGTGTAAGTGCTGTGCTTGTTGAATGTCCGTTTCTAAAAGCATGCTGAAAGTTTGTTGTCAATTTGTTTACTGTAAAATAGCATTGTATCTGGTCAAACACAATTTTTTCCAATAGATTAGTGGTCCCGTGTAGCTCAGTTTGTAGAGCATGGCGCTTGCAACGCCAGGGTTGTTGGTTTGATTCCCACGGGGGGCCAGTATGATTTTTTTTAAACAAAAAATGTATGCACTCACTAACTGTAAGTCGCTCTGGATAAGAGTGTCTGCTAAAATGACTAAAATGTAAAAATGTAGATTAAGGCCTAATGAATTTATTTCAATTGACTGATTTGGTTATACGAACTGTAACAGTAAAATCTTTGAAATTGTTGCATGTTGTGTTTATATTTTTGTTGTGTAAATGACATTTCTGCATTTAATTTTCAATACATTTGCAAACTTTTCTAAAAACAGGTTTTCACTTTGTAATTATTAGGTATTGTGTTTAGATGGGTGAGATTTTTTAAAAATGTAATCCATTTTGAATTCAGGCTGTAACACACGTGTCAAACTCATTCCACCACGGAGGGCCGAGTGTCTGCGGGTTTTCACTCCTCCATTGTACTTGATTGATGAATTAGGTCACTAATTAGTACAGAACTCCCCTCACCTCGTTGTCTAGGTCTTAATTCAAAGGAAAAAACTCAAACCAGCAGACACTAGGCCTTCCATGGAATGAGTTTGACAACGCTGCTGTAATACAACAAAATGTGGAATAAGTAAAGGGGTATGAATACTTTCTGAAGGCACTATATACTCTATGGCTGACAGGGCACTATTCTGAAGTTAGCGCCCGCCTTATTGATCCTCCCTGGAAGTAATAGTCATCCATAGGAATGAATGGTTATTATTCTACTTTCCACTTAGTCTATCCATCGCTTTAGCTAACTAGTATATACTTTACAGACAACCACCAATATGGAAAATAGGTGCAATAACTACAGAGTTTTAAAGATTAGTTTTAGATATATAGGCCTAATAATAATAATATTGTGGGGGATCTAGTCTTGTCAGTGCACATACATGGTTTAGGTAATGTCAACACCACAGCATCAGTTATGGGTGCAAACTCCCCTGACAAATGCATTTACCAAATGAGGGGGATTTACATATTCAATAAATAAATAAAACGACTTATATAATTCCATTTTATAATATGTTCTATAATATCCATCAACATAGTGCCATTGGAATCACAGAGCCACAGAAGGTAAGGTGACAGTTGACCTGGTCACACTGAGTCCAGAGAAGACAGTCTGCTCCTGAAAGCCTTCCTGAAGTTGTTTAGTCCAGTTATCCAGCACTGACTGAGTCTCTGCCTGTAGCACCTCTGGGGTACTGAAGGAATACAGGCAATACCTGTGACCCGCCTCAGTTCCAACATCACCAACCTGCCATGATGCCATAGCCTTGGTCACCACCAGTAGAGTCATAGTTAGGCAATTCTCAAAGCTCCTGCTCTGGTCAAAGCAGTAGGTGGAGGGGTAGCCCAATAGAATTCCAAAGAGAGTGCACAGATTCCAAGTGTCACATCATCTCTGTTGCCCAAACTGTCTGATATGAGCAAGTAAAGCCTTAATCATGTCCCTGATAGCTCCCCACTGTAGCTCAGTGACGGCAAGCTGCTCCAGTGAGTGACATACATCCACGACGGTCACAGTCCCCCTCAGGAGAAGTTCCTCCAGGATTGTGATAGTCAGGGATGGGTTCACAATCAGGGAATTCTCACTGATGACCACTGTCTTTAGAGATTTGGACACAAGTTGTGCAGCCTGCAGAGAGTTTAGATACTGTTGGACATGCTCTGCAGATGCTGTATTACTGTCATTTAGCAGAGCAGGCTTCAGGCCCAAGTCCACAGCCAGGACCTGAGCAGCCAGGTTCAGACTCACAGAGGCAGAGAACGGATTCTTTCTAACTCGCAGACACTTGCGAGCAGCAACAACAAAGAGGTCTGAAGAAGCCATGGATTGCTCCTAGGGTGATTTGAACGTGGGAAATGAAACGCTATGCTGACCAAAACATTTATTCAGAATACTCATTGCAATTGAAATAGTGTGTGTTAGTAGGAGTTTTGCACCAAACTCAAGCATAGCGAGCTTGCAGGGGGAACTATACTGAACAAAAATATAAACGCAACATGCAATAATTTCAAAGATTTTACTAAGTTACAGTTCATATGAGGAAATCAGTCAATTGAAATAAATAAATTAGGCTAATCTATCTGCAGACAAAATTATGATACTAGCTTGCTAAAATATATATGACATTGATTTTAGAGTTGGCAAATTGGCTTAGTCTCGGAGTGAGGAGCCTATAAAACGTAGCTAGCTTCATAAACATATTTGGGGGAATTCTGAAATGTATTGGAATAAATGACCAAACTATAAAACTAGCTAGACAGCTAGTATGGGTAACTGTAGCTAACTTCGTTAGCTTGCTAGGTACATTAATAGCTTTAGGTTGGTTGTTTTTAAGCTCAACTTCAAGATTTCCACCAAGGACGTTGCATCTCCGATCATTACTCTCCCTCACTTGGGCAAGGGACATTTAAGGTACACTCGGATGTGACGATGTAAAACTTAATTCAAGGGCTGAGGGTTTAGGGTCAAGGGCTGTCTACTTTGAGTTAGGACTGCAGCCATTGTGTTGTGACAAAACAAAACATTTTAGAGTGGCCTTTTATTGTCCCCAGCACAAGGTGCACCTGTGTAATGATAATGCTGTTTAATCAGCTTCTTGATATGCCACACCTGTCAGGTGGATGGATTACCTTGGCAAAGGAGAAATGCTCACTAACAGGGATGTAAACAACATTTGAGAGAAAAGCTTTCTCTGGATTTGTTTTATTTCAGCTCATGAAACATGGGACCAACACTTTACATGTTGCGTTTATATTTTTGTTCAGTGTAGTTAGCTAGCACAGTGTAGCTAGCTAGCAAAAAAAAAAACATTAGCTAGCCTAGTAATGAATTGAACAAAACTTAGAACACCGCTCATGCCTTTCTTACCACATATAATTTACTTTGACTAATTAATTAGTAGGCTACATATCATTGTTTCTCAAGTTAAACTATTCATCAATCTAACGGTAACTTCAAAGTATGCCTGCTTCTGGTCGTCGCATTTCCTTGTTGACACTGACAGCAGTAGCATGGCACACGCAGGTTCGCTTGCCCCCATGTCTAAATGGGCATGCACTGACTTAGATTCTTGAAGAATTTCTATATTTGATGAATGATTTCATACCTAGCCCAGTTTTGATGTTCTCTCTAGCACTTAAGATACAAGTGTTAAAGTATTATTACCTTTATTTAAGTAGGTCAATTATTGCCGTAAGTTATAGTGTCACTGTGTGCATTTCATCTAACAAGAACAAAATATTTAAAAAAAGAACTGAAAGTGTGTTGACATACTGAAAGCAATACAGTTTGAATAAAGTAATTACCAGGCACACCAGTTTCCAGACAATCTTTAACATTCCATCACCAACCAACAATAAAACAGTAAATATAAAGCAAATATCTTGTCCCTTCGACTGTCATTTTGGTCCGAGACACCTGAAAATAAAAGAGATATTAATACTGGTGTTCATTCAACTAGCAACAACCAATATTACACATATACCAGGTAATCAAACATGAATTAAGGTGAGGCCTGCCTTGTACCTACCGACATCCATTCAGTTATAGCACTACGTGATTGGTTGAGGGGACATCAGGTCAAAATCTGAGAGATTCCTGGCAACCCAAACTCCAGCTGCAAAAAGGCCCAGGTTGACCAGTAGGTTCCTATATAAAGACACATTAAACAATGAATTCATATAATTATATACAACAAAAGGATCTTTATGAATAAATCACTGGAGACAATAATTAATTAATTCACTGAGTTAGTTACACGTTGACTCTGACACTTGTGTGTGTGTGTGTGTGTGGGGGGGTTGTGTATTGTTATGGGTTGGCCAACCCCACAAAGTATCACAAAATGTGTCGTTTGATGTTATGCGTGCAAGGACTGCTGAGCAATTCGTTAAGGGTGATCATACCGGTATATCCAAGGGCAAAGCATGCACATGTTTAGCAAGCTAGCTAGCTACTATGCGAATGTTACATTACGAAATATTTATGTTTAATCATAACTACCTTCTAAAATCATTCCTATCTGTAGCGAACCGATATGCGGTACTGATCCATGCCCCGACACCACCAGACGGTACTCCGACAGCCTTTTTCCCAGCTCCACTCATCTCAGGTGTTTAGCGTGAGTGCTTGCCTTTCTGCTAAATAACGATTTCCCAACGAGGGGAAGGATTTACATGTAACACCAGTACGGAACACCATGAGGTTTTAACTACGGTCGCCGATAGCGGCCAAACTCAGGTCGATGTCGTTATCTAACGTATTCGTGATTTTTTGTGTTCCATAACAGAAAATGTCTGCAACACGGTACCGTCGGTTCTTGAAACTCTGCGAAGAATGGCCACGGGACGAATCAAAGAAAGGCCGTGATTTAGGAACGTTTCTAAGACAGAGAGTAGCCCATGCCTTTCGTGAAGGTGAAAACACACAGGTAAAACGATTCCACTTCATATGTCTCACGAGAACGCCAACCAATGTGGCTAGATAGCTTCAGGCAGAAATTTAGCTAGCGTTGGATGATGATGATGATGATGATGATGATGATAGGGCACCCGTCCATATCGACCTTGCAGTTACATGCTAAACAAGCGTCATGTTTAGTAATGAAAAACGCAACCTGTAGAGCTATTTTCAAATGTTTTTCAAGAGATTTTATTGAGTTGTGAGACACGACAGTCCAAACAATCATGCAGTAGGCTAAGTGCAGCATCACAGAGGGGGTGGTTTACTTATAAAAGGCAAAGGCATAATCTGTCATTTGAAAAGCCTTCTTCTGCCACTGTTAAGTAAATTGAGGAATGGGGCTGAGGAAATGTAGCCTGACCTAATATTAACATGATGGTTTTAGACATTTCGAAACTATACATTAGTTATTTGCACACTTATTTTGAAGTTGAACTGCATGAAATCTTACAGATTGTTCCCCCAAATCTTACAAAATGCCCTTATTTGTATGTGGATAGTTGCTAGATGTGGATATTGTATGGATCCCCTATTAACTGTTCTGATCTTTCTTGACAGCTCTCGGATCCAGAGAAGTGTGATCAAATGTATGAAAGCTTGGCACGGATTAACACTAACGTATACAGAGAACGAGTAAGTATTCCCTTATATCCCTATTGATATTGTATTGGCTTTAATGTAGAGACTATCATATCATAGCATAGGCCTAACCAACCGATAGGCCCAAATCCACAGCCGGGACCACAAAGAACGATATCTGTCCATTACCTGATACATTTGCTTCTTGCAGCAGCTATGAAAGAGCTTGGAATCAGCCAAGTGATGTCAGTCAGGGTTATCATCACCTTTAACTCCTGTAATATCTGTTCACAGTTCCCCCGCACAAGAGACACCAGTTTTACAGGTGTCACAGTGGAAGAATGTAGAATGATATTAGCAACAGGTATGGACACAATGTCTCTACATATCCATTTTCCCAAGTATTCACTTTATTTATTAATTTATACTTGCAGCTATGTGAATATGACAGTGGCTAGTTATGTTGCAATAAATTAGCCATCACAAGTGAAATGCTTCTGTATTTATTTTGAGGACATACACACCTCCCTATTTCTCTTCAATGATAACAAATGTTCTATTATTATTTAATGTCTTCTACTACTGTCAATTGTAGACACATCATTGAAATAAGCATAGACTACTATATCAGTCATGATATTGTCTCAAAAACAACACCTGAAGTGTTAATTGGCCTCATAGCACCATCTAGTGGACTTTGAGGATACCAACATGTTCATAGAAGCTTTTTCCTTAGAGAGGAGAGACAGACTAGCACTAGCCTGGGGGCCCTCTGGCAGACTAGACACCCGCACACTTTCAGCAGGAGGCTGGCACCCAGTCTGCAAGAGAGCCGAAACAGCAGACTGGCACCCAGGCTAAAGGAACTCCACAGGGTGGTAATGGTTCTGATGTCTCTCTAACCCCTCTCTTGTCTCTTCACTCTCAGGTAGCATGCAGCAGATGGATGAAGAGAAGAAGGGCTTGTGGAAAACTCTCACAGAGCGATTCTCCACCAAACCAGAAGATGTCACCCCTGAGAAGGCTCCTGAAAACAAGTAGCACTTGTGCTGTATATGTTTCCTTTCCCCTTCAGCCACTTTAGAAATAAAACGTTATTCTTATTTCTTTGGTTCTCTCGTCATTTAAGCAGGGCCATTGTACCATACAGAAGAAATGACGGGGCATATAAATTACGAGGTTTTTTAATATGAACAACATATGGCATGTACTTTCCTTGTAATAAGACAAGGAAATATCAGTCTAATGCAAAGCCATGGTAAGCTTCTTCAACAGAAATATTGGAATAAATTAAAGGGGTGTGAAAAACATAATTTCTTAAATCTTACTAAAGCCTAGCCCCAATTTCTCATTGGAGATTAGGTTATGGGAGAAACATTTTATGTACAAAATAAAAAAATGCAGTAGCATGTCATCATTATACAAATGGCTTAATTGTTTGGCCAATGGAGCTGGAACCAAGTACAGAGAATACCGTGTTGCCTACTCCTCCTTTCCATCCTCATCTGGGTTATCTCTCCAGATGCAGTAGTTAAGGGAAGTGGCCAGGCACAGCCATGCCAGGTAGGGTGTCAGGAGCAGGCTGGCAGTGCGATTTACGGGATACCAGGATGCCATGGTGGCTCCAACAGCACCAGTCATCATCACTATCTCTATGAGTGCCTGGGGGAGAGAGGACACAATGGATCATGTGTCATGTCACACTCACGGCAGCAGAATGGAGGTGGTTTTTACAATGGAAAGTGTCTACGGATCACCTAATGGCAAAAATAATATTCAGAGAAATTCTCATTTTGAGTGTACTGCTCTTTAAAAAAAAACGTTTTTATGTACCAAGAGAACTCAATCTCAAAACCGGAAGCCATGAGTCCTTTTGCTCAGCCCACAACCATTGCAATATCTGAGAGCTCACCATTTTCAACTTGTGTGCTCCAAAGAAGATGGGAGTCCAGGCCCAGTTGAGAGCCAGCTGCAACCCATAGAGTCCCAAAGGTACCACAGCATCCTCAGTGAAACCCCCACACTCCTTCCACACCAGGTAGGAGCCATACCTATCAGGGTGATCATCAAAAATAAAATGCATGTCAGTTCCATATTTCATGATTCATTTAAAAAAACAAGTGGTAACATGCTTTACTGAATGAAATGTGTGAAGCTGATTTCCACCACATTCAGTTGGGAAACAGCATTATTATGTAGAATCTAGATAGGTGTAGCTTTACAGGTTGCAATTAAAATCTGATAATGGAAGGGGTTTAGAGAATTGTTTTCAACCTGATAGAGTATGCTGTCTCTCACTCACCCCATGCCTGTGTAGAGGGTGGTCCACACTATCGGGAACGCAGCATTAGGTGGACGCCATGACGGCTTGTTGAGAGTGGGGTACCAGGTTTTCACCTGCTTGCGTGTCACGTAGCCTCCATAGAGCCCCCCTAGATGAGGCAGGGCAGTCAGGCCAAGCATAGGCAGCCACGACATGTCTGGAGAAGAGAGGGAGCTGCCTGTTAATGATTAGTTCATTACGTTGGTTAAACCTGTTAATTATTATTCAGTAGAATTCATTACACTTGTAAAAGTAGGCTATAATTTCATAGGATGGGACACTCTTTTCAAGGCATTTCGCTCAGTGGGCGTGGGTTTCAAAGTGCAAGGACTGTCCGATGCAAACATTCAGCGATTACATTGGTTTACTTGAAACAGCAACATCCATTACTGTAGTTAGGTTTAGCCAATTGCTCTCTATTGCTGCTTTTCGACTGTAACACCAGTGTTACACTAGTGTATACCCCCTGATGTTTTAAATTGTGTTTCCATAGCTAGGGCTGACAGTGGAGACTTGTGAAGAGAGAATCAACAACCTCTGCATAATCAAAACAGTTGCTTTGAGAGAAAGTGTTAACCTTCAAAGGTGTACTATAAACCCATGTTCACAGTTAGCCATTATTGTGTAAATGTAGCCCGGAAATCCCCAGCGGCCTTGCCTTGGCCCCAAGTTAGAGCCGGCCCGCGTAGATGGTAGCGTAAAAGTCTGAGCCTTTTGGGTGAAACACTGGGGTAAATTGGAAATGCGCAGTGTGTTGAATAGTTTGCAAGATCCAGACATCAGCGGGGCTTGTTCTCGACACTGTGCACCCGTATGTGCGCTGAAATCTACGCCCACTTTTGCTATACGTCACGTATAGCAAAAGTGGGTCCCATAATTTGATGTGCCTATTGCAACTTCAGAATTAAAATGACACTAAACTACCAAACTGCTGCACTCTAAATGGTATAATAAATTAACAAGATTGAATAATTGCTTATAGCCTATAGGCCTGCATGTATAATTAATAAACTACAAACACTTTATTGGAAAGTAGTTTAGAGTAGACCTATGCCAATTGCAAATGAATTTCCCTTTGATGACCTAAATTACTAAACTGTCATTCAATCACATGATGTAAGGACCCTGCGCAAGCACTTCTCCTGGCAACTCATCAACAAAGTTATTGTAGGCAGAAGGCTAGGCCTAGTAGGCCACTTTCACGGAAAAATAAATTGCATTATCAAGCTATATAAGTTTAGTTTCAAATAAACACATGACACATAAGGCTTTACAAAGATCCCATTCATGCATCAGAAGAGGAAATAGAACATTAGAAACATTTATCAAATACCAAACCATACTTTCTCCATTCTCCACTCTGTTCCGTTTATGATTATTGAACGTTATGGTTAATTTGCAACTTTGTAACAACTAACAAGATAAATTGCAACATTGTCAAACTTGTGTCAATCTATTAAAACAATGTAGTCTTACCTGCTTACCTGTTAAGTGCGATAGTTCGAGGATGTTGTTACACAGAGCTTGTAGGCTTCGGTTCTTACACAGAGCTTGTAGGCTTCGGTTCAGGGTAGGGTGAGCAAATGAACAGAGTGGTGGCCAGACAACACCTTTCTAAAACATTCTGAAAAACTAAGATAAAATGCTTCTCTCAAGGATCGGGTTCTCTTATCATGCAGTTCTTGTTTAGGAGGACACTCCCAATGTGTTACAAAACCCTTCTATAAACACTAGTATTCTGCTAGCAGTACAAATGATGAAGCCACGTTCGTATGGTAATGACCGCATTTCAAAACATTGCAATGTGGATAAATCATTCAAAAGATATTACATTTTAATCAATGGCCAACAAGAAAAAGCAATAAGTAATTTATGAAAACAAACAAAAAAGATAGTTTAAAAAACATTTTCCAAGACCAATAATAAAAACATACAATGTTAAAGTGGTTATCCCACTGGCTATAGGGTGAATGCACCAATTTGTAAGTCGCTCTGGATAAGAGCGTCTGCTAAATGACGTAAATGTGCCCTTGAGCAAGGCACTTAACCCTAATTGCTCCTGTAAGTCGCTCTGGATAAGAGCGTCTGCTAAATGACTAAAATGTAAATGTAAATGTTGACACTGGTATGGTGAGAATATTGGGCTGGAGAGATAACTTACTTTTCTACATGTCTCCACTAACGTGGGGTGGAAAATACTCCTTAGGGTCTTTACTAAACAAATATGGTTAGTTTTCGAGGGGGACTGTCTCCCACAGCCTTCTGCTGGCTTTTCACTCTGCCCCCTCCATAGCCCCCAATGCAATACACTGTAATATTAGACAGTACGTGGGATAAATATTGTCTGTGTCTTACATATCCAGCAGCACTTCGTTCTCCACCCCATCTGCTCTAGCTCAGCCCCCCATTAATCAGACTAATGGTTGGTATCTACAGATGCAGAAGAAATAGACGAATCCAATGGTACAACCTAGAAGTCTGTAGCTGAAACACACAATGTTCAAAATGAGTTAGAAGTCCAAAACGCACCGGCATTACAGTGGGACCCAATGGGCTAAAGTGGGGTGGAAAATACTCAGTCTCTACTAACCAAATATGTTTCGTTTTTGAGGGGGGCTGTGTCGCATGGCCTGCTGCTGTCTTTTTACTCTGACCCTCCATAGCCCCAATTGCAATACATTGTAATAGACTGTACATGGGATACATATTGGGTTGTAGAGTACCAGTTACCCCAGTACTTGGGTAAAACACCCCTTTTCTAAAAACAACATTTCATTAAATAACAAAAAAGTGTAAACTGTAGCCACTTATTTCCCTTCATAGTTTGTTTGCCTAGGCATGTCCATCACCCACATAACATTTTATTTTTTATTTTTTTTAAACCAAACTTAGCTTTTTGTGTCAGCAATTGGACATTGCCTACCAGTATTTGTGTACACTTTCAAAATAGGTCAAATGATCCATTTATTTTTTCAAAGGTGGTTGCAATGCTGTAAAAAAACAGTTGTACTGCACTATAGTGCAAAAAAAATATTCCCAAAGTTTAGCATGTCTTTGCAGGGGGACTCTTATTTAGAAAATACATTATCCACGATCGTGCTGCCAGCATAATATCCTGCTGCTAGGAGAACGATAATTCAATAACCTCTACCAGTCGTTCTTTTGTCTAGAATGCTGCGCAGAAGCTGCGCAAGCTTTCACTTTTTAAAAAGCCATACTCTGTAAAATGTGGATACCATACCATCATCACAGAGTGGGCCTGGGGCCATCAACAAAAACACTAACAATGAAGATATAAATACGTATATGTAAGCTATTTGCCACGTGTGAAATGTGCTGTTATGTGTTTTTTATTTCATCCAAATGCCACAAATTCTATCTAAGGGAGATAAAGTCATTCTATTCTATTTATATTCTATTACATTCTATTATATTTCATACATCACATCCAGGTACATTAGAATAGAATACCTTTTTTTACCAGCTGTACTGAAAATATATTATATTCTATTCTATTTGTCACATTCAAATCAAATCAAATTGTATTTGTCGCATGCAAATGCAGTTTTAAAAAAGTAGTAAGAAAAAATTGCTAAATAAACTAAAGGAAAAATAGTAACACAATAAAATAACAATAACGAGGATATACTGTATACAAGGGGTACCTGTACTTGGGCCTTCCTCTGACACCGCCTGGTATAGAGGTCCTGGATGGTGTACGGTTCTGTATTTATTTTCTTAGTCAACCTTGTGTTCTTGAACGTAGCCCTGTTTCTTTGTGTTCCTGAACGTAGCCCTGTCTTTCATTTTTGTTAATTTAATTCACCTGTGTTTGTTACTCACCTGGTCTCATTAGCTCCTTATTTAGTTCAGTTCATTCTGTTTGTGCCTTGTGAGGTATTGTTCATTTTGACTCTACTAAGCCTTTTCCTAGCTTGTTTGTGAGAACCAGTTATAGCCTTCAGTCCTAGTTTTTGATTCTCCTGCCTGTTTGTCTACCTGTGTATGACCATTGCCTGCCTGTGACCATGATTCCTGCCTTTTGCGAAGAACACAAGGTTGACTAAGAAAATAAATACAGAACCTTACAGATGGCAGGAAGCTCGGCCCCAGTGATGTACTGAGCCGTACGCACTACCCTCCGTAGCGCCTTGCGGTCGAATGCCGAGCAGTTGCCATACCAAGCGGTGATGCAACCAGTCAGGATGCTCTCGATGGTGCAGCTGTATAACTTTTTGAGGACCTGAGGTCCCACGCCAAATCTTTTCAGCCTCCTGAGGAGGAATAGGCATTGTCATGCCCTCTTCACGACTGTGTTGATGTGTTTGGACAATGATAGGTCCTTAGTGATGTGGACACCAAGGAATTTGAAGCTCTCGACCCGCTCCACTACAGCCCCGTCGATGTGAATGGGGGCATGCTCGGCCCTCCTTTTCCTGTAGTCCACGATCAGCTCCTTTGTCTTGCTCACGTTGAGGGAGAGGTTGTTGTCCTGGCACCACACTTCCAGGTCTCTGACCTCCTCCCTAAAAGCTGTCTCATCATCATCAGTGATCAGGCCTACCACTGTCGTGTCAATGACAAACTTAATGATGGTGTTGGAGTCGTGCGTGGCCACGCAGTCGTGAAACAGGGAGTACAGGAAGGGACTAAGCACGCATGGCGGATGTGTTGTTGCCTACCCACACCTACTGGGAGCGGCCCGTCAGGAAGTCCAGGATCCAGTTGCATAGGGAGGGGTTCAGTTCCAGGGTCCTGAGCTTAGTGATGAGCTTGGAGGGCAGTATGGTGTTGAACGCTGAGCTGTAGTCAAAGAACAGCATTCTCACGTAGGTGTTCCTTTTGTCCAGATGGAAAGGGCAGTGTGTAGTGCAATAGAGATTGCGTTATTTGTGGATCTGTTGGGGCGGTATGTGAATTGGAGTGCAGGGTTTCTGGGATGATGGTGTTGATGTGAGCCATGACCAGCCTTTCAAAGCATTTCATGGCTACAGGTAGTCATTTAGGCAGGTTACCTTGGCGTTCTTGGGCACAGGGACTATGGTGGTCTGCTTGAAACATGTAGGTATTACAAAGTAAGGGAGCGGTGGAAATGTCAGTGAAGACACTTGCCAGCTGGTCAGTGCATGTTCTGAGTGTGCGTCCTGGCAATCCATCTGGCCCTGCAGCCTTTTGAATGTTAACCTGTTTAAAGGTCTTACATCGGCTACAGAGAGCGTGATCACATAGTCGTCCAGAACAGCTGGTGCTCTCATGCATGATTCAGTGTTGCTTACCTCAATGCGAGCATTGAAGGCATTTAGCTCATCTGGTAGGCTTGTTTATAATCCATGATAGTTTGCAAGCCCTGCCACATCCGACGAGTGCCAGAGCCGGTGTAGTAGGATTCGATCCAAGTCCTGTATTGACACTTTGCCTGTTTGATGGTTCGTCGGAGGGCGTAGCGGGATTTCTTATAAGTGTCCAGATTAGTGTCCCGCTCCTTGAAAGTGGCAGCTCTAGCCTTTAGCTCAGTGCAGATGTTGCCTGTAATCCTCGGCTTCTGGTTCGTATATGTATGAACGGTCACTGTGTGGACAACGTCGTCGATGCTCTTATTAATGAAGCCGGTGACTGATGTGGTAAACTCCTCAATGACATCGGATGAATCCTGGAACATATTCTAGTCTGTACATTAGAATATAGTTTCAAGTGTTATTAGTTTTATGTACAGGATATAATTTTACAGCACACTTAACCAGCATCGCTACCACAGCATTCTGCAGCGATACGCCATCTCATCTGGTTTGGGCTTAGTGGGACTATCATTTGTTTTTCAACAGGACAATGACCCAACACACCTCCAGGCTGTGTAACGGCTATTTTACCAAGAAGGAGAGTGATGGAGTGCTGCATCAGATGATCTGGCCTCCACAAATCCTGACCTAAACCCAATTGAGATGGTTTGGGATGAGTCGGACGGCAGAGTGAAGGAAAAGCAACCAACAAGTGCTCAGCATATGTGGAACTCCTTCAAGACTGTTGGAAAAGCATTCCAGGTGAAGCTGGCTGAGAGAATGCCAAGAGTGTGCAAAGCTGTCATAAAGGCAAAGGGTGGCTATTTGAAGAATCTCAAATATAACATATCTTTTGATTTGTTTAACACTTTTTTGGTTACTACATGATTCCATATGTGTTATTTCATAGTTTTGATGTCTTCACTATTATTCTACAATGTAGAAAACCATTGAACGAGTAGGTGTGTCCAAACTTTTGACTGGTACTGTATACATATTAAATATATTTTATTATATTCTATTTGATGTACTTGGATATCACATAGAAAATAACAGAATAGGAATATAATAGAAATAATACAATATAAGGTTGAAGGGCAGTGAAATTATGTCCTTTAGACTTATAAAAACCAGCATGGTCCAGTAGTGTACATCTGGTGATGAATTAGGTAAAAGTAGATGATCTTCAAACGATAAAGCGTGTGTTTTTTTCTTCTCATTATTCTTCTAATGGATTGGATTTGTTAGTGACTCAGTGCTCACAAGAGCATTAGGCTATGGATGGAAAGCCCCCTTCTGATCATACTGGGATGATTTGCTCCACCTACAGTAACTCATATATAGCTCGTCCTATAGCAAACCATATTTACATCTTAAACATCACATCCAGTCCTCCAGCGTTCTATACCTTCTTGTCTCTCCACAAAACCTCGTTGTCTGATTGTGAACTCTCAACCCGGTGGTCGGGAAATGTCAAAGAGAGGCCCGTGCTGCAGCAGGGGGCGTAAAGGGAAAAAAATAACAACAGTTTATTGCTTTATTTTCACATAATTTATTTTCCTTTCTTATTAAGCAAGTGTCATATCCATTAGCATCAGAAACCGACTCCTAGCTGACTAGCTCCTCTCGCAGCCGCCGTTGACAACAATTTGCAGTCTTCTTGATCATTCCCGATTCGTATAGCCAGCCTAACATTCCTTGCCAAACATGTGAGTAGCAACCGCTGCTATATGTTTCATTTAGCTAGTAAACCTGTTATATCTGCGATATGGCTTTCTGCTATGTGTCCCCTACCATTTTCACAGTGTCGGTGCAGTGTTAAATACAAAAAAAAAAACGGTGTTCTGTTACAATCAAACCTGTTCGGCTGTTGAGCTGCAAATCGATAAATGCTGTCGGTGTCATCGTGCGTTTGTATTGCGACGTCTCGATTCATTGTTTTTTTTGTTTTTAGATATCCTCATGCGTTTCGTTTTCTTAGTGTTTGGATGACATAATGAAATCAGTCATATTAAGGGGCAATATGATTATGGCTATAGCAATTTACATTTTCCTCCCGCTTAATAATACAGGGTAGTGCCTAAATCACATCAGGACAGGATCGCATATGTCAGCACAGTGATAGAGGCTACTTATATGTTATTAGAAACACCACAAATTATTACAGTAGGCTATATTTTGTATACATGTTGTATGAAAGCCCTAACAGAAATCACGTGTGTGAATGATCAAAGCATTTGTCTCATATTATCGGCAGGTAAGACATATTGACAGCTGGTGCATCTAATGGAAGTCCAGTTTGATTGGGGGGATTGCACACAATCATGTTAGTCAGTTTTTCTCAGTAGTCATTTTCTGAAGTTATAACATGTTTGGCCTAATAAACATGGTAATGTAGCAAATGCAACATGACCATCAATTAAAATAAATGATGCATCATAGTAGTGGAAATACCAATATCTGGGCCAGCTGACATGCTATTTATCTCTGGTCCCAAGGGTGGCACCAGACTACACTAAACGCTTTGGATTCATGACCCACACTTCTAATGTCTGGTTTTATCTTGGATATTGTTGTCCTCATTTATTTCTGGTATACAGGTGATGAGTTAGGCCTAGTCTACTTCATACTCAGAGTTTGGGTGACTTCACTTTGGTAAAAAAAAAAATATATATATTGTAAACCAGGGCCCGTATTCATAAAGCGTCTCAGAGTAGGAGTGCTGATCTAGGATCAGTTTAACCTTTTAGATCATTATTGATTAGAGGGCTGCCTGATCCTAGATCAGCACTCCTACTCTGAGACACTTTATGAATACAGGCCCAGTAGTAAACCTTCTTTCCATTATTTAACCATGTTACTCTCCTCTCTTGCAGGAGGGAGAAAATACTGCTCCTGTTGAAGATGTCCATCAAACTTACTAGCTCTCTCTCCACCATGACACTCAGCAGAGGACTCTGGGATTGATGCTGGGATCACTCCCACTGATGGCCTGGACTGGGTAGGAATACTGCGTGCGTGTGTGTGTGTGCGTGCGTGCGTGTGTGTTCATAGGATAATGTCTATCTACTGTATCTTTCCCTCTGTCCTGTAGGTTTCAGCTGTCCTGCTGAAGCTATGGGGAGCTGTTGGAGCTGTCTATACAGAGACCCCATCCAAGACAACCATCTCACCAAATTCAAGGTTAATCTCTAAACCCTCATCTGTTTGCTACCTAGTGTGTGTTGTATCAGCTACCAACACTCTTAGAAAAAAGGGTTCCAAAAGGGTTTTTCGGCAGTCCCCATTGGAGAACACTTTTTGGTTCCAGGGAAAACCCAGTTTGGTTCCAGATAGAACCATTTTGGGTTCCATGTAGAACCCTCTTTGGAAAGGGTTCTACTGGAACCCAAAACGGTTCTACATGGAACCAACAAGGTTTCTTCAAAGGGTTCTCCTATGGGGACAGCCGAAGAACCATTTACGTTCTAGATAGCACTTTTTTTTCTGAGAGTGTAGTCGATGGTATATTATTGTTATGAGGAACTGTTCTTTCCTGTTTTTTTGTCCTATTCCCTCGGCTATTATTGCTCACATCGAGCAATGGATAGTCAGCTATCCAGCTATCTAATGATACCTAATATCTGTACTGTGCTCTGTTAATCTTTGTATACAGTTAATGACTGCATTATAGACAATGTACCTCCAAATACAATAACCTGTCTTCTTAATTTAGCCACATATTTATGCTCTGCATCTATGTCGTGCTTACAAAGACTATATGTATGCTATATAAAGCCTTTATAAGTTGTAGCTCGTTTCAAGTGGGACCACAAACATGACTGGGATAACTTGATTGTACTTTTTGGTATTTTCCCATGGCAGGTAACCAATGTGGATGATGAGGGGAATGAGTTGGGCTCTGGGACCATGGAGCTCACCCAGACCGAGCTCATCCTGCACACACGCAAGAGGGACGCCATTCGGTGGCCCTACCTGTGTCTGCGGCGCTACGGCTACGACTCCAACCTCTTCTCATTCGAGAGTGGCCGGCGCTGCCAGACTGGACAGGGTGAATCTGAAACACCGGGAATAGCTAATACTACATAGACAAAATGTTGCCCTATGAAATGTGTGTACATACATGTGTATATGCAGAGCTGAATAGGGGCAATGTTTGTGTTCTACTTTTAGAATGGGAGAATTGTACTTAACTGATTGGCCAGCTGCTGTTATATTAGCAGCCTAAAGTTGGTTGTTGTCATTGAGTGAATTGTCAGATAACTTATACATTTGCTTCTGGGTTTTCCTTTCGGTCAGGAATCTTTGCATTCAAACAGCAACAGTTTTGGATTCATTTAAGATAACTTCAACATTTATGTGTGTGTTTTCTCTGTGGTCGTGCAGGAATCTTTGCGTTTAAATGTTCTCGTGCGGAGGAGATCTTCAACCTTCTCCAGGAGCTGATGCAGTGCAACAGTATCAATGTGGTGGAGGAGCCTATGATCATGCCCGGCAGCGGGCATGCACGAGAGATAGACATGCCTCGCACCCCACAGACACCCAACAGTAAGCACAAACACAAATATAAACACACACACAAACATCCAGTACACACGTGTGTGTCATCTACAGTACATGATTGCATCTTTGCTTTTGTTGAAGGCTGTGAAGGTGTTTGTGTAGCAATTTCACTGCAATGCAGGACAGATGTGAAGCAAAAGCTGAGAATATGTGTTTGAAGATTAGAAAATAGTTTGGGGGGGAAACTCAGTAATATTTCCGGATATCAGGGATCTGGTGCCGAAATGTCTTCCAGTAAATCCTTTCGTCAAACCCAGTTTCCATGAGCCAACCTGTTCAGAGGCAGGTAGGGAGGTGGACGAGTAGAGCAGACAGGGAGGTGGAAGGGTAGAAAACACAATGACTTGGGGGTAAAACAAAGGTTACATTACTAATCAGTCTATGCAATACACCACACACACATACACACACATACACACTGTCACGATCGTCATTTAATGAAGCGGGCCAAGGCACAGCGTGATATGCGTACATAATTTATTAGATGTACCACACACGAACAAAAACAACAAACGATACGTGAAGTCCAAGGTTACCAAACACAAACCTTACACGGAACAAGATACCACACCACACAAATGCCAAACGACTACCTAAGTATGGTTCCCAATCAGAGACAACAAGCAACAGCTGATTCACGTTGCCTCTGATTGAGAACCACCCCGGCCAACATAGAAACACAAAACATAGAAACTAACACCCTGGCTCAACATTAAAGAGTCCCCAGAGCCAGGGCGTGACAGTACCCCCCCCCAAAGGCGCGGACTGCGACCGCGCCAACCAAACACCACAGGGGAAGGACCGGGTGGGCATTCCACCTCGGCGGCGGATCCGGCTCCGGGCGTGACCCCCACCCTCTAACAACCCCCCCGTAGTGCCCCTGGTCTGGTCTGGCCCCGCTGGCTGGAGCTGGACTGGACATCGGTGGAGCGGATTGCTTAGGCTCCGGTGTGGAGCAGCTGACCGGTACCTGACCAGGCACCTGTGAAACGGGCACGGGCTGTGCCGGACTGACGATGCGCACCACAGGCTTGGTGCGGGAAGCAGGGACGGGCCGGACCGGGCTGACGACGCGCACCATTGGCTTGGTGCGGGGAGCAGGGACGGGCCGAACCGGGCTGACGAAGCGCACCACTGGCTTGGTGCGGGGAGCGGGAACAGGCCGGACCGGGCTGACGACGCGCACCACAGGCTTGGTGCGGGGAGCAGGAACAGGCCGGGCCGGGCTGGCGACGCGCACCATAGGCTTGGTGCGAGGGGCAGGAACAGGCCGGGCCGGGCTGGCGACGCGCACCATTGGCTTGGTGCGAGGGGCAGGAACAGGCCGGGCCGGGCTGGCGACGTGCATCACAGGCTTGGTGCGAGGGACAGGAACAGGCCGGACCGCACTGGGAACACACACCACTGGCCTTATACGGGGATCAGGAATGGGCCGGACCGGACTGGCAACACACTTCAGTACCTCTCGCCGTGCCTCTACACTTTCCTTCCCTCTAATCACCAATGGCTCCCGTAACCCGGTGGCCTTCTCTCCTTGTCCACAAACTCGCCCCTTATCTGCCTCCAGCAGCCCCGTCGTCCACGGTGTGAGCCCCTCCCCTAAAAATTTATTGGGCTTGTCTCTCCCCCGTGGATATGGCCTCCATGGCTCTCGCCAGACTCTCCATCCTCTGCTCCCAAGTCCAACCTCTCTCCTCTTCACGCTGCTTGACCCAGTCGAGGTGGTATCTTCTGTCACGATCGTCATTTAATGAAGCGGGCCAAGGCGCAGCGTGATATGCGTACATAATTTATTAGATGTACCACACACGAACAAAAACAACAAACGATACGTGAAGTCCAAGGTTACCAAACACAAACCTTACACGGAACAAGATACCACACCACACAAATGCCAAACGACTACCTAAGTATGGTTCCCAATCAGAGACAACAAGCAACAGCTGATTCACGTTGCCTCTGATTGAGAACCACCCCGGCCAACATAGAAACACAAAACATAGAAACTAACACCCTGGCTCAACATTAAAGAGTCCCCAGAGCCAGGGCGTGACACACACACACACACCAGGGTTTCCGTTAGGAAAATGTGGCGCCGGACAATTGACCAGCAGCATTTTAATTGACCAGACATTTGAGAAATTTACCGGACCCATATGCATTGGCTGCGTAACTGAATAGGTACTCAAAATGACAGAAATCACATTTTATTAGATTTATAGATTATGGTAGTTCATCTTAACAGAACATGCAACTCGAGGATGCAACGGCATGTGTCCTTCTTACCAAATTCCAATGCACACTTTGAAGATGTTAGAATAACTGTCCACATTTCCTCAGCCAACAAGACGAGTAACGAACAGCAAAATCACTAGCCTATGTCAATCTACTATCCCCCATAGTAGAAAAGTTTACCTATTCTATTAGTCAGCTTATCGTTCTGTGCGAGAAAGAAATAGCCTATTCCAAACAGACTCTGGGACAGTTGTGGGACAATAGATCCCAAATTCATCCAACCAGTAGGCCTAGGCTACATAAGAATGAACGTTAAAAAGCAATGAGGCTGATGCAACAGATCAGAACGTTTAGCGTAAAATGTTGCTAAACTATTATTTATTCATATTATAAGCACAGCAATGTGCACAAGGCAGTAGGCTACACGCAAATATTCGTTCCATAATGCAATTTGCAGGAAAACACTTGTCAAAAGCTGGACTGTGCACACATGAGAGGAATTTCATGTGAAACTTAGAAATATAGATAGAGGGGAGATCTAAAGATTTAACAACTAGCATGGGTTGCTAATATGACTAGATTGTACCTTTGGCTACTGGACAATTAAAGAAAGTTGATTTGAAAACCAATAGAACATGAGAGAAATAGGCTACTGGTTGCAATATGGAAGTCTTTATAAAATAATTGCCTACACGATATGGTCAGATTTTTGCTAGGCTACTTTGAAGCAAGGTAAGACATGCCTCATAATATGAAGGAAATTAATTAAGGTTTCAAACAAATAAGTGTATGGTTTCAAAATGCATACTGCCTCCAGCTTATGGCAAAGGGGTGTGTGACGGTCTAAAGCCTGCCTAACGTTGCCTATAGATGCACTTAAATGGCAAATGGGAAGTGTGCTTCAATTAGACTACCAGTTGAGAAATAAAAATAATAGCTATTTTTAATCGTGGCCATCAAAACTGTTTTTGACATGCAATTGCATTTAGAATTGTTGCGTAATCATTGGGCTTATAAAAGCACGTTTCAATACAGCAGCAACAAACAATCTGTTTGAGGAGCTGTAGCAGCAACTCTCCTGCTGTCTGACAGATTTTCCACTGAAACTAGGCTCTATATCTGTATGCTGTGCGCATGTGATAAATAAGATACATAAGAACTAACAACAATACACACAGCAATTTAATTCCACAAAGTTATGCAAATTAACATATAGACTGAAAAGCATGACAAATGAATTTACATAGCCTGATATTTCCATCAATGAATAGGCTAAAAACATTTACATTTTAGTCATTTAGCAGACGCTCTTATCCAGAGCGACTTACAGTTAGTGATTACATATTTTTTTTTTTTATACTGGCCCCCCGTGGGAAACGAACCCACAACCCTGGCGTTGCAAACACCATGCTCTATCAACTGAGCTACATCCCTGCCGGCCATTCCCTCCCCTACCCTGGACGATGCTGGGCCAATTGTGCGCCGCCCATGAGTCTCCCGGTCGCGGCCGGCTGCAACAGAGCCTGGATTCGAACCAGGATCTCTAGTGGCACAGTTAGCACTGCGATGCAGTGCCTTAGACCACTGCGCCACTCAGGAGACGTGATTATTTTGCAATGGGATTTTTCTTCTTCTCCCGAACAATTGGCCGGCGCCGGCTCCAATTTTATTTATCAGCTTTTCATATTTTTTTATCGGCCAAAAGCCAGCTATTACCGGCTAACGGAGACCCGGAAACACACACACGCCATTAGACATAAAAACATCTAACCTCATTCACCCAGACTCCCATTCAACACCGTGTGTATTGTTCTCTGTCTCCAGCTCCAGCATTCCCCGTCCAGGGTTTTCCCAACGGGTACCCGGGGTATCCCATGAGAGCTGAATCCTCCCAGCCCTCTCTAACTGACGACCCCCACGGCCACAGCCACATGGGCCTGGAGGACCAGGTAAGACTGACCCCTCACCTCTCCAGTATGATTTTCACATTATAGTGCCGAACCGAGCAGCACTGTAACCACTGCTGACTCCTCACCTTGCAATGTGTCTGTAATATCCTAGGGAAGGGTGATCTCTTAGTCCTTGCTAATCTCTTCTTTCTCTCTCTCTCTCTCTCTCTCTCTCTCTCTCTCTCTCTCTCTCTCTCTCTCTCTCTCTCTCTCTCTCTCTCTCTCTCTCTCTCTCTCTCTCTCTCTCTCTCTCTCTCTCTCTCTCTCTCTCTCTCTCTCTCTCTCTCTCTCTCTCCTTCTCCCTCTCCCTCTCCCTCTGCAGGCTCACACCTATGTGAATACTGTTACTGTGGATGGGGAACTCTCCAGTCGACACTGTGTACACTCCCTACCCGAGGTGCGGCCTACTTCCTTCCCCGAGTCAACCCGGGGAGCCATGCCTGTCGTGGGCCAAGGAGGTGGGCAGGCCAGCATGCACTGTTGTCCCCTGGAGGAACAACGCAAGGAACCCCAGGTATTCCTTCAGCCTTCCTCTCAGGAGGTCAAATTCATGCTGGGACCCACCCCTGCACAGCGCCACCTGCTGGAGAGAGAGAGGGAGAGGCACGGTGGTCACAATCCCCACGCCATGCGGCCTGTAGAGGGCACCACAGGTTCAGAGACAGAGGGGGACGAACCTCCTCTGCACGTGTGCAACTCCCACTCCTATCACCACCCTCACTACCACCACGTGATGCACCGGCACCCTGGCCACGAGCACCAGGAGGGCTGCCAGCTCACCTACGAGAATATCAATGGCCTAAGGGGGGGCCGCCGGCTGAGACTTAGCCCCAGCAGCATGTCCCAGTCTGTGGGCTCCAGCAGCAGCAGCAGCACCACCGGAGACAGTCACTCTCACCCACAATCACACCCACACCCACTCCACCCGCACCCCCACGGCCCATCTTCTCTGCCCCCCCAGGGGTACCCCTGTGAGCGGGGCGCGGGGATGGGCGGGGGTCACCGGCGGACAGCTCTGCTCAACTACGAGAACCTGCCGTCGCTGCCGCCGGTGTGGGAGTACCGCGCCCTGCAGAGAGACGAGGAGCAGGACGAGGATGACGAGGAACAGGATGAGGAGGAGTACGAGGAAGAGGAGGAGGACTTTGACGAGTACGAGTTTTCAGAGGGTCCAGGGACGCCCAACGGGTACCACCAGGAAGGGCTGGGGAGGGGGGGGATCCACCGCGACGCCCTGCAGAACTATGTCAACACAGAGCAGGTCCAGCCCAGTCGGCTGCGACATGCCTGCCCCCCTCACCCCCAGCACCTCCAGCCGTGCCACCGCCAGTCGGACCGGGGCGGCCGAATATTCAGCTTTGATTTCCGTAGGCGGCCTGGAGGAGGGTTTGGTCGGGGGGAGGGTTGCGAGCACGGTCACATGCCCCCGTCGAGGCAGCTCAACTACATCCAGGTGGACCTCGATGCGGAGCCTCCATGCCAGGCCCTCGGTGGGAGTGGAGGAGGGGGAGCCCAGTCTCAGCCCCAGCCACAGCACCAGCGCCTGCCGCCCCTCAAATGTGGCCCCCAGCAGGCCCCACGGCGCAGTGAGTTCTACGCAGTGATTGACCTGAAGAAGACAGCAGCCATGTCCAACCTGCAGAAAGCCCTCCCCCGGGACGATGGGACATCGAGAAAGACTCGCCACAATAGCACAGACCTGCCTCTGTAGACGCAGTGAGGAGGGGAAGAGACAGAGAAACATGAAGGGAGGGAGTAGAGAGAGAAACAGGTTTGGGTGGACAGACAGGTATAGGCAACTCAGCAGCACACTGGATCCCTCATTCTCATCCTTCCATCTGCCTGTCCTGTCCTGTCATGTCCTGTCCTGGCCAGATGGATTATATACAGGTACCTAATTAGAAAACGAACTAAAACCTATCTGTGCATATTCCACTTTATGGAGCAAGATTGGTTTGAAGTTGCCATATTATTGTGGGTCACTTTCTCACTGTGGTGAGATGCTGTCTGAGTTAGCAGCAGAAACCTTGGTCGTGGTTGGCTGGGTTTATGGTTAAACCCTTTAGCTACCATTGTTTTGGGTTAAACCTTTTGGCAGTGTTTTTTTTTTTTTTAGCTTTGTGGTGGTTGCGTTGCGTGCCAAGGCCCCGGGTTTGGTTCAGGGTGGGAGCAGGAATGGACGAGTTGATGGTTGATTTTAGATATAAGAGTATTGCCCATCATAAAGTAGCTAGGTTCCTCATTCCGTTATCATTCAGTGTTGTTGTTTTATTTCTTTTACGTCCCTGTTTACGAACATGGGCCACTATCGTGTTCAGGTTTACTAGTCTACATTGTAAAATTGACTGAACATTTTCTGATATGAAAAACAGTTTGTTATTCCCTCAATTTAATTATAATAATGTGCATTCTTCACCTCACTAGCACTTCTTCTGACCCTGTGACTGATAGAAAGGACAGTTGATTATATATATTTACAACTATCTGCCCTCAGGAATTAGTACAGAGCAGTACAGTTTGCACATTATCCTTTGGAATTGTAATCTTACATCCTATCCAGTATGATATTTTTAGTCTAAAAAAGACCCCATAACAGAAAGAAAATGTATGAATAGATTTTCTCTCTCTTAATCCAAGATTAAATATCATACATTTTTCACGTTGAAATTGAATCTAAAATGGAAATAATAGTAACCTTGATGGCATGATACAGTGTGTTGATAGATTTTCAACATCCGCACACGCACACGACATAGCTATTGAGATGATTGAATTCATCTCTGACCCCATATCATTCCACTTGAATAGGAATCCATATCTAATTCCTAAACTATGGTTACCTTTGCACTTTTTTACCTTTGAAGTCCCCACAGTTCAGAATCCCTGCTCTGGAGTAACAGAAAGGTTGTGATCTGACAAACTCCTTCGAGATGGTGATGTCATCACACAGGCCCAAATATTGTATGGATGTTGTTGTTTTTTTGCAACATTATAGAGACCAATAGCAACTTACATTTTTTAGAGAAGTTGATAACCTGTGATAATGGCTTAAATATATTAATAATAACCTCACATAAAAAGTACTGGTTTACTATTTTAGTAAGTATCAGATTGATAACTGAGGGTTATCAACTGAGGGTCTGTTTAAAGGGGAATATATCAGTATGTTTAATGTTAACTGTTGATGGGAAAGTCTTATATCATTGAGCATTTGGCTGAGGATATTATGTATTTATTTATTTATTCATTGAGATGTCTATATTGTGATTGTTTTGCTAAAAAATGTGACAAACAGTTTTTCGTAATCTAGTCAGTTGGTGATTTGGAGACCAAAGTATCACCAGTCATCATCATACTGTCTGGGACACCATTGTAATACCATTGTTATGCCTGTAATTAATAACATTACATTCTGAAGAAGAAAGACTGTATTAATATATTAAAGTGCCAAATCATTACTGTTACCTGTTTGAAAATTATGAATCAAATCAATGTGCCATTAGGATGTGTAATAGAAAACCTGAGGGCTAAGAGGCAAGGAGTTAGCCTACATGTCAAAAACAAAGGAAAGAGCTTGGAGGTCAAGGGCCGTATATATCAAGAGTAGGAGTGCTGATCTAGGATCAGTTCTCCCCTGTCCATGTCATTGTATTCATTATGATCTAAAAGGAAAAACGGATCCTAGATCAGCATTCCTACTCTGAGACTCTTGATACATACTGTACGGGGTCAGGGTTTATATATTGTTAACCCTTTGTACTCCTCCTCATGAATTTGTCTAGCTGATCCAGGTCAACTGGACAACAAAGGGCAAGAAAGACACATTTCACCTCATAGACTAGGCTATACATTGACAGCCATATTGGAGTGAGACAACGGATTCGTTATATCTATCTAGTCTTCACAACTCCAGTGGTTTTATGCTGCTATAAACATATTGAGACAGTATGTAAGCTATTTGTCATGGTAGAAGTTCAGATAGTAAGAAGAGGTTGGGGTGGTAGTGTCTATGCAGGATTATAAACTGGGTGGTTCGAACCCTGAATGCTGATTGGCTGACAGCTGTTGTATATCAGACCGTATACCACGGGTATGACAAAACATTTATTTTTACTGCTCTAATTACATTGGTAACCAGTTTATAATAGCAATAAGGCACTTCTGGGGTTTGTGATATATGGCCAATATATCACGGCTAACGGCTGTATCCAAGCACTTCGCGTTGCGTCGTGCATAAGAACAGCCCTTAGCCGTGGTATATTGGCCATATACCACACCCCCCCGGGCCTTATTGCTTAATTGTTTACCATATTGTTTAGTAAATGGAACTACCATTTTCTTATTCACTCAAGATCACTGCATCAGGGCTACCAGTATGAAAATGTGTTTGTAATTCAAAGAAGTTTAAATTTCTCATTTCTATTTCTTATTTCACTTGGATTGGTGTGATAATCCACATACCAAACCTTGTTTTCATTACAATCTGGCTGTCTAATCTGAAGTAATGTGGCTGAAGGTGCAGCACAGGCCTAGCAACTGTAATCCTCATAACTGCTTATTTAATCTAATGGAAAGAGATACGTAGGTCTACTCACTATTGGTGGATATTTTTCAGACAGGGATATATCCGTTTGCACACATATATTTTCATGATACATTTAAAGGGTGTTTACATTTCGCAATAATGGTTTAATAGAGTTGTATTGTTGGAGATGAGGTTTATTCAGACCAATGTGTGCGAGGTTCGAGGTGTTAATGTTGATGGTTCTACAGGTCTGTTGTATTTGATCCCCTGTTTTTATGTGAATCAGCATTGTAAGTAAGACCCTCCTCTCTCAGGCCCCCTGTTATATAACTTTGTTATTGTATACATGCTTAGATTAGCACGTGAAAAAATGTATGTTTCTGTTTTCTTGATTGTCTTATACAGCAGATTTGCGCTTACTCAACACCTGACTTAATTGTGCCATAAGTGACTGTTGCCAAGCTTTCTGGAGGATGTGTGGCTTTCGAATGTTGAAGCCTTTTAAAGGGTCAGGTTAGGTATCAGAAGGCATATGGCAAACATATCTGTGTATCGTGTTTGCACTGATACAGTGGTTCGGACTGTTTCTAAAGGTTTGACGGTTTATATATTCATTAGTCAGTCATTGTTATCAATTAATCAATTTGGTGACACTTAATTTTAAAGGTACACAGGAATAGTACCTTGAAGTGTGTTCCCTATACTAAAGTGTTACCAGAAATAGTGACACTTTAGTGACCACAAAGGACTTTTTGGGAATCATATCTTGTCATATCAATTGTCACTTTGATGTTCCTTGAAAATGCGAGAAAAGATGAACGATTAAGGATTGTCCGGTAACACATGACTTATGTTTAAATAAGAAAACACTTAATTAAGGCCTAATGTATAGCTAATAAGACACAGTAAAGGCCTTATGAGCTATGTATATACACAGTTATAAACTACAAATTAGTGGCTAATATGTGTACCATAAAATAAAGTTTGACCAGAATTTCATTCAAACAACTGGTTTTTGCTCTTTTCTGTAATTTCATCACAACTGCCTGACAGACAGATCACCATAAGGTGGCGTTTCTTGCCACAATGCTCTGTATTATGTGAAAATAAGTAAATTTCCTTCCACAGCCCCTCAAAATGCCACTCTAGGTCCAAAATGCACTTAGTGCCATAATATTACCAAGGTACAAACAAAGTAGCTCAATGTTACATTGATTTGGTACTGTACTTCAAAATATTTGTTTGTTTGTTCATTTGTTTATTTATTTACCATTGAATGCATGTGTGATATCCACTGGTGGGTGACGATGATGCTGACAGGGGTCTGTTATTTTCATCCAATCACATGCTGAGCTAATGCTCTTCTAGTCCAATAAGACCAGAGCAATGGAAACCTGTTGAACCTGTATGTTAATGGTGATGATAATAATATGCCTGTGATGGAATATGTATTGATTGGTTGATATAAAGGTTGGGTAGGCCAAACTAAATGACTGTGATGTAAACTAATATTTGACTGAGTGCCAAATGTCCTTGAGTACTATGACTTTGACTAAAGGCCAGGGACACACCTGTCTGAGATTCACTAGGAACTCTATAGGACTCTCTCTGAGAGACGCCAATGACTCTGTCTCTCACCCTCTGGTCTTGGGTTTACCTGCGGTATGAATGTAATAAGCAAAGAGAGACTGAATAGCTGAAGGGCAACTATGCTTAATGTTTCTATCCTTGCTGAAAACAAAGAAAAGGTGAGTGTTCAAAAGTTTTGTCTCAATTTCAAAATGTGCAATCTGAATTTCTTCTTCGTATATTTGCATTACTTGTAAGTATGTATCTCTCTGTATGTACATTACACATTACACACATATATATATATATATATGAGTATGATGCCGTGAAGGTCTTCTCTTATCTTCATTGGAGTTACTGTAACTAAGCTATTTTTGCTACATCTGTTGAAATGTGGAAAGATGAAACTCATAGCATCTCATTATTTTTGTGGGATAAAAAACATTCTATATACCACCACTCTGAGACAAGATGTCCAGCATAATACAGGATGTTGTCTGCACCCCTCACTGTCCCTGTCCCACCAATGTCCCAATACAAAACTAAACAGGCATGCCATTTGGTGAATGTTACCATTTTGGTGAATGCTAAAATGATGAATGCATGCCATTTGGTGAGAGTTATGGTATATAAACCATTGAAGAGCGGGACTTGTATGTGACTAAATGTAATGTCAACATTAAAATTCTACTGTAAATAACATTTTATTTTGATGACCATTTTAATCCAAAGTGGATTTTTAACATTGAATCTTTCCATTGGAGGAAATTATCAACAGCTGCCTGTACATGTTCAAATTGACCTCAGAGTCATTCCACCTCAAAAAGCACAAGAAAGAGGATTTCGACACCCCCATCTCAGATTGGTATGAAATTGTTTCTGTAGTTAGAAACAGATAAGATAAGCAGTCCTGTAACATTATTCTGTTGAAAGATAATTTGAACTCTGAGAAATTGAGCTAATTGATTGCACCCAAATTGGCAATTTTAATGTGTTTGATTCATATAATATTCAATAAATATGGTACCTAACATCCAATTTGGACCAAACCTCTTCTTAACAATGATTAAGATATGAGGATTCCAAATAAATAGTCAAAAGCCACCCACGGACCCCCCAAACCTCACACCAAGCCCACCCCAACGGCCAGTATACAGTATCAGTTCTCTATGTTTGACAAGTATTAAGAAGCTCCTGCTTGTATTGTTTATTCATACTATGTAATGTATTCACGGTAAATTTGGTGATGGTTTCTTCCCCTGTTCAGAGAAATTAGCCATTGAAGTCACTTGCATTTCCCCCAGTAAATTATTGTAAAAGTACCAGGTTTTGCCCACTAGAGGCCACTGTTCCTGCTATTGCCACACCCTTTTATCCATTTTGCTGCATTTAGTAAATGGATCACAACAACTTTGGGTAGAAAACCAATAGCTTTTGCTCAACATTTTTTCCTCAAAATTCAAGCCAGTCCTCCATGAAAGCAATTCAGTTTGTACTTATAATAGCCTTAATCTGTGTCCAGGAAATAGCCCCTGTGTGTGTGTGGTTTATTTCCTTCAAAAAAGGTCTGCATTAGTTATACCATTCCTGGTGAACAAGCAAACAATTAGGCTACAGCAGATCTAATGATTTCAATGTTATGGTCTCTAAGGGCCTAACTAATCCAGACAAAACATATAGAGATATTTTCTAATAATTTTATTGAAACATAACCATGCAATGGTTTATAATTGTATAATTTTATTAGGGTTGTCACAACATTTTAGTCATTAGCCCATTTCTCCATCAAATTGTTGGGCTTCATATGATAATTGCACCATAGGGATAGCCCTCTCAGAGAGCTAGCACTTGTTGGACTATTCAAGGAGAGTTGAGTTGATGCATTAGGTTGCTAAGAGAAGGAAAAATGTAATTTCTTTCATGGATGACTAGCTTGACTTGTGATGATGACCACACAATTTATTTTAATTCCTCTATTGGTTTTCTACCCAAAGTTCCAAATTAAATATTGTGATCCATTTGATAAACACAAGAGACCAGCAAAATTGATAAAAGTGTGTGTGGCAGAAGCAGAAACAGTGGCATCTAGTGGGCAAAATCTGGAACTTTCACACTAATTTATGGGGGGAAATGCAAGTGACTTCAATGGCTAATTTCTCTGAACAGGGTGGAAAATACACAAAGTTCACTGAGAATACATTACATAGTATGAATAAACATTACTAGAAGTCGCAGCTTCATACAACTTGTCAAACATCGAGAACTGATACTGTATACTGGCCATTGGGTGGGCTTGGTGTGGGGTTTGGCAGGTCCGTGGGTGGCTTTAGACCTTTTATTTTCATTCCTCATGTCTTAATCATTGTCATGAAGAGGTTTGGTACAAATCCGATGTTGGGTACTATATTTATTGAATATTATATGAATCCTATACATTTAAAATGGCCAATTTGGGTTCAATCAATTAGCTTAATTTCTCAATTAAAATTGTCTTTGAAAGAAATGATGTTGAAGGAATGCTTATCTTATCTGTTTCTAACTACAGAAACCATTTCAGAACAATCTGAGATGGTGGGTGTTATGGCTTGCTGAAATGGAATGACCCCCCCAGTAAGAGTGGATAATTTACATTTCAATAGGATATGACTTCATAATTATGCTGTTTTACCTTTGTTTTACGAAAAACCTGAAATTCAACATGATATTCATTTTGAGACTGCTTTAGGCAAGTGAAATATTGTTTACTACTTTACTTTGAGCATGCACTTGGTGTCTGCCTGTGTAACACGTTTTATGATTTTCTGTACAGAGTGCATGGTCTTGTAGTAAGTACTAGAGATTTTGATCCAGCTGTAAATATATATGACTTATATAGTTGTCTTGTCGTGTTGGTACGTCTGTCTTGTTTCATGACTAATGAACCATTGTGTCAAAAATAAAGCAGAGCTTTTATTGTTTTTACTCCGTTTGGTGTCAGTAATATAAGACGCTAGAGGAAAGATCCCAACCCATATTAAGATCAATAATTCATGTTTGTAGTGTTAACAAAAGAACCCAGGCAGTGTAACAGATCACGTTGTGAATGTTATGCTTTTGAGCATTGACATCCTATAGACCAATGTTTCTCAACCTCTGGTTCCTGACAATGAGCGGCACCTGAAGTGGTTACCTGACAATAGTTTGGTCACTTCTACAGTGCTAGTTTGAATGTACAGTATGTAGTTGTCACGCTCGTCATAATGAGCGGACCAAGGCGCAGCGTGATATGAGTACATACTTTAATAGGTACTTTTAATTATAACACAAAAACAACAAAACGATACGTGAAGTCCTCGGTCAATAACACAAACCTACACGGAACAAGATCCCACAAATCACAAGTGCACAAAAGGCTGCCTAAGTATGGTTCCCAATCAGAGACAACAAGCAACAGCTGATTCTCGTTGCCTCTGATTGAGAACCACCCCGGCCAACATAGAAACACATAACCTAGAACAGAACATAGAAAACGAAACATAGACACTACACAAATAAATTAACACCCTGGCTCAACATACAAGAGTCCCCAGAGCCAGGGCGTGACAGTAGTCCCCCGAAGAAGGAAAGATTGTAGATCATACACTAGGTTACCAGTCCCTGATACAAAACAGGTTGAGAAACACACCTGTAGATAATGGTACCTTAACAGAACTAGAATGAATTCTCATTGCATTTCTATGGGTACCTTTGAACTACATTATCTATGATAATTATGTTTACCTTTAATGGTTCTCTGCTGTGTTAATCCCAGGGTAGGATATCATCTGAGAAGCCCAACCAGTTTGTTTCCAAACCAGTGGGTTAACTGTTAATGACACAAGCTGGTAAACATATTCACACTATAGGGCTGTCCCAAACCATACAATGCTGGCTCGTATATTTTATTTTCACATTGTCCTTTTCTGCACGGTTCCAGCTGCTATGGTGGATATGTAACCAGGCCAACTCAGTAACCTAGTGAAAAGTTTACACCTGCACCTTAACATTCTCTGAATGAATGACATTTCAGAAGATTTTAGGCAAAAATAAGTACTGCATGAAAACATTGCACCTGGCCACTTCAGCTGTAGTCATTTCTTATTTAAAATGTCTTCATTTTTTATTTTATACTGCACATCTCAGAAATTCACCCTATAAATGGTTAATAAAACACAGAGAGGTTTCTTGTTTTACAAATAAATAAAGGGAGAGAAGGGATTATTGACATATTCTGAAGATGAAACAAAAACAAGATAGAAAAAAACATAGAAGTGTCCTTACCCTCACCTTGGTTGAGTGGATCCTGCTGGTGCAGGTGTAGGTGTGAGTGGATGTGGGAGTGCTGGTTACATTCAGCATCTGCAGCCTGGCGGCCGGGTCGTTAGCCACAGACGCCATCCTCTCTGCATGGAGACTCTCAGCAGTCAGCCGCTCAGCGTAGCTCAGCTCCGGACGCATCTGGAGCCCGGCCAGGGCCAGCGCCTGCCTCTCCCTCTCCAGGTGGTACTGCAAGGCCGGATGGAAGTGGCCAAAGGGGTGGTGGGGTGGCCCAGCGAAGTGGGGCATAGCCATGGCTCCATGTCAGGCAAAGTGCTCCATGGGGTTGGCTGATGGATGCATGATCTCCATCTCTGTGGGTTTGACCTCGAAGCCAGGCTTCATCCTCTCGCCGAGCTCCCTCTCTCTGAGGTTGCGGAGCTCCCTCTCTCGCATGCTGGGGTCGGCGGCGTACAGGCCGGGCATGTGGTAGGCCAGCAGGGGGTCCCCGGGGGACGGACATGAAGAAGGGGTGGTTGCGGCTGGTGGGGGACATGACGTGGGGTCATAAAATAACAACATAGCAAGTGGTCCATGATCAGCATTTCCCAATTACCAAATAACCAAAGCCTAATGACCTGCAAACCAGAGACAGCTCACTGATCTTTTTTTATTGTTAGCAACTGAGCCAATCTCAATGACCCCAGCCGCTCGGTCCCAGTGGAAAAGTACTACCAGGAAGTTGTTCTGTGTTGTTCTGCTCTGTAGCAGTTCTTACCATAATAACAAGCTCATACAAGCCAGGCTGACGTGTTTCTATCAGTTTACCTGTAGTATACTGTATTCATCCTCCTCCATCACCAAATTCTCTAGGCAATGCATGAAGATTATGATGAAAGATGTGGAGAGCTGTTACTGGAAAACAACAACCTAAACCAAACGAATTTAAGAATGACTTGTTTGACTTGTTTCTTGGTACTGTTGGTGTAGGCTACTCATGACATCTCAGCTTTGTTCTGGGTATGCAGTAGCTGAGGAGCACTCTGCCTGAGGGGAATACTGATCAGTCTGTTGTTACAGCAAAGACCCAGACCCACACCCCTGGGAGGACTTGGGGGGAATGTTAATTGAGGGGTAAGTGCTTTATTATGTGTTTGTTCTGCCTACTTCACTCTATGGTATCCAAATGGTGTAGTATTGTGATATATAGACATACAATTTTACTCGTATGTGACTTGGTGAAAGTGTGAACAATTTCTAATGTTGGTAATCCTAAATGGGTAAATAAATTAAGCTTACTACTGGTGCCAAGTAAGGTCAGCTGAGTAGGTTTAGGCAGTAACACACAGAACAATGGATGCAACATTTGAATTTTCTCAAAGACACTTGTGAGAATACCACGGGTCTAAGGCATCTCTGTGTGCAACCTGGAGATCCAGCATTATCTATGCCCAACTGCAGATGACGGAACGCCTATTGGCACCAATTCACATTATAGAGGTGGGATCACTAGGTTCAGAACGTACAGATTGGGTGATATGTAATTGGAAATAAAGCAAAGAGAACATTTCTCAAATTCGGTGCTTGTCTTTAAGGATTTTTAACAAGTACCTAAATAAACAAGGTTTTGGTGTATTTTCATTAATGCAAAGAATGCTGTGTGCTGGTGACCATGACTAGGAAATTGCCAAAGGAGAACAGTCATGGCTTGCCTGCCCAGGACAGCAGTCTGGTGATGGGCCAGAAAAAGAGCCTGTTGCTGCTGGACCGTGGGCCAACAAGCTGGAGTTCCTCTTGGCCATCGCAGGCACCTTGGTGGGGTTTGGAAACCTGTGGAGGTTCCCATATCTGTGTTATAAAAATGGAGGGAAGGGATACTACCTCACACTGTGACGAGTACTGAGTATACGAAGAGGCAGACGCAGGAATTAACAAGGTCAATGTTTACTTAAACAATGACAAAGAGAAATAACAAAGATAGAGTACACAACACAAAGCTTAACAATCACACACAACATCATCCAGAACAGTCCAGGGCTAAATAGGGGTGGTGATGAGATGATGAGGTGCAGGTGCGCTGGAGGTGATTAGGGTGCGTTGGGTTTCCATTCCGGTGTTGCCGAGGTGGTGCACTCAGACCGGTGGCTCAGTAGACCGGCGAATCAGAGCGTTGGACGGGAGCAACGGGAGGAGACGTGACACACACTCACGAGACACCTGCGCACTTTTTCACAGGCTTTGTTTGTACACTGTCCCTGCTACCTGAACTTGTAATGTAGCTTGTAATCTAAATAGCTTTTAAAATGGAATAGGCTTGATTGGAAAAGTTGTGGGGCCTAAACAGTAAAAGGGGAAACAAGTATCTGTGACTGATGTATGTGTTTTGACTCGGCCCCAATCATAACAACGCTGTAACCATCATCACAGGTGCATTCCTGATTCCATATGTCCTGTTCCTGCTCTCCTGTGGTATCCCCATGTTCCTCCTGGGGACAGCCATGGGACAGTACACCTTGCAGGGCAGCATCACCTGCTGGAGACACTTCTGCACTCTCTTTGAAGGTTACCACTGCAAGCATAGAATTACATACACTATCGTCAAACGTTTGGACACACCTACTCATTCAAGGGTTTTTCTTTATTTTTTAAATGTTTTACATTGTAGAATAATAGTGCAGACATCAAAACTATGAAATAACACATATGGAATCATGTAGTAAACGAAAAAGTGTTAAACAAATCAAAATAATATATGCACTTGAAGAAACTTTTGTTTCTTGAAATGTTCCGTATTGACTGACCATCATGTCTTAAAGTAATGATGGACTGTCATTTTTCTTTGCTTATTTGAGCTGTTCTTGCCATAATATGGACTTGGTCTTTTACCAAATAGGGCTATCTTCTGTATATCCCCCCTACCTTGTCACAACACAACTGATTGGCTCAAACGCATGAAGATGGTTGAGAGAATGCCAAGAGTGTGCAAAGCTGTCATCAATGCAAAGGGTAGCTATCTGAAAATATATTTTGATTTGTTTAACACTTTTTGGGTTACTACATGATTCCATATAGTCTTCACTATTATTCTACAATATAGAAAATAGTAAAAATGAAGATAAACCCTGGAATGAGTAGGTGTGTCCAAACTTTTGACTGGTAGTGTATATAATCCCAACGTGTGTGTGTGCGTGCGTGTGAGTGAGAAAGTGAAAATATAGGATATTTATGGCTGCAAGAACATTTCATTTTAGGGACCCTTTTAGCAATATGTACAGTATGCACTTTACTGTGCTGATGGGTTTTGTAAATAACGGGTAACCCCAAGCTGAAATAGCCACATTAGATCTACTCATATGAAAATGTTGCTCACTATGAAATACTAAGAACGCTGTCAAGGCAATAGTACTGTAATCCATATGTCAATTATCATTTTTTAAATAAATGTTTACAATTTCTTACCCTATACAGTTGAAGTCGGAAGTTCACATAAACTTAGGTTGGAGTCATTAAAACTAGTTTTTCAACCACTCCACAAATTTCTTGTTAACAAACTATAGTTTTGGCAAATCGGTTAGGACATCTACTTTTGCATGACACAAGTAATTTTTCCAACAATTGTTTACAGACAGATAATTTAATTTATAATTCACTGTATCACAATTCCAGTGGGTCAGAAGTTTACATACTGTAGACTGTGCCTTTAAACAGCTTGGAAAATTCCAGAAAATGATGTCATGGCTTTAGAAGCTTCTGACAGCTACAGTGAGGGAAAAAAGTATTTGATCCCCTGCTGATTTTGTATGTTTGCCCACTGACAAATAAATTATCTGTCACGTTCGTTCATAGACGGGTCAGACCAAGGCGCAGCGTGATATGCATACATGTTTATTTGAAACGAATAAACAACGACAAAACAATAAACGAAACGTGAAGTCCAAGGTACACAAACAACATACCTCACACGGAACAAGATCCCACAACCCACTAGTGCCAATAGGCTGCCTAAGTATGGTCCCCAATCAGAGACAACGAGCGACAGCTGCCTCTGATTGGGAACCACACCGGCCAACATAGATCTAGACCTACTAGATCCTATAACATAGAACAAGCACAACAAGGAATTTACACACCCTGACTCAACATATAAGCGTCCCCTGAGTCAGGGCGTGACATGATCAGTCTATAATTTTAATGGTAGGTTTATTTGAACAGTGAGAGACAGAATAACAACAACAAAATCCAGAAAAACACATGTCAAAAATGTTATAAATTGATTTGCATTTTAATGAGGGAAATAAGTATTTGACCCCTCTGCAAAACATGACTTAGTACTTGGTGGCAAAACCCTTGTTGGCAATCACAGAGGTCAGACATTTCTTGTAGTTGGCCACCAGGCTTGCACACATCTCAGGAGGGATTTTGTCCCACTCCTCTTTGCAGATCTTCTCCAAGTCATTAAGGTTTCGAGGCTGACGTTTGGCAACTCGAACCTTCAGGTCCCTCCACACATTTTCTATGGGATTAAGGTCTGGAGACTGGCTAGGCCACTCCAGGACCTTAATGTGCTTCTTCTTGAGCCACTCCTTTGTTGCCTTGGCCGTGTGTTTTGGGTCATTGTCATGCTGGAATACCCATCCACGACCCATTTTCAATGCCCTGGCTGAGGGAAGGAGGTTCTCACCCAAGATTTGACGGTACATGGCCCCGTCCATCGTCCCTTTGATGCGGTGAAGTTGTCCTGTCCCCTTAGCAGAAAAACACCCCCAAAGCATAATGTTTCCACCTCCATGTTTGACGGTGGGGATGGTGTTCTTGGGATCATAGGCAGCATTCCTCCTCCTCCAAACACGGCGAGTTGAGTTGATGCCAAAGAGCTCGATTTTGGTCTCATCTGACCACAACACTTTCACCCAGTTCTCCTCTGAATCATTCAGATGTTCATTGGCAAACTTCTGACGGGCCTGTATATGTGCTTTCTTAAGCAGGGGGACCTTGCAGGCACTGCAGGATTTCAGTCCTTCACGACGTAGTGTGTTACCAATTGTTTTCTTGGTGACTATGGTCCCAGCTGCCTTGAGATCATTGACAAGATCCTCCCGTGTAGTTCTGGGCTGATTCCTCACCGTTCTCATGATCATTGCAACTCCACGAGGTGAGATCTTGCATGGAGCCCCAGGCCGAGGGAGATTGACAGTTATTTTGTGTTTCTTCCATTTGCGAATAATCGCACCAACTGTTGTCACCTTCTCACCAAGCTGCTTGGCGATGGTCTTGTAGCCCATTCCAGCCTTGTGTAGGTCTACAATCTTGTCCCTGACATCCTTGGAGAGCTCTTTGGTCTTGACCATGGTGGAGAGTTTGGAATCTGATTGATTGATTGCTTCTGTGGACAGGTGTCTTTTATACAGGTAACAAGCTGAGATTAGGAGCACTCCCTTTAAGAGTGTGCTCCTAATCTCAGCTCGTTACCTGTATAAAAGACACCTGGGAGCCAGAAATCTTTCTGATTGAGAGGTGGTCAAATACTTATTTCCCTCATTAAAATGCAAATCAATTTATAACATTTTTTACATGCGTTTTTCTGGATTTTTTTGTTGTTATTCTGTCTCTCACTGTTCAAATAAACCTACCATTAACATTATAGACTGATAATTTCTTTGTCAGTGGGCAAACGTACAAAATCAGCAGGGGATCAAATAACATTATCCCTCACTGTAATTTACATCATTTGAGTCAATTGGAGGTGTACCTGTGGATGTATTTCAAGGCCTACCTTCAAACTCAGTGCCTCTTTGCTTGACATCATGGGAAAATCAAAAGAAATCAGCCAAGACCTCAGAAAAAAAATTGTAGACCTTCACAAGTCTGGTTCATCCTTGGGAGCAATTTCCAAACGCCTGAAGGTACCACGTTCATCTGTACAAACAATAGTACGCAAGTATAAACACCATGGGACCACGCAGCTGTCATACCGCTCAGGAGGGAGACGTGTTCTGTCTCCTAGAGATGAACGTACTTTGGTGCGAAAAGTGCAAATAAATCCCAGAACAACAGCAAAGGACCTTGTGAAGATGCTGGAGGAAACCGGTACAAAAGTATCTATATCCATAAAATGAGTCCTATATCGACATAACCTGAAAGGCCGCTCAGCAAGGAAGAAGCCACTGCTCCAAAACCGCCACAGAAAAGCCAGACTACGGTTTGCAACTGCACATGGGGACAAAGATCGTACTTTTTGGAGAAATGTCCTTTGGTCTGATGAAACAAAAATATAACTGTTTGGCCATAATGACCATGTTTGGAGGAAAAATGGGGCTGCTTGCAAGCCGAAGAACACCATCCCAACCGTGATGCATGGGGATGGCAGCATCATGCTGTGGGGGTGCTTTGCTGCAGGAGGGATTGGTGCACTTCACAAAATAGATGGCATCATGAGGAAGGAAAATTATGTGGATATATTGAAGCAAAATCTCAAGACATCAGCCAGGAAGTTAAAGCTTGGTCGCAAATGGATCTTCCAAATGGACAATGACCCCAAGCATACTTCCAAAGTTGTGGCAAAATGGCTTAAGGACAACAAAGTCAAGGTATTGGAGTTGCCATCACAAAGCCCTGACCTCAATCCTATAGAACATTTGTGGGCAGAACTGAAAAAGCGTGTGCGAGCAAGGAGGCCTACAAACCTGACTCAGTTACACCAGCTCTATCAGGAGGAATGGGCCAAAATTCTCCCAACTTATTGTGGGAAGCTTGTGGAAGGCTACCCGAAACGTTTGACCCAAGTTAAACAATTTAAAGGCAATGCTACCAAATACTAATTGAGTGTATGTAAACTTCTGACCCACTGGGAATGTGATGAAAGAAATAAAAGCTGAAATAAATCATTCTCTCTACTATTATTCTGACATTTCACATTCTTAAAATAAAGTGGTGATCCTAACTGACCTAAAACAGGGAATCTTTACTAGGATTAAATGTCAGGAATTGTGAAAAACAGAGTTTAAATGTATTTGGCTAAGGTGTATGTAAACTTCTGACTTCAACTGTATATTACTTTATATAACTTCATGATTTCCCCAAAACAATATCTAGACATCAGGGATCACAGGATTAAATCCTCAAAGTCGGCAATGACTTTGAAAACACAATAGTACAGGACAAACATGTTCAGCTTGTCAATGAATATCAATTATGAATTTACTCAAAACAGCCAATCTTAACCAAATGTTTTTTTCCACTAAGCCAACCTTATCTGAGTGGAAAACACAAAACCTGTAAACAGGAAACTGTGTACATTTACATTTATATTTAAGTGCACTTACATTTACATTTGCTTTGTTTGCGTATGCTGCAGTGTCATACATCATCATCCAGCCCTGGGCCTTCTTCTACCTGTTCTCCTCCTTCAGTGATGAGGTGCCATGGGCCAGCTGCGGAAATGCCTGGAACACAGGTAATAACAGTAACACGGGCAACAACAGTCAATAACGCAGGTAATAACAGTTAGTAACATGGGTAACCACAGTTAGTAACACGGGTAATAACAGTCAATAACACAGGTAATAACAGTCAGTAACACAGGTAAACACCTGGAACACAGGTAATAACAGTAAAATAGGTAATAACAGTCAATAAAACAGGTAATAGCAGTTAGTAACAATAGCAGTTACAGTTATAAACATATTGACTATACAATAGGTTAATTACACAGGCAATAACAGGTAATAACAGGTGATAACACAAGTAATATCATGTAACGACAAAGGTAATAGCAGTTAATAACAGGTATTAACAGATGATAACGTTAATAACACAGAAAATAAGTGAATTACACAGGTAATAACAGTTAACCTTAAAAGTGCCAACATATACTTAAAAGCACCAACTTCAAATAGGTAATGATCGTAAAGAGACACTGTCTGTCAAGCAGTAACACTTTTTAATTTTATTAACCTTTCATAACATATATAACAAATATTCACACCTTTATAGTCAAATTTGATGTTTAAAAATAGGCGTTTCTGTATGTTTTTCATTTTTTGAACAGTTATTTTGATCAATTTCATCCATAACATGTCATGAAAATGTATCTGTTATTCATTCAAAGTGTTTTCTCTTATACTCAGAGGCTGAGAAATTGGCGATTGAGCTAATCTGTCAAGATGGCCGCCGATATGGGCGATATGGACTCCCTGCCATATCGGATTTTCAGCTCTAACTTTACAATGCTATGGGCTATTAACTCAGTTCCAATTGCGTCTGAAAGATGAGATCCTCAACTTGGTATGGAGACATTGACTGGAGGCTAAATACTGTACGTATGTATATTTTTGGAGTTACAGTAACTGTACAGTTGCAATTTGACGAAGAAAGTGTCCGATATAGTGCACAAATTGAAATATTAGAATCCAGGTATCTCTTGAGACATTTACATGGTAGATACAGTATATCCTCCTGGGGTTTAGTGGGACCTCAACTACATAGTGTCATGACTTCCTCCGAGGCTGCCTCCTCTCCTTGTTCGGGCAGGCTTCGGCGTTCGTCGTCACCGGCCTTCTAGCCACTGCCGCTCCTCATCTCATCATTCCATTTGTTTTGTCTTGTTTATTACACACACCTGGTTCATATCCCCCCATCAGTAGCTGTATAAGTGTTCCCTCTTCCCCCTTGTCTTTGTGTGTGATTGTTTATTGTGAGGATAGTGAAGCTCGGTGGAGCTCCTTGTATTTTGTATTGCCGGGTTATTTTTCCCTGTGTGCCTTGTTGGTTTCAGTGCGCCTGATTTGCGCACTGGACTGTTTTGACGCTTTACTACGTAACTCTGTATTCCGGAATAAAGCCTATTATTCTGTGATTTATCCTCCTGCGCCTGACTTCTTCAAATCACCCATCACACATAGACATCACCCGAGAGGGTGTCAGAGGACTGTTGGTGCCTGAGGGCTATTGAATGCAATGACAGGGTGGGCTACGACAGTCTACAAAATCTAGCTATAGAGTCAGATTGACTCTATAGCTAGATTTCGCTCTCTCTTCCTCCCCATAAATGTAGCTCTGTGACAGATTTGGTGATTTATCTCAAAACAGTCCTCCTGAATTGTAAAACAGTGTTACCGTCGTCGGCCATTTAGAAAAATGGCTGCCATGCTCCCCAGGGACCAAATCTGGGAGGGCCCCATATCTATTACTTTTTAGGGTACATACCCTAAAGTATGTGGACACCCCTTTAAATTAGTGGATTTGGCTATTTCAGCACACAGCCATGCAATCTCCATAGACAAACATTGGTAGTAGAATGGCACGTACCGAAGATCTCAGTGACTTTCAACGTGGCACCATCATAGGATGTTACATTTTACATTTTAGTCATTTAGCAGACGCTCTTATCCAGAGCGACTTACAGTTAGTGAGTGCATAAATTTTTTCATACTGGTCCCCGGTGGGAATTGAACCCACAAACCTGGCGTTGCAAGCGCAATGCTCTACCAACTGAGCTACACGCTTTCCAACAAGTCAGTTCGTCAAATTTCTGCCCTACTAGAGCTGCCCCGGTCAACTGTAAGTGCTGTTATTGTGAAGTGGAAACATCTAGGATCAACAACGGCTCAGCCGCGAAGTGGTAGGCCACACAAGCTCACAGAATGGGACCGCCGAGTGCTGAAGTGCGTAGTGCGTAAACATAATCTGTGCTCGGTTGCAACACTCACTAGTTCCAAACTGCCTCTGGAAGCAACGTCAGCACAAGAACTGTTCGTCGGGCATTCATGAAATGGGTTTCCGTGGCCGAGCAGCCGCTACAAGCCTAAGATCACCATGCGCAATGCCAAGCGTCAGCTGGAGTGTTGTCAAGCTCGCCGCCATTGGACTCTGGAGCAGTGGAAACACATTCTCTGGAGTGATGAATGACGATTCACCATCTGGCAGTCCGATGGATGAATCTGGGTTTGGCGGATGCCATGAGAACGCTACCTGCCCGAATGCATAGTGCCAACTGTAAAGTTTGGTGGAGGAGGAATAATGGTCTGTGGCTGTTTTTCATGGTTCTGGCTAGGTCCCCTAGTTCCAGTGAAGGGAAATCTTAACTCTACATTATACAATTACATTCTAGACGATTCTGTGCTTCCAACTTTGTAGCAACAGTTTGGGGAAGGTCCTTTCCTGTTTCAGCATGACAATGCCCCACTGCACAAAGCGAGGTCCATACAGAAATGGTTTGTCGAGATCGGTGTGTATGAAAACATTACGAAAAATTTATGAAAATGTACGCACTCACTACTTACTGTAAGTCGCTCTGCATAAGAGCGTCTGCTAAATGACTAAAATGTCAAATGTAAATGTGTGGAAGAACTTGACTGGCCTGCGCAGAGCCCTAACCTCAACCCCATCGAACACCTTTGGGATGAATTGGAATGCCGACTGCGAGCCAGGCCTAATATCCCAACATCAGTGCCAAACCTCACTAATGCTCTTGTGGCTGAATGGAAGCAAGTCCCCGCAGCAATGTTCCAACATCTAGTGGTAAACCTTCCCAGAAGAGTGGAGGCTGTTATATTTTATATTTGAGATTGTTCAAATAGCCACCCTTTGCCTTGATGACAGCTTTGCACACTCTTGGCATTCTCTCAACCAGCTTCACCTGGAATGCTTTTCCAACAGTCTTGAAGGATATGCTGAGCACTTGTTGGCTGCTTTTCCTTCACTCCGCCGTCCGACTCATCCCAAACCATCTCAATTTGGTTGAGGTCGGGGGATTGAGGAGGCCAGGTCATCTGATGCAGCATCCATCACTCTCCTTCTTGGTAAAATAGCCCTTATACAGCCTAGAGGTGTGTTGGGTCATTGTCCTGTTGAAAAACAAATGATAGTCCCACTAAGCCCAAACCAGATGGGATGGTGTATCGCTGCAGAATGCTGTGGCAGCCATGCTGGTTTAGTGTGCCTTGAATTCTAAATAAATCACAGACAGTGTCACCAGCATGCACCCCACACCATAACACCTCCTCCTCCATGCTTTACGGTGGGAACTACACATGCGGAGATCATCCGTTCACCCACACCGCGTCTCACAAAGACGCACCGGTTGGAACCAAAAATCTCAAATTTGGACTCCAGACCAAAGGACACATTTCCACCGGTCTAATGTAAATTGCTCGTGTTTCTTGGCCCAAGCAAGTCTCTTCTTCTTATTGGTGTCCTTTAGTAGTGGTTTCTTTGCAGCAATTCGACCATGAAGGCCTGATTCACACAGTCTCCTCTGAAAAGTTGATGTTGAGATGTGTCTGTTACTTGAACTCTGTGAAGCATTTATTTAGGCTGCAATTTCTGAGGCTGGTAACTCTAATGAACTTATCCTCTGCAGCAGAGGTAAATCTGGGTCTTCCATTCCTCTGGCGGTCCTCATGAGAGCCCGCTTCATCATAGCGCTTGATGTTTTTTGCGACTGCACTTAGCGAAACTTTCAAAGTTCTTGATGTTCCGTATTGACTGAAAGTAAAGATGGAATGTTGTTTTTCTTTGCTTATTTGAGCTGTTCTTGCCATAATATGGACTTGGTATTTTACCAAGTAGGGCTATCTTCTGTATACCCCCCATACCTTGTCACAACACAACTGATTGGCTCAAACGCATTAAGAAGGAAAGAAATTCCACAAATTAACTTTTAAGAAGGCACACCTGTTAATTGAAATGCATTCCAGGTGACTACCTCATGAAGCTGGTTGAGAGAATGCCAAGAGTGTGCAAATATGTCATCAAAGCAAAGGGTGGCTATTTGAAGAATCTCAAATATTAAATATATTTTGATTTGTTTACTACATGATTCCATATGTGTTATTTCATAGTTTTGATGTCTTCACTATTATTCTACAATGTAGAAAATAGTAAAAATAAAGAAAATCCCTTGAATGAGTAGGTGTTCTAAAACATTTAAATGGTAGTGTACCTCTGTGCAAAATTATTTTAGTGTGTAAATATTGGTGGGGCAAACTCAACATTGTTTTTAATGCATGCCAGCAAAGCCACTACACAACACAACAGAACACTAAAGAATACATTAATTGCACTATAACGGTGACAAACAGTACCCACAAACTGTTAGGTCCTACACAAAGCTGTCCCAACAGCAGAGCGTTATTTTCAGCACCATGGAGTGAATCCTTACCACCGCTACACCTCGCTATCAGCAGAGCCTTGTCTGGCAGCGAAACAGTTCATTCAGCCTAATTTACTTCCTTAAAAAAAAAAAATAGCTGATACGGTTGACTTGCTTAAACAAAATGTGGTTTCTACTGACAATTGAGATGTACAAACTATGGCATAAAGAAACGATGAGCGGATAAGAGGCAATCCGTAATTTCGATTAAGACATTAATGAGCGAACTAAGACGGATGTAGTCAATATAACTATTTGTTCAGCACTTTTGAAATGTACAGTGACAGAATTCTGAACATGGGCCGTTCTTACAGTATCCTCCCTGTACACCAAGTCAGAACCATAGGCTAGGTTATGAGGGGTAAGGGACCAAATTATTAGGATGAGGCACATGGGCTACTAACAGCTTACTACACAACATACACTTTGTATTACTTTCTTAACTACAGTATACATATATCCCTGGCATATTACATAATTTATGCAGCAGCATACAAGACATTTTTGGACTCACCTTGTTGTGCTGCGCTAACTTGAACAGGAAGGTGGTGCGGTGGTCCTTCTTGTCGGCAAATTGAATCATCAAACTTTGTCATTAAAGTCTGGCATTCTCTGGATTTGTGGTGCTTTCAGACAACTGGGAACTCTGAAAAAAAACAAGGTTGAATAATGACATCAGTGATCTTCAGGTCGGAGCTCTAGAAAGAGGCCCGAAATTCCCGACTTGGAATTCCGAGTAGTCATCATCATGAATCAAGTCGACAATCTACTGGCAAATCCTTTTCAAGCCTTGTCATATGCAGAGAAATTATAGATAAAACGTATCGGTTTCTCATCGGCCATTGGACATAAACATTACACAACAAGTTGGAAATCGCAAATTCAACAATGAGTGGTTTGGAAGGAATTAGTGGCTAACTGCAAGCATTGCAAAGCAATCACTAGCCTGCTATTCAGTGGAGTGGCTGTGTGGTTTTTTTCAGAGTTCCCACCATAAATCCAGAGAATGCCAGACTTTGATGACAAAATCTGCCCACGAAGGAACGCCGCGCCACCTTCCTGTTTTACTGAGCACAGCACAACACAACAAGGTGAGTCCAAAAATTTCTTACATGCTGCTGCATAAATGATGTAATATGCAAGGGAGATATGTATACTGTAGCTAAGAAAGCAATGCTAAGTGTATGTTGTGTAGTAAACTGTTAGTAGACCATGTGCATCCAAATAATTGGGTATATTTTCACCAATGCGGTATTGTAAACACATCGTTCGTGGCCGGTGTGTGCTTGTTTGCAGACTTTTTTTTGTACAACTTTGACAGTGCTACTGATAGTAGTGGTGGCGCTTGGCTTGCACGTGCAAATTCAGCACACACAACATTCTATAATAGAATTGTGTTATTTGACGTGTCAAATGAAAAGTTGATTTAACGCGTCAAATAGTGTTATTTGACGTGTATCTGTTTTGACACGCACAGACCCAAACGGCGTTCCAAGTGCCTCATCCTAATAATTTCGTCTGTTTTCACCTATTAATTTCGCCTACTGTTCTGACTTGGTGGTGCACATGTAGCCTATAACCTGTTTTAGAGAAATGTAATAATCGAATATTGTAAGCGCTTTCATTGTCTGCTTATATGCCCCCTTTATTTATCCTATGGTTCTGACTTGGTGTACAGGGAGAACATTGTAAGAACGGCCCATGTTCGGAATTCTGTCGCTGTACATTTCAAAAGTGCTGAACAAATAGTTATATTAACTACGTCGGTAGTAGCTCGCTCATTAATGTCTTAATCGAAATTATGGATTGCCTCTTATCCGCTTGTCGTCCCATTATGCCATAGTTTGTTCATCTCAATTGTCAGTAGAAACCACATTTATTTAAGCAAGTCAGCCATATCAGCTATCTTTTTTGAAAGACAGTAAATGAGGCTGAATGAACTGTTTCGCAGCCAGACAAGGCTCGGCTGATAGCCAGGTGTAGCAGTGGTAAGTTGTTGGGACTGCTGTTGGGACAGCTTTATGTAGGACCTAACAGTTTGTGGTCACCGTTATAGTGCAATTAATGTATTGTTTAGTTTAGTGTTGTGTTGTATAGTGCCTTTGCTGGCATGCATCCCACTTTTTTTTTGGGCCCCACCAAGATTTACATGCTAAAATCGCCACTGGTGGTAGCAACACAACATAACAACAACACGGTAGCAACACAACATGGCAGCAGCATAACATGGTAGCAGCACAAACATGGTACAAACAATAGCTCAAAGGGCAAAAAGGTAGAAACAACAATACATCACACGAAGCAGCCACAAGTGTCAGTAAGAGTGTCCATGATTGAGTCTTTGAATGTAGAGATGGAGATAAAACTGTCCAGTGTGTGAAGTACTTTTGCAGTGTAACTGCAGTTACAGTGCAGTGTAACTGCAGTACACTGCAGTTATTCTGCAATTACTGCGTCCAAAATACCACAGTCGACTGCAATTAATGCACATTTATTGCAGTTTTAAAACTGCAATAATTTTTTGTAAGGGCGAATACCCATACTACCGGACTACATACTTAAACTGCATACTATGTTGGCTACTCATCGTCGCATACTATTTAGCTTGTACCGTTTAGTAACAAGTATGCAGTTGGGCTATGCCATGGCCACAACGCAGTAGCGGCGTCTGACTGGCTGAGTAGGTGGGGTGGGGACGAGTCCGGGTGGAGTTTTCCACATTAAACAGACATGCAAGCATTAACAGGCCTCACTCTGAATAGAATAGGAATGGAGGCCTTCTCAGGCTGGTTATAGGCATACTATCACATATAGCCAATCTATCCTATTTAAAAAGAATTGAAGACAGAAACTGATAATTTAGTTCCATGTCAACACATTTATTCGTGAAACCAAAGTGCTGTAACATATAACTCAGCAAAAAAAGAAACATCCCTTTTTCAGGACCCTGTCTTTCAAAGATAATTTGTAAAAATCTAAAAAAAACTTCACAGATCTTCATTGTAAAGTGTTTAAACACTGTTTCACATGCTTGTTCAATGAACCATAAACAATTAATGAACATGCACCTGTGGTACGGTCGTTAAGACACTAACAGCTTTCAGACGGTAGGCAATTAAGGTCACAGTTATGAAAACTTAGGACACTAAAGACGCCTTTCTACTGACTCAAACACCAAAAGAAAGATGCCCAGGGTCCCTGCTCATCTGCGTGAATGTGCCTTAGGCATGCTGCAAGGAGGCATGAGGACTGCAGATGTGGCCAGGGCAATAAATTGCAATGTCTGTACTGTGAGACGCCTAAGACAGCGCTACAGGGAGACAGGACGGACAGCTGATCGTCCTCGCAGTGGCAGACCACGTGTAACAAGACCTGCACAGGATCGGTACATCCGAACATCACACCTGCGGGACAGGAACAGGATGGCAACAACAACTACCCGAGTTACACCAGGAACGCACAATCACTCCATCAGTGCTCAGACTGAGGGCTTGTAGGCCTGTTGTAAGGCAGGTCCTCACCAGACATCGCCGGCAACAACGTCGCCACCATCGCTGGACCAGACAGGACTGGCGAAAAGTGGTCTTCACTGACGAGTCATGGTTTTGTCTCACCAGGGGTGATGGTCGGATTCGCGTTTATCGTCGAAGGAATGAGCGTTACACCGAGGCCTGTACTCTGGAGCGGGATCGATTTGGAGGTGGAGGGTCCGTCATGGTCTGGGGCGGTGTGTCACAGCATCATCGGACTGAGCTTGTTGTCATTGCAGGCAATCTCAACGCTGTGCGTTACAGGGAAGACATCCTCCTCCCTCATGTGGTACCCTTCCTGCAGGCTCATCCTGACATGACCCTCCAGCATGACAATGCTACCAGCCATACTGCTCGTTCTGTGCGTGATTTCCTGCAAGACAGGAATGTCAGTGTTCTGCCATGGCCAGCGAAGATCCCGGATCTCAATTCCATTGAGTACGTCTGAGACCTGTTGGATCGGAGGGTGAGGGCTAGGGCCATTCCCACCAGAAATGTCTGGGAACTTGCAGGTGCCTTGGTGGAGGAGTGGAGTAACATCTCACAGCAAGAACTGGCAAATCTGGTGCAGTCCATGAGGAGGAGATGCACTGCAGTACTTAGTGCAGCTGGTGGCCACACCAGATACTGACTATTACTTTTGATTTTGACCCCCCCTTTGTTAAGGGACACATTATTCAATTTCTGTAAGTCACATGTCTGTGGAACTTGTTCAGTTTATGTCTCAGTTGTTGAATATTGTTATGTTCATACAAATATTTACACATGTTAAGTTTGCTGAAAATAAACGCTGTTGACAGTGAGAGGACGTTTCTTTTTTTGCTGAGTTGATAAATTAAATCAAATAGCCTAGTACACACACCAAAACTTTTCAAATGTTCAAATCAAAAGGCTATTGCATATAAAAACGTGGACAGTCGGGTGCATCGCAAATTCAGAACTGCTGGACAGCAACATAATAAACTAAAGCACTGATCAATGGAAACGAGATCAGAATGACTGCTAAGGCTGGAGCCATAAATTAAATAATTAAATAGGTAGCCTAGCCTACAAAACTAAAACAATCCATAGGTTACAATCAAAAGGACTGATTTAACATGAGTCATGACATCAATAACCCAGCCACATCCCGAGTCCCCAGTGTAGACACATTCAGAAATCCAAAGATGGTTTAGTATTTAGTTTAAAAGCTCTTGCGAAGGCCAATAGAACAAGAAATACTTTTCAATGAGAAAACAGAAATCCACTTTGGGTAAAAAAAATTGAAAAATAAAAATACTTCTGTTTTCGGCTTTCAAAGATGTAGCCTACGATGCAATACTCTTGATAATTTTAAGGAGAACAAAAACGACTTAGCCTACATTGTAACACCACCGCATAAACTTCCCTATTCAGCATCTTCCCAATTAAGTAGCCTAGTTTTGTTGTTTGGATACATGAAGAGAACTCGCAGCCCACCTCTTCCAATGCATTGTGGAAAAGTGTGCATCGAATTCTATTAGAAGAAGAGCCGAAATTAGTATAACATCCTGGCATTTAAACCATACGCGATCTTCGTAAATTCACATAGGCCTACTATAAAACATTATATTTTCGCATATGGAGAATGCGTCATGCACGATTGCGTTGTTTCCTCTTTTCATTTATTTCAGTAGCGCATCCCCATATCTAATTGATCAGCTTTTGTCAAAGCAGAAATGAGTATCTGGGCATTTAAAGTATAGGCTATTCGATTTTCGAAATGTTGCATACTATTAAACTTAATTTTTTGGGATACTCAAACGGCCTACTATTTAGGATGCAAGTAGCCTATGGGTATTCGGACACAGCCACTGTCTAGCATAATATGGACCTTTTTATATAGGCCTAATCTGAAATATTTCCCCAATTTATCTAAGTGCGCAGTATTTTTTTTGTCATGTATTTTCAAGACAAGTTTGAACTCCGATGTCCAAACTAAGGTTTTAATTTCCAGCCTATATTATGTTTAGATAGCACCCCTGTAGTGCTGTGGTGCTTAAGGGGCACCCCGTTTAGCTGATGGGAATTGACACAGAGGTATAGCTTAACTTGACATTATAAATATTCGTTTTGCTTTTAAACTTATTCAACTGTCATTCAAAGTAACATAATATATTTTGACTGTTAGTTTTGGAAGTTATTTGATAAGTCATTTGGTATGACCATTTTGTATTAATGGGTTAAAACCATGGGGTGTCTATTGACGAAACAAAACCATGGCTCCTGTATGTGCAAGAACAATAAACATTCTGTATGCACAATACTTGTCTTGAACTATTAAACTCATATTTTTTATTTTTTATTAAATGTGGGCTATATGTCGATTTGATAAGAGGAATGTGACAGCTAATTGGACAGTCAAGTGTAGTCATTCACTAATGTTCTCATGATCACTTTTTCTCACAATGAAGTATTTCAGAAGTTATTATTATCTAATGTCCATATAACCATGTAATCTTTAATTAAATACCTGGTAATTTATCACCATAAAATAAAGTGCTATCAAGGTCATTTTTATCATGATCTTATCTCAACAAAGCAATTACAGATTTATACAGATGTAGGATCTTAATTTGATCCAGTTTGCTACAGCAGGAAAAGAATCCAGCAGCAACAGGAAATTAGAATTATTATGTGGATTATAATTAATGGACATTTTTGCATGGGTTGATACATTTTTTTGTAATGAAAATCAAGTCAAATTTCAAAGTGGAAATTACAAACTTCAGAAGCCTTAAAAACCTCAAATACACTACAAGTTTAACATTTCCTGATTTGCAGGAAAGTTCTCATGCAACAGGGTGATCAAATTAAGAATCCTACATCTGTACAGTTACTATTGCTCTCCTGTTGCCAACTAGTATGTAAACACACATCCTTTGAAACAAATTCAACCTAATAGCACAAAAGTCTCATAGCAGTTCAACATATTGTCAATGTGTTCAACATAATACTTCATCATCATCAGAGCAAATCAATAGGACTCAATCCTACCAGCTGTATTCACTTTAATTTGGGAGTTTTTGCAGCTGCTAATTGAAGATACGAGTCTTGAGTGCAGAAGATATCATACAGTTAGTGTCTGACAGAAAAGGTCTAGGAATTGGACCACTGGCATAGCACCCACCCACGCAGAACCCGGAGGTTGGGCCCCCCAGATAGCATATGAACACCATGATATTTGAATTTTTTATTACAGGAAATGTGCATTAAAACTGCAACATTTTCTCGCAGCCTCATGGCAAAATGTGTAGAATAGCAGAAAATTAGCTCAGGGATTCTCGAAAGTCGGGCCAATCCTTCTCCTGCAGGGAAAACATTTTTTTTCATAGTTGAAAAAAAAGATTTTTATTTGAATTTAAGGGAATTATTTGTTTTGGGAATTTTCAAAATACGTTCAATATTATTAATTTCCTGGAAATGCCCTTAGCATAGGATCCCAATTTCAATCTCTCCGAAAAAAAAGTGTTTACAATTTAAAAAACGTGCAATAATGGATATTAACTAAACAATTATCTTATGTAGCCCTCTGTGACTTTAAAGAATATGTCTCTCAAAACTGTGATTCCTGAAAGATGTGTCCGGAGATTTGTCTAAAATCTTAAATTAATCATGAATGAGCAGGGTCAGCTATACCATAAGGACCCCTAATTAATGTCCTCATTGTAGTACCACTCATGATCTGTAACGTTTTCTACTTTTGATAGATTTAAACAAACAATATAGGAATCACCATGGTCACAAACCATAAACTGTGAACTCCATCTGCCTTATAGATTAGGATAGAATATGAATTTAGGTTCAAATATGTTACATTTAATTAAGTTTTAGAGCCATAAAGCAACAGAGATGTTGTTTTTGCTACTGTGTGTACCACTAAAAAATAATATTTAAAAAACTCCATCAGATTTTTGTCTAATGTCAACTCTGTCAGAGTGCTGAAAGATCTGATAGAATGATTGTTTGTATTGGGGATTTTCAAATGAATAATTTTCCATCTTTTATAAACGTTTGTAGGCCTTTTGAACTTTTCTTTTTAGAGGCCAAAATGTGTCTGTTTTGAGTAGACTATCTGTTGTCAACTCTGTCAGTGGCTTGTCAACTCCATCACTGATGGCTAACCCCCTTAAGATAGATTTTTTGCCAATATTGAGAAAAAATATTTGATTCACTGTTCTGCAACATATGCTTAAACAATTTAAATATTTGCTGTGCTAGACCTAAGGGATAATGTTTGCTTTATAAATGTTGTTTTATGTTCTAAATCTAGAAAAACATGCAAAAATGCAAGAAATTAATAAAAAAGTGCCCTGGAGCATTTAATAGTGCTATAAAACTAAAATATGTTTGGAGATTTGTATTAGGCTACATATTTGAATAATCTAATGTTAGAATAAAACAATCAAGGCCTTTAAACACTTTGAACAATAGCCTAATTGTAAAAATGAATTGCCTTTTATGGTGTTTGAAGGAGTAATTATAGGAGGTTGTTCCTTTACATGGTGTGATAGCTGATACTATCAAAATATATATTTAAAATGTTAATATTAACACAAATATTTGTGGGGGAAAAGTTGGGATTGTCCAATATTTCAAGAATCCCTGAGCTCTAAAACAGCAACATTTTAACCTAGCCTCACGGCAAAATTTGTAAAATAGCATTAGATTAGCTCTAAAACCGCACATTTTTCTCTCTGCCCCCTTGCTAGGACCATGCGGGGCCCCGCGAAACTGCATTGGACAACTACAGTATTCTCTCTTTATAATATGATTTCTAAAACACCTCAATATGTCTGTCTGTAAAACAGTGTTGAGGAAGGCAGGTATTCCAACCCAACCCTTGTGACGTTCTGGCTCCGGGACTCTTAGTTGTGAGCCAGGGTTGTCATTTTCTTTTGGGTGTATTTCTATGTGGGATCTAGTTGGTTCATTTCTATGTTTGGGTTTTATGTTGATTAGTCATATGACTCCCAATCGGAGGTAACGAGTGTCAGCTGTCGGCTCGTTATCTCTGATTGGGAGCCATATTTATTCTGTATGTGTTCTTGTGGGCATTGTGGGTTATTGTTCCGTGTTTCAGTCGTTGTACTGTGGACTTCACGAGTCGTCTTTTGTTTTGTATTTCGGTGCTTTTTCAATTAAAGTCATGTTCGTTCAACGCGCTGCGCTTTGGTCTCCTTCACTCCTAGACGATCGTGACAGAATAACCCACCACAAAAGGACCAAGCAGCGCGTCCAGGAGCAAAGGGTCTGGACATGGGAGGAGGCGCCGGGTCAGGAGAGAACGTTGGTGGATGTCCTCCTCGGCTGGGGACATATTACCCAGGAGGAGGCCGTCCGGTACCGGAGGGCGATGAAGGGGGAGAACCTGGCAGGAGAGGAGCAACGGCATCGGCAGGGCCATCGTCGGAAGGACGGGACATGCACATGGCTTGGGCAGCTGAGCAGCAGGAGGCTGTCACAAGGCAGATTCAGAAGGCTACCAGGTTAAGGGGGCTGACGGAGGCAGAGAAGGGAAGGATTCAGGAGGCTACCAGGTTAAGGGGGTCACTGGCCAGAGTAGGGAAAGGAGATGTAGAGGCACGGCGTGAGAGACTGAGGTGTGTATCCAGTCCGGTCCGGCCCGTTCCAGTCCCCGGGGTAGAGCCAGTGGTGTGTGCCTCCAGTACGGTCCGGCCTGTTCCGACCCCTCGCACCAAGGATATGGTGCGCTTCGCCAGCCCGGCCCGGCCTGTTCCGGCCACTCGCACCAGGGAAACGGTGCGCGTCGCCAGCCCAGCCCGGCCTGTTCCTACTCCACGCACCAGGGATACGGTGCGCTTCGCCAGCCCGGCCCGGCCTGTTCCGGCCTCTCGCACCAGGGATACGGTGCGCGTCGCCAGCCCAGCCCGGCCTGTTCCTGCTCTCCGCACTAGGCCTTATGTGCGTCCCCAGGGTCCAGCATGCCCTGTTGCTGCTCTCCGCACTAGGCCTTATGTGCGTCCCCAGGGCCAAGCATGCCCTGTTGCTGCTTCCCGCACTAGCCCTGAGATGCGTGTCCTCAGCCCGGTACCTCCAGTTCCGGCACCACGCATCAGGCCTACGGTGCGTCCCCAGGGCCAAGCATGCCCTGTTGCTTCTCCCCGCACTAGCCCTGAGATGCGTGTCCTCAGCCCGGTACCTCCAGTTCCCGGAACCACGCATCAGGCCTACGGTGCGTCCCCAGGGCCAAGCATGCCCTGTTGCTTCTCCCCGCACTAGCCCTGAGATGCGTGTCCTCAGCCCGGTACCTCCAGTTCCGGCACCACGCACCAGGCCTACGGTGCGCCTCAGACGGCCAGAGTCTGCCGTCTGCCCAACGGGGCCTGAACTGTCCGTCTGCCCAACGCCGTCTGAACTGCCCGTCTGCCCAACGGCGCCTGAACTGCCCGTCTGCCCAACGCCGTCTGAACTGCCCGTCTGCCCAACGCCGTCTGAACTGCCCGTCTGCCCAACGGCGCCTGAACTGCCCGTCTGCCCAACGCCGTCTGAACTGCCCGTCTGCCCAACGCCGTCTGAACTGTCCGTCTGCCCAACGCCGTCTGAACTGCCCGTCTGTACTGAGCCTACAAAGCCGCCCGTCTGCCATGAGCCTTCAGAGCCGTCCGCCAGACCCGGGAGCCGCTAGAGCTCTCCGCCAGACAGGATCAGCCAGAGCCTTCCGCCAGACAGGATCAGCCAGAGCCTTCCGCCAGACAGGATCAGCCAGAGCCTTCCGCCAGACAGGATCAGCCAGAGCCTTCCGCCAGACAGGATCAGCCAGAGCCTTCCGCCAGACAGGAGCAGCCAGAGCCTTCCGTCAGATCGGATCAGCCAGAGCCTTCCGCCAGACAGGAGCAGCCAGAGCCTTCCGCCAGACGGGATCAGCCAGAGCCTTCCGCCCAGCCATGAGTGGCCAGATCCGTCAGCCAGCCATGAGCAGCCAGATCCGTCAGCCAGCCATGAGCAGCCAGATCCGTCAGCCAGCCATGAGCCGTCCAGCCAGGATCCGCTTGAGCCAGCCAGCCAGGATCCGCCATTTAGTCAGGTGCTGCCCCTTAGTCCAGTGCTGCCCCTTAGTCCAGTGCTGCCCCTTAGTCCGGTGCTGTCCCTTAGCCTGGTGCTGCCTCTTAGTCCGGTGCTGCCCATTAATCCAGGTGGGTTTAAGTGGAGGGTGGTCATTGGGAGGAGGTTAAGAAAGCGGGTAGTAACTATAGTGGGGTGGTGGTCAAGCCCGAGCCGGAACCGCCTCCGGGGAGCAACACCCACCCAGCCCTCCCCTATTGTGGGGTTGTGAGGCGCGGTCGCAGTCCGCGCCTTTAGGGGGTACTGTGACGTTCTGGCTCCGGGACTCTTAGTTGTGAGCCAGGGTTGTCATTTTCTTTTGGGTGTATTTCTATGTGGGATCTAGTTGGTTCATTTCTATGTTTGGGTTTTATGTTGATTAGTCATATGACTCCCAATCGGAGGTAACGAGTGTCAGCTGTCGGCTCGTTATCTCTGATTGGGAGCCATATTTATTCTGTATGTGTTCTTGTGGGCATTGTGGGTTATTGTTCCGTGTTTCAGTCGTTGTACTGTGGACTTCACGAGTCGTCTTTTGTTTTGTATTTCGGTGCTTTTTCAATTAAAGTCATGTTCGTTCAACGCGCTGCGCTTTGGTCTCCTTCACTCCTAGACGATCGTGACAACCCTAGTCCTGAAGGCTGTTCTCGGGGATTAGTGTTTGATTCAGACTATCTTGGAGAGTTACAGTTAGCTCAATATTCAAATGATTTATTTAATTAAAGATGTGTTATTTAATCAATCAAGAATACTTTATAAATCCAGAACAAGACACATTGGTCTAAAGCTTACACCAACACATTTTGAAGGTGAAGCCTCTGGAGCCAATTATACATTAGTCATGGTCAGGGCCAACGTTATGGGCAGGCCTTAAATGTAAATCATAGTCCATGGACGCTGTTGACATAGCTATGCGGCTCTGAGACCACCATCTGCGGGGGACACACAGCCCAAATTCCCAACCAACGCAGCTCCGGTACTCATCCTCTAGTCATTTTAATGTGTTGTCAGTTGGAGAAATTGCTTGAGCTGCGCTGAGAATTCGAAAAGTATGAAAGCCAACAGTCCAATATTCTAGAACACTGATGTGCATACACTTACATGCACACCACTGGCACGCGCTGTTGAGTTTTGGCCCATTCAAATTTTTTGGGGGACTATTTAGCTAACCATCCTATACATCTCATAAGAAATTAGGTGATGTTTTTGGTGTAACAACTGTGAAGTTATACTATGCTATTATATTTGATTATGTTATGTAGAATACTAATGAATCATTATGTGATCTTCCAAGACATTGATTCAGCTTTGATGTAACTTTAGGCCTACTAAACAATCACCATTGTGAGAAATGGGTGGCTCTGGCAGCAATACACCGCTGCTGTCCACTGCACCGAACGAGCAATTGAAGCGCACCTATAGCCTACTCTTTTGCCTTGTGCAAAATTTGGTGACGCAGAAATGAGAGACCACATGTGTGACCTTATGAAAATCTGGGAATATTTGGCCATGGAAACATTTCTGGTTGATCTCAGGGAATGTAAAACAGTTAGGGGATTGAATGAAGTAGCAGCAAATACTGTATGTTGAATGAGCAACTAATGAGCATGGAGAGCCTCAAATTTGATGAAATTACCTTATAGGCTATCCTTCAGTCTAATACGGCCATTTAATTTTTTTGCTTTTCATCAGAAGCACGCTTTTTGTAAGTAGTTAGGCCTACTGTCCTTTTCAAGTTTAACTGGAATTTAGCCTGAAATGTGGTTATATTTAATGTCATATTTTTACTACATTCTGGGAACAATCTAAAAAATTGTGTGACTTAAGCGATGTTCTCATTACATTCAGAGAATATATGGTTCTCTTTTATGTCAGTTCTTGCCAAATATCTGGGATTGTTCAATTTAAAAAGTATTGTACACATTAAAGGTAGACTCAGCTAAATGACGTTGCCATGAGCAGCACCGCAGATATTGAGATGAGCGAGATGCAAGACTTTGCTCTCACACGGTCACACACAGTATCTGCGCATGTGCATGGGTTCGCTTCAGGCTGTTCACAGCGTGGTAGCCACGGGCACAAAATAGTGGAGAAGTTGAGCCTCACACGTCAACGCTTAGTTGTTGCGGAAATTGACCCACTATGTTGTTTACTTTCTGCATCTACGTCATATCACTGAGTCTACCTTTAACATCAATAAGCTCTAAATTCCGTTCTCAGAACATGAAGAAAGCTTTCCATAAAAACCACAATAAATCTTTAGTAACGTTCAGAGAACGTTCTAAGAATGTTCAGTGTTATTTCCTGATATTTGCTGGTTGAAAATACAATCTACACATGACCTTCAAATCAGCAGGTTTGCATGGGTGGGAGTTTCGGCTTTCCTTGGTGATATCACCATGTGGTAAATGTTTTAATAGACCAATAACTAAGAGAGTTCCAAACCTCTCTGCCAATACCAGCTCGTTTTCAGTTGTCCCTTCCCCACTTAGACCACTCCCAGACAGTCCTAGCAAAAATCTTGCTTGAGAAATAGCTTTTTGCTAATAAGCTGTTTTCGCCCATTTTAATGGAAATCTATTACGGTAAGGTACTTACTTGTTACCCATAAACTATTTGATATTGATATAAAAACGTCTGTATTTGGCCGTTAAGGCTGGCATGGTTCTGCCTTCTTTTCTTTATTGTCCATTTTCTGAAGATTTAGCTTATCTACAATATAGTTATTTAAATTCCTGTACAGAAGAGTTTTGACCAGAGCTGATCTTACCTTTTCTTAGCAGCTGTACCTAATTTAGGGGGACACATTCGTGCTGTATTTGGTGAATGGACGATCCAAGCTTTGTTGCTGGGTTTGCTATCTTCTCTGTGTTGGGCTTCATGTCATATGAACAGGGGCTGCCCATATCTGAAGTTGCAGCATCTGGTAACAGTACCACTAACTTCCTTGTCTGGTGCCAGATCAGTTTGTGCTGTCTTGCCAACTCCTCGTGACAATGACCATAGGAGTTGGCAAGACAACACAAACAGATCTGGGACCAGGCCACCACTAACTTACATAGTTTACCACTAACTTCCATATGTAACAATACTTCCATAATGTTTGGTTATTTATGTATCTATGAAAATGAGAAAGTTCATGTTTCGACATAATAATAATATGCCATTTAGCAGACGCTTTTATCCAAAGCGACTTACAGTCATGCGTGCATACATTTTTGTGTATGGGTGGTCCCGGGGATCGAACCCACTACCTTGACGTTACAAGCGCCGTGCTCTACCAGCTGAGCTACAGAGGACCACATGTCCTGGCCTGGAGTTCATAGCCTATCCTCATGCTGTGGCCATGATGCCTTTACCTTAGCTGTGGTCCATATGTTTCTTCGTCATGTTCATCTTGCTTGGTCTTGACACGCAGGTGAGACAACAAAGGTTCAAACACATCAAAAGTTAGATGAATCATTCTTGATATATTATCCATTTGGGCTACATTAGTAGGAGAACTTTGTACTATTCTTTGTCTGATTTCGTTGTTAATTACAGACATACAATTATTTCTTATGATGGTTTTTCTAATCAGTGCTTAGAGTCAAGTGACTGAGCTTAATGTTGTTCATGCGACTTCACGAGTAGGAGTAGAGCATGACTTGGCCCCTCTCTCTGCCCCTGGTCACAGTTTGTCTGTCTGAAGTGTTCTTGACTGTGTTTCGAAGGGGGTACCATCAAGAGCTACTGCTGAGGTGAGTGACACATTACATTCTAGTCTTCAGTCTTTTCCCAGCTGACAGTAATCGTTCCCACAACTTTAGATAACGTTCCCTTAAGAGTCTCATTAGGTCAGTACCTAATGTTTTCATAGAACTTCCCCAGTGACATACACTACCAGTCAAAAGTTTGGACACACCTACTCATTCAACGGTTTTTATTTATGTGTACTAATTTTTACATTGTAGAATGATAACACATATGGAATCATGTAGTAACCAAAAAAGTGTTAAACAAATCAAAATATATTTGAGATTCTTCAAATCGCCACCCTTTGCCTTGATGACAGCTTTGCACACTCTTGGCATTCTCTCAACCAGCTTCATGAGGTACTCACCTGGAATGCATTTCAATTAATAGCTGTGCCTTCTTAAAAGTTAATTTGTGGAATTTCTTTCCTTAATGCGTTTGAGGCAATCCGTTGTGTTGTGACAGTGTAGGGGGGGGTTATACAGAAGATAGCCCTATTTGGTAAAAGACGAAGTCCATATTATGGCAAGAACAGCTCAAATAAGCAAAGAGAAACAACAGTCCATCATTACTTTAAGACATGAAGGTCAGTCAATACGGAACATTTCAAGACCCAGAGTTAGCTCTGCTGCAGAGGATAAGTTAATTAGAGTTATCAGCCTCAGAAATTGCAGCCAAAATAAATGCTTCACAGAGTTCAAGTAACAGACACATCTTAACATCAACTGTTCAGAGGGGACTGTGTGAATCAGGCCTTCATGGTCGAATTGCTGCAAAGAAACAACTACGAAAGGACACCAATAAGAAGAAGAGACCTGCTTGGGCCACGAAACATGAGCAATGGACATTAGACCGGTGGAAATGTGTCCTTTGGTCTGGAGTCCAAATTTGAGGTTTTTGGTTACAACCGCCATGTCTTTGTGAGACGCGGTGTGGGTGAACGGATGATCTTCTCATGTGTAGTTCCCACCGTAAAACATGGAGGAGGAAGTGTTATGGTGTGGAGGTGCTTTGCTGGTGACACTGTTATTTATTTAGAATTCAAGGCACACTTAACCAGCATGGCTGCCACAGCATTCTTCATTTGTTTTTCAACAGGACAATGACCCAATACACCTCCAGGCTGTGTAAGGGCTATTTGACCAAGAAGGAGAGTGATGGAGTGCTGCATCAGATGACCTGGCCTCCACAATCCCCCGACCTCAACCGAATTGAGATGGTTTGGGATGAGTCGTACCGCAGAGTGAAGGAAAAGCAGCCAACAAGTGCTCAGCATATGTGGGAACTCCTTCAAGACAGTTGGAAAAGCATTCCAGGTGAAGCTGGATGAGAGAATGCCAAGAGTGTGCAAAGCTGTCATAAAGGCAAAGGGTGGCTATTTCAAGAATCTCAAATCTCAAATATATTTTGATTTGTTTAACACTTTTTTGTTTACTACATGATTCCAAGAAACGTACTCCAAAAAAACAATTGTTTCATAAAGGGGTAATTCTACAGATTCCCATCTTTCAATGAGAAACTGATATGCACATTTTCCCCCAGTGATGTTTCCAGCAAACTCACTTTTTCCGGATAAAAGGTTGTACGTGATGCCGTAGTGCACATAAAATAACTTTTGCTGGTAAATTCCCATGTACCAAAAAATAAAAAGTGAAATGGGTTTCCATCGCATTTTCAACTCTACTGTTACGTTTTATAGAAAATGTGCCCACTCTGGTCTTGGCACATGCGCTCTAGCCAACAGTTCGCACATACAGTGGAGGTATGCTTTCTATACTGAACACAAATATAAACGACACATGCAAAAATTTCAAAGATTTTACTGAGTTACAGGTGGATGGATTTCTGGGATCTTTTATTTCAGCTCATGAAACATGGGACCAACACTTTACATGTTGTGTTTATATTTTGGTTCAGTATACATTATGAGATTATTATGGATAAGAGCAATATTATTTGCAATCTGAGTGTGCACATCAAGTTCAACTGACGCTTTAGTCTGATGTTTGAACTGTTTGGTTCATGAAGTAATATAAATAAATTCCTATCTTATGAAATCTTATCTTGTGAAATAATACATATTTAGACAATAGGGCTTTGTTTCAATGTGCTATTTAAAAAATGTATATATTCTTGTACAATCGTGGTCAAAAGTTTTGAGAATGACACAAATACTAATTTTCACAAAGTCTGCTGCCTCAGTTTTGTTTATGGCAATTTGCATATACTCCACTATGTGATGAAGAGTGATCAGATGAATTGCAATTAATTCCAAAGTCCCTCTTTGCCATGAAAATGAACTTAATCCCCAAAAAACATTTCCACTGCATTTCAGCCCTGCCACAAAAGGACCAGCTAACATCATGTCAGTGATTCTCTCGTTAACACAGGTGAGAGTGTTGTCGAGGACAAGGCTGGAGATCACGCTGTCATGCTGATTGAGTTAGAATAACAGACTGGAAGCTTTAAAAGGAGGGTGGTGCTTGAAATCATTGTTCTTCCTCTGTTAACCATGGTTACCTGCAAGGAAACACGTGTCGTCATCATTGCTTTGCACAAAAAGGGCTTCACAGGCAAGGATATTGCTGCTAGTAAGATTGCACCTAAATCAACCATTTATCGGATCATCAAGAACTTCAAAGAGAGAGGTTCAATTGTTGTGAAGAAGGCGTCAGGGCGCCCAAGAAAGTCCAGCAAGCGCCAGGACCGTCTCCTAAAGTTGATTCAGCTGCGGGATCGGGGCACCACCAGTGCAGAGCTTGCTCAGGAATGGCAGCAGGCAGGTGTGAGTGCATCTGCACACACAATGAGGCGAAGACTTTTGGAGGATGGCCTGATGTCAAGAAGGGCAGCAAAGAAGTCACTTCTCTCCAGGAAAATCATCAGGGACAGACTGATATTCTGCAAAAGGTACAGGGATTGGACTGCTGAGGACTGGGGTAAAGTCATTTTCTCTGATGAATCCCCTTTCCGATTCTTTGGGGCATCCGGAAAACACATTGTCCGGAGAAGACAAGGTGAGCGCTACCATCAGTCCTGTGTCATGCCAACAGTAAAGCATCCTGAGACCATTCATATGTGGGGTTGCTTCTCAGCCAAGGGAGTGGGCTCACTCACAATTTTGCCTAAGAACACAGCCATGAATAAAGAATGGTACCAACACATCCTCCGAGAGCAACTTCTCCCAACAATCCAAGAACAGTTTGGTGACGACCAATGCCTTTTCCAGCATGATGGAGCACCTTGCCATAAGGCAAAACTGATAACTAAGTGGCTCGGGGAACAAAACATTACAATTTTGGGTCCATGGCCAGGAAACTCCCCAGACCCTAATCCCATTGAGAACTTGTGGTCGATCCTCAAGAGGCGGGAGGACAAACAAAAACCCACAAATTCTGACAAACTCCAAGCATTGATTATGCAAGAATGGGCTGCCATCAGTCAGGATGTGGCCCAGAAGTTAATTGACAGGATGCCAGGGCGGATTGCAGAGGTCTTGAAAAAGAAGGGACAGCACTGCAAATATTGACTCTTTGCATAAACTTAATGTAATTGTCAATAAAAGCCTTTGACACTTATGGAATGCTTGTAATTATACTTCAGTATACCATAGTAACATCTGACAAAAATATCTCATAACACTGAAGCAGCGAACTTTGTGAAGACCAATACTTGTGTCATTCTCAAAACGTTTGACCACGACTGTACATTCCCTGATGTGATGTACAGTGCATTCGGAAAGTGTTCAGACCCCTTCCCCTTTTCAACGTTTTGTTACGTTACAGCCTTATTCTAAAATGGATTAATTAAAATAATTTCCTCGTCAATCTACATAAAATACCCCATAATGACAAAGCGAAAACTGTTTTTTTTTATTTTTGCAAATGTATTCAAACTAAAAAACATTTTCATAAGTATTCAGACCCTTTGCTATGAGACTCGAAATTGAGCTCAGGTGCATCCTGTTTCCATTGATCATCCTTGAGATGTTTCTACAACTTGGTTGGAGTCCACCTGTGGTAAATTCAATTGATTGGACATGATTTGGAAAGGGACACACCTGTCTATATAAGGTCCCACAGTTGTCAGTGCATGTCAGAGGAAAAACCAAGCCCTTCTCCCTCAATCAGGCCTTTATGGTAGAGTGGCCAGACGGAAGCCACTCCTCAGTAAAAGGCACATGAAAGCCCGCTTGGAGTTTGACAAAAGGCACCTAAAGGACTCTGACCATGAGAAACAAGATTATCTTGTCTGATGAAACCAAGATGAAACTCTTTTCAATTTAAATTATGATACAAAATTCTTGCTACCAATAGAATGTTATTTATATGGGGGATACAATCTTCCCAGCTCTGCAGATTTTGCTGCGAAGAGACAGAATCATTAGATAATTTGTATTGGTACTGTCCATTTGTAGCTTGTTTTTGGTCACAGGTCCAGGAATGGTTGAAGAATTACAATTTTTACCTGGAGCTAACCCTGCAGATAGCACTACTGGGTGATCTGAAAAGTCATTGTCAATCGATCAATAATATAATAATACTTTTAGCAAAAAAAAATATTTTCAATTTACAATCTGTAGAAACAATGAGAATAGAAAGGTTCAGAACTTTTGTGAAACATCACAATACAGTTGAAAAATATATGGCAAATAGAAATCCAATATGGATGTTGTTAAGAGATAGAAGGGATGGGTTGAATGGAGCTGAAGGGTTGGACTAATAGCAACTAATAAGAACACGATAACTATTTTAAAACATACTGTCTCCATAATACGTACAGTTGAAGTCGGAGGTTTACATACACTTAGGTTGGAGTCATTAAGACTCGTCTTTCAACCACTCCACAAAGTTCTTGTTAACAAACTATAGTTTTGGCAAGTCGGTTAGGACATCTACTTTGCATGACACAAGTAATTTTTCCAACAATTGTTTACAGACAGATTATTTCACTTATAATTCACTGTATCACAATTCCATTGGGTCAGAAGTTTACAGCTTGGAAAATTCCAGAAAATGATGTGATGGCTTTAGAAGCTTCTGATAGGCTAATTGACATCACTTGAGTCAATTGGAGGTGTGCCTGTGGATGTATTTCAAGGCCTACCATCAAACTCAGTGCCTCTTTGCTTGACATCATGGGAAAATCAAAAGAAATCAGTCAAGACCTCAGAAAAAATATTGTAGACCTCCACAAGTCTGGTTCATCCTTGGGAGCAATTTCCAAACGCCTGAAGGTACCACGTTCATCTGTACAAACAATAGTACGCAAGTATAAACACCATGGGACCACGCAGCCGTCATACCGCTCAGGAAGCAGACGCGTTCTGTCTCCTGGAGATTAACATACTTTGGTGCAAAAAGTGCAAATCAATCCCAGAACAACAGCAAAGGACCTTGTGAAGATGCTGGAGGAAACAGGTACAAAAGTATCTAACATAACCTGATAGGCCGCTCAGCAAGGAAGAAGCCACTGCTCCAAAACCGCCATTAAAAAAGCCAGACTACGTTTTGCAGGGCACATGGGGACAAAGCTCGTACTTTTTGGAGAAATGTCCTCTGGTCTGATGAAACAAAAATAGAACTGTTTGGCCATAATGACCATTGTTATGTTTGGAGGAAAAAGGGGGCTGCTTGCAAGCCGACGAACACCATCCCAACCGCGAAGCACGGGGGTGGCGGCATCATGCTGTGGGGGTGTTTTGCTGCAGGAGGGACTGGTGCACTTCACAAAATAGATGGCATCATGAGGAAGGAAAATGATGTGGATATATTGAAGCAATCAGTCAGGAAGTTAAAGCTTGGTCGTAAATGGGTCTTCCAAATGGACAATGACCCCAAGCATACTTCCAAAGTTGTGGCAAAATGGCTTAAGGACAACAAAGTCAAGGTATCGGAGTGGCCATCTCAAAGCCCTGACCTCAATCCTATAGAAAATGTGTGGGCAGAACTGAAAAAGCGTGTGCGAGCAAGGAGGCCTACAAACCTGACTCAGTTACACCAGCTCTGTCAGGAGGAATGGGCCAAAATTCCCCCAACTTATTGTGGGAAGCTTGTGGAAGGCTAACCGAAACGTTTGACCCAAGTTAAACAATTTAAAGGCAATGCTACCAAATACTAATTGAGTGTATGTAAACTTCTGACCCACTGGGAATGTGATGAAAGAAATAAAAGCTGAAATAAATCATTCTCTCTACTATTATTCTGACATTTCACTTTCTTAAAATGAAGTGGTGATCCTAACTGACCTAAGACTGGGAATTTTTACTAGGATTAAATGTCAGGAATTGTGAAAATCTGAGTTTAAATATATTTGGCTAAGGTGTATGTAAACCTCCGACTTCAACTGTGTATAGGTTATAGGTTATGAACTTTTGTGAAAGAGCACAGTTTGAGAGATGTGGCATATAGAAGTAAACCAAATGGACATCATGAAAATGATCAGAGAGGTTGAGGGTAGAGGAAGTACAGGACTAAAAGCAAACAAAATATAACTATTGTAAAATATATAACTAAAGAAAAACGCATGTCAAAAATGTTATAAATTGATTTGCATTTTAATGAGGGAAATAAGTATTTGACCCCTCTGCAAAACATGACTTAGTACTTGGTGGCAAAACCCTTGTTGGCAATCACAGAGATCAGACGTTTCTTGTAGTTGGCCACATCTCAGGAGGGATTTTGTCCCACTCCTCTTTGCAGATCTTCTCCAAGTCATTAAGGTTTCGAGGCTGACGTTTGGCAACTTCGAACCTTCAGCTCCCTCCACAGATTTTCTATGGGATTAAGGTCTGGAGACTGGCTAGGCCACTCCAGGACCTTAATGTGCTTCTTCTTGAGCCACTCCTTTGTTGCCTTGGCCGTGTGTTTTGGGTCATTGTCATGCTGGAATACCCATCCACGACCCATTTTCAATGCCCCGGTACATGGCCCCGTCCATCGTCCCTTTGATGCGGTGAAGTTGTCCTGTCCCCTTAGCAGAAAAACTCCCCCAAAGCATAATGTTTCCACCTCCATGTTTGACGGTGGGGATGGTGTTATTGGGGTCATTGGCAGCATTCCTCCTCCTCCAAACACGGCGAGTTGAGTTGATGCCAAAGAGCTCGATTTTGGTCTCATCTGACCACAACACTTTCACCCAGTTCTCCTCCTGAATCATTCAGATGTTCATTGGCAAACTTCAGACGGGCCTGTATATGTGCTTTCTTGAGCAGGGGGAACTTGCGGGCGCTGCAGGATTTCAGTCCTTCACGGTGTAGTGTGTTACCAATTGTTTTCTTGGTGACTATGGTCCCAGCTGCCTTGAGATCATTGACAAGATCCTCCCGTGTAGTTCTGGGCTGATTCCTCACCGTTCTCATGATCATTGCAACTCCACGAGGTGAGATCTTGCATGGAGCCCCATGCCGAGGGAGAGTGACAGTTATTTTGTGTTTCTTCCATTTCCGAATAATCGCACCAACTGTTGTCACCTTCTCACCAAGCTGCTTGGCGATGGTCTTGTAGCCCATTCCAGCCTTGTGTAGGTCTACAATCTTGTCCCTGACATCCTTGGAGAGCTCTTTGGTCTTGGCCATGGTGGAGAGTTTGGAATCTGATTGATTGATTGCTTCTGTGGACAGGTGTCTTTTATACAGGTAACAAGCTGAGATTAGGAGCACACCCTTTAAGAGTGTGCTCGTAATCTCAGCTTGTTACCTGTATAAAAGACACCTGGGAGCCAGAAATCTTTCTGATTGAGAGGGGTTCAAATACTTATTTCCCTCATTAAAATGCAAATCAATTTATAACATTTTTGACATTCGTTTTTCTGGATTTTTTTGTTGTTATTCTGTCTCTCAGTGTTCAAATAAACCTACCATTACAATTATAGACTGATCATGTATTTGTCAGTAGGCAAACGTACAAAATCAGCAGGGGATCAAATACTTTTTTCCCTCACTGTATATATATGGGTGGTCCCGGGGATCGAACCCACTACCCTGGCGTTACAAGCGCCATGCTCTACCAATTGAGCTACAGAGGACCACAGGCTCAAAACCTTAATGACTTGGAGAAGATCTGCAAAGAGGAGTGGGACGAAATCCCTCCTGAGATGTGTGCAAACCTGGTGGCCAACTACAATAAACGTCTGACCTCTGTGATTGCCAACAAGGGTTTTTCCACCAAGTACTAAGTCATGTTTTGCAGAGGGGTCAAACACTTATTTCCCTCATTAAAATGCAAATCAATTTATAACATTTTTGACATGCGTTTTTTTCTGGATTTCTTTGTTGTTATTCTGTCTCTCACTGTTCAAATAAACCTACCATTAAAATTATAGACTGATCATGTCTTTGTCAGTGGGCAAACGTACAAAATCAGCAGGGGATCAAATACTTTTCTCCCTCACTGTATATATATATATATGTGTGTATATGTGTGTTTGTATATATATATATATATATATATATATGTGTGTGTGTGTGCAGTACCAGTCAAAAGTTTGGACACACCTACTCATTCAAGTTTTTTTTTTTTTTTTTTACTATTTTCTACATTGTAGAATAATAGTGAAGACATCAAAACTATGAAATAACACATGTGGAATCATGTAGTAAGCAAAAAAGTATTAAACAAATCAAAATATATTTTATATTTGAGATTCTTCAAATAGCCACCCTTTTCCTTGATGACAGCTTTGCACACTCTTGGCATTCTCTCAACCAGCTTCACCTGGAATTAGTTCAAACCTTCTTCTCCATTCAACCCCTCCCATCTATCTCTTTCTATTTGCCATATTTTTCAACTGTACTGTGATGTTGTGATGTATCACAAAAGTTCTGAACCTTTCTATTCTCGTTGTTTCTACAGATTGTAAATTAAAAATAAACATTTTTGCTAAAAGTATTATTATATTACTGATCAATTGACTATGACTTTTCAGATCACCCGGTAGTGTATCTGCAGAGTTAGCTCCAGGTAAATATTGCAATTCTTCAGCCATTCCTGGACCTGTGACCAAAAACAAGCTACAAATGGACAGTTCCAAAACAAATGATTTAATGATTTTGTCTCTTCGCAGCAAAATCTGCAGAGCTGGGAAGATTGTATCCCCCACATAAATAACATTATATTGGTTGCAAGAATTTTGTATCATAATTTAAATTGAAAAGAGTTTCATCAGACAAGAGAATCTTGTTTCTCATGGTCTGAGAGTCCTTTAGGTGCCTTTTGTCAAACTCCAAGCGGGCTTTCATGTGCCCTTTACTGAGGAGTGGCTTCCGTCTGGCCACTCGACCATAAAGGCCAGATTGAGGGAGAAGGGCTTGGTTTTTGCTCTGACATGCACTGTCAACTGTGGGACCTTATATAGACAGGTGTGTCCCTTTCCAAATCACGTCCAATCAATTGAATTTACCACAGGTGGACTCCAACCAAGTTGTAGAAACATCTCAAAGATGATCAATGGAAACAGGATGCACCTGAGCTCAATTTCGAGTCTCATAGCAAAGGGTCTGAATACTTACGTAAATAAGGTATCTGTTTTTTTGTTGTAATAAATTTGCAAAATTTCTAAAAACCTGTTTTCGTTTTGTCATTATGGGGCATTTTATGTAGATTGATGAGGAAATTATTTTAATTAATCTATTTTAGAATAAGGCTGTAACGTAACAAAATGATGAAAAGGGGAAGGGGTCTGAATACTTTCCGAATGCACTGTACATCACATCAGGGAATGTACAAGAATATATACATTTTTTAAATAGCACATTGAAACAAAGTCCTATTGTCTAAATATGTATTATTTCACAAGATAAGATTTCATAAGATAGGAATTTATTTATATTAATTCATGAACCAAACAGTCCAAACATCAGACTAAAGTATTGTTATGGTACTGCTGCCCTTTAATTATTTGTTCTTCTTTTTAAATTTGTACTTATAAATTTTTTTGGGATATTTTCAGTCATCATAATTTCAATTTTGATTGCATATTTTTACCTTCTCTACCATCTCACCCCCTCCCTTTCCTACACACACAATCAAGATACAATGTTGAATTTCAAATATTTAATTCCTATTGCCTGCATTTCAGAACATACAGTGCATTCGGAAAGTATTCAGACCCCTGACCTTTTCCACATTTTGTTACTTTACAGCCTTACTCTAAAATGGATAAAACATTTGTTTTTCCTCATCAATCTACACACAATACCCCATATTGACAAAGAAAAAACAGGTTATTTGAATTTGTATTAAAAATTACAAACTGAAATATCACATATACATAAGTATTCAGACCCTTTACTCAGTACTTTGTTGAAGCACCTTTGGCAGTGATTACAGCTTCGAGTCTTCTTCGGTATGACGCTACAAGCTTGGCACAACTGTATTTGGGGAGTTTCTCCCATTCTTCTCTGCAGATCCTCTCAAGCTCTGTCATGTTGGATGGGGAGCGTCGCTGCACAGCTATTTTCAGGTCTCTCCAGAGATGTTAGATCGGGTTCAAGTCCGGGCTCTGTTAAAGACATTTAATACATCTTTAGTATATTTACTACATTTAATGTGTTTAGGTTTTTTCACTGTGATGTAAGTTCATTTAAAGTTATGTTTGTTTTTGTAGATACATTTCAATGTTTAACACACAGTAACCAAAAACCGGATCTAATTTGCATATTCATACTGAATGTTCGCCACAAGTTTTTATTGATCATAGTGATTCAGGAGTAACATTAAAATAGGGTAAAATGCCCCACCAACATTAGGCCACTACAGAAAGCCATAAAATTGCTGTAATAAGTATATAAAATAAATGATGAGAGTAGAGCTGACCCCATTTAGTTGACTGGTCAATTGTTAGGTCCATAGGCTGTTGGTCGGCCGAGAATATTTTTTAGTCGAGCAGTTGCAAAACAAAAACAAATGTATAGCACATGTCTTGATTGACGCCTGTCTCAGTGGACTAATCCATTGCAGAAGCCGCGGGGATGGCACACCAGGATCACCAGTAGGACATTTACCATGAATTCCCATAATTTCTCATCTGCAATGTTTGTTTGGTTACCGTAATATCTGTTAAAGCATTCAATATATTATAATTACAGTATTTTACTGTTCTCATTGTCGGAGTGGACATGTTTGCAGAGCGCACAACCTAGGCTACACTTGTGAGACAAGTTTTGGTTTATTTAATTCCATTTACCAGTTGTTAATTTATTCATTGTGTTTTGTTTGGAGCGCTCCTGTCAATGTTGAGTAAGGACGTGCACCTGATTACGCATAGAAGTAGGCCTATAGGCTACCTGGCCTGCACGCAAATGTTGGCTTATAAATGTGCCCATTTGGGGATCTGATAGTATTTCTGGTTGTCTTAACTCACCACCACTAATGAGCTGTGGAGCTTCTCAAAGTAATTTTTTCTTCACCTCAAAAGCAAGTAAATGAAGTCTGTTTTTACATCCATTGAGAATGACAGTAGCCTATTTGAAAAATCTTTCCAGCTCTCTCCCTTTCGACAACCACTCTGCGTGATTACTTCTTATCCCTTGCGCAAATACAGCTGTGTCTGTCTTGAGCTCACTGGTGCGAGAAACTCTGAGGGTCCAGAATATTTTATACAATGTTGTAAGTTTGCTAGCACGAGCTTCAGCCGGACCAAGTTGATAGTTGATACAATGTTTCAAGTTCCTTGCAGACAGGCCATGTGTAGCCAATGTGATTTATTTTTATCAGGATATTTTCTACCTGCAGGCTGCAATGCTTTTATTTGCTGGCTTTATGTAGGTTATTTTTACATAGTTGGCAATGGCAATAGAAGTTACTTTGTGATTTGTATAATTCTCATTTAGATATCATTTTTATTAACCACATGACAATGATTTTGAGATACGAAGACTTTATTATAAAATAAATAACTGTTCCACGAAAATGTGCATATGAAAATTATAACTGGCACACAGATCGGTAGAAATAGTAAGATAAATTGGCACTCCAAATGGAAAAGGTTGCCGACCCTTGGTGTTATGGAGGGTTTGGCTGGGGGGGGCTTTACTTGGCTCATTGCGCTCTAGCGACTCCTTGTGGCGGGCCGGGCGCCTGCAGGTTGACTTCGGTCGTCAGTTGAACGGTGTTTCCTCACATTGGTGCGGCTGGCTTCCGGGTTAAACGGGTGTTAAGGAGCGTGGTTTGGCGGGTCATGTTTCAGAGGTCACATGACTCAACCTTCGCCTCTCCCGAGCCTGTTGAGGAGTTGCAGCGATGAGACAAGATCGTAATTGGATATGATGAAATTGGGGAGAAAAAGGGGGTTAAATAAAAATAAATAAGTTGAGATCAGTGTGGAAGAACTTGACTGGCCTGCACAGAGCCCTGACCTCAACCCCATCGAAAACCTTTGAGATGAATTAGAACGCCGACTGCGAGCCAGGCCTAATCGCCCAACATCAGTGCCCGACCTCACTAATGCTCTTGTGGACGACCTCCATATGAATCCCCATGATTTTGGAATGAGATGTTTGACGAGCAGGTGTCTACATACCTTTGGTCATGTTGTGTATGTTACCCCTTGGCAGCGTTATCAGAATGCACAGCATTGATTTTCACTGCTACGGAGACGATACACAACTTTACATTTCTGTGTCACCAGAGGATTTTAGTTCCACGGATCAATTATTAGACTGTATTTGTGATTTAAATACTTGGATGGCTCACAACTTCCTTCAGCTAAATCAAGACAAGACCGAGGTACCTATTGCTGGTTTTATTTTAGATTCTGAACTCAATTTTGAATCACATTAAGATTGTGACCAGAATAGCTTTTTACCACCTGAGGAGCATTGCCAAGGTGCGGCCGTTTCTCTCTCAGAAATCAATCCACGATTGTGCAAGCCAATACATGTCAGACATGTTTTTAAATTATGTACCCAGTAGGTCCCTCAGGTCCTCTGTCACTGGCCTTTTAACTATCCCAAAGCCTAGGACCAAGAGGCATGGAGAGGCAGCCTTTAGTTACTATGCCCCCAGCCTATGGAATAGCCTGCCAGAGGGGGGCCGAAACTGTGGACATATTTAAAATAAATCTTAAAACACACCTTTTTAGCTTTGCTTTTCCTTAGGATGCTTTTAGTCATTCAGATTTTATTGTTATTATTTAATTTTTTATCCTGTTATATTTGTTGTGTAGTAAATATTTCCGTTTTTATTTTATTTGTTTTTTCCTGTGAAGCACATTGTGTTGCATTCCATGTCTGAAATGAGCTGTATAAATAAAGCTTGATTTGATTTGATCTGAAGGCATCTTCTAATAAGAGGGGTGGAGTCTAACTGTAAGTCGCTCTGGATAAGAGCGTCTGCTAAATGACTAAAATGTAAATGTAAAATGAGACAGCAACACCCAAGGATGAATCTAATACAGTGCCTTCAGACTTTTTCCACATTTTGTTGTGTTACAGCCTGAATTTCAAATGGTTTCAATTGAGATGTTGTGTCACTGGCCTACACACAATACCCCATTATGTCAAAGTGGAATTTTGTTTTTAGACATTTTTACAAATTAATAAAGAATTTAAAGCTGAAATGTCTTAAGTCAATAAGTATTCAACCCCTTTCTTATGGCAGGCCTAAATAGGTTCAGGAGTAATATTCTGCCTAACAAGTCACATAATAAGCTGCATTGACTCACTCTGTGTGCAATAATAGTGTTTAACACGTTTTTTTAATGAATACTTCATCTCTGTACCCCACACATATAATTATCTGTAAGTTCCCTCAGTCGAGGAGTGAATTTCAAACACAGATTCAACCACAAAGACCAGGAAGGTTTTCCAATGCCTCGCAAAGAAGGGAACCTATTGGTAGATAGGTTAAAAATATAAAGCAGACATTGAATATCCCTTTGAGCATCCCTGTTTGCAATAAGGCACTAGAGTAAATTTGCCATTGGAAAACCTCCCTGGTCTTTGTGGTTGAATTTGTGTTTGAAATGCACTGCTCGACCATGCACCTATTATGTGACTTAAGCACATATTTCCTCCTGAACTTATTTAGGCTTTCCTTAACAAAGGGATTTAATACTTATTGACTCAAGACATTTCAGCTTTTAATTTTGATTTCATTTGTAATATTTTCGAAAAACATAATTCCACTTTGACATTATCTCTATTTAAATCTCTTTTTAATCCATTTTAAATTCAGGCTGTAACACAACAAAATGTGGAGAAAGTTAAGGGGTGTGAATACTTTCTGAAGGCACTGTATGTCTCCTGACCTCTTTTTGGAAAACGTGTAGGAATACTATGAACTGTATGGTGATATCTGTGGCCATATGTTTCAAGTGTCTCAGAGTAGGAGTGCTGATCTAGGATCAGGTCCCCCCCTGTCTGTGTAATCTTATTCATTTTGATCTAAAAGGCAAAACGGATCCTAAATCAGCACTCCTAATCTAAGAAGCTTAATATGGCCCTTGGTCTTTGCTGACACACCCAATGCAGCATGTGGGAACGTATCCAGAAATGTGCTGAAATCCTGTCAAAAGGTGTTTACCCATCTGGTTGCTGTCTAGTTAAAATTATTTATTCTCAGGGATCTTTGATTTATGGGAATATGGGAATATATTCTGATATGATACTTTATTATAGAGATACCATCATTTAACTGAACATACAGTGCCCTCCATAATTATTTGGACAGTCAAGCAGTTTTTCTTCCTTTGGCTCTATACTCCAAAAGTTTTGATATGAAATCAAACAATGACTATGAGGTTAAAGTGCAGACTGATATTTTTACTTCTGTAACTTTCTCAATCATCATTATTTACGATTCATTCAGGATTATCAGTAATCATGGTAGCATCCACATTCATGTAGAAGTGTTTAGAAACATATTCTATTCTTATTTACAATAAAAGTGACTCCAAAATGACACAATCCCACAAATTTGTAGAGTCACAAGCTTGATGTAGTCATTGCGTGCTATGAATATGGGACTAATACTAAACCTTTTGCTGATTTAATACACATATAAGTGAATTTGTCCCAATACTTTTAATCACCTAAATTGGGAGGACTATGTACAAAATGTGCTTTAATTTCTAAACGGTTCACCCAATATGGATGAAAATACCCTCAACTTAAAGCTGACAGTCTGCACTTTAACCTCATAGTCATTGTTTGATTTCAAATCGCAACTTTTGAAGTATAGAGCCTGTCACGACTTCCTCCGAAGCTGCCTCCTCTCCTTGTTCGGGCAGGCTTCGGCGTTCGTTGTCACCGGCCTTCTAGCCACTGCCGCTCCTCATCTCATTATTCCATTTGTTTTATCTTGTTTTTACACACACCTGGTTCATATCCCCTCATCAGTACCTGTATAAGTATTCCCTCTGCCCCCCATGTCTTTGTGTGTGATTGTTTATTGTGGAGGTAACGATAGCTTGGTGGAACTTTATATATTTGTATCGCCGGGATATTTACCCGTGTGCTTTGTTTTTCTCCAGTACGCAGTAATACTGCACTGTAGTGTTTTACGCATTGCTGCGTACCGCTGTATTTGCAGAATAAACCATTTATTCTGTGATTTACCCTCCTGCGCCTGACTCCGTCCAAATCACCCGCTACAGAGCCAAAAGAAGAAAAAATGCTTCACTGTCCCAATAATTACAGAGGGCACTGTAATTAACCCCTATATGTTCTTACTCAACCTAGCTGAACCTTTTGGGGTCATAAAATATTTGTGTTTCAGATTAAACCTTTAAAAGCTTCCCTCTGAGTAAATTCAGAGCAAGAATTTAACAATTCACAGACTGAAAATACTCTTTGAAAATCATATAGATGAATTTCCTGAATTTGCTGGTGTAAATTAAGTAGACCCAAACTCCCTATTATACTGTTTACGTACGGGAGCATATCGTCTTTATGGCAACATAGAAGATATGACTGGGTATTGTCCCTGGCCGGTGATGAAGTACTGTTGGCTTTACGTCACCCCTACAGTCTGTTTGGTGAGTGGTTCTCTACTTTTCCCAAATCTCTCTTCAATGAAAATATCAGTGGTGTAAAATACTTAAGTAAAAAATACTTTAAAGTACTACTTAAGTAGTTTTGGGGGGTATCTGTACTTTACTTTACTATTATATTTTTGACAACTTTTACTTTTAACTCACTACATTCCTAAAGAAAATAATGTACTTTTTACTCCATACATTTTCCCTGACACCCAAAAGTACTTGTTAAATTTTCAATGCTTAGCAGGACATTAAAATGGTCCAATTCACACACTTTTCAAGAGAACATCCCTGGTCATCCCTACTGCCTCTGATCTGGCGGACTCACTAAAGACAAATGCTTGTGAATTGTGGAGTGTGCCCCTGGCTATCCGTAAATAAATAAAAAACAAGAAAATGGTGCCGTCTGGTTTGCTTAATATAAGGAATTTTAAAAGATGTATACTTTTATTTTGATACTTAAGTATATTTTAGCAATAACATTTACTTTTGATACTTAATTATATTTAAACCAAATACTTTTAGACTTTTACTCAAGTATTATTTTACTGGGTGACTTTCACTTTTACTTGAGTCATTTACTATTAAGATATCTTTACTTTTACTCAAGTATGACAATTAGGTACTTTTTTCAACTCTGGAAAATATACATAAAAAACATCAACCATAATATTATTACGTTTTTAATATGAATGATATATCATGCAACATGCCTGCAAAAAAACTCTGACTACTATTTATGATGACATGGTATGCCTATAACCATAATGTTATTAATTTGAATGATATTATCTCATGCAACATACCTACAAAAACAATAATAATCCTCAACAATTTATGATAGAATGACATGCCTATGTATTTGTGTGTGTCTCTTCAGGGTACCTTCATGTTTTCCTTGGTACAGTGCAAGCCCCTAAAGTTAAACAAAATATATGTGTGCCCTGACTGGGTGTATGCGTTGGGATGGTTCATTGGGCTCACCTGTGTGGCTCTGGTGCCTATGTGGATGATCTGGAAGGTTTATCGGTTCAAATTGACAGTCTGGCAGGTAAGACTACTGTCAATGGCAGTGATTGTTGTTGATTGTGCCTAAGGCCAGTAAAAAGCTTTCCAGTTCTCTGCCCCTTCCGCTTGGAACAAGCTTCAAAAGGACCTGAAATTACAGGAGCTCATCGCTTTAAATTAGTTTTTAAAGCTGTCAATGTTTTGATCTCTAGTTGCACCACACTTTCCCAAACCAACTTGCTGTTCAATGTGTAAATTGTAGTGTTGTGTTTTGTTGTAGATGTGTCTGCAACTTTGTGTGCTGCTATTTTGGCCAGGTCTCTCTTGTAAGAGATGTTAATGTCAATGAGACTAACCTGGTAAAATAAAGGTAAATGTATTTATTATTTTTGTAATTCAATGAGGAGATTACATTTTCAAGAGAATACAAAAGTGGCGAGGAGATGCCATTTCCTCTGCCCATGGCATAAATTGCTTGGTAAACTACACTGTACAAAAATGTAAACGCGACATGTAATGTGTTGGTCCCATGTTTCATGAGCTGAAATTAAAGATCCCAGAAATGTTCCATATGCACAACAAGCTTATTTCTCTCAAATGTTTGTACACGGATTTGTTTATATCCCTGTTAGTGAGCATTTCTTCTTTGCCAAGATAATCCATCCACCTGACAGGTGTGGCATATCAAGAAGCTGATTAAACAACATGATCATTACACAGGTGCACCTTGTGCTGGGGGACAATAAAAGGCCACTCTAAAATCTGCAGTTTTGTCACACAACACAATGCCACAGATGTCTCAAGTTGTGAGGGAGCTTGCAATTGGAATGCTGACTGCAGGAATGTCCACCAGAGCTGTTGCCAGATAATTAAATGTTCATTTCTCTACCATAAGCCGCCCCCAACGTCGTTTTAGAGAATTTGGCCTCACAACTGCAGACCAGGTGTAACCACACCAACCCAGGACCTCCACAATTGCGGGTTCATTTTTAATGTAACTAGTCCCTAACAATGCAGTAAAATGTCAAACAAGTACAAATAATCAAGACATTAAAAATATAAAAAGTATAAATAAGAAATAAATAATCTATAAGACGGATGGTCTGACATTCTCCTGTAGAATTCTCTGATACAGAGCAGAATTCATGGTTCCTTCTATTAAGGCAAGTCGTCCAGGTCCTGAGGCAGCAAAGCATCCCCAAACCATCACACCACCACCACCATGCTTGACCTTTGGTATGATGTTCTTACTGTGGAATGCAGTGTTTGGTTTTTGCCAGGCATAATGGGACCCATCTTGTCCAAAAAATTGACTCAAGTTTGCCAAAAAGCAAATGTTCATTTCTCTACCATAAGCCGCCTCCAACGTCGTTTTAGAGAATTTGGCCTCACAACCGCAGACCATGTGTAACCACACCAACCCAGGACCTACACAATTGCGGGTGCATTTTTAATGTAACCTTCCCTAACAATGCAGTAAAATGTCAAACAAGTACAAATAATCTATAAATGTCGGAAAGGATCCAATTAACAAACCAAATAGCACTGTAACAGTAATCCAAATGCAGTACGTACGTATTTAAAACGGATGAATTTACACAACATATACTAAGAATGATATGCACAGTAGTAGAAATGTTAGAATGAGCTATGTCAGTACAAAACCACTGTCAGGGAGTGATGTGTACGCGGCGAGTGAAGTCAGACGCAGGACACAGAGATTCAGGCAGACTACTTGACTAAATGTAAAGTACAAAACAAACACCTCCGCAACTGGAGGGAAAAACACCATATACGAAATATGGAATAACAGCAAGGCCGAACATCGACTAGACATAAAACAATAACACACAAATACCAAACGTGAGACAAGGGAAATTATAGGCTAAACAATCAAACATAATAGACAACAGGTGTAACTACTCAAGACAAAACAAGACAAACACCGAAACCTCGATCGGAGTAGCTAGTACTCCGGGGACGACGAACGCCGAAGCCTGCCCGAGCAAGGAGGAGGAGCAGCCTCGGCAGAATCCGTGACAACCACATGGCAAAATGTCAGACCATCCGTCTGTGAGCTGAAGCTGAAGCGCAGCTGGGTCATGCAGCAAGACAATGATCCAAAACACACAATCAAGTCTACATGAAAATTGCTAAAAAGCAACAAATTTGAAGTTTTGGAATGGCCTAGTCAAAGTCCAGACCTAATCCCAATTGAGATGTTGTGGCAGGACTTGAAACGAGCAGTTCATGCTTGAAAACCCACACGTCACTGAGTTAAAGCAGTTCTGCATGGAAGAGTGGGCCAAAATTCCTCCACAGCGACGTGAGAAACTACAGGAAGCATTTTGTTGGAGTCATTGCAGCTTAAGGTGGCACAACCAGTTATTGAGTGTAAGGGGGCAATTACTTTTTCACACAGGGGAATTGGGTGTTGCATAAATTTGTTTATGAAATAAATATGTAATTGTTGTGTTATTTGTTCACTTATGTTCCCTTTATCTAATATTAGGTTTTGGTTGAAGATCTGATAACATTCAGTATCACAAATATGCAAAAGTAGAGAAAATTAGAAAGGGGGCAAATACTTTTTCATAGCACTGTATATATGTATGTGAATGGTGTGTGTATAGACAGTATGGACAGTATGTGAATAGAAAATGGTTTTCAAGGTACATACAGCAAGAGTAATTACTTGTCGGCTGACTGTTTCTGGGAATCTGAAGGAAACATTGGCAGGATTTCTTTGAGGTGTCAAGCCACTAATTAACATGACAGGCATTCTGAGGGTAATTCTTCAGGAATTCACCAAAGGTGCAAAAGCAGTATATCATCCCTTAAAGACAAGGTAATAGGGATTACTTATTGGCTGACTCTTCTTATCTTCCTCAGCTCAAATTGATGAGCAATTTATGTAAGCTAAGCAGGAAAGAACATATCAGGAATTGCATAACCGAGCTGAAATTGGTGAGCAAAAGTAGACACGAAAGAAAAATAGACAAGCAGTAGGTATTGAGCAACCAAGGCAATAGGCAGTAGACTGTTTCTGGGCATCTGAAGGAAATATTGTCAGGATTGGCAGGTTTGAAGACCGTAATTAACAGGACATTCATTCTGGAGGTAATTCTTCAGGAATTCGCCAAAGGTGCAAAAGCAGCACATCATCCCTAAAAGATAAGGTCTTATGAAACTCCATGTATGGAACTCCATGTACGTCTCTTATGGAACTCCAGAACACATCAAGTTAGGACACAAATAAATTATCCAACCATTAACACCTTGGATTCAACAGATAAAGATAATTGCCCAAATAACGCCCCATTCATTCACTTTGTGTATTAAATGACAGCCTTGATATGGTAAGTGGAAAGGTGTGAAAATACCTTGTTAAACTGTCAATTACTGTTATCTTGAAACTGATCTGTTCAAGCTCTTTAGGAATACTCTTTTGTAACGCTGTTATGATACATAACAAAATGTTTTTTTTAAAACAATTTTATAACACCAGCTTATGAATCAGCTATTTCCATTCTAAATATTGTTGATGATATTAAAATCACCAAATGTTGTTAATCATTAGCAAACTAAAACTTTTACAATCGTATAGTTCAGTAACAATAGCCTTCTCCATGCTTTATGGCTGCACTCATCTTGACAATGTGTCACAACTTACATACATACATATGAAGTGTATATATATTTTTTCTTACCTTTCTTATATCTCATAGATATAGGACAGATACGTCAAAACCTTATTCCTTATGATTAATTGTTTTACTGTTCTTGACATTTATGAGTGTGCAAAGCTGTCATCAAGGCAAAGGGTGGCTACTTTGAAGAATCTCAAATATAAAATATATTTTGATTTGTTTAATACTTTTTTGGTTACTACATGATTCCATATGTGTTATTTCATAGTTTTGATGTCTTCACTATTATTCTACAATGTAGAAAATAGTAAAAATGAAGAAAAAGCCTTGAATGAGTAGGTGTGTCCAAACTTTTGACTGAGTCCACATTCCTTACAGAAAGCCTTTGTTGAACTGAACTGAACGGAACTGAAATTCAAATCAAATCAAATCAAATTGTATTGGCCACATGCGCCGAATACAACAGGTGCAGACATTACAGTGAAATGCTTACTTACAGCCCTTAACCAACAGTGCATTTATTTGTAATAAAAAAAGTAGAATAAAACAAAAAAGTGTTGAGAAAAAAAGAGCAGAAGTAAAATAAAATAACAGTAGGGAGGCTATATATACAGGGGGGTACCGGTGCAGAGTCAATGTGCGGGGGCACCGGCTAGTTGAGGTAGTTGAAGTAATATGTACATGTGGGTAGAGTTAAAGTGACTATGCATAAATAATTAACAGAGTAGCAGCAGCGTAAAATGATGGGGTGGGGTGGGGGGGCAGTGCAAATAGCCCGGGTAGCCATGATTAGCTGTTTAGGAGTCTTATGGCTTGGGGGTAGAAGCTGTTGAGAAGTCTTTTGGACCTAGACTTGGCACTCCGGTACCGCTTGCCATGCGGTAGCAGAGAGAACAGTCTATGACTAGGGTGGCTGGAGTCTTTGACAATTTTGAGGGCCTTCCTGTTGGAATTGGAACTTAATGCAGGTAAAACCAAGTATATGTTATTTTCAAAATCACGTAGAAATGTATCTGATGGTGCCTTCATTGATTGTGTCTACGCTTATAAATATCAAGGCATCTGGATTGATGAAAGGCTTGACTTCAAAAAGCATGTTGATAAGTTAAGAATTAAAATGGGCTTCTTTTATAGGAATAGGCAGAGGCCTCATGCCCATAGGGGACACAAGGGCACATTTTTATAATACGTTTAAATAAATTTTTCAGATGTTAAATGAATTACTAAACTCAGGTTTTAAGCCCATGTTTTATCACAATTATTTATAAAAAGGTCTGTCAGCTCTATTTTGCGGAGGGGGCACACTGACTGGACCAGGCAAAGAGTACCCCCCTCCTATTCTCCCTAGTATGTGGTTCCTTCCAACGTGTACCACGTAGCAAAGATATGCTAGGCAGGATGCTAGATACTCTAGTACATGCAGATAGTTTTGTCAATGGAGGAGGAGAGAGAGTGTTTGATTTTAGCTGCCGGTGATGGGCAGGATTCACAGGTGGTATGTTTGTACAGTGAGGGAAAAAAGTATTTGATCCCCTGCTGATTTTGTACGTTTGCCCACTGAGAAAGACATGATCAGTCTATAATTTTAATGGTAGGTTTATTTGAACAGTGAGAGACAGAATAACAACAAAAAAATCCAGAAAAACGCATGTCAAAAATGTTATAAATTGATTTGCATTTTAATTAGGGAAATAAGTATTTGACCCCTCTGCAAAACCTGACTTAGTACTTGGTGGCAAAACCCTTGTTGGCAATCACAGAGGTCAGACGTTTCTTGTAGTTGGCTACCAGGTTTGCACACATCTCAGGAGGGATTTTGTCCCACTCCTCTTTGCAGATCTTCTCCAAATCATTAAGGTTTCGAGCCTGACATTTGGCAACTCAAACCTTCAGCTCCCTCCACAGATTTTGTATGGGATTAAGGTCTGGAGAATGGCTAGGCCACTCCAGGACCTTAATGTGCTTCTTCTTGAACCACTCCTTTGTTGCCTTGGCCGTGTGTTTTGGGTCATTGTCATACTGGAATACCCATCCACGACCCATTTTCAATGCCCTGGCTGAGGGAAGGAGGTTCTCACCCAAGATTTGACGGTACATGGTCCCGTCCATCGTCCCTTTGATGCGGTGAAGTTGTCCTATCCCCTTAGCAGAAAAACACCCCAAAGCATAATGTTTCCAACTCAATGTTTGACGGTGGGGATGGTGTTCTTGGGGTCATATGCAGCATTCCTCCTCCTCCAAACACGACAAGTTGAGTTGATGCCAAAGAGCTCGATTTTGGTCTTATCTGACCACAACACTTTCACCCAGTTCTCCTCTGAATCATTCAGATGTTCATTGGCAAACTTCAGACGGGTCTGTATATGTGCTTTCTTGAGCAGGGGGACCTTGCGGGCACTGCAGGATTTCTGTCCTTCACGGTGTAGTGGGTTACCAATTGTTTTCTTGGTGACTATGGTCCCAGCTGCCTTGAGATCATTGACAAGATCCTCCCGTGTAGTTCTGGGCTGATTCCTCACCGTTCTCATGATCATTGCAACTCCACGAGGTGAGATCTTGCATGGAGCCCCAGGCCGAGGGAGATTGACAGTTATTTTGTGTTTCTTCCATTTTCGAATAATCGCACCAACTGTTGTCACCTTCTCACCAAGCTGCTTGGCGATGGTCTTGTAGCCCATTCCAGCCTTGTGTAGGTCTACAATCTTGTCCCTGACATCCTTGGAGAGCTCTTTGGTCTTGGCCATGGTGGAGAGTTTGGAATCTGATTGATTGATTGCTTCTGTGGACAGGTGTCTTTTATACAAGTAACAAGATGAGATTAGGAGCACACCCTTTAAGAGTGTGCTCCTAATCTCAGCTAGTTACTTGTATAAAAGACCCCTGGGAGCCAGAAATCTGTCTCTCACTGATAAAATAAACCTACCATTAAAATTATAGACTGATCATGTCTTTGTCAGTGGGCAAACGTACAAAATCAGCAGGGGATCAAATACTTTTTTCCCTCACTGTACATAATTTGATCAAGCTATGTAGCCAGGCATTTTTTAAATAATGGGTGCATGATGCCCCTGGGAATAGGTCATGCCTTTAATTAAATAACAGAAAACAAATCATTCAGTCGACATTCATTCCAGTCTTAAGACTATGGCGATATTGTCTATATGAATGCATCTGCCACTGTATTGAAGCCACTGGACGCTGTTTATCATAGTGCATTACGCTTTATTACAGGCGATTGTTTCAGCACATATCACTGCACTCTGTATCAGAAAGAAGGCTGTGTGAGGACCTTTTTAAAGAAGAATGTTTGTTCCTCATGATTCTATGCTTGGTCTTATGTTTTAGCTTTCCTATTGTGTTTGTTTTTTTGCTTGCTTATATATTTTATATGTTAACTATGTATTTTTAATATGTTTTGTAATTTTCCCCAGGTTGTTGCTGTAAATGAGAATGTATTTTCAGTCAACTCACCTTGTAAAATAAGGAATAAATAAAACATTAAAATAAGACGATTTCTGCAATTCTGGGTGAACAAATGTGAGGCAAGGGAATCTGTTTTGTATTGGCTCAAGGTCTTAATTGTTTTATTTTTTTGTACATTGTTTTGGAGAAACACAGGACATTGCATTCATAGACAAAACTACTGATACACCTCTGGTGTGTAATAACACATTGAAACAAACACATGCACTTTTCCCCTCAGGATACCATACTGATCATTTTTACACGTCTTCATTTAAAAAAAAAATATTTAGTGTTTTTATTATTTTCTTTTAAATTGAATGTAGATTTGAAATGTATGTAGAATTAAAATGTACTTTTTATTATGACATGAACAATTATGGTTAGAGTAGGTTTAGGGTAAGAGTTAAGGTTAGGGTTATGGTTAAATTTAAGATAAGGGTTAAGGAGAGGGAGAGGGTTAAGGTTAGTGGATAGTAGAAATGTTGTTGACAGTTAGTTGAACATCTACAAACCATCTATTTGGGACTGTCCAAATAAAGTGTTAGCATTTAATCTATACAGTCTATGGTATAACCCTACTGCAGTTCAAGATCTTATTAGACAAGGCAAGCCGCTCTCTTCAATCACCCTGGTCACATGACATGACGCCTTCAGCTATTGAGGAAGACCGACATGATGCAAGAAAACATTTTATGTATAAGGCCACTCAGGAACATTCAATGTCATCTTGGTAAGCAACTCCTTGTGTTTTAGGTTATTGTCTTGCTGAAAGGTGAATTTGTCTTCTAGTGTCTGTTGGAAAGCAGACTGAACCAGGTTTTCCTCTAGGATTTTGTCTGTGCTTAGCTTTATTCTGTTTATTTTTATCCTAGAAAAAACTCCCTAGTCCTTGCCGATAACAAGCATACCCATAACATGATGCAGCCACCACCATGCTTGAAAATATGAAGAGTGGCACTCATTGATGAGCTGTGTTGGATTTGCCCCAAACATAACGCTTGGTATTCAGGACATAAAGTTAATATCTTTGCCACATTTTTTCATTTTTTTGCAGTTTTACTTTAGTGCCTTATTGCAAATAGGATGCATTTTTTATATATATTTTTTATTCTGTACAGGCTTCCCTCTTTTCACTCTGTCATTTTGGTTAGTATTGTGGAGTAACTACAATGTTGTTGATCCAACCTCAGCTTTCTCCTATCACAGCCATTAAACTCTGTAACCGTTTTAAAGTCACCATTGGCCTCATGGTGAAATCCCTGAGCTGTTTCCTTCCTCTCCGGCAGGACGCCTCTTTGTAGTGACTGGGTGTATTGATACACCATCCAAAGTGTAATTAATAACTTCACCATGCTCAAAGAGATATTCAATGTCTGCTTTTTTTATTTGTACCCATCTACCAATAGGTGCCCCTGGTCTTTGTGGTCGAATCTGTGTTTGAAACTCACTGCTTGACTGAGGGACCTTACAGATAATTGTATGTGTGGGGTACAGAGATTAGGTAGTCATTCAAAAATCATGTTAAACATTATTATTACAAACCGAGTGAGTCCATGAAACGTATTATGTGACTTAAGCAAATTTTTACTCCTGAACTTATTTAGGCTTGCCATAACAAAGGGATTGAATACTTATTGACACAAGACTGTTCAGCTTTTCATTTTTTATTAATTTGTAATAATAAAAACTTAATTCCACTTTGACATTATGGGGTATTGTGGGTAGGCCAGTGACACAAAATCTCAATGTAATCCATTCTAAATTCAGGCTGTAACACAACAAAATGTGGAAAAGGTCAAGGGATGTGAATACTTTCTGAAGGCACTGTACGTATCATCTCCATCTTTTCATTCAGATTTCATGTCTCATAATAATAATCATCATAATCATCATCATCATCACAATGAAGCTTACTCAACCACTGAATAATTTAAACAAATTCAAAACCTTCCATAGTCTAGCCTGTCAAGTTCCTTTTGCCACAGTTCACCTGTTCACCTGTTTGAAAGAACTCATGTAGGCCTACACTAAATTGAAAAGGAGACATCCCTCATAGTGTGAAAGAACAAATACTTTTATTGACTGTGTGCTCATTCATTCTCCTCGGCTGTCTTCAGGCTCATTCTTTACTAATGGGATACTAGCTGAGGATCCCTTGTGGTGTGCCCAGGTTAAAGGTGCAGCTAGGAACTTTTGTTCCTAGGGTGAAAGTCTATGATCAGGACCCACACTTGACCCGTCAGCGCACTTACAGTACCATCACTAAAACTGTACACACCCAAAGCACATGAGACAGACACAGCACACGAGACGCACGATAAAGACCCTAGTCTCAACCCATCCTTTTTCATCTACATACTGTAAAAGAGTATCAATGTATTTCCGAGAATACTGTACTCTATGTAATACAAGAAATCCAAAGGCTCCTGGTTAGCCGCTTGCCTTAACCCCTGTCCTCTCTATCTGCACCTCTACGAGTCACCATATGCAGCCTGCCACTCACAGAGCTAAGAAGTCAGCAGCCCTATATACATAAATACCAACCGTATTTCAGGCTGGCCTCCCCATTGTGCTGGTATCTGGGACCTCAAGATGTATGCCCATGATGAACTCCATTGGCATAATGATGGACTTGAGGCCCAAGCAAGGTCAAGGCTTCAGGAATTGTGTTTTTAGTTTTATGTTCCATATTTTTCCAGAGGCAGACTTAGCTCTATGTTTCACCAGTTTCTAATGTAATGGGCCCCCACTGACTGATTCTGAACGCAAATCTGATTATTAAACTACTTTATAGGGCGTATACACTGTATAATTGCCTGAAATGAAACACTTATGAAATAGGTATTTTTTAATTGTGGGATAATAATCATAGCAGTTAATGTACAAGGAGAAAATTGCCCTTTTGAGGGTCCTCACCTGTTGAAATGTGTTAAATGGATCTGTGAGATCCATGTAAAGGTTGGGTCCCCAAGATAGTATATGAAGACTTCATAAGCCATGAATACAATCTTTTGAATTATAGGAAATTAGCTTTAAAACAGCAACATTTTCTCTGTCTCATGGCAAAATTTGTAAAATAGCATGAGATTAGCTATAAAATTGCAATTTTAAAATCTCTGCCCCATTGCAAAAAAATATACACCCCCCGACCCCCCCAAAAAAGGTATTTGTTCTGTGTAGCTCTGCTGAAACATCAATCTCTTCCATCCCTGCTAAATGGATCACAGACCTGCAGGCATTCTTTTGGACCATGTCCAATAAGTTAGTCACACTAAATGTGCAGCTCTCAAATATCAAGATCAAGTGCTAGCTAATGAATTACATGTCAGCCCACATGTCTTTGGGTCCCCCCTCAGGCAGATGCAGCTGTCATCTTGACAGTGCTGTTATCCATAAAAGCTCCAGCAGCAGCAGCAGACAATTGCACCAACCACTGACCTCCAGGCAGGAACTCAACTGACTCCACCAGCAGAACTTGCCTCCCGACCCTTTCTCTCTCACTCGCAGGATGGCAGCTCCTCTCTCTGCAGGCAAGCATGAGGCTCTCCCAGGGCCGGTGCAGGACACCCAACAGAGTGTGAAGGAGCGTGGCCAATGGGATAGCAAAATGGAGTTTATTCTAACTGTGGCTGGCGCTATTATTGGTCTTGGAAATATATGGAGATTTCCCTATCTTTGTTACAAGAACGGTGGGGGTGAGTCAACAAAGTCTTATTTTTGCTTGTGAAAACACTGTAAATATGGTCACCAGCACTGTCTTAATTGTTTTATTCCCATGACTAACAGTCACAGTTTTTTAATTCGTGACTCACAGGCAAGTCTTAAATGTCTTGTCATTTTGTACCTAAATATCTTTCAGTGTCATATCAGAGAACATTAACATTTACCCAAAATATATTTTATCTTATTTTATATTTTTCACTGAATTGCATATTGTGTATGTTATTTAAGCAATAAGGCCCGAGGGGGTGTGCTGTATGGCCAATATACCACGGCTAAGGGCTGTTCTTAGGCACGACACAAACAGCAAACCCCTGAGGTGCTTTATTGCTATTATAACAGTAAAACAAAAGTATTTGTCATACCCGTGGTATACGGTCTTTAATACCACGGCTGTCAGCGAATCAGCATTCAGGGCTAAAACAACCAATTTTATAATACAGTTTATAATACAGTATATACTACAGGCTTAACTTGTGTGTCATTATAAAATAGATACTAGAAAATATAATGTTGTATAACACATTCCATTCCTAATAACATTACATCCAAGTTTGCAATAAAAAGTTGGGTTGTGAGAGCATAATTATGATATTATGATGATGAAATTATCCTGTCCTATTCCACTTTTCTCTCTCTCTTGTTTACAAATGCATGGTTGATTTGTTCCCTGGTCAGGTGTTAAATCAGGCAAAAAGAGGAAAGAGGAGGATTGGTTTTTTGTTTAGCTGATATAAAGCTCCTTGAAATGACACAAAGAAACAAATCTGCATCCAAATACTTTAGGTGAACCCCCTGCAAACTGTGTGAACCCAGATGCCCCCATGATCATTGTGCTGGTTTCTCATTCCCATCACTTTGAGATAAATAAGTACACATTCATTCACCTTGCATGGTCACAATTTAAAATAATATTGATGATTGTTGAATGATACAGAGGAGTTATACCTTTCCATAATTTTCCACACTGCACTTTCAGCGGTGTGCTTGGTTTACACAGTAGATTTAGATATCAGTGGCGTGATCTGTTCAGGATTGACGGAGGTTGAACCTGGCTGAGAGGTCATCTGTCGCAGGCAATGGGAATGTGATTACTAAAACCGGGTGTATTATGAGAGCCACATTGAGGGTGTGATCCACAAGAGCCAGATCAAAATGGCATTGTTCAGATGTATAATGATGAAAGATACAGAGAACTATGTATGCTTTCAGTGTCAACTAATCTCGGCACCCAGAACCAAATCAGCTATATTAAGGCTGTCACGAGATTTGTGTCAACTAAAGTTTAAAGTTTGAAAATAGATGAACACTAAGCATTGAATGGAGGCCTAATATATATGACTCCTGCCTGTACTATAGGGGCATTCTTCATCCCATACATCCTGTACCTGGTGACCTGTGGCATCCCTCTGTTCATCCTGGAGACTGCTCTGGGCCAGTACACCAGCCAGGGGGGCATCACCTGCTGGAGAAAGATCTGCCCGCTGTTTGAGGGTGAGTTTTTCTGTACAGTTCTGTGCACTTAAGTTAAAAGTTACTTTTTCAAATGCCTTTGCTGCAGCACAGGTAAGCTACATTGTTATCATTGTGACAAACTCTCTGGTAGGATGAGCCTTTATTTTCTGTTTCACAGATAACGTCATAATGTAGATGTGTGTAGCATTGTCTTGTTACAGCACAGAGAAGTTAAAAGATGATGGTACATCTATGTATAGTTGAAACGTTTTTTAAGTAAAATAAGGCACACAGCAATGAAGAGTAGAGTGAGACTGAGAGTAGAGTGAGTAAGCCCTATGATAGGGTGTGCGTTCGTTATTCGTGGTGAGACACAAAGAAAAAAATTGGTTTGTGATCTTCATTCATTAAGATTTCTGTGCAGTTATATAGGGTCCCTTTCATTCTGAGAATATGTTTAAAACACCAACTCATATATCTAACTCATATTACAACAGTGTCCCTTTCTGAAGACCCAGTCTGCATTACATTTTTATAAAAAATGTTGAATGAATAATAATATATGCCATTTAGCAGACCCTTGGAATTGAACCCATGACCCTGGCATTGCTAGAGCCACACTATTACCAACTGAGTCTGAGTCACAGCTGAAGCAAGCACACTAACTTTCAAGGAATAAAAAAGTTATTTAAAAAAAATGCAAATCAAACAGTGTTCAGAAAGGGCTACTTATAACATAAATTGATTTGGATTTTAGACATATTTTCAGAATGACTGGGGCCCTGTGGTAAATCTGACTCAACTATAGCCAAGGTAAATGGGATAATCATGTTAGGTTGTTGATTTTTATGAGCATGTTGATATGTTTCTCTTCTTGTCTTCATCAGGAATGGGCTATGCCGCCCAAGTGATTACTATATATGGATGTATGACCTACATTGTGATTTTGGCATGGGCTTTTCTCTACCTGTTCTCATCCTTCACTGCTGACCTGCCATGGGCCAACTGCAACAATGCCTGGAACACAGGTATTTACAGTACTGGTGACTCGATTGAAACTTGGTGCAGAGGCAGACTGCTATATTTCATAGGTTTCAATTGAAACAGGCCCCAGCTGCCCAGTGGGCCCCCACTGACTGCAAAAAAAAAAAAAAAAACGTTATATGGTCTATATATGTAATAATCTCTTGAAATTAAAAACATATGAAATCAATATTTTCAGTTAATAATAATAATAATAATAATTGCAGGTCATGTCCTGTCACGCTCGTCTAAGGAGGAGGACCAAGGCGCAGCGTTGAAGGCAAACATCTTCTTTATTTAATAAATGATCAAAACAACAAAACGAAACCGTGACGTCCCTGGTTACATACACCAACCAACACGGAACAAGAAACCACAAACACAAAGTGAAAGACAGACAGTAAAATATGGCTCCCAATCAGAGACAACCAGCTGACACTCGTTGCCTCTGATTGGGAGTCACTCAGGCCAACATAGAAATACAAACATAGAATTACACACCCTGGCTCAACATAACAGTGTCCCCAGAGCCAGGGCGTGACAGGTCCGTGGGAAAATTTCCCTTTTGGGGGCAATCAAACAGTGTATTCGATAATCGTTGCAGAAGCAACTACTTTAAATAATGATAAATAAACTGGATGATCTACGATTAAGACTATCCTACCAACGGGATATTAAAAACTGTAATATCGTATGTTTCACGAGTCGAGGCTGAACGACGACACAGATAATATAGAGCTGGCTGGGTTTTCCGTGCATCGGCAGGACAGAGCAACTATGTCTGGTAAGATGAGGGGCGGGGGTGTGTGTCTATTTGTCAATAACTGTCACGATCGTCAGGGAGAGACCAATGCGCAGCGTGATGAATGAACATGTTTACTTTATTAAATTAAAGCACGAACAAAACAACAAATGACTCGTAACGTCCACGGTGACAAAGACCGAACACGGAACAAAAACCCACAAACACAAAGTGAAAAACAGACAGTTAAATATGGCTCCCAATCAGAGACAACCAGCCAACAGCTGACACTCGTTGCCTCTGATTGGGAGTCACTAAGGCAAACATAGAAAACAACAAACCAGAACCCCCAACATAGAAATAAACCACATAGAATGAACACACCCTGGCTCAACATATAGAGTCCCAGAGCCAGGGTGTGACAATAACAGCTGGTGCGCGATGTCTAATATTAAAGAAGTCTCGAGGTATTGCTCGCCTGAGGTCGAGTACCTCATGATAAGCTGTAGACCACACTATCTACCAAGAGAGTTCTCATCTATATTATTCGTAGCCACCACAAACCGATGCTGGCACTAAGACCTGTGGGAGAAAGATCACGTATTTACCTGATTTGTTTAATATTTATAGTTAGCAATTAATATGCTTAACAATAGTAGAGACATTTCTTTAGTGCAAATGCTGTGCTTCTGAGAAAGGATGGTTCCCTCTAGCTCCCTGCAGCTGGTCTGGGCGTGTAGTCAAGGACATGGGATGGGGATAAACTTGAGGAACAGATAGACCTGTATTGTTTCCATTTCTTGTTGCTTCCAAGTAACCTCATCACACATTCAAGACAAAGAGCCTCAGAGTGACCACAGTTTTTCAGTTCATCCTGTCTTTTACTATCTTCCAAGGGCACAGCTGTGTGGAGATATGAGTAGTAACGGAACTAACGTTATCACTTGTTTGTGCACTATGACCTGATACGCATAGCCACAACAATTACATTACATTACATTTACGTCATTTAGCAGACGCTCTTATCCAGAGCGACTTACAAATTGGTGCATTCACCCTATTAACAAGGTAGCTCCGGATCTGCTGGGTAGGGGTGGAACCATCCATGACTAAGCATTTTTAGGTCCACTATATAGGACGTCAGCATTTCTTGTTTGTTGGTCTCTCAACGAATCACCTATGGGTGGGTCGTTGACCAGCTCCATTATTGCAATAATTAATCGATATCAAATAAAGATTGATTGTTTGAAGAAATGACAAAGTCTCTCTCACTTGATTAGAATTTCCACAACAGACCGCGCTAAACGAGCTGTATAAGGCCATAAGCAAACAAAAAAATGCTCATCCAGAAGTGGCACTCCTAGTGGCCAGGGACTTTAATGCAGGCAAACTTAAATCAGTTTTACCTCATTTCTACCAGCATGTGACATGTGCAACCAGAGGGAAAAAAATCTAGACCAACTTTACTCTACACACAAAGCTCTCCCTCGCCCTCCATTTGGCAAATCTGACCATAATTCTATCCTCCTGATTCCTGCTTACAAGCAAAAGCGGGAAGTATGAGTAACTCACTCAATACGGAAGTGGTCAGATGACGCGGATGCTACGCTACAGGACTGTTTTGCCATCACAGACTGGAATATGTCCCGAGATTCATCCAATGACATTGAGGAGTACACCACATCAGTCACTGGCTTCATCAATAAGTGCATTGACGACGTCGTCCCCACAGTGACCCTATGTACATATCCCAACCAGAAGCCATGGATTACATTTACATTTTAAATTTTAGTCATTTAGCAGACGCTCTTATCCAGAGCGACTTACAGTTAGTGAGTGCATACATTTTCATACTGGCCCACCTGGCCCCCCGTGGTAATCAAACCCACAACCCTGGCGTTGCAAGCGCCATGCTCTACCAACTGAGCTACACGGGGCCACAGGCAACATCCACACAGAGATAAAGAGCTGCCACTTTCAAGGAGCGGGACACTAATCTGGACGCTTATAAGAAATCCCGCTATGCCCTCAGACGAACCATCAAACAGGCAAAGCGTCAATACAGGACTAAGATTGAATCCTACTACACTGTCTCTGATGCTCGTCGGACATGGCAGGGCTTGCAAACTATTACGGACTACAAAGGGAAACCCAGCCGCTAACTGTCCAGTGATGTGAACCTACCAGACGAGCTAAATGCCTTCTATGCTCGCTTCGAGGCAAGCAACACTGAACCATGCATGAGAGCACCAGCTGTTCCGGACGACTGTGTGATCACGCTCTCCATAGCCGATGTGAGCAAGACCTTTAAACAGGTCAACATTCACAAAGCTGCGTGGCCCGACGGATTACCAGGACGTATACTCAAAGCATGCGAGGACCAACTGGCAAGTGTCTTCACTGACATTTTCAACCTCTCCCTGACCGAGTCTGTAATACCTACATGTTTCAAGCAGACCACCATAGTCCCTGTGCTCAAGAAAGCGAAGGTAACCTGCCTAAATGATTACCGCCCGCGGTGGCCATGAAGTGCTTTGAAAGGCTGGTCATGGCTCACATCAACACCATCAAACCCTAGACCCACTCCAATTTGCATTCCGCCCCCAACAGATCTACAGATGACGCAATCTCAATCACACTCCACACTGCGCTTTCCCACCTGGACAAAAGGAACACCTATGTGAGAATGCTGTTCATTGACTACAGCTCAGCGTTCAACACCATAGTGCCCTCAAAGCTCATCACTAAGCTAAGGACCCTGGGACTAAACACCTCCCTCTGCAACTGGATCCCGGACTTCCTGACGGGCCGCCCCCAGGTGGTAAGGGTAGGCAACAACATGTCTGCCACGCTGATCCTCAACACTGGGGGCCCTCAGGGGTGCGTGCTTAGTCCCCTCCTGTACTCCCTGTTCACCCATGACTGCATGGCCAAGCACGACGAGTTTCAAGTTCCTTGGTGTCCACATCACCAACGAACTATCATGGTCCAAACACACCAAGACAGTTGTGAAGAGGGCACGACAACACCTTTTCCCCCTCAGGAGACTGAAAACATTTGGCATGGGTCCCCAGATCCTCAAATAGTTTTACAGCTGCACCATCGAGAGCATCCTGACTGGTTGCATCACCGCCTGGTATGGCAACTGCTCGGCATCTGACCGTAAGGCGATACAGAGGGTAGTGCATACGGCCCAGTATATCACTGGAGCTAAGCTTCCTGCCATCCAGGACCTATATACTAGGTGGTGTCAGAGGAAGCCCCAAAAAATTGTCAAACACTCCAGTCAACCAAGTTATAGACTGTTCTCTCTGCTACCGCACGGCAAGCGATACCGGAGCGCCAAGTCTAGGACCAAAAGGCTCCTTAACAGCTTCTACTCCCAAGCCATAAGACTGCTGAACAATTAATAAAATGGCCACCCGGACTATTTACATTGACCCCCCCCCCCCTCCTTTGTTTTTACACTGCTGCTACTCGCTGTTTATTATCTATGCATGGTCACTTTACCCCTACCTACATGTACAAATTACCTCGACAAACCTGTACGCCCGCACATTGACTCGGTACCGGTACCCCCTGTATATAGCCTGGTTATTGTTATTTTATTGTGTTACTTTTCATTGTATTTTTATTTATTTTTTACTTTAGTTTATTTAGTAAATCTTTTCTTAACTCTATTTCTTGAACTGCATTGTTGGTTAAGGGCTTGTAAGTAAGTATTTCACGGTAAGGTCTACACCTGTTGTATTCGGCGCATGTGACAAATATAATTTTATTTTATTTGTAGTTTAGTTATTAAGCACAGGGTGCTGCCAACAAAATTCAACCAGTCTTATCCACCCAAATTTCTAAACTGCTGGCAGGCATGGTAGTTCAGTGGAGATCATGAACAGTCACTGTGTTCAGGTGAACACCTTCTGACAGTTTAAGAGAAGACAGTGAAGACAGACAAAACAGTGAGGGGAGGGGAGCTGTCTGATGTAGGCTGTTTACTAACGCTCACTACCATTTCCATCTTATACACAACGCCCCCCACCCCCACACACATCAACGTTTTTACCTTGTCATCGGATGTCTTTGCTCAGGTTGAATTAAGTACATTCAAATGTACTCTGGTTGTTCTACCAATTCGGTGCCTTTTGAGAAGTGTAACTTTGTCAAAAAAACTTTGATTTCCCCAAATTTTGGCATTCTGTCATAAAGAGCAAATGTTCAACTTCATAAAAAACATGCTTTCCCATCTCAAGAGGTTACATAAAAAAAAAAGATTATAGTAAGTGCCTATTAAGTGACAAATAAATTAACAGGGTTGACTGTAACAGTGTTGATGATTTAATCTTACATCAGCCATAAATCCCCTTGTGACAGGGGGAATGGAAGCTTGAGTGCAACAGGGAGTGGCATTTTTTTTGTTACATTTCTAGCCTGTCTATCTATGGGAACCTAACATATCAGGTGTAAAACGCCTGAATCTAAATACCCTACATACTGGTCTTGACAAGAAGAAAAACAACTGTCGGGGGAGGTTCTCTTCTGCACTGTGCAACGAATCCAGCAAATGTGTTGGAGGAGTTAAGTGTTGCCTTGTTAATGTTCAAAAGCTCTTGTTAATGTACACAGGCTTTCTTTCCATTTCCCCTGAAAACCGGAACATTCAGTTGTTGGGGACTCAGCAGAGGCTAATCTATGGGCAACAGGGTTGACATGTTGTGCTTGACCCGCTCAGTTTTCCACCACAAAATACCAGAAAATGGCCAAAAAGAGTAGAACCAGCTCACCTGCTTTTACACTATAATCTGACTATTCAATGTTTAATGTTACTTTTGAAAAAAAGGTTTAAAAAGGAATAGTTTCACTATATTACTGTCACGATCGTTGTAAGAGGCAGACCAAGGCGCAGCGTGATAGGCGTACATCTTTTAATGAGTACTTTACACTAACAACAAAAACGATACGTGAAGTCTAAAGGTTCACCAACACAAACCTATACATAACAAGATCCCACAATCAACTGTGCCAACAGGCTGCCTAAGTATGGTTCCCAATCAGAGACAACGAGAATCAGCTGTCTCTGATTGGGAACCACCCTGGCCAACATAGAAAACACGAACTAGAACACCCATAGACAACTAAACATAACAAGTCCACACCCTGGCTCAACATTTAAGAGTCCCCAGAGCCAGGGCGTGACAGTAGCCCCCCCCAAAGGCGCAGACTGCGACCGCGCCAACCAAACACAACAGAGGAGGGGCCGGGTGGGCATTCCGCCTCGGAGGCGGATCCGGCTCCGGGCGTGACCACCACTCTCTCGCTACCCCCCCCCGTAGCGCCCCTGGTCTGGTCTGGCCCCGCTGGCCAGAGCTGGACTGGACACCGGTGGAGCGGATTGCTCAGGCTCCGGTGTGGAGCAGCTGACCGGTGCCTGACCAGGCACCGGTGGAACAGGCACGGGCTGTGCCGGACTGACGAAGCGCACCACTGGCTTGGTGCGGGAAGCAGGAACAGGCCGGACCGGGCTGGCGACGCGCACCACTGGCTTGGTGCGGGGAGCAGGAACGGGCCGGACCGGGCTGACGACGCGCACCACTGGCTTGGTGCGGGGAGCAGGAACAGGCCGGACCGGGCTGACGACGCGCACCACTGGCTTGGTGCGGGGAGCAGAAACGGGCCGGACCGGGCTGACGACGCACACCACTGGCTTGGTGCGGGGAGCAGGAACGGGCCGGACCGGGCTGACGATGCGCACCACTGGCTTGGTGCGGGAGCAGAACGGGCGGACCGGGCTGACGACGCGCACCACTGGCTTGGTGCGGGGAGCAGGAACAGGCCGGACCGGGCTGACGACTCGCACCACTGGCTTGGTGCGGGGAGCAGGAACGGGCCGGACCGGGCTGACGACGCACACCACTGGCTTGGTTCGGGGAGCAGGAACAGGCCGAACCGGGCTGGTGACGCGCACCACTGGCTTGGTGCGGGGAGCAGGAACGGGCCGGACCGGGCTGACGACGCGCACCACTGGCTTGGTGCGGGGAGCAGGAACGGGCCGGACCGGGCTGACGACGCGCACCACTGGCTTGGTGCAGGGAGCAGGAACAGGCCGGACCGGGCTGTGGAGACGGACTGGAGGTCTGGAGCGAAGAGCTGACACAACCCGTCCTGGCTGAATGCCTATTTCTACACACTCTGTGTGAGGCATCAGCACAGGACGTACAGGGCTGTGCACTCGTACTGGCACTACAGCACGTGGCACTGACGCAGGATATCCGGGACCGAGGAGGGGTACTGGAGGCCACGAGCGTTGAGCCGGCACACTCCGTCCTGGCTGCATGACCACCTTAGCACGACACGTGCGTGGTGCTAGCACAGGACGTACAGGACTGTGCCGGACCACTCGCGGCACAGTACGCAGCTCCGCATAACTCGGAACCTGCCCAGTCTCACGCTGCCTAGCCTGAGTACGGGGAGTTGGCTCTGCTCTACCTCTAGGCTCCGCCAACCTCCCTTCCAGCCCCCCAAACCTGGTGGCCTCCTCTCCTAATCCGCCGATACGTCCTGTAGCTGCCTCCAGCATCCCCATCGTCCATGCCGTGTGCCCCCCCAATTTTTTTTATTGGGGTTGCCTCTCGCCTGTCCGACGACGACCCGGTTGGCGCCGCTTCTCCTCTCCTGCCTGGGCATCCTCCCTCATCGCCCTCCGGTAGCGGACGGCCTCCTCCTCTGTGATTATCCCCCAACCGAGGAGGACATCTACCAGAGTAACCTCCTGTTCCATACCCGGCGTTTGCTCCTGCACACGCTGCTTGGTCCTATTTTGGTGGGATCTTCTGTCACGATCATTGTAAGAGGCAGACCAAGGCGCAGCGTGATAGGCGTACATCTTTTAATGAGTACTTTACACTAACAACAAAACGATACGTGAAGTCTAAAGGTTCACCAACACAAACCTATACAGAACAAGATCCCACAATCAACTGTGCCAACAGGCTGCCTAAGTATGGTTCCCAATCAGAGACAACGAGAATCAGCTGTCTCTGATTGGGAACCACCCTGGCCAACATAGAAAACACGAACTAGAACACCCATAGACAACTAAACATAACAAGTCCACACCCTGGCTCAACATTTAAGAGTCCCCAGAGCCAGGGCGTGACAATTACATTGAGAATTCAGTTCACGTAACAGGGTTGACCTTAAAATGAGGGACATACACAAATGAATCTCTAATCACATGAAATAAATAATAATCTTCAGAATTGTTGACTTTGTCAAAGCAACAAAATAACTAAGGCTTTGCAATGATGGTAAAAATCTGGAGAAATGTTGGGGTTAAGTGGGTTAAAATCTTCCTAGAAGTCACAGAGGGTGACATTTGGCACTTTGAATTCTCCAGGTGGTCTATACAGTGCCTTGCAAAAGTATTCATCCCCCTTGGCGTTTTTCCTATTTTGTTGCATTACAACCTGTAATTTTAAATAGATTTTTATTTGGATGTCATGTAATGGACATACACAAAATAGTCCAAATTGGTGAAGTGAAATGAAAAACATTACTTGTTTAAAAAAATTCTAAAAAATAAATAAGGGAAAAGTGGTGCTTGCAAATGTATTCACCCCCTTTGCTATGAAGCACCTAAACAAGATCTGGTTCAAACAATTACCTTCAGAAGTCACATAATTAGTTAAATAAAGTCCACCTGTGTGAAATCTAAGTGACACATGATCTGTCACATGATCTCAGTATACACTACCGGTCAAAAGTTTTAGAACACCTACTCATTCAAGGGTTTTTCTTTATTTTTACTATTTTCTACATTGTAGAATAATAGTGAAGACATCAAAACTATGAAATAAAACATATGGAATCATGTAGAAACCAAAAAAGTGTTAAACAAATCAAAATATATTTTATATTTGAGATTCTTCAAATAGCCACCCTTTGCTTTGATGACAGCTTTGCACATTCTTGGCATTCTCTCAACAAGCTTCACCTGGAATGCTTTTCCAACAGTCTTGAATGAGTTCCCACATATGCTGAGCACTTGTTGGCTGCTTTTCCTTCACTCTGCGGTCCGACTAGTCCCAAACCATCTCAATTTGGTTGAGGTTGGGGGATTGTGGAGGCCAGGTCATCTGATGCAGCACTCCATCACTCTTCTTCTTGGTCAAATAGCCCTTACACAGCCTGTAGGTGTGTTTTGGGTCATTGTCCTGTTGAAAAACAAATGATAGTCCCACTAAGCCCAAACCAGATGGGATGGCATATCACTGCAGAATGCTGTGGTAGCCATGCTGGTTAAGTGTGCCTTGAATTCTAAATAAATCACAGACAGTGTCACCAGCAAAGCAACCCCTCACCATAACACCTCTTCCTCCATACTTTACGGTGGGAAACACATGCGGAGAGCATCCGTTCACCCACACCGCGTCTCACAAAGACACGGCGGTTGAAACCAATTTGGACTCCAGATCAAAGGACACATTTCCACCGGCCTTATGTCCATTGCTCGTGTTTCTTGGCCCAAGAAAGTCTCTTCTTCTTTTTGGTGTCCTTTAGTAGTGGTTTCTTTGCAGCAATTGTACCATGAATGCCTGATTCACACAGTCTCCTCTAAACAGTTGATGTTGAAATGTGTCTGTTACTTGAACACTGTGAAGCATTTATTTGGGCTGCAATTTCTGAGGCTGATAACGCTAATGAACTTATCCCCTGCAGCAGAAGTAACTCTGGGTCTTCCTTTCCTGTGGCGGTCCTCATTAGAGCCAGTTTCATCATAGCGCTTGATGGTTTGTGCGACTGCACTTGAAGAAACTTTCAAAGTTCTTGAAATGTTCCGTATTGACTGACCTTCATGTCTTAAAGTAATGATGGACTGTAATTTCTCTTTGCTTATTTCAGCTGTTCTTGCCATAATATGGACTTGGTCTTTTACCAAATAGGGCTGTCTTCTGTATACCCCACTACCTTGTCACAACACAACTGATTGGCTCAAACACATTAAGAAGGAAAGAAATTCCACAAATTAGCTTTTAAGAAGGCACACCTGTTAATTTAAATGGATGCCAGGTGACTCCCTCATGAAGCTGGTTGAGAAAATGCCTAGAGTGTGCAAAGCTGTCATCAAGGCAAGGGTGGTTATTTAAAGAATCTCAAATATAAAATCTATTTTGATTTGTTTAACACTTTTTTGGTTACTACATGATTCCATATGTGTTATTTCATAGTTTTGATGTCTTCACTATTATTCTATAATGTAGAAAATAGTAAAAATGAAGAAAAACATTTTATATACTTATATTATATTATATTATTTATTATTATATTATATTATTATATTTATTATATTATTATTATATATTATATTATATATATATACACCTGTTCTGAAAGGCCCCAGAATCTGCAACACCACTAAGCAAGGGGCACCACCTAGCAAGTGGCACCATGAAGACCAAGGAGCTCTCCAAACAGGTCAGGGACAAAGTTGTGGAGAAGTACAGATCAGGGTTGGGTTATAAAAAAATATCATAAACTTTGAACATCCCATGGAGCACCATTAAATCCATTATTAAAAAATTTAAAGAATATGGCACCACAACAAACCTGCCAAGACTCACGGACCAGGCAAGGAGGGAATTATTCAGAGAGGCAACAAAGAAACCAAGGATAACCCTGAAGGAACTGTAAACCTCCACAGTGGAGATTGGAGTATCTGTCCATAGGACCACTTTAAGCCGTACACTCCACAGAGCTGGGTTTTATGGAAGAGTGGCCAGAAAAAAGCCATTGCTTGAAGAAAAAAATAAGCAAACATGTTTGGTGTTCGCCAAAAGGCTTGTGGGAGACTCCCCAAACATATGGAAGAAGGTACTCTGGTCAGATTAGACTAAAATTGGGCTTTTTGGCCATCAAGGAAAATGCTATATCTGGCGCAAACCCAACACCTCTCATCACCCCAAGAACACAATCCCCACAGTGAAGCATGGTGGTGGCAGCATCATGCTGTGGGGATGTTTTTCATCGGCGGGGACTGGGAAACTGGTCAGAATTGAAGGAATGATGGATGGCGCTAAATACAGGGAAATTCTTGAGGGAAACCTGTTTCAGTCTTCCAGAGATTTGAGACTGGGATGGAGGTTCACCTTCCAGCAGGACAATGACCCTAAGCATACTGCTATAGCAACACTTGAGTGGTTTAAGGGGAAACATTTAAATGTCTTGGAATGGCCTAGTCAAAGCCCAGACCTCAATCCAATTGAGAATCTGTGGTATGACTTAAAGATTGCTGTACACCAGCGGAACCCATCCAACTTGAAGGAGCTGGAGCAGTTTTGCCTTGAAGAATGGGCAAAAATCCCAGTGGTTAGATGTGTCAAGCTTATAGAGACATACCCCAAGAGACTTGCAGCTGTAATTGCTGCAAAAGGTGGCTCTACAAAGTATTGACTTTGGGGGGATGAATAGTTATGCACGCTCAAGTTTTCTGTTTTTGTGTCTTATATCTTCTTTGTTTCACACAACAACAAAAACATTTTGCATCTTCAAAGTGGTAGGCATGTTGTGTAAAGCAAATGATACAAACCCTCAAAAAATCAATTTTAATTCCAGGTTGTAAGGCAACAAAATAGGAAAAATGCCAAGGGGAGTGAATACTTTCGCAAGCCACTGTATTAAAGGGAACATCATTTAGTATAACAGGCTTTTAAAATGCAATATTGGTGCACAACTTCTACTTCAAATATCAAAGGAACGCAAAAGGCACTCTTTTCATGGAATGACCCACTCTCTTTTTTAAAAAGTAAACAGGCCCTAAAACTGTCCTATGCAAACCAGGTTTGATAAATCTGCACCATAGCGTTTAGCATTTACGAGTCGCTTTTGTGTCAATTACATTAAGAGGATCTGTAAATTAGCTTGCGTATCCACTTGAAGCTGTCAAGTTTATAACATGCTACAACTAGACTTCAATGTATTTCAGATGCTTGTGTGACATTTGGCACCAATAATGCCAGCAGCAATTGGACTGGTTCTCTCCTGAATTCATCATCTTCCGTTGTGGAGTTTTGGCAGTAAGTCTATAATAAATGCTGTGTTTTTTCACCAATACATCTTTCATGATTAGACGCTTGACTTCTTACATGAGAAATTAATCAGGTACCATGGTCTTGTTTTTTTAAAGGGAACTGTATCACAATGTTGAATTTATTATTTTAAGAATACAATAAACTACAATAGACTACAACACATTTACATACAATACATGTTATTTTGGTGATCAAATGTATTGCGGTGTCAACCTTTTCTCCTTACAGGCGGCGAGTGCTGCGGATATCAGATGGGATTGAGTCATTGGGAGGTATTAGATGGGAGCTGGCTCTGTGTCTTCTACTGTCATGGATTCTCTGTTACTTCTGTGTCTGGAAAGGAGTGAAGTCTACTGGGAAGGTGAGGGTTATAAGATATAGTAGTTAGACAGTAGTTTCATAATCATGCATCATGCATCATTCCAATCTCAATCAATCTTAAAATCAGAGGTAAAAAATAAGAAAACAACCAAACAGAAAAAAAACAGAGAGACGGTTATTTTCTGTAGCTGTAAAGTTACTTGGTGAGATAATGGGTCCATAGTTAGTGTGGTAATACTGGTATGCGTGGCTGTACTGGTTTTTTGTTGTATTGTACTAACCCTGTACTGCTAATTCATAGGCGGCATACTTCACGGCTACCTTCCCCTATGTCATGCTAGTGGTGCTATTTGTCAGAGGAGTGACCCTTCCAGGAGCTAAAGATGGCATCTTCTACTACTTGTATCCCAATGCGACACGGCTAGCTGATCCACAGGTATTATCTGTAGTATAAGTGTATGGGCCAGTTTCCCAGACACAGATTAAGCCTAGTCCTGGACTAAAAAGCTCATAGGAACAGCAGCCTACTGTATCTCCTGTCACTGTAGCGTGAGGCAGCTTTGATGTACAAGTACACCCCCTGGACAGGATGTTAGTCTATCACAGGGCCTCACCACCAATCTATCTCCTCAAAGCTGAGTGCCAAGCAGAAACACATCAGGTCCCATTTTTACAGTCTTTGGTATGACACAGCCAGAGATCGAACTCCCTACCTTCCAATCTCAGGGAGGACACTCTAACCACAAGGCCATTGAGTCTTAGTCCAGGAGTATGCTTGATCTTTGTCCAAAAAAGTCCTTCTGTAGTCTCATCACATCTTACTGGTATACATTTCCGTTGTGACATGTTCAGTTTATGACTTCAGTTTAACTCTTCTTTGTCTGTTTGTTAATCACTAAGGTTTGGATGGATGCTGGAACACAGATATTCTATTCTTACGCTATATGCATGGGCTACCTGACCTCTCTTGGAAGCTACAACAAATACAACAACAACTGCTACAAGTGAGTCTTCAACTAGGCTGTGGGTTTGATAAAAAATGTGACACATTGTGGCACATTGAAGAAGTGCCATGAGGATTCATAGCCACAAGATTTCTTCAGTCAGTCTGGAGACAGTAAAAAGGCACATCTGTGTAGGCGAGGTGCTGGCTGGAGGAGTAGAACCCTTAGAAAAGAAAAGCTGCACAGTCTCATGGCTCTGATGCATTCATTCTAGTCACTTAATAACGTTTCGACAGCAACCTGTCTACATCAGGGTTTAATCTGGAAAACACTACAGGTCAAGATCTCTTCAGAGCATATAATGAAAGTTGGCTCATTCAGATACAGTACGCCAGGAGTCATGGCACAACATGTCATGTCACAACCCTACCTCAATTTCCATGAATGTTAATGACCTGTATTTACATATTATTAGACCCTTGCCAATGACAACACTGCATGTTAAAGAGGATGACTATGTCGTGTTGAAAACTGTTGAAAACTGTTTTGTGCCTTGCAGAGACTCCTTCTACCTGTGCTTGTTGAACAGTGGGACCAGCTTCGTGTCTGGTTTTGCCATCTTCTCCATACTGGGTTATATGGCTCGAGAACAGGGTGTGGACATCTCTGTCGTTGCTGAGTCAGGTGAGGCTCTAAAGGGCATTCATCTACAAGGGTGTGACTCCCTATTATCCTCCTGATCAACCCAAATACTGTCTGACAACATACAATTGAAGTCAGAAGTTTACATACACTTAGGTTGGAGTCATTAAAACTCGTCTTTTCAACCACTCCACAAATTTCTTGTTAACAAACTATAGTTTTGGCAAGTCGGTTAGGACATCTACTTTGTGCATGACACAAGTAATTTTTCCAACAATTGTTTACAGACAGATTATTTCACTTATAATTCACTGTATCACAATTCCAGTGGGTCAGAAGTTTACATACACTAAGTTGACTGTGCCTTTAAACAGTTTGGAAAATTCCAGAAAATGATGTCATGGCTTTAGAAGCTTCTGATAGGCTGTATATATATTTCAAGGCCTGCCTTCAAACTCAGTGCCTCTTTGCTTGACATCATGGGAAAATCAAAAGAAATCAGCCAAGAATTGTAGACCTCCACAAGTCTGGTTCATCCTTGGGAAACGCCTGAAGGTACCACGTTCATCTGTACAAACAATAGTATGCAACTATAAACACCATGGGACCACACAGCCGTCATAGCGCTCAGGAACGAGACGCGTTCTGTCTCCTAGAGATGAACGTACTTTGGTGCGAAAAGTGCAAATCAATCCCAGAACAACAGCAAAGGACCTTGTGAAGATGCTGGAGGAAACAGGTATAAAATGATCTATATCCACAGTAAAACGAGTCCTATATCGACATAACCTGAAAGGCCGCTCAGCAAGGAAGCACTGCTCCAAAACCGCCATAAAAAAGCCAGACCACGGTTTGCAACTGCACATGGGGACAAAGCTCGTACTTGTTGGAGAAATGTCCTCTGGTCTGATGAAACAAAAATGGAACTGTAATAATGACCATCGTTATATTTGGAGGAAAAAGGTGGCTGTTTGCAAGCCGAAGAACACCATCCCAACCATGAGGGTAGTGCGTACGGCCCAGTACATCACTGGGGCAAAGCTTCCTGCCATCCAGGTCCTCTATACCAGGCAGTGTCAGAGGAAGGCCCTCAAAATTGTCAAAGACTCCAGCCACCCTAGTCATAGACTGTTCTCTCTGCTACCGCACGGCAAGCGGTACCGGAGTGCCAAGTCTAGGTCCAAAAGACTTCTCAACAGCTTCTACCCCCAAGCCATAAGACTCCTGAACAGCTAATCATGGCTACCCGGACTATTTGCACTGCCCCTCCACCCCATCTTTTTACGCTGCTGCTACTCTGTTAATTATTTATGCATAGTAACTTTAACTTTACCCACATGTACATATTACTTCAACTACCTCAACTAGCCGGTGCCCCCGCACATTGACTCTGCACCGGTACCCCCCTGTATATATAGCCTCCCTACTGTTATTTTATTTTACTTCTGCTCTTTTTTTCTCAACACTTTTTTGTTTTATTCTACTTTTTTTATTACAAATAAATGCACTGTTGGTTAAGGGCTGTAAGTAAGCATTTCACTGTAATGTCTGCACCTGTTGTATTCGGCGCATGTGGCCAATAAAATTTGATTTGATTTGAAGCACGGGAGTGGCAGCCTCATGCTGTGGGGGTGCTTTGCTGCAGGAGGGACTGGTGCCCTTCACAAACTAGATGGCATCATGAGGAAGGAAAATTATGTGTATATATTGAAGCAACATCTCAAGACTTCAGTCAGGAAGTTAATGCTTGGTCGCAAATGGGTCTTCCAAATGGACAATGACCCCAAGCATACTTCTAAAGTTGTGCCAAAATGGCTTAAGGACAACAAAGTCAAGGTATTGGAGTGGCCATCACAAAGCCCTGACCTCAATCATATAGAAAATGTGTGGGCAGAACTGAAAAAGCGTGTGCGAGCAAGGAGGCCTACAAACCTGACTCAGTTACACCAGCTCTGTCAGGAGGAATGGGCCAAATTTCACACAACATATAGTGGGAAGCTTGTGGAAGTCTACACAAAACGTTTGACTCAAGTTAAACAATTTAAAGGCAATGCTACCAAATACTAATTAAGTGTATGTAAACTTCTGACCCACTGGGAATGTGATGAAATAAATAAAAGCTGAAATAAATCATTCTCTCGACTATTATTCTGACATTTCACATTCTTAAAAATAAGTGGTGATCCTAACTGACCTAAGACAGGACATTTTTACTAGGATTAAATGTCAGGAATTGTGAAAAACTGAGTTTAAATGTATTTGGCTAAGGTGTATGTAAACTTCCGACTTCAACTGTAACTGCTCACTTTCCTCATCTGAACTTGATTTTGTCTGCACCTTTGTCTACTGTGTCTGGTAAAAGCACTGGCTGTGTCCGAAATACTGTATGTCTTGCCTACTACTTACTAAAATGAATATTTAGAACGTACTGTTTAGTAAAAACGAATGCAGTAACCAACAAATATCAACATACTACTGAGAATGCGGCATTTAATGCGCAATTGCGTTGATTCCTGCCATTCGTTCATTTTGGTACAGCGCGTCCCCTCAGCTGATTGTCAGCTGTTGTCAAACACACGTAGGTCTCGAAAGACGATTCTCTTCCACAATAGTGTGCAGCAAATTCTACTAGATGAAAAGCCTAAATGAGTATGACATCCTGGCATTTAAAGCATACTTTCTTTTTAAACGTCACATATATAAAACGTTATATTTTCGCATACCCAAAATGCCTACTATTTAGAATGCAAGTACGGGTATTCGGACACAGCCACTGTCTCACATCATAGAATCTTCAACTTTTTTGACATACTATTACACATAACTGAATGTTTCGTTCAATTAATTCAATCAAATTGCATTTGGGTACATATATTCTATAACTTTTTCCTTGTTGCCCTGCTGCAGGTCCTGGCCTGGTGTTCATAGTGTACCCCCAGGCAGTGTCCCTCCTCCCCTGCCCTCAGTTCTGGGCTGTCTGTTTCTTCACCATGATCATCCTATTGGGAGTGGATGGCCAGGTTAGAGCTCACCTCCACCAACACCTCCACCTGGGTGTCCTGTCCCTGCTGTTCTTTCCTCTACCTTCCTCTCCCATGTACAGTACATTGTCCTCTCTCATGTTCCCCAGTTTGTCGGCCTTGAGAGCCTAATGACCTCAGTAACGGACATCTACCCACACGTCATCAGAAAGGGCTACAGGAGGGAGCTGATTCTGCTGCTCATCTGCTGCTGCTGCTACCTGGTCGGACTCATCATGGTCACAGAGGTGAGAGGTCACAGACGCAGGTCTCCACTGCACACCAGCTGTCAGACTAGTTGTTGTTATTGCTGTTGTTGTTGTGTGACTACAGGTAGAGGTGGTTCTCTGATATCTGAGCATATAATATCAGGAACATAAATTGAAGCGCCTTAGTGAGGTAAGTTAAATAACTTCTAAACAATGGCAATTAAAGGGTTGATCTGGGCAGCACTTTTTGATCCAAGTCCTTTATGGTTGTGCATAACATTAACCCCAGCGCAAGGTGCACCTGTGTAATGATCATACTGTTTAATCAGCTTCTTGATATACTTCTTGATATACCACACCTGTCACGTGGATGGATTATCTTGGCAAAGGTGAAGTGCTCACTAACAGCGATGTAAACAAAATTTGAGAGAAATAAGCTTTTTGTGCGTATGGAAAATGTCTGAGATCTTTTATTTCAGCTCATGAAACATGGGACCAACTCTTTAAATGTTGCGTTTATCTTTTTGTTCAGTACATAAGTAAAATAAAGCTTCAATATACAGTACAATCAATGTTTACAGATCTACAGTGCATTCGGAAAGTATTCAGCCCCTTGACTTTTTCCACATTTTGTTACGTTACAGCCTTATTCTAAAATCGATTAAATTGTTTTTTCCCACCTCTTACATCTACACACAATACCCCATAATGACAAAGCAAAAACAGGTTTTTAAACATTTTTGCACATTTATAAAAAAAAAAGATATATATTGATATCACATTTACATAAGTATTCAGACCCTTTACTCAGTACTTTGTTGAAGCACCTTTGGCAGCAATTACAGCCTCAAGTCTTCTTGGGTATGACGCTACAAGCTTGGCACACCTGTATTTGGGGAGTTTCTCCCATTCTTCTCTGCAGATCCTCTCAAGCCCTGTCAGGTTGGATGGGGAGCGTCGCTGCACAGCTATTTTCAGGTCTCTCCAGAGATGTTAGATCGGGTTCAAGTCCGGGCTCTGGCTGGGCCACTCAAGGACATTCAGAGACTTGTCCCGAAGCCACTCCTACATTGTCTTGGCTGTGTGCTTAGGGCCGTTGTCTTGTTGGAAGGTGAACCTTCGCCCCAGTCTGAGATCCTGAGTGCTCTGGAGTAGGTTTTCATCAAGGATCTCTCTGTACTTTGCTCCGTTCATCTTTCCCTCGATCCTGATGCTGCCACCACCATGCTTCACCGTAGAGATGGTGCCAGGTTTCCTCCAGGCGTGATGCTTGGCATTCAGGCCAAAGAGTTCAATCTTGGTTTCATCAGACCACAGAATCTTGTTTCTCATGGTCTGAGAGTCCTTTAAGTGCTTTTTGGCAAACTCCAAGAGGGCTGTCATGTGCATTTTACTGAGGAGTGGCTTCCGTCTGGCCACTATACCATAAAGGTCTGATTGGTGGAGTGCTGCAAAGATGGTTGTCCTTCTGGAAAGTTCTCCCATCTCCACAGAGGAACACTGGAGCTCTGTCAGAGTGACCATTGGGTTCTTGGTCACCTCCCCGACCAAGACCCTTCTCCCCCAATTGCTCAGCTTGGCTGGGCGGCCAGCCCTAGGAAGAGTCTTGGTGGTTCCAAACTTCTTCTGTTTAAGAATAATGGAGGCCACTGTGTTCTTGGGGACCTTCAATGCTGCAGACATTTTTTGGTTCCCTTTCCCAGATCTGTGCCTCGACACAATCCTGTCTCGGAGCTCTACGGACAATTCCTTCGACCTCATGGCTGTCAACTGTGGGACCTTATATAGACAGGTGTGTGCCTTTCCAAATCATGTCCAATCAATTGAATTTACCACAGGTGGACTCCAATCAAGTTGTAGAAACGTCTCAAGGATGATAAAATTAAACAGGATGCACCTGAGCTCAATTTCGAGTCTCATAGCAAAGAGTCTGAATACCTATGTAAATAAGGTATTTCTGTTTTTTATTTTGAATAAATTTGCACACACCAAAAAAAATGTTTTCACTCTGTCATTATGGTGTGTAGATTGATGAGGAAAAACATTTATTTAATCAATTTTAGAATAAGGCTGTAACGTTAACTAAATGTGGAAAAAGTCAATGGGTCTGAATACTTTCTGAATGCACTGTAAATCTGTAAACATTGATATTGAAGCTTTATTGTTTTCGCAGGGTGGCCTCTACATCATCCAGCTGTTTGATCATTATGTGTGCAGTGGTGCCACTCTGCTGCTCCTCTCCATATGCCAGTCACTCAGTATTGGATGGATATATGGTAAGAATAGAGAAATTACACTATCATGGGCAAACACATACATATGCAAAGCTAGCTTCCTCGTCAGATTTTCTCTCACTATAAAAATGTAAAGTAATTGAAAGTCCTTAAAGGGACTGTTCATTGAAAGTCTTTAAAGGGACATGAGTACCCACTGGGCACACACTGGTTGAATCAATGTTGTTTCAATGTCATTTGTTAACCTATTGTGACATGGAATCAACGTGGAAAATACATTGGATTTAAAAAAAATTATAAACCAGTACTGTTTTCATCTAATTTCAACCAGTGTTGTAAACATTTAAATTATGGTAAAACTTCAACTTACATACTGTACATGGACATAACCTGACTAACAGGTTCTTACATCAATCTAATTTCAACATAATCAACAGAACTATGTATAAGTTGAAATTGCGTTGAAAATTCCACGTAAGTATTTTTCAGGTCTTGTGAGCGGAAATTTTAATATTGTGAGAATTCTGTGCAACTTCCGGCTTGCGTTTACAGTGAAAACTGAGGCTGTGTCAAGGTGACGTGTATGTGGGAAATGAAGTCAAGCGCAGGACACCGAACTACTGGCAGAACGTACTTTACTTAACACAGTAAAGAAAGTACAAAACAAACCTCCAAACAGGGAGGAACAAATAACGCATACAACCAGCACTGCCGACCTAACGGAAAACAATCACACACAATAACCAATGAGAGACAGGGGTTTATAAAGGGAATACAATATAACATAATGGGAAACAGGTGCAAACAATCAGGACAAACTAGACAAACACCGAAACATAGATCGGTGGCAGCTAGTACTCCGGGGACGACGAACGCCGAAGCCTGCCCGAGCAAGGAGGAGGGGCAGCCCCGGCTGATTCCGTAACAGGCTGTACCCGCTTTAAGTTACTGCTTTAGACCGTAGCCAATAGGCTATTGTGGCTATTTGAGCATAATGTAGGTCTATCAGAGTGGCCTACCAACAAAACCAATGGAATAAATCCTATATCATTTTCACATGGAAATAGCTTTTCATTTCTATGATATAGCCTACAGTAGCCTATGTGGTGTTCAATGCAGCCTACAGTCCATCATCATCACTTTTAAAAACTTTTTTAGATTATGCAGGGCTTGACATTAATTTATGATTTTTTACTTGGTCTGTAACATCATGGGCCAAGTAGGTGACTGTACATTTCATTGTATTGTGTTGCATGATGCAAGAAACCACTTTACAAAATAAAGTTAATTATTATTACCATACAGAGAACTAGACAATGTAGGCTACCCTCTGCCTATTGGCTTATTTGCATATTCATATTTGCATATCCTGTCTCAAAATACAACATTGTTCCTTTAATATATGTATGAAAATGTATGCACTCACTAACTGTAAGTCGCTCTAGATAAGAGCATCTGCTAAATGACTAAAATGTAAATGTAATATAAATAGACTCGCTTTTCAAAAACAGTTTGAAATGTACATGTTTTGTGCTCTTGTAGGAAGAAGTAATTCCCCCATTGCTGACCAATACTTACCTATAACTGGGCTAATAACTCGCTAACTAGCAAAGAAAGTCAACAAATATCACAGACTCAAACTTGCAAAGTTAAATTTGGTTTGGTTTGTTGCATTGAAAAGGGGCTGATACTATGTTGATTAGATCACATTAGAGAAAACTTTGATCTATAGTGCAAACTTTGATCTCTTCTGCGCGGCAGTCCTGGAGGAGGTGTGCGGCCGCTTAGAGGGAACATTGATTGGGTGGTTGAAATTACACTGATATGTTGTTGGTTACAATGCAATTACACTGATATGTTATTGGTTACAAGGAAATTACACTGATATACTACATTACATTTTACATTACATTTTAGTCATTTAGCAGACGCTCTTATCCAGAGCGACTTACAGGAGCAATTAGGGTAAAGTGCCTTGCTCAAGGGCACATTTACGTCATTTAGCAGACGCTCTTATCCAGAGCGACTCACCAATTGGTGCGTTCACCCTATAGCCAGTGGGATAACCACTTTACAATTTTTTTTTTTTTTGGGGGGGGGGGGATAACCACTTTACAATTTTTTTTGGGGGGGTAGAAGGATTACTTTATCCTATCCCAGGTATTCCTTAAAGAGGTGGGGTTTCAAATGTCTCCGGAAGGTGGTGAGTGACTCCGCTGTCCTGGCGTCGTGAGGGAGCTTGTTCCACCATTGGGGTGCCAGAGCAGCGAACAGTTTTGACTGGGCTGAGCGGGAACTATGCTTCCGCAGAGGAAGGGGAGCCAGCAGGCCAGAGGTGGATGAACGCAATGCCCTCGTTTGGGTGTAGGGACTGATCAGAGCCCGAAGGTACAGAGGTGCCGTTCCCCTCACTGCTCCATAGGCAAGCACCATGGTCTTGTAGCGGATGCGAGCTTCAACTGGAAGCCAGTGGAGTGTGCGGAGGAGGGGGGTGACGTGAGAGAACTTGGGAAGGTTGAACACCAGACGGGCTGCGGCATTCTGGATGAGTTGTAGGGGTTTAATGGCACAGGCAGGGAGGCCAGCCAACAGCGAGTTGCAGTAGTCCAGACGGGAGATGACAAGTGCCTGGATTAGGACCTGTGCCGCTTCCTGTGTAAGGCAGGGTCGTACTCTCCGAATGTTGTAGAGCATGAACCTGCAGGAGCGGGTCACCGCCTTGATGTTGGCGGAGAACGACAGGGTGTTGTCCAGGGTCACGCCTAGGCTCTTCGCACTCTGGGAGGAGGACACAGCGGAGTTGTAAACCGTGATGGCGAGATCATGGAACGGGCAGTCCTTCCCCGGGAGGAAGAGCAGCTCCGTCTTGCCAGGGTTCAGCTTGAGGTGGTGATCCGTCATCCATACTGATATGTCTGCCAGACATGCAGAGATGCGATTCGCCACCTGGTTATCAGAAGGGGGAAAGGAGAAGATTAGTTGTGTATCGTCAGCGTAGCAATGATAGGAGAGGCCATGTGAGGATATGACAGAGCCAAGTGACTTGGTGTATAGGGAGAAAAGGAGAGGGCCTAGAACTGAGCCCTGGGGGACACCAGTGGTGAGAGCACGTGGTGCGGAGACAGCTTCTCGCCACGCCACTTGGTAGGAGCGACCGGTCAGGTAGGACGCAATCCAGGAGTGAGCCGCGCCGGAGATGCCCAGCTCGGAGAGGGTGGAGAGGAGGATCTGATGGTTCACAGTATCAAAGGCAGCAGACAGGTCTAGAAGGACAAGAGCAGAGGAGAGAGAGTTAGCTTTAGCAGTGCGGAGAGCCTCCGTGACACAGAGAAGAGCAGTCTCAGTTGAATGACCAGTCCTGAAACCTGACTGGTTTGGATCAAGAAGGTCATTCTGAGAGAGTCATTCTACATGACCAAAAGTATGTGGACACCTGCTCGTCGAACATCGCATTCCAAAATCATGGGCATTGATACGGAGATGGTCCCCCCTTTGCTGCTATAACAGCCTCCACTCTTCTGGGAAGGCTTTCCACTAGATGTTGGAACATTGCTGCAGGGACTTGCTTCTATTCAGCCAGAAGAGCATTAGTGAGGTCGTGCACTGATGTTGGGTGATTAGGGCTGGCTCGCAGTCTGCGTTCCAATTCATCCCAAAGGTGTTCGATGGGGTTGAGGTCAGAGCTCTGTGCAGGCCAGTCAAGTTCTTCCATACCGATCTCGACAAACCATTTCTGTATGGACCTCGCTTTGTGCACGGGGGCATTGACATGCTGAAACAGGAAAGGGCCTTCCCCAAACTGTTGCCACAAAGTTGGAAGCAAAGAATCGTCTAGAATGTCAATGTATGCTGTAGTGTTAAGATTTCCCTTCACTGGAACTAAGAGCCCTAGCCCGAACCATGAAAAACAGCCCCAGACCATTATTCCTCCACCAACTGTTACAGTTGTCACTATGCATTGGGGCAGGTAGCGTTCTCCTGGCATCTGCCAAACCCAGATTCGTCCGTTGGACTGCCAGATGGTGAAGTGTGATTCATCACTCCAGAGAACGCGTTTCCACTGCTCCAGAGTCCAATGGCGGCGAGCTTTACACCATTCTAGTCGACGCTTGGCATTGCGCATGGTGATCTTAGGTTTGTGTGCGGCTGCTCGGCCATGGAAACCCATTTCATGAAGCTCCCAACTAACAGTTATTGTGCTGACGTTGCTTCCAGAGGCAGTTTGGAACTTGGTAGTGAGTGCTGCAACCGAGGACAGACGATTTCTACGCACTACGTGCTTCAGCACTCGGCGATCCCGTTCTGTGAACTTGTGTGGCCTACCACTTCGCGGCTGAGCCATTGTTGCTCCTAGACGTTTCCACTTCACAATAACAGCACTTACAGCAGCTCTAGCAGGGCAGAAATTTGACGAACTGACTTGTTGACCACCATTTGCCTCATGCAGCGCAACACATCTCCTTCGCATAGAGTTGATCAGGCTGTTTATTGTGGCCTGTGGAATGTTGTCCCACTCCTCTTCAATGGCTGTGCGAAGTTGCTGGATATTGGAGGGAACTGGAACCCGCGGTCATACACGTCTATCCAGAGCATCCCAAATATGCTCAATGGGTGACATGTCTGTTGAGTATGCAAACCATGGAAGAACTGGGACATTTTCAGCTTCCAGGAATTGTGTACCAATCCTTGCAACATGGGGCCGTGCATTATCATGCTGAAAAATGAGGTGATGGCGGCGGATGAATGGCACAACAATGGGCCTCAGGATCTCATCACGGTATCTCTGTGCATTCAAATTGCCATCGATAAAATGCAATTGTGTTCATTGTCCGTAGCATATGCCTCCCATACCATAACTCCACTGCCACCATGGGGCACTCTGTTCACAACGTTGACATCAGCAAACCACTCACCCACACGACGCCATCTGCCTGGTACAGTTGAAACCGGATTTCATCCATGAAGAGCACACTTCTCCAGTGTGCCAGTGGCCATCGAAGGTGAGTATTTGCCCACTGAAGTCGGTTTTGATGCCTAACTGCAGTCAGGTAAAGACCCTGGTGAGGACAACGAGCATGCAGATGAGCTTCCCTGAGACGGTTTCCGACAGTTTGTGCAGAAATGTATTGGTTGTGCAAACCCACAGTTTCATCAGCTGTCCGTGTGGCTGGTCTCAGACGATCCCACAGGGGAAGAAGCCGGATGTGGAGGTCCTGGGTTGGCGTGGTTACACGTGGTATGCGGATGTGAGGCCGGTTGGACGTACTGCCAAATTCTGTAAAATGACGATGGAAGCGGCTTATGGTAAAGAAATTAACATGAAATTCTCTGGCAAAAGCTCTGGTGGACATTCCTGCAGTCAGCATGCCAATTGTACACTCCCCCAAAACTTGAGACATCTGTGGTATTGTGTTGTTTAACAAAACGGCACATTTTAGAGTGGCCTTTTATTGTCTCCAGCACCTGTGTAATGATCATGCTGTTTAATTCAGTTTCTTGATATGCCACACATGTCAGGTGGATGGATATCTTGGCAAAGGAGAAATACTCACTGACAGGGATGTAAACATGTATTTCTTTTCAGCTCATGGAACATGGGACCAACATTACATGTTGCGTTTTAATTTTTTTGTTCAGTGTATGCTGAATTTGAGATTTGATTAGACATATTTTATTTGACCTTATTTCAATGTTGATAGTAAAATGGTTTGTTTGAATCAACGTCATTCTTTCAACGTGATGCTATCAACCTAAATAAAGAGGTATATTGAAATAAAATGTGAAGCCACAGTCCAATGCCTGAACAGTGACTGGTAAGAGTAGGCAAAAACACCTTCGCCACGCTGACCCTCAACACGGCGGCCCCCCAGCGGTGTGTGCTTAGCCCCCTCCTGTACTTCTCCAACTCAATCATCATCAAGTTTGCTGAAGGTGTGACGGTGGTAGGCCTGATCACCAACGGCAATGAGACAGTCTACAGGGAGGAGGTCAGAGACCTGGCAGTGCGGTGCCAGGATAACAACCTATCCCTCAACGTCAGCAAGACCAAGGAGCTGATTGTGGATTACAGGAAACAGGGGCAGGTGCACACCCCCATCCACATCGACAGGGCCGCAGTGGAGAGGGTCATGAGCTTCAAGTTCCTCTGTGTCCACATCACTGTCCTCTCACACCAGCACAGTTGTGAAGAAGACACGGCAGTGCCTCTTCTCCCTCAGGAGGCTGAAACGATTTGGCATGGCCCCTCAGATCCTTAGGAACTTTACAGCTGCACCATTGAGAACATCCTGACTCGTTGTATCACCGTCTGGTATCACAACTGCACCTCCCTCGACCAGAAGGCCCTACAGAGAGTGGTGCGTATGGCCCAGGTTATCACTGGGGGTGAGCTCCCAGCCATCCAGGACTTACATGCCAGGCAGTGTCTGAGAAAGACCTGAAAAATTGCCAAAGACTCCAGCCACCCGAGACATGGTCTGTTCTCCATGCTCCCGTCCAGCAGGCGATACAGGTGCATCAATGTTCAGAACAACAGACTCCTAAACAGCTTCTATCCCCTGGCCATAAGACTATTAAATGGCTAACAACTACACCCTTAGAAAAAAGGGTTCCAAAAGGGTTCTTCGGCTGTTCCCATAGGAGAACACTTTTTTGGTTCCAAGTAGAATAACCCTTTTTGTTTACAGGTAGAACTATTTTGGGTTCCATGTAGAACCCTCTGTGTAAAGGATTCTACATGGAACTCAAAAGGGTTCTACCTGGAACCAAAAAGGGTTCTTCGAAGGGTTCTCCTATGGGGACAGCCGAAGAACCCTTTTAGGTTCTAGATAGCACCTTTTTTCTAAGAGTGTACTGCTGCTAAAATTATTATTGATTAGATTAACAGTACTACATTTACATTTACATTTTAGTCATTTAGCAGACGCTCTTATCCAGAGCGACTTACAGTTAGTGCATACATTATTTTTTATTTTTTCATACCCCCTGTGGGAATCGAACCCACAACCCTGGCGTTGCAAACGCCATGCTCTACCAACTGAGCTACATCCCTGCCGGCCATTCCCTCCCCTACTACCACTACGCTGCTGTTCATTGATTGTCGATTTCCATTACCATTAGTATCTATCTATTTATCCTGATACTGAATTAGAGAACAACATATATTTAGTTTTGCCCATATTAAGTAGAAGTTTTAAATCAACAAGGGCTTTCTGTAATGTAACAAAATCAGATTGGAGCTCTAACATAGCTTGGTCAACAGTTGGTGCAATGGCATACATATAGATATTGTCTGCATACAGATTAATATTGCAGGATTTAATAGATAGACCAATATTATTTATATAAATAGTAAAGAGAACAGGTCCCAAAACCGATCCCTGTGGTACACCTTTCATAATATCGAGGAAACTAGACTTGACATCATCAGTAAGCACACATTGTGTCCTGGCTGTCAGATAGTTCTTAAAGCATTTGCAAGACTCCTGATCCAGGCCCATTTGGAAAAGTCTATAAATAAGGCAGCACAATGATTTTTATGATCTAGGCAATTTAACACAACATGTAAAACATGCATAGTGGCTGAAAGAGTGCTATGTCCAGATCTAATATACAAACAACCTCCAATAGATGGCGCTGTAGCCTGGCAGCGCGCTCTGTATTTGGGCCCACAGTCAGCTTCAGAATGTGCTCAGTCATCATAGCCACTTTTGACGTGAAAAATGAGTGCTGCGAAAATGAGAAAAGTGGACTCTGTGTTTTGTTGTGAAAATACTTCTCAAAGATATCTCTCAGACACTGGAGCTTGTGAGTTCAGAATATACTTTATTACAAAGTAACAAGCCGAGCTGGTCCGCGGAGCAAATGCCAGTCCCAGACTCGGAGCTCTCTTTTTATACAGCTTCATCTTTTCATAACATATAGGAACCCCCTCTTTATCCAAACAGCCAGTCCCAGGCATGTGAATCATTCCCAGCATTGTTCTTGACTTCTTGTCTTAGTCCTTTAAGCTTGATCATTGCCTCAGTGAATGCTCCACCTGGGGCAGTATTGTTGGGAATAAAGGTGCAGCACTCGCTCCCAAACACAACACAGACTCCACCTGTCTCTACTAGGAGCCACTCTAAAGCCTGCCTATTCTGCCAGGTCATCTTACTTGTTGCCTGTACTTGTTCTCCCAGAGCTGTCAATGCTGAGTCAGTATAATTTATGAACCTTTGCTGATTGTAATAAATGTAATTGATCCATTCAAAATTTTTATTGGGAGTTATCCAAACAAATATTGATTCAAATCCTGATGTAATTTCACTTCTAGCTTTCAATTCGTTAGGTTGGCCTATAGAATCTAGCTGTACATTGGGATTGGTTTGATATGTTCTCTTTGATCTTTTTAATTGGGTATCCTGCGCATCAACCTTTAGGGCCTCCCAGTCAGCTATTACAACTTGCTGTATTAGCTGTACTCTGGCACAGAGCCCTTTCCATCCTTTTGGTAATGTTACCCTGAGTTGCCCTTGGCAGATCCAGAAGAAATCTGCCACAGCCAACGACTGATCCTCATAAGGAGCGATCAGCGGTAGTGCCAGTGTCTGATGCATACTTCAGGGGTAACTATCACTTCAGTACTTCACCCTGCTGCATGATAGATTTTCCTTTGGGGGGTATATACGCATTCCAATAGATAATTTTTATCCAGGTGCCATGTAGTTTCACATTTTCCCTTGAATTTTCCCAAATCATGTACCCCGATTGTTCTGTTGTAGCACTCATACTTCTGCCCATAATCTATTTGATATTTCAGTGCTTCCATTTTCCTGGTTTCTATTCTAAAATCTAATTGCTTACACCACTCCCCCCACCCTGTTCGACTATAAAATTGTTTATATTCCGGGTTTCCTAAATATGACAAACATTCTGCTGGACAGTACGGTCTCTCCCAGTCTCTTAGATGACAGAAGTTGTGGTTAAAATCAGCACAGTCCTGGTAGCTGTGGGAATTTGGTACTACTATCAGTTCCTTTAATGGGGAGGGGGTGCATACTAGACACTTTTCTTTATTCAGTTTTAATGTATTATATTGTGCCCACTTAAACCAGTCATTGCCCAGCGCCTCTTTCCATACCCTTTCTTCCACGTCTGTTGGGGCCCTAGTAGGTAAGGGGGCTGGTGTACGTGCCCAAGGAATAATGACTTCAGCATTGCCTCCTGGGAATGTCGTGCTTGTAATTACTACATCATATTGTTTATCTGGGTCTTGGGCTGTTGCTCTTATGTCTATGGTCCACCTGTCTCCTTCTTTTATTATCTTGATATCACAGTTACTGTTGTCCCATGTGGTTTCCCCATAATCCAGGTGATGGGCCCACCCACATAATCCATCATCTGACCCTTGCTCCTTAATAGCGAATGCTTTCTGTATTTCCGTCGTGGTTCTTGTTTGTGCAGGAATGGACATTCTAATCCTGTCTGTTTCTCGTCTTTTTCTTGTTTCTGTGCTTTTCACTATTGCCAGCATGCAATTCTTCTTAGCTGTTTTGGTTTCCAAATTCTGTTAGGGGGACCAGTCAAAGGCAGAGAAATCTGTCCCTCTACTGAGGGAATCAGCCAGAGTACGTAGCTCATCAACAGCATTCCTACTGCCATCCTCCCCCATCCCCTGATTCTAAGCCACCTCCAGCAGGAAGTGGTTATTTTGCTTGAGCTTCCATCCTTTCTCCTTCTTCTTCTGTTCCTGTTTCCTCTTCTTCCCTATCGGGTGTTTCAGCATCCTCAGCTTCATCTCTCGCGGGTAGTGCACCGACTCCTTTCGGGACTCGAGTGCAGTAATTCAGATGGTACCACGTAGTGCTTCCTTCCACCTGTATGGCCGAAGGCGTAACGCAAACCAATTGTATGGACCTTCTCGCCTGGGCTGGTTCCACTTCTTTCGGAAGACCCTGATGTTACACTTGGTCCCCTGGCACCACCGGACCGGACACCTCTGGTCCTGGCTCTGGTTCTCATCTTTTTTCCTGGAGATAAATAGTCTTATGTATAGCAGTTAGTTGTCTCACATATGCTTTGAGTTCCATTTCTAATTGTTCAAGTGAGGGACCTTTTATAGGGTCCTCTCAGAACTGGCACTGGCATGGGTTGACCCGTAAGCATTTCATGCGGGGTTAGGTGCGTGTTTCTGTTATTTTGCATGCGATAGCTCATTAAAGCAAGCGGTAGTGCATCCACCCAGTTAAGCTTTGCACTAGCACAGATTTTATTCAGTTTAGCCTTGAGGGTTCCATTTATTATTTTAACCATCCCTTGCGACTGTGGGTGATACACACATCCCAGTCGTTGTTTTATCCTTAGCTGTTGTAATACTTGTTTTACTGTTTTCTGAATAAATGCCGATCCATTGTCTGAACTGATTTCTGTCGGTATTCCAAACCTGGGTATCACTTCTCTGGTTAGGAATTTGATTACTTTTCCTGATCCTATAATATAATAATAATAATAATATGCCATTTAGCAGACGCTTTTATCCAAAGCGACTTACAGTCATGCGTGCATACATTTTTTTTTTTTTTTGTGTATGGGTGGTCCCGGGGATCGAACCCACTACCTTGGCGTTTCAAGCGCCGTGCTCTACCAGCTGAGCTACAGAGGACCACATCCTAGGTCTGCTGATGGTACTGCTTCTACCCATCTACTGAACCTATCTATAATTACAAGCATGTATCTTTTTCCATTCACTTTCTTAATCATATCCACGTAGTCTATGACCAGGTGTTGAAATGGTCCCTCTGGGACCGGTATGTGACCTATAGGCGTGGTTATGCCCTTGCGCACATTGTTTTGCGCGCAAACTTCACATTTTGCCAATGTATCATCTACCATTGCCTGTAGATATGGTGACCAATATCCTTGCTGTTTGATCTTCCTGATCACTTCCCCACTTGTGCAATGGTCAAAACCATGTGCATCTGTTATTAACAGGTTAAGTAATATGGTGGGTGCTACAATAGTACCCTCATGGGATCTCTATAACCCTGTCACATCTTTCATAGCTCCTCTTTGGTGCCACCTTGTCTGTTCGTAGGGTCCTGCCCTTTCCTGCATTCTAATGATGTAATCTAACTGAGGTGCAGATTCTACAATGACCATTGGTGCTAGCACCGGGATGATGCATTTGAAAGGCCTGTTTAGCAGCTTCATCTGCTGCATTATTGCCCCTGATAACAGTCATGGCTTTTCTTGTGAGCCTGACACTTAACTATAGCCAGCCATGTCGGGTACATTAGTGCTGTCAGAAGTTTCACAATTTGCTTGTGATGTTGTATAGGCGTGCCATCACTTTTCCTGAACCCCCGTTGTTTCCAGACTGCCCCAAACAGGTGACACACACCATGTGCATAGGCTGAATCAGTGTATATGTTAACTGTCTTCCCTTTCCCCAGCATATAGGCCGCAGTAAGTGCTTTAAGTTGAGCCAGTTGGGCTGAACATGGCTGTGGGCAATGTTTTGTCATTACTTCTCTAAATTCCCTTCCTTGTTTCTTCACTACTGCAAATCCAGCCTGATTTCCAGTGTGGTCTTTGTAACAAGACCTGTCTACAAAATAGTCCTCCACATAGCCATTTCCCAGATCGGGCAATGGTGTTGACTCTAAGTGTGGTCTAAGCCGGGTGAATGTCAATGATTCTGCCACACAGTTGTGTGCTAAACCCTCGAATTCTAACATAATTCTTTCTGCCGGGATCACTGTACTACAGCGTTTAATGGAGACATCTGGGTATGTTAATAGGGTCATGTATTCCAAAGTTCTTGCATTGGTAAGCACAAATTGTCCCTGTTCTATTAGCTCCACTATTTTATGATGTGTGTACATTACTATAGGGTAGCCCATAGTAATGGTGGATGCTTTGTCGTATGCATACTGCAGAGCAGCTAGACCCTAATAGCAGGGTGGATATCCCTGCGCCACAGAATCCAGTCTGGTGCTAAAGTATGCAATAGGCTGCTTCCGTCGCCCACTGCAGGACTCCTGCATAAGAACTGATGCTGCATAACGGTCACACCGATTTGCTGCATATAACAGAAACTGCTTTTTGTAGTCCGAGGCTCCTGGAGCCGGGGCAGACTGCATTTCTTGTTTTAACGTTTCAAATGCAGTTAAGGCATCATTCGTCCAATCAAGGTTAGCCCTAAGGTTTAGTTGCCCAGCATTTTTCATAAGTTCTCGTAGAGGGGCTGTTTTGACAGCATATTCCTCTATCCATTCAAAGCTGAATCCTGTCATCCCTAAAAACGTCATCATTTGGGCAACTGTTTGGGGTAGCGGTGTTTTGCTGATGCCTTCTAATTGTCCTGGTGCTATTGCCTTTGTACCATGAGCTACTGTCCGTCAACTTGAGGCTGGCAGTATTGGAGCTTTGTTTTCGATACCTTGTGTCCCCCTTCCGCTAGTTTTGTCAAGACTTTCATGGAATCGGTATGACATTGTTCCAAGGAGGGAGCACAGATTAGTAAAATGGCGGCAGGTAGCTTAGTGGTTAAGAGCGTTGTGCCAGTAACCGAAAGGTTGCTGGTTCTAATCCCTGAGCTGACTAGGTGAATAATCTGTCGATGTGCCCTTGAGCAAGGCACTTAACCCTAATCGCTCTGGGTAAGAGCGTCTGCTAAATGACGTAAATGTAAAATACTTGGCTTCTGGAGGAACATTGGTCAGCAGCGTGTGGGGATTTGGGACTTCAGCAGGCCAGTCTTGCACTATGTCATTTACTGTCCTCAAGTCATGTACCAACCTCCATTTATGTTTGTCTGCTTTAAGGATTGGCAACAGAGGTGTGTTACAGCAACTCTGCGTCTCTATTAGCACCCCTGTTTTTATTAATCCTTCAATTGTCTTGCTTATGCCTTCTTCTGCCTCAGGTTTCATGTGATACTGGGCTTTCCAAGGAGGCTTTGCGTCTGGTTTTGTTCTGAAGTATATGGGACTAGCTGATTCTACCAGTCCCACATCTGTGTCATGCTGTGACCATACCTTGCTAGGTATGTTCTTTTCCATTTCTTGTCTAAGACTCGCCACTGGCGTTATTGCTTCCCCTAGCTGAACTTGTTGCCTAGCTGTAATCTCTACCTCCTGTGGGTCACCGGTCATTACTGTGGTACACAGTATTTTAATGAATGATTTATCCACCGAGTGGTAAATCAAGGGGTTGTCTGTCTTGTCCCATCGACTTGCTTTTGCTCGCTTCATCATGGGACCTAGATCTTTCGCTACAGCTCCTTTATTTACCAATAAGGTAATATGGGGGACAGCACCAGGAATGTTATGCCATCTTGCTATGAAGTCTGAGCCTTCCACGTCTGTTACTTTCATAGCCGCCCCTTGTTTCCCAATGATTATATGTTGGGATATGATAGGGGCTGATTTTCCGTGTGCATCCAGCAACCACAGTTGTTCCAGGAGGGGATCACATTGGGGGTCGTACTGCATTGCGCAGTGGTATTATGATTTTGTATTTTCTGCTTTAGGTATCTGCTCTCTAATAAACCTACCCCATTTTGCCATTGTTTTATCTACTTCTCATTTAATGCCTCCTAGCCAGTACACATTTGCTAGGTTCAACCCTGCTTTATCTATGATCACCCCTTCTGGAGTACAACGAATGTGTATGTCCATTTTACACAAGGCGTCTCTTCCTAATAGGTTGACAGAGGTGTGTTCTGATACTAATATGGGGAGGGTTGCGTAATTGTTGTCAGCTGTTAACCGAACTGGAGCTGATTCCCATTTCCTTGTCGTGGCTGCCACGGATTTGTGGGGCAGTTGCGTCTGCCATGTCCTGGCTATTGGCATCCCCAACAAACTCCAGGAGGCCCCTGCGGACTTCTTGGCCCTTTCTTCTGATTATTCTGTTGGGGTCTTTGTTGTTTATTTTCCCATTGCTGGGGTCGTTGGGTATATACATTCACTACTGGTGGTGTGGGTTGTACTTGGGCAAGTAGCATAGGGGGCGATTGTGGCCCTCCGGAGGAGACCGCGGCCACCAGCCCTACGTCTGGCGTGGGTGTGGTTACTGGAGCTTGAACTTTTTTCTTTCCTTTGTTTGTCTTCCAGCTGGAGTTGTGTCAATTTTCTCTGAATGTCTTTTCCCTGTTCTGTGAGTCTCTGTTTGTCTTTTCTGTATTTTTCCACTGCATGGATTACATGGTCACATAATTCTTTGTGTGACTTTGAGGTTAGTCCCACCACTTCCTCCAGCCTGCTTCTCACCGGCTGGGGCATGGCCACTACCACAGAATTCCGGAACAGGGTCGTCATCAATGGGTCCCCTTCTGGATTCCGTTCTGTCTCCAGCCTCCATCGTTTCAGCTGTCCATGTAGATAGACAGCTGGGCTCTCTGTTTCTCCCATCGCTTCCCCTTTCAGGGACATGGGGTCAATCCTTGCCGGGTATTCCGCTCTCAGGGCCCGCCAAAATCCAGGGCGGTAGGTGTCAAAGTCCACTCCATCCCTCAGCGGATCTCCCACCGCCATTCTCAGGCCGCTGGCACACAGTACATCCTCCATCTTTGCTGTTCCCACCACCCTTGCCAACAGTGCCTTCAGATCCCCCACAGCCAGTAGTTTCCCCATAGTTTCTTCCTCGAAGGTTCTTATCCACTTGCCCACCCTATCATGTATATCTGGCAAGCGGGTGACCAATCCTTTCAGGTCCTGCGATCCCCATGGGACATAATGCCCTTGCGTGCCTCTTATCAAGATTGGACATTGTGCCCTATACTTTTCAGGTTTTTTCAGCGTTCTCCTATTCCGCAACCTTCCCTCTTCTTTCTTTATCATATGGTGTTTCCCTTAAATTAGCTGCTGCCCCTTCTTCTTCCCTTTCTAGCTCTCTGAGGTCCCATTCTCTGGACATACTCTGTTATTTTTCCTTTTTCTCTGTTTCTTTTTCCAGCCCTCTTTTCAGTCTTTTTATTTCTCTGTCCACCAGCTTACTGGTCACATTAATTTCAGTTATCATATCTCCATCCAGGGATTCCTCATCATCTTCCTCATTTACCTGCATTCTCTCCAGGGCTTCTCTTACCCCTTCGTAACAATCAAACCTTTCTGGGTTCATTTCTGTAATCTGCTCAGTCTTTCTTACCCTTTCTACACCCCTTTCTTTTGCTGGAGAAGGCACAGATGGAGTCCCTCTCTCCGCTTCCAGTTCTATTTCTCCTTTTATTTCTACCACTCCAGACACTAGTGGGTACTGTCCGCTGGTGTATGGTGGGGGTCCTATGGACCAGTTCTCTTTATTTCTGTTTGTCTTTTCATCATCCTTTCTCAACATGCTCCTAGCCTTTTGCATACTTTTTAGTAGCCCTTCTCCTTCTGTCTGGAACATTTTTAGCACTTCTCTTTCTCTTTTTTTCTGTCTCTTTTTGTGTTTTTATCCCTTTAGCTTTCTGTAATATCCGTACTGTCCTCTGTTCCCTAGTTTCGTCTTGCTCTGACATTCATTTCCCTACTGTTAGTATGTCCACACTCTTGATTCTCCCAAACAAAATTCAGTTATTGTAAATGTGTGCGTTTGTCTTTCTCGTAACACACTTATCTCTCCTGATTGCCACCACCTTTTTGTAGCCAATCTCAAAAAACGCCTTATCACTTTTAATTTCCTTATTTCTAGACCACTCGGTAGCTTATAGCTTTCTACTCTCATTATTTCAATAGTCATTCGTGCATCTTTCACACTCCTTTTTCCTAGTGCGAGACTGGGCGCGTCCTCCCTACCGGGTCACACTCAAGTGACGGTCCAGGAGAGGTGCGTGTCCCCTTCCCACCCAGAACAGGAGTTCCTTTCACACTTCACACTCCCCCTTCCTAGTGCGAGACTGGGCGCGTCCTCCCTACCGGGTCACACTCAAGTGACGGTCCAGGAGAGGTGCGCGTCCCCTTCCCACCCAGAACAGGAGTTCCTTTCACACTTCACACTCCCTTTGCCTAGTGTGAGACTGGGTGCGTCCTCCCTACCGGGTCACACTCAAGTGACGGTCCCCTTCCCACCCAGAACAAATCCTGTCACAGGTCAAATTTAACAAATTACCACTTGTCAGCTGTTCTGAGAATCTCTACATCAAAGATGACAGCAGACTTTGATGCCCTTGCCAAGAGAGGTGACCAGACCCATTGTTCACATTAAGACTAGAATAACCGTGACTGAGGTAGGCAAGGATTATGCTTTTTCATGTTGATGGTTATGCAGTGAGAATTATCCAGCAATGCACTTGGATACAGGTAATAAATAATCAGTCAGATTTGGGCTGAGGTGATTGGATAACTGTAAATATGGCTCACAATGGAGATGAGAATTGTTCCTTAATATGCTTTCAAAAACAGACTATTCCAAATGAAACGGATGCTCTTACCATATGTTTCACTCAAATGTTAGAATCATTTTCTTTTTACACATCTGCTGTTACATTTTGCGTGTCTCCAGTCATATAATATACAGTGAGGCAGAAAAAGTATTTGATCCCCTGCTGATTTTGTACGTTTGCCCACTGACAAAGACATGATCAGCCTATAATTTTAATGGTAGGTTTATTTGAACAGTGAGAGACAGAATAACAACAAAAAAATCCAGAAAAACGAAAATTGATTTGCATTTTAATGAGGGAAATAAGTATTTGACCCCTCTGCAAAACATGACTTAGTACTTGGTGGCAAAACCCTTGTTGGCAATCACAGAGGTCAGACGTTTCTTGTAGTTGGCCACCAGGTTTGCACACATCTCAGGAGGGATTTTGTTCCACTCCTCTTTGCAGATATTCTCCAAGTCATTAAGGTTTCGAGGCTGATGTTTGGCAACTCGAACCTTCAGCTCCCTCCACAGATTGTCTATGGGATTAAGGTCTGGAGACTGGCTAGGCCACTCCAGGACCTTAATGTGCTTCTTCTTGAGCCACTCCTTTGTTGCCTTGGCCGTGTGTTTTGGGTCATTGTCATGCTGGAATACCTATCCACGACCCATTTTCAATGCCCTGGCGGAGAGAAAGAGGTTCTCACCCAAGATTTGACGGTACATGGCCCCGTCCATCGTCCCTTTGATGCTGTGAAGTTGACCTGTCCCCTTAGCAGAAAAGCACCCCCAAAGCATAATGTTTCCACCTCCATGTTTGACGGTGGGGATGGTGTTCTTGGGGTCATAGGCAGCATTCCTCCTCCTCCAAACACGGCGAATTGAGTTGATGCCAACACTTTCACCCAGTTCTCCTCTGAATCATTCAGATGTTCATTGGCAAACTTCAGACGGCCCTGTATATGTGCTTTCTTGAGCAGGGGGACCTTGCGTGCGCTGCAGGATTTCAGTCCTTCACGGCGTAGTGTGTTACCAATTGTTTTCTTGGTGACTATGGTCCCAGCTGCCTTGAGATCATTGACAAGATCCTCCCATGTAGTTTTGGGCTGATTCCTCACCGTTCTCATGATCATTGCAACTCCACGAGGTGAGAGTTGCATGGAGCCCCAGGCCGAGGGAGATTGACAGTTATTTTGTGTTTCTTCCATTTGCGAATAATCGCACCAACTGTTGTCACCTTCTCTACAAGACCAAGCTGCTTGGCGATGGTCTTGTAGCCCATTCCAGCCTTGTGTAGGTCTACAATCTTGTCCCTGACATCCTTGGCGAGCTCTTTGGTCTTGGCCATGGTGGAGAGTTTGGAATCTGATTGATTGATTGCTTCTGTGGACAGGTGTTGTCAGTAGGTGCTGTAGGTGGGTGTGGTGTGGAATCAGGCGCAGGACGCAGAAGTTAAGTCCAACAAAGACTTTTAGTGGAGCACACAAAAATACAATCCAAACAGCCCGGAGGCGAGAAAATGCGCACACAGGCGTAAACAAACGGGCGCACTAAACATGTGCGAAAATCCTCTCCTAAAAATACAAGGAGGCAAGCTACAAATAGCGCACCGAAACGGGTAGCGCACCAACACGACAATGGGAACAATCACTCACAACACCTGACAAACACAACGAGAACTTATAGGACACTAATGACACTAAACGACAACAGGTGTACAATTCCAGACAAGACCAAACGAACATAGAAACATACAACGGTGGCAGCTAGTATTCCGGAGACGACGAACGCCGAAGCCTGCCCGAGCAAGGAAGAGAGGCAGCCTCGGCCGAAACCGTGACAGTACCCCCCCCCTTGACGCGCGGCTCCAGACGTGCGCCGACTCCGGCCTCGGGGACGACCAGGAGGACGCGGAGAAGGGCGCGTCGGGTGACTACGATGGAATTCCGTCAGGAGAGACGGGTCCAAAATGTCTCCCCTCGGCACCCAGCACCGTTCCTCCGGGCCGTACCCCTCCCACTCCACCAGATATTGGAGACCCCCCATCCGACGTCTCGAATCCAAGATGGACCGCACTGAGTACGCCGGTGCCCCCTCGATGTCCAATGGGGGCGGAGGAGTCTCCCTGATCTCATTTTCTTGGAGTGGGCCAGCTACCACCGGCCTGAGAAGAGACACATGGAACGAGGGGTTAATACTTTTATACTCAACAGGTAGTTGTAATCTGTAACACACCTCGTTTAATCTTCTCAGGACTTTAAATGGCCCCCACAAACCGCCGACCCAGTTTCCGACAGGGCAGGCGGAGGGGCAGGTTTCTGGTAGAGAGCCAGACTCGATCACCAGGTGCGTACACCGGTCCCTCACTGCGGTGGAGATCGGCGCTCGCCTTTTGACGACGGAGGGCCCGCTGCAGGTGGACGTGTGCAGCGTTCCCACGTCTCCTCCGAGCGCCGCACCCACTCATCCACCGCAGGAGCCTCGATCTGGCTCTGCTGCCAAGGTGCCAGAACCGGCTGGTAACCTAACACACATTGGAAAGGGGTTAGGTTAGTGGAGGAATGGCGTAGGGAATTCTGGGCCATTTCTGCCCAGGGAACGTACCGTGCCCACTCCTCCGGCCGGTCCTGGCAGTAAGATCTAAGAAACCTACCCACATCCTGGTTCACACGTTCCACCTGCCCATTACTCTCCGGATGGTAACCCGAGGTGAGGCTCACCGAGACCCCCAACCGCTCCATAAAGGCTCTCCAGACTCTGGAGGTAAATTGGGGACCTCGATCAGACACAATATCCTCGGGTACCCGTAGTGCCGGAAAACATGGGTGAATAGCGCTCGGCGGTCTGTAGGGCCGTAGGGAAGGCCCGGCATAGGAGCAAACGACAGGCCTTAGAGAACTGGTCCACAACGACCAGTATAGTAGTATTCCCCTGTGAGGGAGGAAGGTCAGTGATGAAATCCACCGAGAGGTGAGACCATGGTCGTTGTGGAACGGGCAGGGGTAGTAACTTACCCCTAGGCAGATGTCTAGGCGCCTTACACTGGGCGCACACCGAGCAGGAGGAGACATAAACCCTCACATCCCTCGCCAACGTGGGCCACCAGTACTTAGCACTAAGGCAGTGCACTGTCCGGCCGATACCAGGATGTCCAGAGGAGGGTGACGTGTGAGCCCAATAGATCAATCGATCCCGAACCTCGAGCGGAACGTACTTCCGACCCTCCGGGCATTGAGGTGGACTAGGGTCGGTGCGCAGTGCCCGCTCGAGTTCAGCATCGACCTCCCACACTACCGGTGCCACCAGACAAGACTCCGGCAGTATGGGAGTGGGCTCCACGGACCTCTCCTCCGTGTCATACCGCCGAGACAGCGCGTCTGCCTTACCGTTCTGTGACCCAGGGATGTATGTGATCTTAAATATGAACCGGGTCAAAAACATATTCCACCGCGCCTGGCGAGGGTTCAGTCTCCTAGCTGCCCGGATGTACTCCAGGTTACGGTGGTCCGTCAAAATGAGGAAAGGGTGTTGAGCCCCCTCAAGCCAGTGCCTCCACACCTTTAGGGCCTGTACCACGGCTAACAGCTCCCTGTCCCCTACGTCATAATTTCGCTCTGCCGGACTGAGCTTCTTGGAATAAAAAGCACAGGGGCGGAGTTTAGGTGGCGTGCCGGACCGTTGCGAAAGCACGGCTCCTATACCGGCCTCTGACGCGTCCACCTCTACCTGAAATGGTAAAGAGAGATCCGGATGCGCCAGCACCGGAGCCGAGGTAAACAGGTCCTTCAGCCTCCCAAACGCCCTGTCCGCCTCGGCTGACCACTGCAGACGCACCCGGACCCCCCTTCAAAAGAGACGTTATGGGAGCTGCCACCTGTCCAAAACCCCGGATAAACCTCCGGTAGTAATTCGCAAACCCCAAAAACTGCTGCACCTCCTTCACAGTGGTTGGCATTTGCCAATTACGCACGGCTGACACCCGGTCTACCTCCATCTTCTCCCCTGACGCAGACAACTGATAACCCAAAAAGGAGACCGACTCCTGGAAAAACAGACACTTCTCTGCCTTGACATACAGGTCGTGCTCCAACAGCCTCCGCAACACTCGGCACACCAGTGCCACATGCTCGACTTCGGGTAGACGAGTACACGAGAATGTCATCTATGTACCACGACCACCCCCTGCCCCTGCATGTCCCTGAAGATCTCATCTACGAATGATTGGAAAACTGAAGGAGCGTTCATCAACCCGTATGGCATGACAAGATACTCGTAATGGCCCGAGGTGGTACTAAAGGCTGTCTTCCATTCATCGCCCCCTAATGCGCACCAAGTTGTACGCGCTCCTGAGATCTAATTTAGTGAAGAAACGCGCCCCGTGCAATGACTCCGTCATGGTCGCAATCAGCGGGAGTGGATAACTGTACTTCACCGTGATCTGATTGAGACCACGGTAATCAATGCACGGGCGTAACCCACCGTCCCTTTTTCTTCACAAAAAGAAACTCGAGGACGCAGGGGAAGTGGAGGGCCGTATGTATCCTTGTCTCAGAGATTCGTCTATGTAAGTCTCCATAGCTCTCTTCTCCTCCTGAGACAGAGGATACACATGGCTCCGTGGGAGCGCAGCTCCTGCCTGGAGGTCTATCGCACAATCTCCCTGCCTATGGGGGAGGCAACTGCGTCGCCCTCGACTTACTGAACACAATAGCCAAATCCCCATACTCAGGGGGAACGTGCAATGCGGGCACCTGGTTTGGACTCTCCACCGAGGTAGCCCCTACGGAAACATCTAAACATCGACCCACACACTGGGCAGACCACTCCATCAGAGCCCTCTCCTGCCACGAAATGAACGGGTTATGGGTACTCAACCAGGGCATGCCCAGCACCACCGGATACGCAGGCGAGTCGATCAGAAATAGCTGGATCATCTCCTGATGACCCCCCTGCGCACACATCCTAAGTGGCGCCGTGACCTCACTGATCAAGCCCGATCCCAACGGACGGCTATCTAGGGCATGAACGGGGAAGGGGACGTCAACAGGGAGAAGGGGAATCCCTAAGGCTAAACAAAATTTCTTATCAACAAAATTCCCAGCCGCGCCTGAATCTACCAGCGCCTTATGCTGGGAATGAGGTGCTACCTGTGGAAAACGCACAGGTATACAGAAGTGCGCAACAGAGAGCTCTGGGTGAGTGGGGGCGCCTACTCACCTGGAAGGACTCCCCAGTGCGGGGCCTGTCGTCTTCTCCCCTAGGAGGCCATCCCCAGCACCTAGCCGCGGTGTGTCCTCCCGACCACAGTTGGTGCAGGAGATGGACCCCCTCGTACTCCGACCCCTCCTCTCTCTAGCGCCAGCGCCCCGAGCTCCATGGGGCTCGGCTCGGAGACGCTGGAGGGTGAAATGGACGGACCTCCTCGGGACGTCCGTGGGTAGCCAGCAGGGTGTCCAGCCTGATGGACATGTCGACTAACTGGTCGAAAGAGAGGCTGGTGTCCCGACAGGCCAGCTCCCGACGGACGTCCTCACGTAGACTACAGCGGTAGTGATCGATGAGGGCCCGCTCATTCCACCCTGCATCCGCCGCTAGAGTCACGGAATTCCAACGCGAACTCCTGGGCACTCCTCTTCCCCTGCCGGAGGCAGAACAGACGCTCCCCGCTGCTTTTCCCCTCTGGTGGATGGTCAAACACCGCCCTGAAGCGGCGGGAGAACTCAGCGTAAGTGATGGTGGTCGCGTCTATCCTCCTCCACTCGGCGTTGGCCCATTCTAACGCCTTGCCGGAAAGGCAGGAGATAAGGGCGGACACGCTCTCGTGTCCCGAGGGCGCCGGGTGCACGGTGGCCAGGTAAAGCTCCACCTGGAGAAGGAAGCCCTGACACCCGGCAGCGGTCCCATCGTAGGCCCTCGGGAGCGAGAGTCGAACTCCTCTGGGTTCCGGAGCGAGAATGGGCTGATTTGCTGATGGTGATGGTAGGGACGGTGGCGTTGGGGGTGTTCCTCGGGTCTCCCAGCGTTGGAGCGTGTTGATCACATCCTGCAGGGCGGTCCCGATCCGCAGGATCTGGTCGTTCTGCTCCCGAACCCGATCCTCCAACGTCTCCTGTGCTGCTGCGGCTCCTGCTGATTCCATTCAGAAGGTGAGTGATTCTGTCAGTAGGTGCTGTAGGTGGGTGTGGTGTGGAATCAGGCGCAGGACGCAGAAGTTAAGTCCAACAAAGACTTTTAGTGGAGCACACAAAAATACAATCCAAACAGCCCGGAGGCGAGAAAATGCGCACACAGGCGTAAACAAACGGGCGCACTAAACATGTGCGAAAATCCTCTCCTAAAAATACAAGGAGGCAAGCTACAAATAGCGCACCGAAACGGGTAGCGCACCAACACGACAATGGGAACAATCACTCACAACACCTGACAAACACAACGAGAACTTATAGGACACTAATGACACTAAACGACAACAGGTGTACAATTCCAGACAAGACCAAACGAACATAGAAACATACAACGGTGGCAGCTAATATTCCGGAGACGACGAACGCCGAAGCCTGCCCGAGCAAGGAAGAGAGGCAGCCTCGGCCGAAACCGTGACAGGTGTCTTTTATACAGGTAACAAGTTGAGATTAGGAGCACTCCCTTTAAGAGTGTGCTCCTAATCTCAGCTCGTTACCTGTATAAAAGATACCTGTGAGCCAGAAATCTTTCTGATTGAGAGGGGGTCGAATACTTATTTCCCTCATTAAAATGCAAATCAATTTATAACATTTTTGACATGCGTTTTTCTGGATTTTTTTGTTGTTATTCTGTCTCTCACTGCTCAAATAAACCTACCACTAAAATTATAGACTGATCATTTCTTTGTCAGTGGGCAAACGTACAAAATCAGCAGGGGATCAAATACTTTTTTCCCTCACTGTATATCTATTTTTAAGTTTGCATATTGTGACTGTAAGTTTGATTGTACTTTACAAGGGTAGAGATGCAGGATCTCTGTGTGTGTTTGACTGTGTCTCTGATGTTATAAATTATATCAATTTTGTTCACAAAAAACAACAGTAGAGATGGTACAAGGGTAGAATTGTTCTGCAAGCATATGTACACATACAGTACACCATTAGTTGCGTGTCAATGTGAAAATGAATAAAGGCTTCACATGTTTTGTCACGCATATAGTATGTGGCCCTTCACTTGGTTTCAAAAACTCAATGTGGCCCTTGAGCCAAAAGGTTTTCCCACCCCTGAAATACATCATAGACATAAAATTGTTGAAATTAACATTTAAAAAAAATTGTGGCTGGGTGTACATCATTCTATACAATCAGTTTCGTGTTAAATAAACTCACTCTAGAGAAATTAGATGAATTCTCAGAAACTATTCTTTGAAAAAGGTGGCCATCTGAGGCAAAATGGTTATTAAAAGCACCACAAATATCCATTTAGTCTATTATGGGACCAAAGGCTGTCATACCCTGCAGTGGCAATGAGGGGGTGGAGTTTTGTTTCAACGATTTGACCACTTTCCAGAAGTTATCTGGATTACCACCACTCTCAGATACACAATTCAAGAAGTATGTTGATTTTGCTTTTCCGGAGATAGACATTTATTTCTCAAATGTCTGAAGGAATCAGCCCAGGCTATATTTATTTCCCGTACTTTCTCAGACAATTCATGTGTGAACCAAGGATTAGGTCTGTCCTTTAACCATCGTTTTTTATACGGATCATGCTTATCTGCAACAGCATTAAACAAAGTAAAGAGTCTTAAAATATGTAAAGAGTCTCTGGATCATTAACATATTTTAAAGACGTGCCTTGTAAGAGGCTATATTTGTTGCACCTGTGAGTGAGAATACTGTACCCCCACAGAATACAGTAATATACTGTATTCTAGGAATTCTAGAAACCTTGTCCTGAAACTCTACAGTAATTGACTGTCCAATTGCTGCCAGAGTGGCAGCAAGTCACAAACCTTTAATGGTTGAGTGGCTGGCCATGTCCTTTTGATCTGTTTTGCCCTGTATTCACTGTCAGTGGTATAAAACAGCTTTTAATACAATTCAACAAAAATGTACTGTATTGCTGTTTTGCTGTATACTGTATTTAATTCCGCACACTATGAATGATGGTGCATTGTAGAAACATATTGTGGAGGGGAAAGAATCGCTGGTTCATTAACATATTTTAAGGCGTGCCTTGAAAGTGGCTATATTTGTTCCACCCGTTAGTGAGAGTCCTGTATCAATTTAAGTGATATGTGGTAGTAGTTCCCTAACAATAAAACATTTATATAGGGGATCGATCAAACTGGCAGTGGGTCTTAAACATATAATGGTTGAATATTCAACCATGTCCATCTGTTTTGCCCTGTAATCACAGACAGTTTGGAAGACTTTGTTTAGGCCTCTAGAAGTGCAAGTGATATAAAACACCTAGTATTAATATGCTGTAATAATCAAATGCCTAGCAGCCAACCTGCTTGCTCCAATCCCTTGTAATCAGGGGTTGGAACCGGTTCAGGGAACTGAATCAAAACACAGAAAATAATGAAATTATTCGAGGAACAGAATCAGAACTGGGAACGAAAGTGATCTATACTTTTCTGAAACAGAACCGTTATTTTAAAAGCATGGGAACCGATTAATAACGTTATTTTACATTACAAGCATATCGCAACAAAGGGCCTATGCAAAGCCCTCATTGTGTCACTCAAGGTGTCTGCCTGCCAGCTGGAAATCTTTGCCATTGTGCGTATGTAGACTACCTGCCCCGCCCCCTCCGAAGCATCCCTTACTATAGCCTACTGACGACATTACAAGCGTGATTCAGAAATTAGGGAGAGAGATTTTTAAATAGAGAAGAATGGATTAACTTTTTCAATGCTAGTTAAGGATACTATAGTTATCACATTTCACATTTTGATTTACTAACTACAAAAAGGTAAGACGTGTTTTTAATTCTAGTGCTGCTCTGTACACACAAGATTGTTAGCTCTGGTCCAACGTTAAGCCACATCTCTGAAGTTCAAAGACATTCAAAATTCCTCCATAGAAGCCTAATTCAGATAATGCATGTCATAACAAGATGGCCAGCACTTCAAGCCAAGCCTCCTCCTCCACCCTCTCTCGCTCTCTCCCCACCCGCAAAATTTCAGTCGCATCTTGCGCCATACACTTGTCTGTCCATGGTGACTGGCAGCACAGTGCAGTGTGTGTGTTTGTCTTTCATTATGATTAAACCATGCTGTTACGGCAAAATACTGTTTGCTCTTAATTACTTCCCTATAAAGATGAAATAGCTTACCCACTCCTTAGCAAGCTGCTCTATCCACACTGATTGGTGAAGTGATTTAATGTCGAGCTAAATGTAAAAAGGAACAGAAAATAACGATATAAAGCAGCACTTTTTATTGGTTCGACCAGTTCAGAACTTTATATTGCTGTTCGGAACAATGCAACGGAAAGAAAGAAATATGTTATAAATTAGAATTTGTATTATATGTTACGAATTTGCTAAACGTACAACATGTTATGAATTTGCTAAACGTATGGTATGTTACGAATTCTAGCTAGGTGGCTAACTTTAGCTAGTTTAGGAGTTAGGTCAGGGATGGGCAAACCTTTTGGCTCAAGGGCCACATTGAGTTTTTGAAACCAAGTGAAGGGCCACATAATATATAGTACAACTACTAGTGTACTGTATGTGTACATATGCTTGCAGAACAATTCTATCCTACACATTTTTCACAAAATTGATATAATTTATAACAACACAGACACAGTCAAACACACACACAGATCCTGCATCTCTACCCTTGTAAAGTACAATCAAACTTACAGTCACAATATGCAAACTTTAAAAAATATATATATATTATATGACTAGAGACATGCAAAATGTAACAGCAGGATCTAAAATTTGAGTGAAACATATGGTAAGAGCATCCGTTTCATTTGGAATGGTCTTTTTGAAAGCATATTAAGGAACAATTCTCATCTCCATTGTGAGCCATATTTACAGTTATCCAATCACCTCAGCCCAAATCCGTCTGATTAGTTATTACCTGTATCCAAGTACATTGCTGGATAATTCTCACTGCATAACCATCAACATGAAAAAGCATAATCCTTGCCTACCCCAGTCACGGTTATTCTAGTCTTAATGTGAACAATGGGTCTGGTCACCTCTCTTGGCAAGGGCATCAAAGTCTGCTGTCATCTTTGATGTAGAGATTCTCAGAACAACTGACAAGTGGTCATTTGTTAAATTTGACATGTGACGGGATTTGTTGTAATTCATGACTGAGAACGTTTGTTCACACACATATGTGGACCCGAATAAAACAAGCATCCTTTGGGCGTGATTTTTAAAGTTTGGAAACTTTGTTTCATTCAGTGAGACATATAACTGGTCTATTGTTGCTGTTTTGTAGTTCTCCTTCAAAGTACTGTCACATTGGATGTCGATGAGCTCCAATTGTGTGTCTGGTGGTGCTTTCTCACTGTCGAAAGACAGGGGGCATGATACAAGCTCCAGCTCAGTCTCAATCTTGGTGAAGTCTGAGAAGCGGTGGGAAAACTCAGCATGCAGGTCGATTAAAGTGCTACTGTATGTCTCAGTGCCGCACTGCGATGTGGGCGCGTTAAGTGCGGCCAGTGTAGGAAAATGAATGAGAGACCGGCTGCTCATTTGTCTGGAGAACAACATAAGTTTAGCCTTGAATGCTTTCACGTTGGAACACAGTTCATGCACAAAAACACAATTTCCCTGCAGTTTCACATTTAGATCGTTCAGATGCCCCAATATGTTCACACCGAAAGCAAAGTCGCCCAGCCAGAATGTGTCTTTCAACTCGGAGAAGTCGTCAGCTTTACCAACCGGATCAAGGAACATACCTATCTCCCCGCTCAGTTCCCACACACGGCAAAATACTTTTCCCAGGCTTAGCCAGCGCACATTTGAATAGTACAAGTCCTGGTGCTCTGCCTCTGTGTCATTGAGCAGCTGAATGAACTGACGATGGTTAAGCCCCCTTGCCCATATAAAGTTGAAAAGTTTTACAACACACTTCGACAACATTTTCCAGCTTTAACACACTTTTAGCTATCTTGCTTGAAAAATGACGATTGAGATTATATTCCTTAAAAACGGCAACACTTTATTGGCAAAAGTATTTTGCTGTCCATTCTTCTTTAAACACACTACATTTAGAGCCACTCATTTTCGCAGCACTCATTTTTCACGTCAAGAGTCGTCAAGCAATGAAGTGGCTATGATGACTGAGCGGATTCTGATTCTGACTGTAGGCCCAAATACAGAGCGCGCTGCCAGGCTACAGTGCCATCTATTGGAGGTTGTTTGTATATCATGGAATGAGTAATTTAGGCCAAAAATCGTAACTCAAATATAATAATATTTAATACATTTAAAGAATGTCTCGCGGGCTGGATTGAGTGCCCGGCGGGCCGTACTTTGCCCCCCCCTTGAGTTAGGTTAAAGGGTTAGGGTTAGGGTTAGGAGAAGGGTTAGAAAGGTGTTCTTAATGTTTTGTACACTCAGTGTACAATTGAATATAGGATGACAAATATTTGTTTGCGTTTCTACGTGGAATCTTCCACACACTTTCAATGTATACATAGTTCTGATGTTTATGTTGAAATTAAATGGATGTAACAACCTGTTAGTCAGGTTAAGTCAATGTATTCAAATGTAAGTTTTACCCATATTTCAATGTTTACAACACTGGTTGAAATGAGATGAAAACAGTACCGGTTGATTACTTTTTAAAAATCCAATGTATTTTCCACGTTGATTCCACGTCACAATATGTTGACAAATTACGTTGAAACAACGTTGATTCAACCAATGTCTGCCCAGTGGGTATCCTGTGTCAAGGGGTGCTGAAGGTGGGTGTGGTGCAGGAATCAAGCGCAGGACGCAGAAGCTCAGTCCAAAAGACTTTAGTGAAAATTTCACGTAGTAAATGAGCACAATAATCCCGGAGGCGAAATAACGGCGCACACAGGCGTCAAACAAACGGCGCACTAACATGTGCGAAAACCTCTCCAAACACTGGAGGGAAGTACGTAGCTCAAACACCAAAACAGAAGAGCAATCACACACAAACACAGACACACACAACGAGAACTAAATAGGACACTAACGAGGACTAACTAGACACAGGTGTACAACATCAAGACAAAACCAAACGAACATGAAACATAGATCGGTGGCAGCTAGTACTCCGGGGACGACGACCGCCGAAGCCTGCCCGAACCAGGAGGAGGAGCAGCCTCGGCCGAAACCGTGACAGTACCCCCCCCTTGACGCGCGGCTCCAGCCGTGCGCCGACCCCGGCCTCGGGGACGACCAGGAGGACGTGGAGCAGGGCGCGCGGGATGGTCCCGGTGGAATTCCGACAGGAGAGATGGGTCTAGGATGTCCCTCCGCGGCACCCAGCACCGCTCCTCCGGGCCGTACCCCTCCCACTCCACGAGATACTGGAGACCCCCCATCCGGCGTCTTGAGTCCAAGATGGACCGAACGGTGTACACCGGAGCCCCCTCGATGTCCAGTGGGGGCGGAGGAGTCTCTCCTATCTCACCTTCCTGGAGTGGACCAGCTACCACCGGCCTGAGAAGAGACACATGGAACGAGGGGTTAATATTCTTATATTCAACAGGTAGATGTAACCTATAACACACCTCGTTCAATCTTCTCAGGACTTTAAAAGGCCCCCACAAACCGCCGACCCAGCTTCCGGCAGGGCAGGCGGAGGGGGTAGGTTTCTGGTAGAGAGCCAGACTCGATCTCCGGGTGCGTACACCGGCCCCTCACTGCGGTGGAGATCGGCGCTCGCCTTGTGACGACGGATGGCCCGCTGCAGGTGGACGTGGGCAGCGTTCCACGTCTCCTCCGAGCGCCTCATCCAATCATCCACCGCAGGGGCCTTGATCTGGCTCTGCTGCCAAGGTGCCAGAACCGGCTGGTAACCTAACACACATTGGAAGGGGGTTAGGTTGGTAGAGGAGTGGCGGAGAGAGTTCTGGGCCATCTCGGCCCAGGGAATGTACCGAGCCCACTCCTCAGGCCGGTCCTGGCAATACGACCTCAGAAACCTACCCACATCCTGGTTGACACGTTCTACCTGCCCGTTACTTTCCGGGTGGTACCCTGAGGTAAGGCTAACCGAAACCCCCAAACGCTCCATGAACGCTCTCCATACTCGGGAGGTAAACTGGGGGCCTCGATCAGACACTATATCCTCGGGTACCCCGTAATGCCGGAAGACGTGGGTAAATAGGGCCTCTGCGGTTTGTAGGGCAGTAGGCAGACCCGACATAGGGAGAAGACGACAGGCCTTAGAGAACCGGTCCACAACGACCAGGATGGTGGTATTCCCCTGAGAGAGGGGAAGGTCTGTCACAAAATCCACCGGGAGGTGGGACCATGGTCGTTGTGGAACAGGCAGGGGTTGTAACTTACCCCTGGGCAGGTGTCTGGGCGCCTTACACTGGGCGCACACCGAGCAGAAGGAGACATAAACCCTCACATCCCTGGCTAACGTGGGCCACCAGTATTTAGTGCTAAGACAATGCACTGTCCGGCCAATACCCGGATGTCCAGAGGAGGGTGACGTGTGAGCCCAGTAAATGAGTCGATCCCGAATCTCGAGCGGAACGTACTTCCGACCCTCAGGACACTGTGGAGGGCTGGGGTCGATCGCAACGCTCGCTCGATTTCGGCATCGACCTCCCACACCACCGGTGCCACAAGACAAGACTCCAGTAGTATGGGAGTAGGCTCAACGGACCTCTCCTCCGTGTCATACCGCCGGGACAGCGCATCTGCCTTACCATTCTGGGACCCAGGGATGTACGTGATTTTAAATACGAACCTGGTGAGAAACATACTCCATCGAGCCTGGCGAGGGTTCAGTCTCATCGCTGCCCGGATGTACTCCAGGTTCCGATGGTCAGTCAAAATGAGGAAAGGGTGTTGAGCCCCCTCAAGCCAATGCCTCCACACCTTAAGGGCCTGAACTACAGCTAACAGCTCCCTGTCCCCGACGTCATAATTACGCTCCGCCGGGCTGAGCTTTTTTGAGTAAAAAGCACAGGGGCGGAGTTTAGGTGGCGTGCCGGACCGTTGAGAGAGAACGGCCCCTATACCAGCCTCAGACGCGTCCACCTCAACCTGAAAGGGTAATGTGGGATCCGGATGCGCCAACACCGGAGCCGACGTAAACAGGTCCTTCAGTCTCCTAAAGGCCCTGTCCGCATCAGCTGACCACTGCAAGCGCACCGGACCCCCTTTCAGAAGGGACGTGATGGGAGCTGCTACCTGTCCAAAACCCCGGATAAACCTCCGGTAGTAATTCGCAAAGCCCAAGAACTGCTGCACCTCTTTGACAGTGGTTGGGGTTTGCCAATTACGCACAGCGGACACACGATCCACCTCCATTCTCACCCCTGACGCGGACAACCGATAACCCAAAAAGGAGACCGACTCCTGGAAAAACAGACATTTCTCTGCCTTGACATATAGGTCGTGCTCCAACAGCCTCCTCAATACACGACGCACCAGGGTTATATGCTCGGCTCGGGTAGACGAGTACACCAGAATGTCATCAATGTACACGACCACCCCTTGCCCCTGCATATCCCGGAAAATGTCATCTACGAAGGATTGGAAGACTGATGGAGCATTCATCAACCCATATGGCATGACGAGATACTCGAAATGACCTGACGTGGTACTAAACGCTGTTTTCCATTCGTCGCCCTCCCTAATGCGCACCAAGTTATACGCGCTCCTGAGATCCAGTTTTGTGAATAACCGCGCTCCATGCAATGACTCCGTCATGGTCGCAATCAGAGGGAGTGGATAACTGTATTTCACAGTAATCTGATTGAGACCACGGTAATCAATGCACGGGCGCAACCCTCCATCTTTTTTCTTCACAAAAAAGAAGCTCGAGGAGGCCGGAGGCGAAATTACGGCGCACACAGGCTTCAAACAAACGGCGCACTAACATGTGCGAAAACCTCTCCAAACACTGGAGGGAAGTACGTAGCTCAAACACCAAAACAGAAGAGCAATCACACACAAACACAGACACACACAACGAGAACTAAATAGGACACTAACGAGGACTAACTAGACACAGGTGTACAACATCAAGACAAAATCAAACGAACATGAAACACAGATCGGTGGCAGCTAGTACTCCGGGGACGACGACCGCCGAAGCCTGCCCGAACCAGGAGGAGGAGCAGCCTCGGCCGAAACCGTGACATCCTGTAACATGTCTGTCTATGTCCAAGGTGCTGAACGCTTCTGTGACAACATTGAGGAAATGATTGGTTATAGGCCCTCCTTCCTGGTGAAGTATTGTTGGCTCTACATTACCCCTACTATCTGCACAGTGAGTTTAAACCCAGTCCATTTTTATCATTATTTAATTAATTATTTTTATTTATGGATACAACTGCAATTATGTTTATAAAACTTTCTGCTGTCTATCAAATGTCAAGGCAAGACATAATCAAAACAACAATGAAACAACATATTTCGGACAACTTTTTTTCTCTTCAAGGGAACCTTTGTATTCTCCCTGCTGAAGTACAGCCCTTTGAATTTCAACAACACATATGTGTACCCGTGGTGGGCCTACTGGCTAGGCTGGTTCCTGGCTATGTCCTCCCTCTCTCTCATCCCCATCACCATGGTCTACAAATTGTACCGGGTCAAAGGGACTTTCTGGCAGGTCAGTGGCACTGTATTATGGGAACATTTAAAAGTGTGAATGATTGCATCAAATTAAGATTCTTGTTGTTGCACTTTGTCATATTTACAAAGTCAACAATCTAGGAAGTTTAAATGAAAAAGGCAAAATACAATTCAATTAATCTGATCGGAAAGGCTGGGACCTTTCATCTGGTCCTTTCATCTCTAGCATAGAGTTGCTGAGCTATTCTGAGATTTGTAAGAATACTTTTGCAGCAAATTGATTATACTTATATTGAGACCTCTTTGCTTCCCCAGCGCCTCCAGGCAATCTGTCGGCCAGCAGATGACCTTCCTATGATGAAGGAGGAGATGGCAGGTCTCTATGCTCTAGACCGTGTTACTGACGATGAGAAGACATACAGCAATAATCTATAGACTGACTGACTGTTCTATTACTTTTCGGCCTGGTTTCCCGGACACAGATTAAGCCTAGTCCTGGACAAAACAAATTTGGGGATGGAGACCATGCTTTTTCGTCCAGGACAAGACTTAATCTGTGTCCGGGAAACCAGACCTTTTTTTAGTCTATTCTAGTCTATTTTTGTAACTTAAAATATATATATTAAGGGTTTTGGGGGGCTTTGTGTTTTATATAGTTAATGTAGCTGCTCAGAGTTGTGCTTGAGTAATTGGGGGTTATTGGGTTTGGACTGCAGTATAATGTATAGTGAGTGCAGTATCATATAGTTTTATTTAGCTTAATCAACTTAATATCTATAGCATAATGTGAAAAATCATAGCAACATCTTTTTCTTATATGAATGAAATGATTAGTGGGTTGTAGACCATTCATTAAATAGCTACACCTAGATCGCCTAAACATTTTGGGCCGGTTTCCCAGACACAGATTAAGCCTAATCCTGGACTAAAAAGCATGGTCAATGGAGAATCTCCATTGAGCATGCTTTTTAGTCCAGGACCAGGCTTAATACACTCAGTATACAGTCGTGGTCAAAAGTTTTGAGAATGACACAAGTATTGGTCTTCACAAAGTTCGCTGCTTCAGTGTTATGAGATATTTTTGTCAGATGTTACTATGGTATAATTACAAGCATTCCATAAGTGTCAAAGGCTTTTATTGACAAATACATTAAGTTTATGCAAATAGTCAATATTTGCAGTGTTGACCCTTCTTTTTCAAGACCTCTGCAATCCGCCATGGCATCCTGTCAATTAACTTCTGGGCCACATCCTGACTGATGGCAGCCCATTCTTGCATAATCAATGCTTGGAGTTTGTCAGAATTTGTGGGTTTTTGTTTGTCCACCTGCCTCTTGAGGATCGACCACAAGTTCTCAATGGGATTAGGGTCTGGGGAGATTCCTTGCCATGGACCCAACATTTCGATGTTTTGTTCCCCGAGCCACTTAGTTATCACTTTTGGTTGGGAGAAGTTGCTCTCGGAGGATGTGTTGGTACCATTCTTTATTCATGGCTGTGTTCTTAGGCAAAATTGTGAGTGAGCCCACTCCCTTGGTTGAGAAGCAACCCCACACATGAATGGTCTCAGGATGCTTTACTGTTGGCATGACAAAGGACTGATGGTAGCGCTCACCTTGTCTTCTCCGGACAAGGTGTTTTCCGGATGCCCCAAACAATCAGAAAGGGGATTCATCAGAGAACATGACTTTACCCCAGTCCTCAGCAGTCCAATCCCTGTACCTTTTGCAGAATATCAGTCTGTCCCTGATGTTTTTCCTGGAGAGAAGTGGCTTCTTTGCTGCCCTTCTTGACACCAAGCCATCCTCCAAAAGTCTTCGCCTCACTGTGCGTGCAGATGCACTCACACCTGCCTGCTGCCATTCCTGAGCAAGCTCTGCACTGGTGGTGCCCCGATCCCGCAGCTGAATCAACTTTAGGAGACGGTCCTGGCGCTTGCTGGACTTTCTTGGGCGCCCTGACGCCTTCTTCACAACAATTGAACCTCTCTCCTTGAAGTTCTTGATGATCCGATAAATGGTTGATTTAGGTGCAATCTTACTAGCAGCAATATCCTTGCCTGTGAAGCCCTTTTTGTGCAAAGCAATGATGACGGCACGTGTTTCCTTGCAGGTAACCATGGTTAACAGAGGAAGAACAATGATTTCAAGCACCACCCTCCTTTTAAAGCTTCCAGTCTATTCTAACTCAATCAGCATGACAGAGTGATCTCCAGCCTTGTCCTCGTCAACACTCTCACCTGTGTTAACGAGAGAATCACTAACATGATGTCAGCTGGTCCTTTTGTGGCAGGGCTGAAATGCAGTGGTAATGTTTTTGGGGGATTAAGTTCATTTTCATGGCAAAGAGGGACTTTGCAATTAATTGCAATTCATCTGATCACTCTTCATGACATTCTGGAGTATATGCAAATTGCCATCATCAAAACTGAGGCAGCAGACTTTTTTTTTTTAGGGGGTAGATCAGCTTAATATTGCAGATAGATTGGAACTTCCATCAATGTAATTGTCTGCATCACTTCCAATCCCCCATGTTTTTATATACAGTGGGGAGAACAAGTGTTTGATACACTGCCGATTTTGCATGTTTTCCTACTTACAAAGCATGTAGAGGTCTGTAATTTTTATCATAGGTACACTTCAACTGTGAGAGACGGAATCTAAAACAAAAATCCAGAAAATCACACTGTATAAAAGACACCTGTCCACACACTCAATCAAACAGACTCCAACCTCTCCACAATGGCCAAGACCAGAGAGCTGTGTAAGGACATCAGGGATAAGATTGTAGACCTGCACAAGGCTGGGATGGGCTACAGGACAATAGGCAAGCAGCTTGGTGAGAAGGCAACAACTGTTGGCGCAATTATTAGAAAATGGAAGAAGTTCAAGATGACAGTCAATCACCCTCGGTCTGGGGCTCCATGCAAGATCTCACCTCGTGGGGCATCAATGATCATGAGGAAGGTGAGGGATCAGCCCAGAACTACACGGCAGGACCTGGTCAATGACCTGAAGAGAGCTGGGACCACAGTCTCAAAGAAAACCATTAGTAACACACTACGCCGTCATGGATTGAAATCCTGCAGCGCACGCAAGGTCCCCCTGCTCAAGCCAGCGCATGTCCAGGCCCATCTGAAGTTTGCCAATGACCATCTGGATGATCCAGAGGAGGAATGGGAGAAGGTCATGTGGTCTGATGAGACAAAAATATAGCTTTTTGGTCTAAACTCCACTCGCCGTGTTTGGAGGAAAAAGAAGGATGAGTACAACCCCAAGAACACCATCCCAAACGTGAAGCATGGAGGTGGAAACATCATTCTTTGGGGATGCTTTTCTGCAAAGGGGACAGGATGACTGCACCATATTGAGGGGAGGATGGATGGGGCCATATATCGCGAGACCTTGGCCAACAACCTCCTTCCCTCAGTAAGAGCATTGAAGATGGGTCGTGGCTGGGTCTTCCAGCATGACAATGACCCGAAACACACAGCCAGGGCAACTAAGGAGTGGCTCCGTAAGAAGCATCTCAAGGTCCTGGAGTGGCCTAGCCAGTCTCCAGACCTGAATCCAATAGAAAATCTTTGGGAGGGAGTTGAAAGTCTGTATTGCCCAGCGACAGCCCCGAAACCTGAAGGATCTGGAGAAGGTCTGTATGGAGGAGTGGGCCAGAATCCCTGCTGCAGAGTGTGCAAACCTGGTCAAGACCTACAGGAAACGTATGATCTCTGTAATTGCAAACAAAGGTTTCTGTACCAAATATTAAGTTCTGCTTTTCTGATGTATCAAATACTTATGTCATGCAATAAAATGCAAATTAATTACTTAAAAATCATACAATGTGATTTTCTGGATTTTTTGAAGTGTACCTATGATAAAAATTACAGACCTCTACATGCTCTGTAAGTAGGAAAACCTGCAAAATCGGCAGTGTATCAAATACTTGTTCTCCCCACTGTGTATATATATATATATATATACACATATATACATACATACATACATACACATATATACACACATACATATACATACATACATACATACATATCCTTTAAAAAAAAAAATATTCCCCTTTATTACTTTCCAACCCCACCACCCCTTCCCTAATTGGAGTAAACTAGTGAACAACAATGCTTAGGCCTCTACTTCCAGATTATACTTACTATACATTTTATGGACACAGTCAATTTTACAATATTTATATTTTGTTTGTTTTTTCTCCTGAACTTCTTCTACTCTCAACCTCTCCGATCATTTTCATGATGTCCATCCGGTTTGCTTCTATATGCCATATCTTTCTAACTGTGCTCTTTCACAAAAGCTCCCAACCTACAACCTATATACTTATTATGGACACAGTATGCTTACATTATTGGTTATCTTGTTATTAGTTGTTGTTAGTTGTTATTAGTCCCATCCTTCAACTCCATTCAACACCACCCATCTATCTCTTAACACCATCCATATAGGATTTCTATTTGCCATATATTTTTCAACTGTACTGTGATGTTTTACAAAAGTTCTGAACCTTTCTATTCTCATTGTTTCTACAGATTGTAAATACTTTTTTTTGATAAAAGTATTATTATATTATTGATCGATTGACTATGACTTTTCAGATCACCCAGTAATGCTATCTGCAGGGTTAGCTCCAGGTAAATATTGCAATCCTTTAGCCATTCCTGGACCTGTGTCCAAAAACAAGCTACAAATGGACAGTACCAAAACAAATTATCTAATGATTCTGTCTCTTCGCAGCAAAATCTGCAGAGCTGGGAAGATTGTATCCCCCATATAAATAACATTCTATTGGTAGCAAGAATTTTATATAATACTTTAAATTGACAGATTCTAAGTTTTGAATCCGGTGTCGTTTTGTGTATCAGTTCATAAACACTATGCCATGGGATCGGTACGTCAAAAATCTCTTCCCAACTATTTTGCAATCTATATGGAACGGCTGTCAATCCTTTGGTCCTTAAATGAAACTGGGATACTTTTTTATTTATCACAGTTTTCTTTAACCAATTATGTTCTTTAATACAAGGCCGACAGACAAGTTCCTTACTTTCTCCCCTTCCACTTTCCTCTTCCAATTTTTGCGGTAAGGCTGCAATTATTTGGTTGTAATTTTGGGTAGAGCAGACATTTCCATATGTTTTTGTTAGCTGCATGTGCGACATAACTCCACCAGTCCTACCGATGATATCATTTACGAAGATTATACCTTTTTTAAACATTTTTTGTCAATTAGTATATTTGAGTTTAACCACAATATTTGTTGCATTATTTGTTCTTGTCACGGTCGTCTAAGGAGGAGGACCAAAGCGCAGCGTTGAGGGTGAACATATTTATTAAACGAATGATCACACGATCAAAACAACAGACGATAACGTGATGTCTACGGTTTTACACAAACCAAATACGAACAAAAACCCACAACCACAAAGGGAAAGACACAGTTTAAATATGGCTCCCAATCAGAGACAACCAGCTGACACTCGTTGCCTCTGATTGGGAGTCACTCAGGCCAACATAGATAGACAACGACTTGAACCTAAACAAAATAAACACCCTGGCTCAACATACGAGAGTCCCCAGAGCCAGGGCGTGACAGTTCTGTAGTTTCTGGAGAATTAAATTGAAATTGCAACCAACTTTCTATGGCTTGTTTTAGAAATAGTGATATTTGGGAGATTATTTCCTTTTCATATAACTGAAAGTGAGAGGTTGTAATCTGAATAAAGGGAAAAAGGCCATTCTTGAACATTGGGTGAGACAATCTTACTAATTTGCTAGAGAACCAGTTCGGATTTAAGTATAACTTTTGTATGACTGAAGCTTTTAGTGATAGGTCTAATGCTTTAATATTTAATAATTTCTGTCCTCCGAATTCATATTCATTATATAAATAGGCCCGTTTAATTTTGTCTGGCTTGCCGTTCCAAATAAAATGAAATATTTAGTTCTCATAATTTAAAAAAAAATGTTCGCTAGGCGTAGGCAAGACCATAAGCAAATAGGTAAACTGGGATAATACTAAAGAGTTAATCAGGGTGATTTTCCCACAAATTGACAGGTATTTACCTTTCCATGGTAGCAAGATCTTATCTATTTTTGCTAACTTTCTATTAAAATGTATTGGAGTGAGATCATTTATTTCCTTTGACAGCAGACTTTGTGAAAATTAGTATTTGTGTCATTCTCAAAACTTTTGACCACGACTGTACAGTAGGTCATCAATCCAAGGCTTTGACGTTGACGTTTTATTTTACCGGTGTCACGAACGTTGAGAGATGGGTCGGACCAAGGTGCAGCGTGAAAAGCGTACGTTTATTAATTAAATAAACATTAAACAAAACAAGAAACAACGTAACGTGAAGTCCAAAGGGCTATACACATACCAGCCTAACAGGAACAAGATCCCACAATACACAGTAGGCAATGGGCTACCTAAGTATGATCCCCAATCAGAGACAATGAGCAACAGCTGCCTCTGATTGGGAATCATACCCGGCCAGACATAGAAATAGAATAACTAGAACATAAACATAGAATAAACCACAGATTTCCACACCCTGACTCAACAAACAAGAGTTCTATAGGTCAGGGCGTGACAGTACCCCCCCCCCCCAAAGGTGTGGACTCCGACCGCACAAACCTGACATGACAGGGGAGGGTCCGGGTGTGCTTCCCGCTTCGGTGGCGGCTCCGGCTCCGGGCGTGACGTCTTCTCCCTTACTGCCTCGCGTTGTACCCCTGGACCGGTCTGGACTTCAACGCGGAGCTTCCCCTCTCAGTCCTCCCACGATGCACCGATCCCTGTCTGGACCCTGGTGTGGGAGACCCCGAACCTGGAGAGGGGCTGACGTCTGGACTCGGAGTAGAGCCGCTGACCAGAGCTGAACTGGATCCCGTTGGAGCGGACTGCTCTGGCTCCGGAATGGAGCAGCTGGCCGGTGCTGGACCAGGCACTGGTGGAACGGGCCGGGCCGGACTGGGGACACGCACCACAGGTCTGGTGCGAGGAGCAGGAACGGGCCGGGCCGGACTGGGGACACGCACCACAGGTCTGATGCGAGGAGCAGGAACGGGCCGGGCCGACGCACCACAGGTCTGGTGCGAGGAGCAGGAACGGGCCGGGCCGGACTGGGGACACGCACCACAGGTCTGGTGCGAGGAGCAGGCACGGGCCGGGCCGGACTGGGGACACGCACCACAGGTCTGGTGCGAGGAGCAGGCACGGGCCGGGCCGGACTGGAGACACGCACCACAGGTCTGGTGCGAGGAGCAGGAACGGGCCGTACCGGACTGGGAACACGCACTACTGGCTTGGTGCGGGAAGCAGGTACGGGGCGTACCGGGCTAGCGACACGCACCACTGGTTTGGTACGGGGAGCAGGTACAGACCTTACCGGACTGGGAGCATGCACCACTGGCTTGGTGCGAGGAGCAGGCACGGACCTTACCGGACTGGGAGCACGCACCACTGGCTTGGTGCGAGAAGTAGGCACAGACCTTACCGGACTAGGAGCGCGCACCACTGGCTTAGTGCGAGGAGCAGGCACGGACCTTACCGGACTGGGAGCACGCACCACTGGCTTGGTGCGAGAAGCAGTCCTTTACTCTCCGCGCCCAATCCTCCTCCAGTGAGGACTCCTCTGGAAGCCCCACTGGGTGCAGTGGTCGGGGCTCTTCTCTCTCGATCCCCGACCACCCCTTTTGCCCCCCCAAATTTTTATTTATTGGGGCTGCCTCTCGGGCTTCCTCCTCGGCCGGCGCCGTCGGTGTCGCCGTTGCTCCTCTCCTACCTGGGCTTCCTCCTTCGCCCAGGGTCCTCTATCGGCTACTCTCTCCTTCTCCACCCTCTTCCCTTTCAGGGCCTCCATATGCTTGGCCAGATCCTCTCTTATCTCCCCCCAAGTCATGATCTCTGCTCCTCCACCTGTGTCCAGGGTGTCTGCTGCTCCTGGGCACGCTGCTTGGTCCTCGTTTGGTGGGATCTTCTGTCCCGATCGTTGAGAGACGGGTCAGACCAAGGTGCAGCGTGAAAAGCGTACATGTTTATTAACTAAATAAACATACAACAAAACAAGAAACAACGTAACGTTGCCTACCTTAGTCCACAACTAAGGTAGGCAACCAGGCTACCTAAGTATGATCCCCAATCAGAGACAACGAGCGACAGCTGTTTCTGATTGGGAATCACACCCGGCCAAACATAGAAACACAACCTAGATCTACCACCTAGAAATACACTAACATAGATCTCAACAGAAAACTCACACCCTGACCCAACCAACGAGAGTTCTCTCGATCAGGGCGTGACAACCGGATAAATTGACATGCAATCAAATCATCCCATTTGTAATGAACTATTCTTATTTGAACAACCAAAATGAACAACCTCAGGATCTAATTCTAAACAATAATGTTATAAACCGCTGTGCGTGATTTGGTCACGAAAGATTATGCATTACATTGCAGTCTACTGATAAACTTCAAATCCATTTCTGATGTCTGTATCATGTTATATCTTGGTGAACTGTTGGTCTTGCAAGTCAAATCTACCACAGCAGGGGTTTTGATGTATTTTTTGAAAGTCAACAAGTACACCTGGAACATTGTATATACAGGTAACTGCCAAAAGAAAGGAAACACTTGAGTAAATGTGGGATACAAAGTATATTGAAAGCAGTTGCTTCCACACAGGTGTGGTTCTTGAGTTAATTAAGCAATTAAAACATCCCATCATTCTTAGGGTCATGTATAAAAATGCCCAGTTGCCCATTATTCTGGCTACCATGGCTAGAAGAAGAGATCTCAGTGACATTGAAAGAGGGGTCGCAAAGGAGCAAAGGGGGGTTTAACCCAATTGAACACTTATGGGAGATTCTGGAGCGGCACCTGAGACAACATTTTCCATCACCATCAACAAAGTACTAAATTATGAGATTTCTTGTAGAAGAATGGTGTTGCATCCCTCCAATAGAGTTCCAGACACTTGTAGAATCTATGCCGAGGCACATTGACACTGTTCTGGTGGCTCAACGCCCTATTAAGACACTTTATGTTGGTGTTTCCTTTATTTTGGCAGTTACCTATATGTCATTATATCAACTTATGTGGAAATGTTCTATTTGAACTAATACTGTTTTATAAGATACTTTTGTTAACCTTTATGTAGTAAAACACTTTAAACCGAACACTGCTCATTCTTACTCCTTACTGGTGGGATGTAGGCCTATGTATTATATAGCCTACAATATATGATACAGACCAGAGTTGGGGTCAATTCGAATTGAAGTCTGTCAATTGAGGAAGGGATTTGAATTGAAAATCCCAAAATTGAAAAGAGTTTGACATACATGTAAATACACTACATGACCAAAAGTATGTGGATACCTGCTCGTCGAACATCTCATTCCAAAATCATGGTCATTAATATGGAGTTGGTCCCCCCTTTGCTGCTATAACAGCCTCCACTCTTCAGGGAAGGCTTTCCACTAGATGTTGGAACATTGTTGCGGGGACTTGCTTCTATTCAGCCAGAAGAGCATTAGTGAGGTCGTGCACTGATGTTAGGCGATTAGGCATGGCTCGCAGTCGGTGTTCCAATTCATCCCAAAGGTGTTCGATGGGGTTGAGGTAAGGGCTCAGCTCAGGCCGTCAAGTTCTTCTACACCGATCTCGACAAACCATTTCTGTATGGACCTCGCCCGAACCATGAACAGCCCCAGACCATTAGTCCTCCTCCACCAAACTTTACAGTTGGCACTATGCATTGGGGCAGGTAACGTTCTACTGGCATCCGCCAAACACAGATTAGTCCGCCAGACTGCCAGATGGTGAAGCCGACGCTTGGCATTGCGCATGGTGATCTTAGGCTTGTGTGCGACTGCTTGGCCATGGAAACCCATGTCATGAAGCTCAGACGAACAGTTGTTGTGCTGACATTGCTTCCAGAGGCAGTTTGGAACTCGGTAGTGAGTGTTGCAACCGAGGACAGATGATTTTTACGCGCTTCAGCACTCGGCGGTCCCGCTCTGTGAGCTTGTGTGGCCTACCATTTTGCGGCTGAGCCGTTGTTGCTCCTAGACGTTTCCACTTCACAATAACAGCACTTACAGTTGACCGGGGCAGCTCTAGCAGAGCAGAAATTTGACGAACTGACTTGTTGGGAAGGTGGCATCCTATGACGGTGCCACGTTGAAAGTCACTGAGCTCTTCAATAAGGCCATTCTACTGCCAATGTTTGTCTATGGAGATTGCATGGCTGTGTGCTCAATGCTATACACCTGTCAGCAACGGGAGTGGCTGAAATAGCCTAATTCACTCATTTGAAGGGCTGTCCACATACTTTTGCATATATAGTCTAGCTTCTCCTTTTCAGCTTTGAAATTTCAGTTTGCTTCCTGAATCGACTGCCTTCAGTTCGAGTCAACCCCATTTACCCCAACTCTGAACCAGACCTCTGATCCAGGCTTAAAGAGGACAAAGGTAAACGTTTCATAACACATCTGTTTGGTCTGGTGGAGTGAGTTTGGTGTAACAGTGATGCACCGCTATATCTCTCAGAGAACAGCTAAGGTCAGCAATTCAGAATCTATGCTTAATTGAAATGACAAGTAAATCCTCCTTTATTCCAATGATAATGGTCAGTAGTTTTAGTATCTGGCACATAACACACTTTATCAGAAAATAGCTTTACAGGACTAAGATTTCACAAGCTGGAAGCTTTAACAGTCAACGAGTCAAATCTACATTCATTAATTTGGAAACAGATCTAACGAATTCAATCAAATGGATTATGTTCTTTCCCCCTATTATACTAAAATACTTCTGCTTCAAAATGATAGATAGTTATCATAATGCCTACTCTTATTTCTATCAATGATCTATGTACTTTCTCCCACCCCTCACGTACGTCTACGTTTTTGGGTGTGCAAGTCAGCACCTATTATTTTATCCAATCCCTCGTAATAAATTACACTCACATAAAATGTATTATATTCTAATATATTCACATCAACCAAACCATTCATGTTTCTAATTAATGCATAGACGTCATATGATCACACCGGTACACGTGACCTTTTCCTCCAACAGGATTTCTCATACCCCTCCTAGTAATGTGAATGTTCCACTCAGTTGGTAAATGTACAGTGGGGAAATAAAGTATTTAGTTCTCCCACTTAAAAATACGAGAGAGGCCTGTAATTTTCATTATAGGTGTCACGGTGCTGTGTAGGTGTGGTGTAGAATCAGGCGCAGGCAGCAGAGGATAAGTCCAACAAGACTTTACTGAAGCACAAAAATATATCCAAAACAGCCCGGAGGCAAAAGGACGCACACAGGCGTAAATGCGAGCGCACACACAGGTGCGTAAACTCTCCTAAACACACAAGGAGGCAACGAAGGAAAATAGCGTACCGACACGGGTAGCGCAACCACGACATGAACAATTACACACAACACTAACCTAACAACAAGGAAACTAAATAGGGTGCTAAATGAGACCTAACACAAAACAGGTGTGACTAACAGACAAAACCAAACAAACAAGAAACATAGAGCGGTGGCAGCTAGAACTCCGGAGACGACCATCGGCGAAACCTGCCCGAACAAGGAGGAGGAGCCGCCTCGGCCGAAACCGTGACAGTACCCCCCCGGCTGACAGCCGCGCGCCGCCTCCGGCCTCGGGGACGACCAGGGGGACGCGGAGCAGGGCGCGCAGGATGACCACGATGGAATTCGGTCATCAGGGACGGATCCAGAATGTCCCTCCTTGGCACCCAGCACCGCTTCTCCGGACCGTACCCCTCCCACTCCACGAGATATTGGAGACCCCCCATCCGGCGTCTCGAATCCAGGATGGTCCGAACCGTGTACGCCGGAGCCCCCTCGATGTCCAACGGGGGCGGAGGAGTCTCCTCGATCTCAAAGTCCTGGAGTGGACCAGCTACCACCGGCCTGAGGAGAGACACATGGAACGAGGGGTTAATATTCTTGTAATCAATAGGTAGTTCTAACCTGTAACTCACCTCGTTCAATCTCCTCAGGACTTTAAAAGGCCCCACAAACCGCCGACCCAGCTTCCGGCAGGGCAGGCGGAGGGGCAGGTTTCTGGTTGAGAGCCAGACTCGATCTCCAGGTGCGTACACTGGCCCCTCACTGCGGTGTAGGTCGGCGCTCGTCTTCTGTCGACGATGGCACGCTGCAGATGGACGTGTGCAGCGTCCCCACGTCTCCTCCGAGCGCCGCACCCACTCATCCACAGCGGAGGCCTCGATCTGGCTCTCATGCCACGGTGCCAGAACCGGCTGGTACCCTAATACACACTGGAAAGGGGTTAGTTGGGTGGAGGAGTGGCGGAGAGAGTTCTGTGCCATCTCGGCCCAGGGCACATATCTCGCCCACTCCTCCGGCCGGCCCTGGCAATATGACCTCAGAAACCTACCTACATCCTGGTTGACTCGTTCAACCTGCCCATTACTCTCCGGGTGGTAACCCGAGGTAAGGCTCACCGAGACCCCCAAACGTTCCATAAATGCTCTCCAGACTCTGGAGGTAAACTGGGGGCCTCGATCGGACACTATATCCTCGGGCACCCCGTAATGCCGGAAGACGTGAGTAAATAGAGCCTCAGCGGTCTGTAGGGCCGTAGGAAGACCCGGCATGGGAAGGAGACGACAGGCCTTCGAGAACCGATCCACAACGACCAGGATGGTGGTATTCCCCTGTGAGGAGGGGAAGATCGGTAACAAAATCCACCGAGAGGTGAGACCAGGGTCGTTGTGGAACGGGCAGGGGCTGTAATTTACCCCTGGGCAAGTGTCTGGGCGCCTTACACTGGGCACACACTGAGCAGGAGGAGACATAAACCCTCACATCCCTAGCTAACGTTGGCCACCAGTACTTCCCGTACTAAGGCAGTGCACCGTCCGGCCAATACCCGGATGTCCAGAGGAGGGGGACGTGTGAGCCCAATAAATCAGCCGATCCCGGACCTCGAGCGGAACGTACACCCGACCCACCGGACACTGTGGAGGACTAGGCTCGGTGCGCAACGCCCGCTCGATCTCCGCATCGACCTCCCACACCACCGGTGCCACCAGACAAGACTCCCGGTAGTATGGGAATGGACTCCACGCACCTCTCCTCCGTGTCATACCGACGGGACAGAGCATCTGCCTTCCCGTTCTGGGACCCAGGGATGTAAGTGATCTTGAACACAAACCGGGCAGAAACATGGTCCATCGAGCCTGGCGAGGATTCAGTCTCCTAGCTGCCCGAATGTATTCCAGGTTACGATGGTCGGTCAGAACGAGGAAAGGGTGCTGAGCCCCCTCAAGCCAATGCCTCCACACCTTTAGGGCCTGTACTACGGCTAACAGCTCCCTGTCCCCTACGTCATAATTCCGCTCCGCGGACTGAGCTTCTTAGAATAAAAAGCACAGGGGCGGAGCTTAGGTGGTGTACCGGATCGTTGAGAAAGAACTGCCCCGATACCGGCCTCAGACGCGTCCACCTCAACTTGGAAGGGTAAAGTGGGATCCGGGTGCGCCAACACCGGCGCCGAGGTAAACAGGTCCTTCAGTCTCCCAAAGGCCCTGTCCGCCTCAGCTGACCACTGCAAGCGCACCGAACCCCCTTCAGAAGAGACGTTATGGGAGCTGCCACCTGTCCAAAACCCCGGATAAACCTCCGGTAGTAATTCGCAAAACCCAAGAACCGCTGCACCTCTTTAACCGTAGTTGGGGTTTGCCAATTACGCACGGCGGACACTCGGTCCACCTCCATTCTCACCCCTGACGCAGACAACTGGTAACCCAAAAAGGAAACTGACTCCTGGAAGAACAGACATTTCTCAGCTTTGACATACAGGTCATGCTCCAACAGTCTCCTCAATACCCTGCGCACCAGGGCTACATGCTCGGCCCGAGTAGCACTGTACACAAGAATATCATCTATGTACACCACTACTCCCTGCGCCTGCATGTCCCGGAAAAGTTTGTCTACAAACGATTGGAAGACTGATGGAGCATTCATTAACCCATATGGCATGACGAGATACTCGTAATGGCCGGAGGTAGTACTAAATGCTGTCTTCCACTCATCGCCCTCCCTAATGCGCACCAAGTTATATGCGCTCCTGAGATCCAATTTTGTGAAGAACCTTGCCCCGTGTAAGGACTCCGTCATGGTCCCAATCAGAGGAAGTGGATAGCTGTACTTCACCGTCACCTGATTGAGACCGCGGTAATCAATACACGGACGCAAACCTCCATCCTTTTTCTTCACAAAAAGAAGCTCGAGGACGCGGGAGAAGTGGAGGCCCGTATGTATCCCTGTCTCAGAGACTCGGCAATGTAAGTCTCCATTGCCCTTTTCTCCTCCTGTGACAAAGGATACACATGGCTCCGCGGAAGCGCTGCTCCTGTCTGGAGGTCTATCGCACAATCCCCCTTGTCTATGAGGTGGCAACTGTGCCGCTCTGGTCTTACTGAACACGAGCGCCAAATCCTCATACTCAGGAGGAATGTGCAGTGCTGGCATCTGGTTCGGACTCTCCACCGAGGTCGCCCCTACGGAAACACCCAGACATAACCCCTCACACTGAGCAGACCACCCTTTAAGAGCCTTCTCTCGCCACGAAATAGTAGGATCATGGGTCATCAACCAGGGAAGCCCCAGTACCACCGGATACGCAGGAGAGTCGATCAGATAGAGTTGAATCGTCTCCTCATGACCCCCCTGCGTCATCATCCTAAGTGGCGCTGTGACCTCCCCAATCAACCCAGATCCTAACGGACGACTATCTAGGGCATGTACAGGAAAGGGTTTTTCGACTGGAAGGAGGGGAATCCCTAACTTAACACAGAATCTCCGATCTACAAAATTCCCAGCTGCGCCTGAATCGACTAGCGCCTTATGCTGGGACCGAGGTGCAACCTGTGGGAAACAAACAGGTAAGGTAATGTGTCCGACAGAAAGCTCTGGGTAAGTAGGGCGCCTACTCACCTGGGTGGACTCCCCACTGTATGACCTGCTCTCTCCCTCACCAGGGGACCCTCCCCAGCACCTAGCCGCGGTGTGCCCTCCGCGCCCACACTTGGTGCAGGAGACTGCCCCCCTCGGGCTCCTACCTCTACTCCCTCTAGCGCCAGCACCTCCAAGCTCCATCGGACACTGCTCGGAGGCGCTGGAGGGTGGAATGGGAGGCCCCCACCTGGGACGTCCGCGGGTCGCCAGCAGGTTGTCCAGTCGAATGGCCATGTCCACCAGCTGGTCAAATGTTAGTGTAGTGTCCCTGCAGGCTAACTCCCTGCGGACGTCCTCCCGAAGGCTACATCTGAAGTGGTCTATGAGGGCCCTCTCATTCCACCCCGCATCAGCCGCTAGAGTCCGGAACTCCAGCGCAAACGCCTGAGCGCTCCTCATCCCCTGTCGGAGGTGGAATAGACGTTCCCCCGCCGCTCTCCCCTCTGGTGGATGGTCGAAGACCGCACGGAAGCGACGGGAGAACTCCGCATAGGTGACTGTGGCGGCGTCTATTCCCCTCCATTCGGCGTTGGCCCACTCCAACGCCTTGCCGGTGAGACAGGAGATGAGGGCGGAAACGCTCTCGTATCCCGAGGGCGCCGGGTGTATGGTGGCAATGTAGAGCTCCACCTGTAAGAGGAACCCCTGACACCCGGCAGCGGTGCCGTCGTACGCCCTCGGGAGCGAGAGCCGAATCCCACTGGGTTCCGGTCGATGGGACGGGCTGGCTGTCCGGTGGTGATGGTGCGATAGGTGGGGCTGTGGGAACCCCGCTGGTCTCCCATCGACGAAGGGTGTCCATGACGCCCTCCAAGGCGTGCCCGATTCGGTTGATCCGGTGCTCTTGACCAAGGAGACGCTCCTCCATGGGGTCGACGGGTGCTCCTGCTGATTCCATGTCAGGGTGTGTAATTCTGTCACGGTGCTGTGTAGGTGTGGTGTAGAATCAGGCGCAGGCAGCAGAGGATAAGTCCAACAAGACTTTACTGAAGCACAAAAATATATCCAAAACAGCCCGGAGGCAAAAGGACGCACACAGGCGTAAATGCGAGCGCACACACAGGTGCGTAAACTCTCCTAAACACACAAGGAGGCAACGAAGGAAAATAGCGTACCGACACGGGTAGCGCAACCACGACATGAACAATTACACACAACACTAACCTAACAACAAGGAAACTAAATAGGGTGCTAAATGAGACCTAACACAAAACAGGTGTGACTAACAGACAAAACCAAACAAACAAGAAACATAGAGCGGTGGCAGCTAGAACTCCGGAGACGACGACCGGCGAAACCTGCCCGAACAAGGAGGAGGAGCCGCCTCGGCCGAAACCGTGACAATAGGTACACGTCAACTATGACAGACAAATTGAGATTTTTTTTCTCCAGAAAATCACATTGTAGGATTTTTAATGAATTTATTTGCAAATTATGGTGGAAAATAAGTATTTGGTCACCTACAAACAAGCAAGAATTCTGGCTCTCACAGACCTGTAACTTCTTCTTTAAGAGGCTCCTCTGTCATCCACTCGTTACCTGTATTAATGGCACCTGTTTGAACTTGTTATCAGTATAAAAGACACCTGTCCACAACCTCAAACAGTCACACTCCAAACTCCACTATGGCCAAGACCAAAGAGCTGTCAAAGGACACCAGAAACAAAATTGTAGACCTGCACCAGGCTGGGAAGACTGAATCTGCAATAGGTAAGCAGCTTGGTTTGAAGAAATCAACTGTGGGAGCAATTATTAGGAAATGGAAGACATACAAGACCACTGATAATCTCCCTCGATCTGGGGCTCCACGCAAGATCTCACCCCGTGGGGTCAAAATGATCACAAGAACGGTGAGCAAAAATCCCAGAACCACATGTGGGGACCTAGTGAATGACCTGCAGAGAGCTGGGACCAAAGTAACAAAGCCTACCATCAGTAACACACTACGCCGCCAGGGACTCAAATCCTGCAGTGCCAGACGTGTCCCCCTGCTTAAGCCAGTACATGTCCAGGCCCGTCTGAAGTTTGCTAGAGTGCATTTGGATGATCCAGAAGAGGATTGGGAGAATGTCATATGGTCAGATGAAACCAAAATAGAACTTTTTGGTAAAAACTCAACTCGTCGTGTTTGGAGGACAAAGAATGCTGAGTTGCATCCAAAGAACACCATACCTACTGTGAAGCATGGGGGTGGAAACATCATGCTTTGGGGCTGTTTTTCTGCAAAGGGACCAGGACGACTGATCCGTGTAAAGGAAAGAATGAATGGGGCCATGTATCGTGAGATTTTGAGTGAAAACCTCCTTCCATCAGCAAGGGCATTGAAGATGAAACGTGGCTGGGTCTTTCAGCATGACAATGATCCCAAACACATCGCCCGGGCAACGAAGGAGTGGCTTCGTAAGAAGCATTTCAAGGTCCTGGAGTGGCCTAGCCAGTCTCCAGATCTCAACCCCATAGAAAATCTTTGGAGGGAGTTGAAAGTCTGTGTTGCCCAGCGACAGCCCCAAAACATCACTGCTCTAGAGGAGATCTGCATGGAGGAATGGGCCAAAATACCAGCAACAGTGTGTGAAAACCTTGTGAAGACTTACAGAAAACGTTTGACCTGTGTCATTGCCAACAAAGGGTATATAACAAAGTATTGAGAAACTTTTGTTATTGACCAAATACTTATTTTTCACCATAATTTGCAAATATATTCATTAAAAATCCTACAATGTGATTTTCTGGAGAAAAATAATCTCATTTTGTCATAGTTGACTATGATGAAAATACAGGCCTCTCTAATCTTTTTAAGTGGGAGAACTTGCACAAATGGTGGCTGACTAAATAATTTTTTTCCCCACTGTAATCCTAAATTGGCAGATTTCCAAGGTTGTGTAAGGGACCTTTTAGATGTTACAAAACATTTCAGTGAATTTGGTCCTTTGTCAAATTGGCACGCAAGTTTGGCATCCTATGCAATAAACAGTGGGAGGCAGTAAATTATAAGTCAAACCCTGCAATTTTTTCTTGAGCGGATGGTCGGGGGGCCGGAACATAATTACAAATAATTTGTAGACTGCAAGAAGCCCAACCAGATATAATATTTGACTAAAACATAATAATTTCAAACCTTGATTACATTTGTATACGATCATGTCTCGCTATTATGCGTGGGAAAATCAATTGGAGCTGATTTCCTGGTGTTTTTTGTCTTTTTTTGTCCAACAATGAAAATTCTAAAAGAAATATACAGCTCTGGAAAAAATTAAGAGACCACTGCAAATCTTTCTTAAATCAGCATCTCTACATGTATGACAGCCATTCCATTCCAGTGTCTGTTGAATTCCAACACAGGCACACCTCATTCTACTGAATTAGGTACTGATTAGGTGATCACATGAACCAAATCTTATTTAACAAGGAAAAGTATAAAATCCACTGCTGTGGTCATCACTATCCTCTTGCAATAGGACCAGCTGGATGGCAAAAACAGTGCTAATAGTACCTCAAAAGTAATATTAATCAAAAAATAACTATTGACCATGAAAAAAGAGTTGAAAATAAAAGTTTTGAGTGAGGAAAATAAGGGTTCAATTCTGTCTTTACTGGCAGAGCGATACAGTGAGCGTCAGGTTGCTTCCATCCTTAAAATTTCAAAGACGGCGGTTCATAAGAACAAGGTCAAGCAGCAGACATTGGGGACAACAAAGCTACAGACCGGCAGAGGGCGAAAACGACTCTCTACTGACCGGGATGACCGCCAACTCATTCGAATGTCACTCAACAACCATAGGATGACATCAAGTGACCTACAAAAAGAATAGCAAACGGCAGCTGGGGTGAAGTGCACGGCGAGGACGGTTCGAAACAGGCTCCTAGGGGCAGGGCTGAAGTCGTGCAAAGCTAGAAAAAAGCCCTTCATCAATGAGAAGCAAAGAAGAGCCAGGCTGAGGTTTGCAAAAGACCATTAGGATTGGCACAGTGGTCTAAGGCACTGCATCGCAGTGCTAGCTGTGCCACTAGAGATCCTGGTTTGAATCCAGGCTCTGTCGTAGCCGGCCGCGACCGGGAGACCCATGGGGCGGTGCACAATTGGTCCAGGGTAGGGGTGGGAATGGCCGGCAGGGATGTAGCTCAGTTGGTAGAGCATGGTGTTTGCAACGGCAGGGTTGTGGGTTCGATTCCCACGGGGGGCCAGTATGAAAAATAAAAATTAATAATGTATGTACTCACTAACTGTAAGCCGCTCTGGATAAGAGTGTCTGCTAAATGACTAAAATGTAAATGTAAAAAATTACGCCGTAGAGGACTGGAGTAAGGTCATCTTGTCTGATGAGTCCAATTTTCAGCTTTGCCCAACACCTGGTTGTCTAATGGTTAGACTGAGACCTGGAGAGGCCTACAAGCCACAGTGTCTCGCACCCACTGTGAAATTTCGTGGAGGATCGGTGATGATCTGGGGGTGCTTCAGCAATGCTGGAATCGGGCAGATTTGTCTTTGTGAAGGACGCATGAATCAAGCCACGTACAAGGTTGTCCTGGAAGAAAACTTGCTTCCTTTTGCACTGACATTGTTCCCCAACTCTGAGGATTGGTTTTTCCAGCAGGACAATGTGCCATGCCACACAGCCAGGTCAATCAAGGTGTGGATGGAGGACCACCAGATCAAGACCCTGTCATGGCCAGCCCAATCTCCAGACCTGAACCCCATTGAAAACTTCTGGAATGTGATCAAGAGGAAGACATCAAACAAAGCCGAGCTGCTTGAATTTTTGAGCCAGGAGTGGCATAAAGTCACCCAACATCAATGTGAAAGACTGGTGGAGAGCATGCCAAGACGCATTAAAGCTGTGATTGAAAATCAGGGTTATTCCACCAAATATTGATTTCTGAACTCTTCCTTAGTTAAAACATTAGTATTGTCTTGTTTAAAAATGAACATGAATTTATTTTCTTTGCATTATTCGAGGTCTGACAACACTGCATATTTTTTTGTTATTTTGACCAGTTGTCATTTTCTGCAAATAAATGCTCTAAATGACAATATTTTTATTTGGAATTTGGGAGAAATGTTGTCAGTAGTTTATAGAATAAAACCAAAATGTTAATTTCACCCAGACACATACCTATAAATAATAAAACCAGAGAAACTTATATTTTTGCAGTGGTCTCTTAATTTTTTCCAGAGCTGTATATAAATAAATACAATTATGTATTTGCACAGAAAACTTGGGTGGCCAAATTTTAAAAAACGCCACTTGGGGAACCCTGCCTTAAACTATAGGGAGATTACCAAACATTCTAACCAAAACATCTTATCTGTGTCCACAACAGAGCTGGCTATTTCTTATGTCACATAACCGTCCTATGAAATGGAAGGCCTACAGTATGCTTTGTTGTTTGTCTCCCTCCAGAGGTAGTCTGTTCAAGTTATAGGATGAGACTTATCTGCAAGCATCAGATAAGAAACACCAGACATATTTAGGGGTTCTCAGCAAAGCTGTGAAACCTACTGTTATTCTTAGATTTTCTTTTTCTTGACATGGTCAAATAACTCAAACATAGATTGCTAACTTTTTTTCTAATTTTGCACACAGAAACTAGAGGCCATGAGTAACTTGTTCAAAAAGAATGCCACTGATTGGCCTATAGGTGGCGCTGTTAAAAGCAGTCTCACATCCTCATATCCACCGCCCCGTTCGACCTAGAGACTTTGTATGTAGGTCTCTTTCCTCATGCCGAACAAATTTGCCTCAATTTGATTGGTTAAGACGTGGCTGACTTACTGATAAATCAGGAAATCCGATTTCACGTGTCCATTTAAATCCTTTGTAGATCCACTTCACAATGGCCTATAAACTTCAAACGTTTTAGGGTCATCAAAGACATTACCATGATGAACCATGTTGTTTGGCATTGAAATCTTTAAAAATGTGTAAACTATTAACCATTCACTTTTTTGAATTTGTAATGCTAGTGCTTAAAACAATCATAAAAAATCTTCTTCTGATAGACTAAAAGTCAGATTCACAATAGTCCCTAAAGAGTTTGAGAAAAGAACTTTGATGCATTAAAAGATGGCCACATAGATGCATATTAGCACGTCTGCAAAAAAAATACATAATTCTTCCTCATGAACTATAGGACCAAATTACACCAAATTTGGAATGTAGGCTCATGGTACATGTCTTAACTTGGTTTGAGAAAAGATGGCTGAGTTATTGACAAATCAAAAATCAGATTTTATGTGTCCATTAAAACCACTGTAAATCCACTCCACAGTAACTTTTCAACATGAAACTTGTCATCGCTATCATGGACGTCACCAAGCTGAACCACACTGAATTTGTTATTCTGTTTTTTATATCTCAAAAAAGGAAACTATTAATGCAAAATAATCTGCAATCATCTTCTCCTCATGAACCATACGTCAGATTCATTCCAGATGTTGTATTTAGACTCATGATTGTACATAAACGAAGATAGTTCCTACATGATAGTTCTTGCTTCGTTATCCAACTGATCTTGTTTCCTTTCAGTCATACTGTGAACCCTGTTCATTGCTGCTCGCAGCTATATTTCAAGTTTGTCATTCCTACCATGTCACCCACAGTGGCATGTATTCATGGATGCCAAGAGAAGTCAGGATTCCCCAAGAAATTGTCCAAAATTAAAAATATCTATCTTTCGTCTCTCTGTGTTTCTTAATTTTCTTTCAGTTTGCAAGATGATGAATGTACTATATCTCACTGGAGAAAGCATCCGAGGGAGCGAAACAGCACCCTCTGTCTCTGTATGTGTAAGCCATCTATCTGATGCTGTCTGGTCAAAAAGAGTATGACATTGTTGCCGCCTGTAGCATTGTATGCAAGGGAAGCCAGCGAGCATTTGGCCTCCCTTCATAAAAAAAAGTATAAAATAATAGCCAATCAAGCGTTAAGCTAAACTGAGTGAACTCAACTGTGAATGGTTTCTGGTTTCACCACAAAAAAGTGTCAAGGGAAGCCAGTTTTGTTTCACTAAAATCACATCACTTCGAGAGCAAAACTTAATTGACATAAAATAAAACTTGAATTGTAGCATCTCGTTGTGTTGTCCTCTGGTTGCTAGCTAACTCAAATTGGCCCTTTTCTAAATTAGCCATGGATGGAGATAGGGATTTGGACTTGTGGTTTTACTTAATTCTCCATACTTGCCAATGATTATAATGGCGATTCTGATCCAACCATAAATGTATACATTGTGCCCCTGGCTTGAGAGGATGGAAGTTCAATATGTAGCTAGATATAGTAGGCTAATGTTAACTAGCTGGCCTGGCGCATTGTTGCCCATGAAAGAAAGTTGGGCTAGCGAGAAAGTATTTTAGCCAGGTAGCATAGGAAAACAAAAAATAAAAGTGTGTACTGTATGACAGTTATAGACCGTTTTGTCAACATGAAAGACAGGAAGAAGGCATTGGCATTTCTCTACAAGTAGGGTGAGTCAACATGTTTTTTCTACTTGCACGAACGCATGCACGCACATACACACAGAGAAATCAGAACCATGGACAGCTATATCATATTTAGCTTATTTTGATTGGACTAAATTGTTTTTGGTATCTTTTAGTTGTATTAGACTAAGCATAGGTGATTTGATTATGTTGAAGTTGAAATGGTGCTGGAATAGTGGTGGCAGCTCCTGTTTTCTTTGCAACTTGCGGTAACTCTCAGTGGTTCTAAATCAAGTTGTTTAGTAGTCTGAAAATGTCAGAAACATTAACTTGCTTGACCATGCTGTAGGTCATGTAACTGTTTGTTACATGCAATATGCTTTGTGGTCTTCACTGGACAGAGGTTGCTCTCCGGTTGATGAAACAAAGGTGTGGTTGACTTTATTCTGCCAGTATCTTCTTATTGTCTCAGCCTTAGGCCTATATATCATGGTCGCAAGGCTTACGAACTAACAGACTATAGAGCAAACAACGCAATTATCTTTTCTTTTTGGGGGGGCTTGCCCAGTGATTTTACCAACACATCGCTACTGGTCACCCATAACAATTTAAGTGATTATGACCATAATGGTTACATTATTGATTTGAGAATAACAAAATTAAAGGCATTTTTATTTTTAAATCATGACAAAATTACTGTACAAATAAAAAAGTAGCCCTTGGTTGTATGAATGCGTCTCAGTTGGGTACAGTCGTCCTGAGGATTTTTATGTCATCGGCAGGTCGGTCTTGTGTGTTTGTTTCCACCATGCCAACGCGGTTGACCACTGCCATACCTTGGCATACCCTCCCAAAGATACTGTGCTTCCCATCCAACCACTGAGTAGGCCCCAGGGTCAGGAAGAACTGGCTTCCGTTGGTGTCTGGTCCTGCATTGGCCATCGCTAGGATCCCTGCACCTAGGGAGACAGCACCATAACAGAGCACCATTAGAGAGCAGTAGAAAGCACCATAAAAATACAACATTTTGGTAATATGACATGTTTTCTCCATTTCATTACTGTAAGACTGTATAGTTACCTGTGAATTTCAGGTCAGGGTGAAGTTCATCTTCAAACTGTTTGCCAAATATGGAGGCACCGCCACGACCTATAAGCAACGCACATTACAGGGAGTAAGAATCTGATGTCGACATCAACAGATTTAGTCCACATCAACAGATTTAGTCATCATTTGAGTTTAGTGAGTCTTCTTTTCTGTCTCTGGAACATTCTGAATGTATCACCACTCAGAACAGAAAAAAGTGTACAGCTGATTCATAATGCTCAGGAGGCCAAAAGCCTGGTAGTGGAACAATAGTTAACATGGCATTCTGAAGAATTTCTCCAGGCCTCATCTGTGTTAGTGTGTGTATATTTGTGTGTGTGTCTGTCTCACCTGTTCCTGTGGGGTCTCCTCCCTGCACCATGAAGTCCTTGATGATACGATGAAACTTGGTGTTGTTGTAGTAACCTCTCCTGGCCAACTCAGCAAAGTTTTTGCAGGTTTTGGGAGCATGTCTCCAGTAAAGTTCCACTGCAATTGTACCCATTCTGGAACACAAGAAGACATACAATGTAGCTAAGACGAAGCATTCATTTTCCATCCATTATGAAATTAATCAATGGACAGCATTTGGTATTGGAAAAACATGATTGAACAGCAAGCAATTGAGTAACTCCTAACTATCTAACTACTAGCTATTCATTCATTCAAAACGTTTAGCTAACGTAGGCTAGCAAGCTACCGGAACTTACGTTGTCTCCAGGCTCACTGTGGGTGGCTGCCAGGTATCTGGTGGTATTCCCGACATGGCGTCTTAACAAATGTATAGAAATTGTATAAATAAATGTACTAAAACTGAAAAGTAGCCAATGTTGTGCGATTTATCAATGAAAACTGTCTGTCTTCCTGTGGTAGAAACCGGAAGTAACCCCCCCGTTTGTGCACTGTGCAGGAAATGCGTTTTTTTTTTATTGCCTGAGTTCAGAATGGAACATTATCGCCACCTACTGCACAAAAAGTAGAGTACAACAACTGTAAATCATGCTTCATCAACAGTAATACGTGTGGGTGTGGGTGTGGGTGTGGGTGTGCGTGGGCTGCTCGCGCGCCTCTGCATGCTGTTTATAATTATTCATATGATAATGAAAAGCACAAAACAACGTTGATTACCTTTATTAACATAATCAATAAAATACTGTTAGACAAATATCTGTTCAAGACATTTTACATACAAATACATAATTAAAAAAACATACAATTTGACCTGCAATAAACATTATAAGCCAGTAATTGGAAAAATCATTGAGGGGTGAAAAAACATCGCATGACCCCGATACCAGTTGATTTGTACAGATTGTCCAAGAGACTGACAGAGGAAGAGCGATGAGACACCTTGTAATGGACGGCATTACCAGGCAGTATTAGACAGAGTAGCTAGATCTAAACTTGTCTGGTAAGACGACAATTACAAGGTTTAGGTAGGAGCATCAGAGGAAAGTAGCAAGGGTCTTTGTAGCTACAGCAGCTTGATGACAGACAAGCTGTAAAGACAGAAGACAGAAATAAGTTGGAGAATTGGAATAGTTAATAGCAATACATCATCAAGATACCAATGGTGACATTTTTTTAAAAATCATTCAGAGGTGTAATAGTTGAAGTATTTTCAACAATTATTTATCAGTGGAGCAAAATCTGTCATAAAGCAAGATGACACAATCTTTCAATAATTTGAACTTTAAAAGGACATGCAAATAAATTATGTCATTGTCCTACAATTTCAGAGAGTTCAGAATGAGTACACAAAAGGGTGAGTCGATATTTGTGGGTTGTTAAACCAGAACTCAGAAGTTCAGCCATTGACAAACATCACCTTTGAAATACCTCAATCACCTTATGCTTTTATCTCTGTTTTCCATTGATTTGCACAGTCAACCTCTTGTTTGAGAATACACAGTTTGAAAACGATGATTCAAATTATAATATAATAATAATATATGCCATTGAGCATACATTTTCAAATCACAGATTTGTAGAAATGATTGCAGGTGCAGTGAAATGCAAAACAAACAATATACACATAATCCAGATGAATTTTTTTGACATTTAGAAATATCAGAAGTTGCTATGTCAGAGACTGGAATATATATATATATTTACATTTTAGTCATTTAGCAGACGCTCTTATCCAGAGCGACTTACAGTTAGTGAGTGCATACATTTTTCATACTGGCCCCCCGTGTGAATCGAACCCACAACCCTGGCGTTGCAAGCGCCATGCTCTACCAACTGCGCTACAGGAGGCCCATACATACATATAATGTAGTGTGTATAGACAGTATATGAATAGAAAAGGTGTGTACAGCAGTAGTTATTTAGGATGAGCCACGACTAGAATACAGTATATACATATAAAGTGGGTAAAACAGTATGCAAACATGATTAAAGTGACCAGTGTTCAATGACTCTATGTACATAAGGCAGCCGTCTCTAAGGTGCAGGGTAGAGTACCAGGTGGAAGTGCCTAGTTCCTCGTCTCCCTTCACTTTTCCTTGAGAATAGTGTGTTGAATAGTAAAACAGGACAATAGGTTGAGAGTTATAAATAGGTTGAGAGTTATGAGAGAGAGAGAGAGAGAGAGAGAGAGAGAGAGAGAGAGAGAGAGAGAGAGAGAGAGAGAGAGAGAGAGAGAGAGAGAGAGAGAGAGAGAGAGAGCTGGAGAGCAATAGAGGTCATTGTGTTTATTTTTCTCACACAGATCTCAGGTGTCAGCTGCACAATATGCCACGCAGGTACAGTAGCGCTGGACCAATCACGAGCCAACAAAGGCCCAGGCTCAGGTCCAACTGGGGGAGGGGTAGAGGAAGTGGCTCCTACTGCAACAGTCATTTCACTGGTATTCTTTAACTACTGGGTGGGGTGGAAAATCACACAAAGGGCAGGAGGCAGGGAGGAACTACCGATCACCAAAGGGGGTTTAGGCGGAAGGTGCTCACCACAGACAACGTAAATCTCTTATCCTATGGGACTATATCTGTCAGCCTTCACTGTCTAGTGTGTGCCACCTGTTCTGGATGCTTCCTCCAGCCAGTTGTTCCATCATCTTATTATTTACATATGTAGTCCTTTAAAAATAACTACTTTACTACAGCGTCCATATTTTCATGTGCTGTACTGTAAACCTGATTTGGAGTCTACAGCTGAACTATGATAATGGCATACATGGGTCTCGCTATTAAACATATAGCATTGACTATAAAATGTCCTAAAAACTATTTACAAACCGCAAATGCTTCCTGCTTCAGGTATGTTACAGTGCCGTTGCACCTTTATTGGTTGTTGGAATTATTGATGTGGTTGTTTGAAGGGCTTTCAGGGAACATCATTACCAGACAGTGTTAGAACACCTGTGTACAGCCAAGCACTGTCAGGTAAGATGTGTCCTGTAAGCCAAATAAAGGGAAGGTCAAAGGCACATAACTATATCTAGCTATATCCAACTCAGAGCATATCTAGGTCTACACAACCCTTAGAATACTACTCAAATTTACCAGCAACTCATAAAATATTACTACCCACTGGCTCAAGGACTGAGAAAATACAGTGCTAAGCGGGATTGTGTTTGTGTGTTATGTGTTTACGTTATGTACAGTATTCACACTTCTTTCTCTCTATGATGCTTGCAGAGGGTCATCATCATCATTACCAGGCAGTATTAGAGAGAGTTATGACATCCAAAACTGCCTCGTAAGATGGAGATGGCCATCCAAATATCAATATTTCATTTACAAGAGCAACACAGATGTGGACAGTGTCAATAGGGGAGGCTACTGTTCCATACAGGTGGGTCCAGAAAAACACTGACTGACTGCGTTTACCAACCCTGTCGAATTTCTTTGATGGTTTTATTCTATAATTGTGCAACTACATCAGTAGGGCTAAGTCACTGTTAATAATTATCCAAACACATCAAAACTGGTCCTTTTTATGATCCAAGAACCTAAACTATCATTTAAGAGGCTGTGGTTTTACAAAAGTTCCTTGACGTTATGTGATCTGTGCTGTTAGCTTAAAAATGTATGGTACTGGGCCATGGGAAAGTCAGGCCTCAGCTGCATCAAACTGCTACTGTTTGAGGTAGGTAATTTAGTATTCTAGAGTACCACAGTGACAGGAATTTCAGAAAAACTGGACTGACAGAAATCAGATTACTCTCATGTCTAGATTTATCAGACTATGTCATAGTTAGGGTTGCAAAGCCACCGGTGATTTACTAAAGTTACTGGAGTCTTCAGGTATTTTGGTAATTAACAGAATATCTATGGCAATCTGTCATAACTTTGGTAATTTATACTTCAATAACTTTGAAAAATATATTCATATATAGTATTCATTTTTTGTTTTATATCTGTGTCCATACTGTCCATGAGTTTCTAGTAAATAGGCCATATGTTTCAAGAGAAAATCACCTAATCAATAATTTAAAAAAGCATCTAATCAACAATTGCATTATTTACAATTAACTCTGCAACTCTTCCAACTATTGACTGTCTTCCATCTACTCACAACTGCCACCAATTTGATGCTAAAACATTGACAACAAATACATGTTGGCATAGTCAAATAAGTAAAAGGGTGTAAAAAAAAATATTAAGGGTATTTGATGCTGAAAACCCCTCATATTAAACACCAATGGTATTCACTAAGTTTATGGTTTATATTTAGGATAATGTAAATCATCTTATTTAATTATTTAATATATTTTACATGTGATAAGGCCACACAGAGGGTCAGAGATTTTTACAGACATCTGAAGTAGCCAAAAGGTCCACTAGACGTCTTGTGATAGATTACATAAAACCCTTGAAAGATACCACATTTCTGGTAGTTTACTGGTAAACGTGAAAGTTTCCAGTAATATACCCTCCCTTTGCAATCCTAGTCATACTAGATTATGACTGTTGAGCCATAATACAGTTAACTACATTATTTCCTTATCGTTGCCACATTGGCAAACTGCCACCAACGTTGTAGAATGCCCTCATTGACACTTCATGACAAACATTATACATTACACAACATCTACTTTGCCTTCAGAAAGGATTTACGCCCCTTTACTTTTTACACATTTTGTTGTGTTGTTGCAGCCTGAATTTTAAATTGATTAAATTGAGATTTTGTGTCACTGATCTACACACAATACTGTATAATGTCAAAGTGGAATTAAAAGATGAAATGTCTTGAGTCAATAAGTATTCAACCCCTTTGTTACGGCAAGCTTAAATACCTGTACGTACAACCTGTATGCACTGTGCACAAATCACACTGTTCCTGCACTGGTAAATGCATGATTGTAGCATTTAAAAAATTGGTATTGGGCTCCCAAGTGGCGCAGCGGTCTAAGGCACTGCATCTCAGTGCTAGAGGCGTCACTACAGACCCCCTGGTTCGATTCAAGGCTGTATCACAACCGGCCGTGATTGGGAGTCCCGTAGGGCAGCGCACAATTGGCCCAGTGTCGTCCGGGTTTGGCCGGTGTAGGCCGTCATTGTAAATAAGAATTTGCTCTTAACTGATTTGCCTAGTTAAGTAAAGGTTAAATAAAAATACAAAATAAAATTGTGTTATTTTACCATATACAGTACATATTGTCTGATTTCATTAGCCCTTTAATTTGAGGTAACATTACTTTCAGTACTAGATGTTTGTTGTTTTTATTGCACTACTTTGCTTTATCTTGGCCAGGTCGCAGTTGTAAATGAGAACCTGTTCTCAACTGGCTTACCTGGTTAAATAAAGGTGAAATAAATAAAATAAAATAAAATAGTCTACAAGTAAAATCTTGTTTGATTTCTGTCTTCATGTTCAAAATAAATAGCTTCCATTGCTGTCAGAACAAGCATAAAGAAAAGGTTTTGCTCTGAAACAAGCAAAGCAAACATTACTTGATGCAAATGTCATGGAATTAGTGGGTTGTGAGAGCAGGACAGGTTGTATGGTTGCGGGAACAGGTAAAAATGTAGGGCAATACTCTGAGAAAAAGAGGGAGAGGGAGTAAGTAGGAGGAGGAGGGCAGAAAGGGAGGGGATTGAGAAGGAAATCAAACAGAAACACCTGTAATCTTACCGTTGTGAATAGAGCAGTAAAGAAAAAATGCACAAAAAAAACTTTTTTTAAAAGTGGGGAGTTGTAAAGGGAGAAAGTAGAGGGGGACATATCTCAAATTTCCCCTTGGAACCGGAGAGAGAGCCACATCCAGTCTCTCTCGGGTCATTCAAGGCCCCATGAAAGGCAAACCCCTCAGACATGCCCTGCTCCCTCCCAGTCTTCAGCCAGGCACCATTTCAGTAGACAGACCAGCACTAGAGGCCCTCAAAGGGAGAAAAGGAGAGAGGGAAAGAAAATTGAGAAAAATAATATTTTCGGAGGCAGTTAAATAAGGAGGAAATTTGATATACAAGAAATGTATATATTTGGCCTCTATTAGATAATAATCTGATCCATGTCCCTAGTCTTGTTCCTAATTTATCCTCTGGGCTAAGGAGGATGTGATATTATATTCTCCTTGGATGAAACTTAATGTTTTCAATATTCCTGAGTAAAACCTTACTATAGGTTTTACATGACGTTTTAACAATTAATAGCTTTTTTCTTGAATAATTTAATAAACCATTGTTTGAACAGTATATTGATACATTTAAAAGTGATACAAATATATATATTACTTTACGTCATATACTCAGATGTATGCAATATTCAAAAATCTATTTTGCTTCAAAGCCATACTAGTAAATCAGCATCTGCATGGTCACCACCTACCCTGAGAGTTTTGCATGCGTGAACAAACAGAAATGAAACAAAGGACCCATCCGGGTGCTTAGTCATTCTGACAAAATGGCTGCATGGTCTTAACCACACAAAACCAAGCTATGCACTACTTGACCTCTCACCTGTGAACGACATTATATCTTTATACAATTTTACCACATGTAGTGTATATGAGGCTATGCACATCGCCACGTGATGTATCTTATTCTCGCAGGAGGAAATCATACAAAGCCATATACAATGATATCTTGAGAAAATGACATTATCTTTACCTGTATATGACAGGTGTTAGTTGTGTATACAGTAGCATCAACTACTGCCTGAAACAAACTGTTTTAATGCATTTTCCTATTGCATCTTTTACAACACATTCCCAACCCTCATATACTGTACATTGTTGCTAGCATTTAACTACTGGTCTATGCAAGCAACAGAACAAAGGCAATACTGCAACTGTTCTTTATAAACCAACAATTATCAATCCAGAGATTCAGATTGAGGAGCGAATTCTTACTTTAGTTTAGGCCAATAACTACACAACTTTCTGTACTGCTCTATATCTATTGACTTACAGTAGTTGAATGAGGAGGGGGAAAGATCTTATTTAGTCTCCTCTCTAATCATACCAGTAAAAAAACAAGTAAGAACAAGCCTGACCAGAGCCTTTTGAAGTTATTCTTAGAGAAGACAAGCATGCCAGTTACATCTATTGTACTGAAAAGAAGAGGCTCTTTCACTCACCTAAATCTGGAGCCGAACAATTGTCTGAGTAGAATAAAAAATCATTGAAAAGAGAAACTTTCTCTTTACAGCATATCAACCATCGCATCAAGTAAATTCATTAATGAGACCATCATGATTTGCTTATCCTGCACATAGTAGTATTGAGAAACTGTTGACGCAACTCTTTCTGTTTAGAGTCTTTAGACCTATGTGCCCTAACTGGTTTGTCTAGTCAAAGAATAGAGGTTTTCCATTCTCCTCTGTTTAGAGCACAAGCTAGAGAGAGAGGCTTTCCTCAGTGAAATGACAGGTGTCTCTAATCTGATGCCATCACAGTCAAACACTCTTCAAACTTGATTTATTTTCTCGTAAGAAAAATCTTATTGCAGATAAATACTGAAGTAAAACAGGAAAATATAAAAATATGGTCCTTAAAAAAATATGATTATTTTCAAAAAGTCCCTTGCATAAAAGTTGAAGTAAAAAAATCAGACAACAATTAAGAAATAAGTATAAAGATAGGACTGTTTAAAAACTTTGGTTTTATAATTACAAGTTACTCTATCCTTCCTTGGAGCAGCCAGAGACCCAGAAGCCATAACAAGAGATACCATTGTGTTGCCGGGTCTTGTTGCTAGAGAGGCGTTTCATCCTCTTCCCTCTTTCCTCCTCTTGTTGAACGATTAATGATTTCTTCCATTACTGGGTCAGATTCAAAAGGCAGAGGCCTCTGCGATTCAGGAGATCAGTTGATCAGTTGATGTAGAAGGAAGACATCAGAGGTAGAGGTAGAGGTGATGTCCATTGACGAGGGGCCCTGGAGTGGTGGTGATGTTACCTGGTTAAGCTCTTAATGCAAAGAATCTGAGTTTGTAAAGGGCTTGGTTTACATGTACACCTACCAGCCCTACCTCAGTGTCTCTCCGTGGTATAACCAATCACTTTGCACCAAGCACCAAGCAGGTGTGTCTCCTTCACTGTGATTGGTCGGGCCAACCTACTGAGAGTCCACTGGTGTATGTGAGTTCGTGCATCTATGACATCAGCTTTACAGTAGAGAACCACGCCTTATCCGGCATGGCTTCTCTTCCTCGTCTCAAACACGCCTTTTCCCCAATGACCTGAGCTCGCGTTGAAGAGTCAAATGAATTAAGAAAGTCAGAATATCTTAGCGGTCACATTTATGACCAATGGGAAAATACAGTGGCTCTAACTTTTTATTTATATTTAATCATAGGAGATTATTTCTTTTTTCAGTAGATTGAAGTTGAGTTGGTTATGGATATACTTGATCAAGATGATCTTAAAGATGATTTTACCATTATCCATTAGTCTCTACAGAAAATATATATACAAAAGTATGTGGACACCCCTTCAAATTAGTGGATTCGGCTATTTCAGCCACACCCGTTGCTGGCAGGTGTATAAAATCGAGTACACAGCCATGCAATCTCCATAGACAAACATTGGCAGTAGAATGGCCTTACTGAAGAGCTCAGTGACTTTCAACGTGGCACCGTCATAGGATGCAACCTTTCTAACAAGACAGTTTGTCTGTAAGTGCTGTTATTGTGAAGTGGAAATGTCTAGGAGCAACAACGGCTCAGCCACGAAGTGGTAGGCCACACAAGCTCACAGAACAGGACTGCTGAGTGCTGAAGCGCGGAAAAATCGTCTGTCCTCGGTTGCAACACTCACTACTGAGTTCCAAACTGCTTCTGGAAGCAACTTCAGCACAAGAACTGTTCGTCAGGAGCTTCATGAAATGGGTTTCCATGGCCAAGCAGCCGCACACAAGCCTAAGATCACCATGCGCAATGCCAAGTGTCGGCTGGAGTGGTGTAAAGCTCGCCGCCATTGAACTCTGGAGCAGTGGAAATGCGTTCTCTGGAGTGATGAATCACGCTTCACCATCTGGCAGTCCGATGGACGAATCTGGGAATGGTGGATGCCAGGAGAACGCTACCTGCCCCAATGCATAGTGCCAACTGTAAAGTTTGGTGGAGGAGGAATAATGGTCTGGAGCTGTTTTTCATTGTTCAGGCCCCTTTGTTCTAGTGAAGGGAAATCTTAACGCTACAGCATACAATGTCATTCTAGACGATTCTGTGCTTCCAATTTTCTGGCAGCAGTTTGGGGAAGGCCCTTTCCTGTTTCAGCATAACAGTGCCCCCGTGCACCAAGTGAGGTCCATACAGAAATTGTTTTTCGAGATCGGTGTGGAAGAACTTGAAAGCAAGTCCCCATAGCAATGTTCCAACATCTAGTGGAGAGCCTTCCCAGAAGAGCTGGAGGCTGTTATAGAAGCAAAGGAGTGACCAACTCCATATTAATGCCCATGATTTTGGAATGAGATGTTCGATGAGCCGGTGTCCACATACATTTGGTCATGTAGTGTATGTTTAAATCAGTGATTTTGACTGTAAAACGTCATATTTTGTTATTTCAGGGGGAATTTGTTAGTGTCTCTTGCACAAGGGTAGACCTGGTTTATCAGAGGACATAGCCACAGGTGTAAACCTGGTTCGTATAGGTATTTGGGCTGAGATATGCAAGTGTAGATCTTCTTTATATTAGTATTGGGACCCAGTCAAAGGTGTAGACCTGGTTTGTAGAAGTACTGGAGCTGAGTTGCAGGGGTAGACCTGGTTTGCAGTTTATGAGTATTCAGGCTTCGGCACATTTAGACCTGTCTTAGTTTATTATTTGGGTTCAAGCAGAGTGCAGACTTTGTAGGTCTGTAAATTGGAGTTGAAGTACAGGTGTATACCTGGTTTGTTTGAATATTGGGTTTGAAATGCAGAGGTGCACCTATTTCTATGACAATTGGGGTTGACTAGTTTATTTGAATTTTTTATCAATATCGGGTTAGACGTGCAGGTGTACATCTGGTCTGTAAGAATATTGTGGCTGAAGTATTCGTGTAGACCTGGTTTGTATGAATGTTGAGACTTGGGCACTGGGGTAGACCTATTTTATATGAGTATGCCCATGGATTTACCTGGTTAATATGAGTAATGGGGTGTAGGGATAGTATTTGTATTTGTATTTATTATGGATCCCCATTAGCTGCTGCCAAGGCAGCAGCTACTCTTCCTGGGGTCCAGCAACATAAGACAGTTACATACAGTTTAAAATTAAACATTACATTTGTTAACATATTCAGTGTGCTCGCTCAGGCCACCACTCCACCACCACATATTTACAATACAACATCCATGTGCACGTGTGTGTAGAGTGAGTGTCTTATCATGTGTATATGTATCTGTGCCTGACTGTGTCTCTTCACAGTCCCCGCTGTTCCATAAGGTGTATTGTTATCTGTTTTTAAATCCGATTCTACTGCTTGCATCAGTTACCTGATGTCGAATAGAGTTCCATGTAGCCATGGCTCTATGTAGTACTGTGCGCCTCCCATAGTCTGTTCTTGACTTGGGGATTGTGAAGAGACCTTTGGTGGCATGTCTTGTGGGGTATGCATGGGTGTCGAGTTGTGTGCTAGTAGTTTAAACAGCCACTCCGAGGGCATTCAGCATGTCAACACTTCTTACAAAAACAAGTAATGATGGAGTCAATCTCTCCTCTACCCATTCTGAAACTACCTGCAGCTCTTTGTTAAGTGTTGCAGTGATTTCACTCACTGTAGTAGCTGACGTGTATAGTGTTGAGTCATCCGCATACATAGTCACACTGGCTTTACTCAAGGCCAGTGGCATGTCATTAGTAAAGATTGAAAAAAGTAAGGGGCCTAGACAGCTGCCCTGGAGAATCCCTGATTCTACCTGGAATATGTTGGAGAGGCTTCCATTAAAGAACACCCTCTGTGTTCTACAATTCACAATATAGCAGGGGGTGTAAAGCCATAACACATACATTTTTCCATCAGCAGATTATGATCGATAATGTCAAAAGCCACACTGAAGTCTAACAAAACAGCTCACACACTCTTTTTATCATCAATTTCTCTCAGCCAATCATCAGTCATTTGTGTAAGTGCTGTGCTTGTTGAATGTCCTTCCCTATAAGTGTGCTGAAAGTCTGTTGTCAATTTGTTTACAGTAATATAGCATTATATCTGCTCAAACACAATTATTCTCTGTAGATCCTCTCAAGCTCTGTCAGGTTGGATGGGGAGCGTTGCTGCACAGCTATTTTCAGTTCTCTCCAGAGATGTTTGATCGGGTTCAAGTCCGGGCTCTGGCTGGGCCACTCAAGGACATTCAGAGACTTGTCCCAAAGCCACTCCTGCATTGTCTTGGCTGTGTGCTTAGGGTCGTTGTCCTGTTGGAAGGTGAACTGTCTACCCAGTCTTAGGTCCTGAGAGCTCTGGAGCAGGTTTTCATCAAGGATCTCTCTGTACTTTGCTCCGTTCATCTTTGCCTCGATCCTGACCAGTCTCCCAGTCCCTGCCACTAAAAAACATCCCTACAGCATAATGCTGCCACCACTATGCTTCACCGTACGGATGGTGCCAGGTTTCTTCCAGACGAGATCCTTGGCATTCAGGCCAAAGAGTTCAATCTTGGTTTCATCAGACCAGAGAATCTTGTTTCTCATGGTATGAGAGTCTTTAGGTGCCTTTTGGAAAACTCCAAGCGGGCTGTCATGTCCCTTTTACTGAGGAGTGGCTTCCGTCTGGCCACTCTACCATGAAGGCCTGATTGATGGAGTGCTGCCGAAATGGTTGTCCTTCTGGAAGGTTCTCCCATCTCCACAGAGGAACTCTAGAGCTCTGTCAGAGTGACCATCGGGTTCTTGGTCACCTCCCTGACCAAGACCCTTCTCCCCCAAGTTGTAGAAACATCTCAAGGATGATCAATGGAAGCATGATGCACCTGAGCTCAATTTCGAGTCTCATAGTAAAGGGTCTGAATACTTATGTAAATAAGGTATTTCAGTTTTTTATTTTTAATAAATTAGCGAACATTTCTAAAAACCTGTTTTCGCTTGTCATTATGGGGTATTGTGTGTAGATTGCTGAGGATTTATATATTTTTTAATCCATTTTAGAATAAGGCTGTATCGTAACAAAATGTGGAAAAGGTCAAGGGATCTGAATACTTTCCGAAGGCAATGTAGGTTACTGTTGGCAACTTGGGGAATACAGGCCTAAGGAAAGTGGAAAACAGGGCCGAGATAGGCAAGTAATATGGATGAGGTGTATTGGCAAAGGAACTGGGGTCTGTGAGTAACAAATAGGGCATTTAAGAGTAGGATATGGGTGTTAGGGTTAGGGCATGGGGTAACAGGTGTCAAGGTTGAGGTAAGGAGTAGACCAAGGCGCAGCGTGATGAACAAACATACTTTAATTAGTTAAAGCATCAAAATACAAAACACGACTCGTGACGTCCACGGTATCAATGACCGAACACGGAACAAAAACCCACAACCACAAAGGGAAAACATACAGTTTAAATATGGCTCCCAATCAGAGACAACCAGCCAACAGCTGACACTCGTTGCCTCTGATTGGGAGTCACTCAGGCAAACATAGAAATACAACAAACTAGAATGAACACCAACATAGAAATACACACATAGAAATGAACACACCCTGGCTCAACATAATGAGTCCCAGAGCCAGGGTGTGACAGTACCCCCCCCTAAAGGCACGGACTGCGACCGCGCCTCAACTAAACAAACCAGGGGAGGGCTGGGCGGGCATACCTCCTCGGCGGCGGTTCTGGCTCCGGCCTTGACCACCACCCTCCAATACACCCCCCATAGTGCCCCTGGTCCAGTCTGGCCCCGCCGGCTGGAGCAGGACTGGACTTAACAGGAGCGATCCTTACCAGGCTGTCGACTCGCACCCCTGGCTTGGTGCGTGGAGGAGGAACGGGCCTTACCAGGCTGACGACTCGCACCCCTGGCATTGTGCGTGGAGGAGGAACGGGCCTTACCAGGCTGACGACTCGCACCCTGGCTTGGTAAGAGGGACGGCCTTACAGGCGTGCTGGCTTGGTGCGTGGAAGAGGGACGGGCCTTACCAGGCTGACTTCTCGCACCCCTGGCTTAGTGCGAGTGGCAGGAACAGGCCGGACCGGGCTGGCGACGCGCACCGTAGGTTTGGTGCGAGTGGCAGGAACAGGCCGGGTCGGGCTGGCGACGCGCACCGTAGACTTGGTGCGGGTGGCAGGAACAGGCCGGACCGGGCTGGCGACGCGCACCGTAGGTTTGGTGCGAGTGGCAGGAACAGGCCGGGTCGGGCTGGCGACGCGCACCGTAGACTTGGTGCGGGTGGCAGGAACAGGCCGGACCGGGCTGGCGACGCACACCGTAGGTTTAGTGCGTGGAGCAGGGACAGGCCGGGCTGGGCTGGCGACGCACACCGTAGGCTTGGTGCGTGGAGCAGGGACAGGCCGGGCTGGGCTGTCGACGCACACCGTAGGCTTGGTGCGTGGAGCAGGGACAGGCCGGGCTGGGCTGTCGACGCACACCGTAGGCTTGGTGCGTGGAGCAGGGACAGGCCGGGCTGGGCTGTCGACGCACACCGTAGGCTTCGTGCGTGGAGCAGGGACAGGCCGGGCTGGGCTGTCGACGCACACCGTAGGCGTGGTGCGTGGAGCAGGGACAGGCCGGGCTGGGCTGTCGACGCACACCGTAGGCTTGGTGCGTGGAGCAGGGACAGGCCGGACTGGGCTGGCGACGCACACCGTAGGCTTGGTGCGTGGAGCAGGGACAGGCCGAACCGGGCTGTGGAGACGGATAGGAGGCCTGGAGTGAAGAGCGGCCACCACCCGTCCTGGCTGAATGCCTACCCTCACACACTCTGTGTGAGGCATCCGCACAGGACGTACAGGGCGGTGTACCCCTGGCCTGGTGGCCTTCTGGATCCGCCCCCTTTTCTCCACCGTCAGCCCCGTCGTCCATGCCGTGTGCCCCCCCCCTAAAAAATTTCTGGGGTTGCCTCACGACCGTCCGACGACGACCCTGATCACGCCGTAGCTCCTCTCTACGGCGCGCCTCCACCGTCTCTTCTCCCGGCGCTTCCTCCCATGTCCAGCCCAAGAGCTGCCCCTGGACACGCTGCTTGGTCGTTGCATGGTGGGTTTTTCTGTCAAGGTAAGGAGTAGACCAAGGCGCAGCGTGATGAACAAACATACTTTAATTAGTTAAAGCATCAAAATACAAACCAAAACACGACTCGTGACGTCCACGGTATCAATGACCGAACACGGAACAAAAACCCACAACCACAAAGGGAAAACATACAGTTTAAATATGGGTCCCAATCAGAGACAACCAGCCAACAGCTGACACTCGTTGCCTCTGATTGGGAGTCACTCAGGCAAACATAGAAATACAACAAACTAGAATGAACACCAACATAGAAATACACACATAGAAATGAACACACCCTGGCTCAACATAATGAGTCCCAGAGCCAGGGTGTGACAACAGGGCTTGGGTGTATGGGTAATTGGGCTTGGGTGTGTGGGTATGTGGGCTGAGGTATATAGATATTGGGGCTGAGGAATAGGGGTAAATTGTATTATAGGCGGAGCACTGTATGTCCCCATTGGTCACAATTGTGACCAAGAATAAAACATACCTTTTTACATCGTTTTCAATATGTAAAAAAATATATATACAAAATATGGATTACATTTTAGGGTCACTAATGGCATGCAAATTTGGGAACAAATGGGTTAATGTGGATGCTACCATGATAACGGATAATCATATGTGGATCAGTGAATAATGATAAGTGAGAAAGTTACAGAGGCACAAAGATCATACCCCCAAGACATGCTAACCTCTCATCATGACCAATAACAGGGAGGATAACCATTTTTTGGGGTATGATCTTTGTGAATTTGTTCAAATACTTATGGGGGAAAAAATATTTTAAAAAATGGGTGGACTAGATACATAAAGTGCTTTCATTTCTAAACAGTAAAACAGATACTGTATGTATGAATATACAGTGGGGAGAACAAGTATTTGACACACTGCCGATTTTGCAGGTTTTCCTACTTACAAAGCATGTAGAGGTCTGTAATTTTTATCATAGGTACACTTCAACTGTGAGAGACGGAATCTAAAACAAAATTCCAGAAAATCACATTGTATGATTTTTAAGTAATTCATTTGGTACATAAACCTTTGTTTGCAATTACAGAGATCAAACGTTTCCTGTAGGTCTTGACCAGGTTTGCACACACTGCAGCAGGGATTTTGGCCCACTCCTCCATACAGACCTTTTCCAGATCCTTCAGGTTTCGGGGCTGTCGCTGGGCAATACGGACTTTCAGCTCCCTCCCAAAGATTTTCTATTGGGTTCAGGTCTGGAGACTGGCTAGGCCACTCCAGGACCTTGAGATGCCTCTTACGGAGCCACTCCTTAGTTGCCCTGGCTGTGTGTTTCGGGTCGTTGTCATGCTGGAAGACCCAGCCACGACCCATCTTCAATGCTCTTACTGAGGGAAGGAGGTTGTTGGCCAAGATCTCGCGATACATGGCCCCATACATCCTCCCCTCAATACGGTGCAGTCGTCCTGTCCCCTTTGCAGAAAAGCATCCCCAAAGAATGATGTTTCCACCTCCATGCTTCACGGTTGGGATGGTGTTCTTGGGGTTGTACTCATCTTTCTTCTTCCTCCAAACACGGCGAGTGGAGTTTAGACCAAAAAGCTCTATTTTTGTCTCATCAGACCACATGACCTTCTCCCATTCCTCCTCTGGATCATCCAGATGGTCATTGGCAAACTTAAGACGGGCCTGGACATGCGCTGGCTTGAGCCGGGGGACCTTGCGTGCGCTGCAGGATTTTAATCCATGACGGCGTAGTGTGTTACTAATGGTTTTCTTTGAGACTGTGGTCCCAGCTCTCTTCAGGTCATTGACCAGGTCCTGCCATGTAGTTCTGGGCTGATCCCTCACCTTCCTCATGATCATTGATGCCCCATGAGGTGAGATCTTGCATGGAGCCCCAGACCGAGGGTGATTGACTGTCATCTTGAACTTCTTCCATTTTCTAATAATTGCGCCAACAGTTGTTGCCTTCTCACCAAGCTGCTTGTCTATTGTCATGTAGCCCATCCCAGCCTTGTGCAGGTCTACAATTTTATCCCTGATGTCCTTACACAGCTCTCTGGTCTTGGCCATTGTGGAGAGGTTGGAGTCTGTTTGATTGAGTGTGTGGACAGGTGTCTTTTATACAGGTAAAGAGTTCAAACAGGTGCAGTTAATACAGGTAATGAGTGGAGAACAGGAGGGCTTCTTAAAGAAAAACTAACAGGTCTGTGAGAGCCGGAATTCTTACTGGTTGGTAGGTGATCAAATACTTATGTCATGCAATAAAATACAAATTAATGACTTAAAAATCATACAATGTGATTTTCTGGATTTTTGTTTTAGATTCTGTCTCTCACAGTTGAAGTGTACCTATGATAAAAATTACAGACCTCTACATACTTTGTAAGTAGGAAAACCTGCAAAATCGGCAGTGTATCAAATACTTGTTCTCCCCACTGTACCCTCAAATAAAAGGTGACATTCTGTGCTGTCGCCTCATATGAAATATTTTATCTCAAATCCAAAATGCTGGAGTATAGGGCGCAAAATCTTTTTTGCTTCACTGTTCAAATGAATACAGAGGGGAGTGTATATCCTCAACAATTCCTTTTTCGTTAGTGTTTTTAGATTTCATAAATTGTTATGCTTTATTTTGTTTATGAGTCATTTATCAGGTTGTATGACACACAACTAATCTTACCTCACATAAAACCACAAATAAGCAAAACAGAACCAGCCACTAATAACTAGTAACTAATATTAGAGAGGTCAAATGTTTTTCATAAGCTATTCAAACAATAAACTGTACAGTTAAATATTTTATTAGCTCTAATATTTAACTCTAGTCCATTGTATAATAGTAGACAAAGGCTTTGAGATCTTCCATTTGGTGTGACTGTGAGTTCATCTTTGGGCATGGGGTAATCATCAGAGAACACACGCACCTCAGCAACAAGGCTGTGCTCTGACTTGCACTCCCAGGTAATTGGGCCCAGCAGGATATTTGTGCACCAGGTGGGGCAGTGCAGGGGGTTCAAATGACTACCCCCAGAGCCCCATGGGACCAGGTGAATCTGGGAAGCAAAGCAGCAACCAAACAAGCCAATTAACTGGCTGATTCACCTTCCAACTCAGGACATCTGCCTTGCATTGATTATAGAGTGGTTAAACCACAAACTAATTGTCAAACATTGTCAATCCCATGACCTCACTCAGATACTCAGGTACCTCCCTGCCTTTATACATAATACATAAAGAAGATCACCCTGAGACAGATGTCATGTCCCAGCTACAGGTGGAATGGGGGTTCTGGGAATGATGCAGCTACTGGTACACAGACAGACAAAAAGACAGACAGAGATAGACCCTGTGGATGGTGAGTTCAGCTCAGGGAGTCATGTTACGACAGTGTAACCATGGTTACCAAGGCACACAAACACACTGCCCCTGAAGGTGCAATACTTTTATCCCTGATGTGGTTTCATCATTCTCATAAAGACAAAGAAAAAATGTGTCAGTGCATTTTACATTTGACCAACAACATATTTTGTCTTTGTTATCCGATATGATTTAAACAAATATTGTATTCAAGTGGAAGTAGTAGAACGCCATGTTGACTGCCAAAACCATATAAGACTTCCTGTGCTGTATAAAAGTCACAGATTACAGTATAGTGTACACAGTATGCTGTGCCTGCCAGCTGGGAGATATTGGGGCACAGCCAGGGAGACTGTGTGAAAAAGCTAAGATGTATTCCCACGTACAGTTCACTATACACTCAAACAGAAACCAGAGTTACCAATCTATTGAGCAAGTTACAGAAGGCCTACATATCACCAAGGGTTACACATAGAGATCCTAGTATTCTAATTCCTAATTCTATGGGGTTACATTGGGGGAGGAAAAACAAAATGATCTCATTAGGCTTCTGGAGTTGGGTGGGGAATAGCAGCTTTCTTTACTCCATTTTCATTCAACATTGTATCTATTTCTTTCAACATTGTTTGCCTATAATTGTCATATTACTGTATAGGATTGTCTTGAGAATGGAGAGAGGAAGATAGAGGGTATGTGAGTAAAAGCACAAAGTCTTACATATTGACAGAAATCAAATAAAAGGGGAGAGGTGGGTTTCAGGAAGATGGAGTGAGTAAGAGAGGCAGGAGTTGGGGGAAGAAAGAGATTAGCAGATGTAGCCCTAGTTGTCCTGTTGGAGAATTGGAATACTGGCAATCTTTGACTTTGTGCTCAACTTCATGTAGGCAAAAGCTCAAAGTAAACAATCTGTACTGAAGATGACCGTTATGTCAGTCCAGATACAGTATTTATTTACTAGTCTATGATTTATGATTTACTCTCAGTGCATCAAAGGCACACTCAAAGGCACACTCATCCATGACATGCTATTTCCATCGCTATTCACACAGCCATAACTCATCTGGACAAGAGGAACACCTATGTGAGAATGCTGTTCATTGACTAAAGTTCAGAATTTAACACTATTGTTCCCTCCAAGCTCGACACCAAGCTCAGAGCCCTGGGTCTGAAAACCACCCTCTGCAACTGGATCCTGGACTTTCTGATGGGCAGACCACAGGCTGTAAGGATTGGCAACAACACCTCCTCCACACTAACTCTTAAAAGGCTCTGCATGGTCAATCCGGCTTCTGAAATGGCCGTACAGCATTTACTGCGATGCAGCCTCCGCAGACGTCAGGGCTTTCATACTTCTTGCGCTTAGCGGAGCAGAACAGAGCTATTGTGAAGGAAGTTGTCAAGGAAATTAGTTTGTGTTAATACAGGACGTACCATCAACCAATCATGTCAATGCGGAGCTATACGGAGCCCTCGTGCACGGTGATGCGGTACGGTGCTTGATTTGGCCTCTGATGATCATGCCTCCGGAGGCTCAGCAATTGCGTCACACCCTCCATACCAAGCCTCTGACCACATTTTCGGATCAAGCATACATTGGCTTTAACACAGCGGCCACCCAGGGTTGTGTCCTCAGCCCTCAGCTGTACTTCCTGTTCACCCATGACTGTGTGGCTTTGCACGACACCAACTCCATCATCAAGTTTGCTGACGATGCCACTGTTGTAGGCCTAATAACCAACAATTACGAGTCAGCCTATAGGGAGGAGGTAAGTGAACTGGCATTGTGATGACAACAACCTCTCCCTCAACGTCAGCAAAACAAAGGAGTTAATTGTTGGTTTCAGGAAGCAGAGGATGGAACATGCCCTGATCCACATCAACAGGACTGCAGTAGAGAGAGTCACGAGTTTTAAGGTCCTCAGCGTCCACATCACTGAGGACTTTTCATGGACCCACAACACCACTACTCTTGTCAAGAGGGCGCAACAGCGTCTCTACTTCCTAAGGCTGCTGAAGAAATGTGGCATGCCGCCCCGGATCCTCTCCAAATACTATGGCTGCACCGAGAGCGTCCTGACCGGTTGCATCACGGCCTGGTATGGGAATTGCTCTGTCCATGACCGCAAGGCCCTCCAGCAGGTGGTGAAGACGGCCCACTACATCACTGGGACCAGGCTCCCACCCATCCAGGACATCTACTTGAAACATTGCCTGAGGAAGGCCTGCAGCATCATCAAGGACCCCACACACCCCAGCCACGAGCTGTTCACTCCCTTACAGTTGGGCAGATGGTATCGGAGCATAAGGTCTGATACCAACAGGCTCAGAGACAGTTTCTATCTACAAGCCATCAGACTGCTGAACACTTGAACTGGACTGACCGCCTACTCGGATTCTCCGCTCCATAGCACACATGCACACACCTACACAGACATACACACATATATACATTCATGCTACACACACATCACAACTGCTGCTACCAGACTCTTCTTATACTGCTCAATTTATACACTTGCCCGCATCCCCCCTTCACCAATTCACATGTAACACAGGAGGTTGGTGACACTTTAATTGGGGAGGACGGGCTCGTGATAATGGCTGGAGCGGAATTGGTGGAATGGTATCAAATACATCAAACACATGGTTTCCACATGTTTGATACCATTCCATTTGCGCCGTTCCAGACATTATTATGAGATGTCCTCCCCTCAGCAGCCGCCACTGACGTGTAAATATTGGACTATAAATTGTGCCTTCCTGTATTATACTTATACTAAAATGTTTATTCTATTCTAATGCCATTTACTTTATGTTCATATTCTTATATTTTCTTATTTCTTATTGTTGTTGCATTGTCCTAAACCATAGGGGCGGTGTAGAGCAAAACACGGAAAAGGGTTACAGCCACAAAGTGACTATATCACTAAATTGTGCTATTTGGTCTTAATTTAAGTTTAGGGTTAGTCATAAGGTTAGCAGTGTGGTTAAGGTTAGGGTTAAGGTTAGGTTTAAAATCACATTTTACGAAGCGAAATTGTATAAATGGGCGGGGTTTATGACTTTGTGGCTGTGGTAACTAGTGACGATCCCACGGAAAAGGAGCAAGCGGAAATCTCTTTGCCACGCCCCCCAGAACTCCGCTCAACTCGCCGGCGTCTCGAGAAAGACTGCCCTTCCTGTCACCTTGACTTCTATTTTAATTACAAAGGTAAGTGACTATCCACAATAATCTATTTTGTGAGAAAACTTAGTGTTATGACAATATTCAAACGGTTTTGAAGACCCAGCTTTGAGTTGTTCCCATTGAGGTATAAAATAAGGTTATTCGCATCGGTTTCCGCTAGCCAGCCCAGCCACTATCATGTTGATTAATCCTCGCAAAGTTTCAAACACATATGAAACAGTGCAATCAGTTCTTTCTCAAATTAACTTTTAACTTTAGCTAGATTCCTAGCTAATTTGTATATGCAACATTTAGTCCAGTGACCGTTAAAAATGATGTAGCCAACTGTGTAGTGCAATTTCCTGTAATATGATGATGATGAAAGAATTTATCCTCATCTCAGTGATGTTGCCAGGACTGTGTGAGTGCCCTTTTCATTCATAGCGTGCATTCTCAACCCACGTACGAGACCTTTTGCACGCTAACGCCGAAGTTCAAGGGACTTTCCATTGGAAGGATTTATAGGGGATCGGTACCAACGGTAGCATCCCCTTGTGTAAAGCTTATCTACTACAGTTATTCAGGAAATATTTATTTTTGATTATTAAATTGTTTGTCTTGCGTCAACCCAGTTTTGGGCTTCTCAATGTATAGATTGTCAATCGGATCATTTGAGATCCATGTAGGTATTATTCTAAGAAAAAACGTACCCAATGTCATCCACAACGGCAAGAATGGCTTTCAACGTTCAGAATGATAAATATTGGTTTGACTTTCAAGACGTCGTCTATTAACATTCAGTAGTCCTTCTAGCCTTGACCTAAAGATACCTTACCAATGCCGCAGTCCAGTGTCATGTGATTAATCAGATGGACAGTAGCTAATCGAATTAGGCAGCCAACCTGCTGCTCGCACGATTAAGCTTTACAACAACCAGGAAGGACACTTTTGGGAAAGAACTCTTAAGTGAAAGTTATTTTTAACCACCACTGACATAGCAGTCAAAAAAGGGCCTCTGATATGGAAAGGCCATTTGGGTCAGTGTTCATGAGTTCATTGCCTTGACCTAAGGTCAGATGGTATCTGAAAAACCTCACTACCTCAAATTACTGATAAACTGTGAAAGAAACATGCTGATTCACATTTTTAGGCTCAGAGAGTTTGCACAATGTACATTGAGGTATCATGTTTATAGGACTAAGAACTCGTATCATGGTGAGACTATCTGGTAGTCTTTAAAAAAAAAAAAATGTTTTATTACTTTTCTCCTCTGAAGGTCGAGCACCATGTCCATCCTGAAGATTCATGCCCGGGAGATCTTTGATTCCCGTGGCAACCCCACTGTGGAGGTGGACCTCTACACTGACAAAGGTAAATGTTGCTATTGGCCTAACATAATGTTAACAGTGGTCCTCTGTAGCTCAGTTTGTAGGGCATGGCTCTTGCAATGCCAGTATAGTGGGTTCGAGTCCCAGAACCACCTATAAGTAAAACATTCAATGCGTGCATACATTTTAAGTTGCTTTGGATAAAAGTGTCTGCTAAATGGCAAATAACATCTGAAAATAGTCTAAGCCTAGCTTACCCAGGTAACCACTAGCTTACAATGAACTCACAAGTAAAAGCATTTACCTTCTGATATTAAAAGCAGGTTAGGGCCTTCGTTATCTTTATTGGACAGGACAAACCTGTTTTCACGATTTCTGGTATATCATCAAAATAACTCAATCACAGCACGTTTTTGGACTCATTCAACAGTTTTCATCTGATTTAATTAGAATAATATTGAAAATTAATGTTGAAAGTTCAATTCTTATTCCTTAAACATAAGTTGAAAATGATTGTCGCTGTTTCCTATTGACAATAACTTTTAATAAATAGCTCGATGTCAAAATACCGTTTGAAGTGTCCAAATCAATATGCAGAAACAGTTTGATGCTTTTGTATATATAATGTCTGTGGACACCCCTTCAAATTAGTGGATTAGGCTATTTCAGCCACACCAGTTGCTGACAGGTGTATAGAATTGAGCACACAGCCATGCAATCTCCATAGACAAACATTGCCAGTAGAGTGGCATTACTGAAGAGCTCAGTGACTTTCAACGTGGCACCATCATAGGATGCCATCTTTCCAACAAGTCAGTTCGTCAAATTTCTGCCCTGCTAGAGCTGCCCCAGTCAACTGTAAGTGCTGTTATTGTGAAGTGGAAACGTCTAGGAGCAACAACGACTCAGCCGTGAAGTAGGCCACACAAGCTCACAGAACGGGACCACTGAGTTCTGTAGCGCGTAAAAATCGTCTGTCCTCGGTTGCAACACACACTACAGAGTTCCAAACTGCCTCTGGAAGCAACTTCAGCACAATAATTGTTTGTCGGGAGCTTCATGAAATGGGTTTCCGTGGCCGAGCAGCGCACAAAACCCTAAGATCACCATGTGCAATGCCAAGCGTCAGCTGGAGTGGTGTAAAGCTCACCGCCATTGGACTCTGGAGCAGTGGAAACGCGTTCTCTGGAGTGATGAATCACGCTTCACCATCTGGCAGTCCGACGGACTAATCTGGGTTTGGCGATGCCAGGAGAACGCTACCTGCCCGATTGCATAGTGCCAACTGTAAAGTTTGGTGGTGAAGGAATAATGGTCTGGGGCTGTTTTTCATGGTTCGGGCTAGGTCCCATAGTTCCAGTGAAGGGAAATCTTAACGCTACAGCATACAATGACATTCTAGATGATTCTGTGCTTTCAACTTTGTGACAACAGTTTGGGGAAGGCCCTTTCCTGTTTAACATGACAATGCCCCCGTGCACAAAGTGAGGTCCATACAGAAATGGTTTGTCGAGATCAGTGTGGAAGAACTTGACTGGCCTGCACAGAGCCCTGACCCCTCAACCCCATCGAACACCTTTTTAGGATGAATCAAAAAGATGATGATTTTTTTTTTTTTATCTGACGCGTTTCGGCTGCATGGCCTTCCTTCCCTGACGTTTAAAAAAAAATAACCTTGTTTCTATTGAACATGCCATACAAATAAAGGCATTTTAATTAATTATATGATGAGTGCCTTGGTCCTCCTTTCTTTTTGATGACCAATTCACCCCTTTGACCAAAGAGCACCTTCTGTCTACCAACATTTACTATTGTGTACCTTAGTAGCGCTTCCCTTCCTCCTCTTTCTTTTAGGATGAATTGGAACACCGACTGCGAGCCAGGCCTAATTGCCCAACATCAGTGCCGACCTCACTAATGCTCTTGTGGCTGAATGGCAGCAAGTCCCCGCAGCAATGTTCCAACATCTAGTGGAAAGCCTTCCCAAAAGAGTGGAGGCTGTTATAGCAGCAAAGAGGGGACCAACTCCATATTAATGCCCATGATTTTGGAATGAGATGTTCTACAAGCAGGTGTCCACATACTTTTGGTCATGTAGTGTATATTAAAAACGTAAACAAAATGTACTACCTACACATACAGTGAGGGGGGAAGTATTTGATCCCCTGCTGATTTTGTACGTTTGCCCACTGACAAAGAAATGATCAGTCTATAATTTTAAATCCAGAAATACGCATGTCAAAAATGTTATAAATTGATTTGCATTTTAATGAGGGAAAAAAGTATTTGACCCCCTCTCAATCAGAAAGATTTCTGTCTCCCAGGTGTCTTTTATACAGGTAACGAACTGAGATTAGAGCACACTCTTAAAGGGAGTGCTCCTAATCTCAGCTTGTTACCTGTATAAAAGACACCTGTCCACAGAAGCAATCAATCAATCAGATTCCAAACTCTCCACCATGGCCAAGACCAAAGAGCTCTCCAAGGATGTCAGGGACAAGATTGTAGACCTACACAAGGATGGAATGGGCTACAAGACCATCGCCAAGCAGCTTGGTGAGAAGGTGACAACAGTTGGTGTGATTATTCGCAAATGGAAGAAACACAAAAGCACTGTCAATCTCCCTCTGCCTGGGGCTCCATGCAAGATCTCACCTCGTGGAGTTGCAATGATCATGAGAACGGTGAGGAATCAGCCCAGAACTACACGGGAGGATCTTGTCAATGATCTCAAGGCAGCTGGGACCATAGTCACCAAGAAAACAATTGGTAACACACTACGCCGTGAAGGACTGAAATCCTGCAGCGCCTGCAAGGTCCCCCTGCTCAAGAAAGCACATATCCATGCCCGTCTGAAGTTTGCCAATGAACATCTGAATGATTCAGAGTCCAAAATCGAGCTCTTTGGCATCAACTCAACTCGCCGTGTTTGGAGGAGGAGGAATGCTGCCTATGACCCCAAGAACACCATCCCCACCGTCAAACATGGAGGTGGAAACATTATGCTTTGGGGGTGTTTTTCTGCTAAGGGGACACGACAACTTCACCGCATCAAAGGGACGATGGACGGGGCCATGTACCGTCAAATCTTGGGTGAGAACCTCCTTCCCTCAGCCAGGGCATTGAAAATGGGTCGTGAATGGGTATTTCAGCATGACAATGACCCAAAACACACGGCCAAGGCAACAAAGGAGTAGCACATTAAGGTCCTGGAGTGGCCTAGCCAGTCTCCAGACCTTAATCCCATAGAAAATCTGTGGAGGGAGCTGAAGTTTCGAGTTGCCAAACGTCAGCCTCAAAACGTTAATGACTTGGAGAAGATCTGCAAAGAGGAGTGGGACAAAATCCCTCCTGAGATGTGTGCAAACCTGGTGGCCAACTACAAGAAACGTCTGACCTCTGATTGCCAACAAGGGTTTTGCCACCAAGTACTAAGTCATGTTTTACAGAGGGGTCAAATACTTATTTCCCTCATTAAAATGCAAATCAATTCATAAAACTTTTGACATGCGTTTTTCTGGATTTTTTTGTTATTCTGTCTCTCACTGTTCAAATAAACCTACCATTAAAATTATAGACTGATCATTTCTTTGTCAGTGGGCAAGTGTACAAAATCAGCAGGGGATCAAATACTTTTTTCCCTCACTGTACATGTGCCACAATAGTAATCATATTACTTGTCTTTTTTTAAACGAGCACCTAAAACCCTTTTTTGACAAGTGGCAATAAATAACTCGTATCGATTAGGGGGGAAATCAGGTTGTATGCACTGGTGAAACTAACCCTACTGAAAAACAACAGGAATCTGGAAATAATAATATGTATATCACAAGGGTTGTTATTTAAGTGATCGTTTGACTCTCAAATATGTGGATTGGTGTGAGGCCAGTGACCTTTTTTTTGTATTTTTATAAAGAGACCGCCCAGACTTCTCTGTCCAATTTGAGTTTGGAAAATGACTGCAGAGTTCTAAGTCCTGCGACCAGTGCATATGACAAAATCAACTGTTTTAAGCATTTTGATTTTGTCATCGTACTGACTATAAACTGTTATACTAACATCACCAATCTGAGGTAAAAAGGATGTGTAATTCCCGCTCCAATTTGATGTGGTCAACGAGAGTTTGTGTAATTTATTAACACAATGTTCACATCAAGGAAAGTAGCATAATATTAATTAAATATTGCAAAATAATGTAATATTTTAATTTAGGATGATAGTAAATTAAGCAAACGCAAAACGTTGTAAAAAAAAACAAATCACATCAATAAGGGATCATAGACTGACCAGGTGAAAGCTATGTCATGGAAAGACCATGACACTCGCAATGTTTTGTACACAGTGTGCGTTTCTCACTAGATTAAATATTTAGAGTTTACAAAAATGCTCTATGCATAATTTAACCGGGCGCTCTAGAAAGTTCCCATAGTAGTGACTGTGCAGCAGCCCGTTCATTCACCCTTCCTACCTTTACACAAATTGACAGTGAGTTAATGAGTTCCTCCTATAGGTGATTGCCCTACTTTTCATGAGTCAGGATTTGATCTCTGTCACTGTTCTCCATCTCCCAGGTCTGTTCAGAGCAGCTGTACCCAGTGGCGCCTCCACTGGTATCTATGAAGCCCTGGAGCTCAGGGACAACGACAAGTCACGCTACCTTGGAAAAGGTGTGTATCTGGGCTTAATATAGTGTAACTTCATTATACTGTATGATTATGATGGCAATCAGAGAGGTCTCTATAAACTTGCCATCTGCAATCTTTACACGGTCTTCCTTCCTTTTTATACTCTTCCTCTGTCAGGTGTAAAAAGGTATGTTAAGTTGGTGAGTTTGCTCCAATTATGTGTGTAAACCCTGGATTGTTGATGCTATGTATTGGCCAATGAGTCTTTAAAGCCACTGGCCGCCATATTGGTTTTCCTCAGAAGGAGCAGTCCTCCATAGGAATGAGTGGAATTCTACAGTATTTCAATAAAATATTTCAAGGACAAAATTACAAGTATTTGTTGTAGTTGAGAGTGTAAGATTAGTACTCCAAAAAATATATATATATTTTGGTAAATATTTGTTATCAAATTCTTCATGTTTAGTTCACATAATATACTTTTTAAGTATACGTTAAGCCTGCAGTGGAATATTTCCCCATTTTCTTCCACCTACTCATTCAAGGGTTTCTTTGTTTTTACATTGTAGAATAATAGTGAAGACAACAAAACTATGAAATAACACATATGGAATCATGTAGTAACCAAAAAAAGTGTTAAACAAATCAAAATATATTTGAGATTCTTCAAATAGCCACCCTTTGCCTTGATGACAGCTTTGCACACTCTTAGCATTCTCTCAACCAGCTTCACCTGGAATGCTTTTCCAACAGTCTTGAAGGAGTTCCCACATATGCTTAGCACTTTTTGGCTGCTTTTCCTTCACCCTGCCGTCCGACTCATCCCAAACCATCTCAATTGGGTTGAGGTCAGGTGATTGTGGAGGCCAGGTCATCTGATGCAGCACCATCACTCTCATTCTTGGTCAAATAGCCCTTACACAGCCTGGAGGTGTGTTGGGTCATTGTCCTGTTGAAAAACAAATGATAGTCCCACTAAGCACAAACCAGATGGGATGGCGTATTGCTGCAGAATGCTGTGGTAGCCATGCTGGTTAAGTGTTTTTTGAATTCTAAATAAATCACAGACAGTGTCACCAGCAAAGCACCATAACACCACCTCCTCCATGCTTTACGGTGGGAACTACACATGTGGAGATTTTCCGTTCACCCACACCGCGTCTCACAAAGCTACGGCGGTTGGAACCAAAAATCTCCAATTTGGACTCCAGACCAAAGGACACATTTCCACCGGTCTAATGTCCATTGCTCGTGTTTCTTGGCCCAAGCAGGTCTCTTCTTCTTATTGGTGTCCTTTTAGTAGTGGTTTCTTTGCAGAAATTCGACCATGAAGGCCTGACTCACACAGTCCCCTCTGAACAGTTGATGTTGAGATGTGTCTGTGACTTGAACTCTGTGAAGCATTTATTTGGGCTGCAATTTCTGAGGCTGGTAACTCTAATGAACTTATCCTCTGCAGCAGAGGTAACTCTGGGTCTTCCATTCCTGTGGTGGTCCTCATGAGAGCCAGTTTCATCATAGCGCTTGATGGTTTTTGCGACTGCACTTGAAGAAGTTCTTAATTTTCTTTATTGACTGACCTTCATGTCTTAAAGTAATGATGGACTGTCGTTTCTCTTTGTTTATTTGAGCTGTTCTTGCCATAATATGGACTTGGTCTTTTACCAAATAGGGCTGTCTTCTGTATACCCCCCTACCTTGTCACAACTCCACTAGTTAACTTTTAACAAGGCACACCTGTTAATTGAAATGCATTCCAGGTAACTACCTCATGAAGCTGGTTGAGAGAATGCCAAGAGTGTGCAAAGTTGTCATCAAGGCAAAGGGTGGCTATTTGAAGAATCTCAAATATAAAATATATTTTGATTTGTTTAACACTTTTTTTTGGTTACTACATGATTCCATATGTGTTATTTCATAGTTTTGATGTCTTCACTATTATTCTACAATGTAAAAATAAAGAAACCCTTGAATGAGTAGGTGTGTCCAAACTTTTGACTGGTAGTGTGACTTTCGTCTTATGACTTTGGAAATGGAAAGCAGACAGATCTGTCTCAACTACTGTACTCATCCTTGTGCATGAAGTCAACACTTTGTCACAGTATTGGTTGCATGATTCGCCAAGCTTGATAGCAAGAAAGCTAAAAAACCTATTGGATTATTAGTGCTCTGACTGTTTTGAGGACCATTTGTTTTAGTTTTAAAATGCGTCTGAAAAAGCATACTGGGTTGTTGTTGCTTGAATTGTTTGTTTCCAAATCCCCCATCTCTCTGTGTTTCTTAGTCAGTAATGTTTCCTTGCCCTTTCAGGTGTTTCACAAGCAGTGGACCACATTAACTCTACACTTGCACCTGCACTCGTTGGGCAGGTAGGAGCATATAATACTTTTTAAAAAGTTGATGTTACTACTAGTACATGACATGGAATGTTGTCTTCGCTTGTCTTGAGGTTTCCCACCCTGGTAAAGATACAGGTCTAGTGTTCCGTCCACTTCCACATACTCCTAGTTAATGCAGCCCTAGTTCCTCAGTTTAAATGCAATGTGCTAAACCCTCATTTTCTTTCTTCATCTCAGGATGTATCTGTGGTTGAGCAGGAGAAAATCGATCAGATCATGCTTGACATGGATGGCACAGAGAACAAGTGTAAGTTGTTTCAGATTAGAATACATCAGAGGACCTGTTTCTTTCGTCTTATGTTTTACCTAGTTTAGTTGAATGCACTGACTGTAAGCCACTCTGAATGACAGCGTCTGCTAAATGACCGTAAATATTTGCCCCATATGGAAGTTAATCTTTTTGATCAATTTCACGTATTTATTTTTTACACATATCAGCCAAGTTTGGTGCCAATGCCATCCTGGGTATTTCCCTGGCGGTGTGTAAGGCTGGTGCAGCTGAGAAAGGCGTCCCCCTGTACCGTCACATCGCTGACCTCGCTGGGAACCCAGAGGTCATCCTGCCCGTACCGGTGAGCACAGGGCATATTTTACTCTTACTTAATATCAAAGTGCGCTCACACATGCCTTCTTGTCTTACAGCTTGTTGTGTAGTTACATTTCTCCACCTAGGTCTCTCGTCAAAAAAAAGAAGATCTTAAGGGATAAAAAAAAAAGTGACACTTTATTTAATGAAATGTAATTTTTTTAAATGATGGATTTCTGATTTCCTAGGCCTTCAACGTGATCAACGGTGGATCTCACGCAGGAAACAAGCTGGCCATGCAGGAATTCATGATCCTGCCGGTGGGTGCCAGCACCTTCAAGGAGGCCATGCGTATCGGGGCAGAGGTCTACCACAACCTGAAGAATGTCATTAAGAAGAAGTACGGCCAGGACGCCACCAATGTGGGAGACGAGGGGGGCTTCGCTCCTAACATCCTGGAGAACAAGGAAGGTACGAGAGCGAAGGGATCAGATGGTTTTATTTTCAGCACATAACAAACTATATTTTACTATATTGTGATACTTGATTGGATTCAGCTCTTTACATTGTAAGGGGAAAAACTCACCTCATCCACCACTGTGTAGTACCCAGATGATCACAAGGTGCTGCCAATATCTAATGAACCATATTCAAACAAATGTACACCTCTACTTAATTTTCCATAGCTCTGGAGCTGATCAAAGAGGCCATCAGCAAAGCAGGATACACAGAACAGGTGGTGATCGGCATGGATGTGGCAGCCTCTGAGTTCTACAGGGACGGGAAATACGACTTAGACTTCAAGTCTCCTGATGACCCAGAGCGTTACATCACTCCTGATGAGCTGGCTGACCTCTACAAGAGCTTCTGCAAGGATTACCCAGGTGTGTGTCCTGTCCTCTCTTGTTGACATATTAGTAATTCCTTGATAATTGTTTTAAATGTATGTAATGTTGTCTCTGGCTGGAGCTGCTTTATATGTATTTTAATTCTCATAATTCAATAATTGTACACTAATGGAGATGGGCACTGTGTTTAATATTATGGTTCAAATACCAATGGTAGGACTGCTCTGAGTTGGCAATTGAAATTAAATAAAGTTACGCACATAAAGTGATCAATTGTCTTTTATTCTATGGTTGTCTACTCTGTAAGGTACAGGACCATGACTTTACTCTCTGTATGTGATCACTGATGATCAATGTCCCCTCTTTGACAGTGGTGTCCATTGAGGACCCCTTTGACCAGGATGACTGGGAGGCGTGGTCCAACTTCACCGGCAGCACAGAGATCCAAGTGGTGGGTGATGACCTCACAGTGACCAACCCCAAACGCATCACCAAGGCCGTGGAGGACAAGGCCTGCAACTGCCTGCTGCTGAAGGTCAATCAGATCGGCTCTGTGACCGAGTCTCTGGCCGCGTAAGTTTCAACCTCCCTTTACTCCATAATGACTTCTACAAGAGGAACTCCAGCCTCTGTTATTTTCTGCCTTTTCTGAGATTTGAGTTGACGTAATTATACTATAAATATGCATTACATTCATGATCTATTCATGAAACTGTCAACAAACCGGGATGCGTCTCATATGTGAGTCAAGGCAAGTCAAACAGCCTGACAGTTGCAAGTCTAACGTAAGCCTCACATTATGTAATTTTCCAACTGTGTGAAAATGTCTAACTACCTAATGACTCCTCTCTTCCCACTGTCCAGGTGCAAGATGGCTCAGTCCAGTGGCTGGGGAGTGATGGTCAGCCATCGCTCTGGGGAGACGGAGGACACCTTCATTGCTGATCTGGTGGTGGGCCTATGCACTGGACAGGTAAGGGGCTTCCCAAAGGAAATACTGTTCGTATTCAACTGTATATGACAACTCCTGAATTTGTATGTAATATTTAAATGTTTTATTATATAGTCGTATTATTGTATTCTTATTGCTGTTGAAGTAATGTTGCCTCTGTCTGTTCATCTCCAGATTAAGACTGGGGCTCCTTGCCGCTCTGAGCGTCTGGCCAAGTACAACCAGATTCTCAGGTGTGGGTTCATGTCCTTTACAGCCTAATCAATGTCGTGATGCTTATAATTTTTGTTCTGCTACAAAGGCTTTCTTGTTGAGCATGGTTTTTAACTATGTAATCCTGCATGGCATCATAACAATTGTACGAAAGAAGTATGTTTTATTGAATATTGCTTTGTAGTGCTAACCCCCCCATGTATTTTCTGTTCACTCTCAGAATTGAAGAGGAATTAGGAGACAAGGCTGTCTTTGCTGGGAAGAACTTCAGGAACCCCCTGGCTTAACTGAGTGCAATGGGAACATACTCCTGGGCATATACACAGGCACACACAACGGTTTAGCAAGCATTCTAATGATTACTTACAAACCCTAAAGAAGCTTACTGAAAACAATCTAAAAGGGTTACATACACATAACGAGGTAGCTAGAAAGACTCATTCAAAATTCCAGTCCAATACTATAGGTTATTACATACATTCCCTAGTCTACCTACATTCCACTGCCCTAGATTAACAAATTGCCTGTGAGTTGCAATGAATGTCTTCCACTGAAAATCTATTCCAATATACAGCAAAATAATTATATTTATGAATAATCAATGCAATGGATTGTGAAATTACAAAAGCTGCAGCCTACCTGTGGCCGTAGATATAGTGAATAAACCTATTTTCTTGAAAGGGAGCCATTTGTCATTATTCTCAGCAGGATGTGTAAATGTTTGATTGTCAAGCATATTATAATAAAATGTATAGTGTGATGGGTGAATTATAATATTTAATTAGTTATATAGCTAATTGTTTTATGTATGGACAGTTCTTTCATTTAACCTATTCAGTATGATCGCTTTCTACAATCTTCCTGGAATTCTGAATTATATCTGATGCGTTTGATCTTCTGTATTTTTGCGTCGATGCTTAAAAGGGGCACGGCTCTGTGGACATCAAGTGGGTGATCCTATTAGCGACCGCGGCACATGCTCAGTTATGTCTACAGAGAAGGGAACTTTGAAGGCTGAGCGTGGGGGCTGAGGTCATTGCACAGCTTAGTGGTAGGAAAAAAAATCGACTCCTCGTATCCTCCATTTTGAGTAGTAGCTATGAAATAGAGGAATAGCATAGTTTGTATCGACCACTACGCTGGCAGTGTCAACATAAAAACGACACAAGCCTCCGACATGGACGACTTGTTCAGTCCGAGAAGGTATTCGAGTTGCCTCGTTAAATGTATATTGTTTTGGACGCGAACATCTTGAATTGTAGTGTTTACATTGCCATTTTTATGACATACTTGGAATGGCAATTGTCGCGATGGAGTTGTTAGCCTAATCCATGTAAAGCTAACAAGCTAGCTAGCTACCGTACGGATAAAATATTTAATTCCATTAGCTAACGTTAGTGCATTGTGGACTTTACTGTCATACCGGTATGTGTCAAATCAGCTGTTACAGATTTGCTGTGTGTGGTTTCTGTCGATTTTCGGCTCCTTGTAAAGATAGCTAGCTAGCTACACATCATTGGACAAGAGTATGTAGCTAGGTTATATCAATACTCCATTTTGCGAGACTTGTCGTGCCACGTAAATAGACGCGTTGACGACGTGAGGTTGCTTATTTCAAATCTAAAATATGCGTTATTATACGCTCAAAAGCAACATGCTTGTTGACATTTTGTAAAAAGAAGTCGATGTGTGATTGATATGCTTTGCAAGGGCCTCGAGACTAGTCTCGTTTATGTAATGTTTGGAGGCGGGAACGTAATAGCCGCACTCAGATTGGCTCTTACTGATGGATGGGCGGGATTAAAGGAAAGCACTGCCCAATTGAAATGCAATATTAACCCAGTAATATTCTGATGTTTAGATTAGGGATTAAAATATTGTCACTACTCATATAGCCTATTTGATTTGTGTTAAATATGCATAATCCCTGTTGCATATGCACAACAACACTGCATTAGCATTTTGCTAATTTGCACCCCAGTATCTCTATTTGCACATCATATTTTGCACATCTATCATTCCGGTGTTAATTACGAAATTGTAACTATTTTTGCACTATGGCCTATTTATTTATTGCCTTACCTCCATAACTTACTACATTCGCACACACTGTATATGTTTTGGTTACCCCATATGTAACTCTGTTGTTGTTTTTATCGCACTGCTTTGCTTTATCTTGGCCAGGTCGCAGTTGTAAATGAGAACTTGTCCTCAACTGGTTTACCTGGTTAAATAAAGGTAAAATAAAATTTTATGTCATAAAAAGGGATGTATCTAGCAGTAGACCTTGTTCTCGTTCTGTTTAAGAACAGAACATGCATTAACATTAATTATATAGTTATAAACATTAAAATCCAATACAACTTTATTATCCATATGTTACAGCAAACAGCAATTTGATGGCACACATCACACACAGTTGAGAGGAGCACCGGTTCAAGCTGCAGTGCAGCACCCCTGGATGAAGAGCATGTTGTGGGTTTAAGGGCCCTGTTTAAGGACCCAACCAAAGGGGATTGTTGTTAAACTGTGAACCCAGCTGCCCTCCGGTTGCCAGATCAAATCCGCCCTTTATTTCCAGTACCCTGCCCGGGATTCAAACCGGCAACCTTTCAGCTATTGCTCCAACTCCTTAGCCGCTGGGCTAACTACTGGCCTTACACTGTTTACTTGATTAATAATAAAATAAAATACAATTGTATTTATCACTTGCGCCGAATACAACAGGTGTAGACCTTACAGTGAAATGCTTACTTACAAGCCCTTAACCAAACATGCCGTTTTAAGAAAAATAAGTGTTAAGTAAAAAATGGATAAGTAAAATTTAAAAAAAGTAACAAATACTTAAAGAGCAGCAGTAAAATAACAGTAGCGAGGCTATATACAGGGGGTACCGGTACAGAGTCAATGTGCGGGGACACAGGTTAGTCGAGGTAATTGAGGTAATATGTAGTTAGAGTTAATAATACAATTGATAATGAAAGTTGACTTGATGCAAAGAAACATTTTTTTACTTGTGTTTCTTGCTTTGCATTGCATTGTCCAACATTTTTATTTATTTATCTTGGTTCCTTTCTGTTCATATTATCAGTTGCAAATATGATAAAATAGAGGCTAGTTAATGTAATTAAATGTACAAAAACATAATAATAATAATATAACAATGTAATGATATATGTAATTTATGTTATAACTGAATTATCCCTATTTCCAGGAGCCTGAACAGCACGCAGGGGGAGATCAGAGTGGGATCAAGTCATCAGGTAATAGTCCAACAACCCCCTTTAAGCAAGATGTCACTCTGTCTACTCTGTATTGCCCATATGAGACCTTACCAGATAGCAGTACCGGTTTGTCTTCGACAGTCTCTAGCAAAATCTCTGAGATACTTGATTCATACAGTGTGTCATCATAAACTATCTCACTGTCATAACCTGTCATAAATTTGCCTATATTTGTGAATTACATGGCGCAAAAGTCATATCATTGTAATAAACTGTCTGTGACAGTGAGACTAACATGTTACCTGTCTGTATTATTCGTGTGTATGCAGGCTAAGCTCCCTGAGCTGCAACCACGCCCTGTGTTTGGTGTGCAGACCCAGACAGAGAATGAAGAGTTGGTGTGGATGCCAGGGGTCAACGATTGTGACCTCCTCATGTACCTCAGAGCTGCTAGGTTAGTGTCAACTCAGCAGCACTCAAATTAGCCTGGTTCCAGATCTGTTTGTGCTGTATACCCAACTCCTGTGGTTGTTGTTGGCTATACAGCACAAACGGAACTGGGACCAGGCTACACTCATACTGTATCTCTTGTGTGATGAATGGTGCATACGATTCCTGCCAGATTTAAAGACGGATGGGATGCATTCAAAACCTTGGTGTCTGTCAGCGTTGCATAACACTGGTGGTGAGAGTGATGTGCATTATTATGGTCATTAAGTTGTGTCCGGAAAGAACATAATTGTTTCAGCTTGATGAGCATATCAAGAAAGTGTGACTGCTGCTGGTTTTTAGTTGTCATTTAGTCTAAAGACTTGTCCTATCAAAGTTCTTCTAGCTAGCCTGTCAGGTCATTATTGTTAAAGATAATGTCATTTAAAAACGCTTCTGTAGGAGTCTGTAGTGTACAATGTTTGTCATGCTTGTCATCCTGACTGACTGCACAGCCCTCCTAATGTATTTATCTTCCCTGCCTCTTCCTGATTGAAGGAGTATGGCAGCGTTTGCAGGGATGTGTGATGGAGGATCTACAGAGGACGGTTGTTTGGCGGCCTCTCGTGATGATACAACACTCAACGCTTTAAACATGGTCAGCAGGATACGTTTGCTGCATTTAAATGGGAATATATTCATTTTCACCTGTTTAATTACATTTTTCTCGTTTTTCTTTTTAAATGTATTTGTTGTTTTTAAGAAAAAAAATGGTAGAGAAAATTTGAACAATATATTGTTACGAATAAGATCTTGAACCCTTCTCAGTATCTCTGTGTTCCTCTGTCTCCCTCTACAGTTACACGCCAGCCGTTACGACGCAGCTAAAGCTCTCCAGCGCCTAGTGAAGAAACCTGTGCCCAAACTCATTGAGAAATGTTGGTCAGAAGATGATGTGGTAAGGCAGCTTGTACCATGCTTACTTCAGGTCCAAAGACAATGTTTAACTTTAGGCACTACGGCCCGATTTAGAGTTGAGATGAGCGTTGTAACTCTGACTTTTGCATAAATCATTCTTTGATGTCAACGGAAGACTTGCGCAGATAATTGAGTTAAGTGTTCAAATTTCAAGGCCGAATATAGCCCTATGTGCTATTAGGGCTGCTCGGTGGTTACTCCAAGCAACAAGGCTATGCATGTTCAATATGAATTATGGCCATTGTGTAACATAGACAACAGTGGAACAATTTGAAACACATTTACACTGCATGGTATATTGCACAAGTCATATGTTTGGGAACTATGTTGACTTTGTTTTGCTTCCCCGACAATCTTTTTAAAATCAACAGAAGCGGTTTATCAAAGGTTTGAGACAGTACGGCAAACATTTCTTCAGGATTCGCAAAGAGCTGCTGCCCAACAAGAAAACGGTAAATGAAAATACCTGGTGTTATATATTTTATTATCATACTGCCTCTCATGTCTGTCTAGACATAACGGACAGATATAAATGGACATAACTATACACACAATCAACAGACCTAACTGTTTGCAATGCAGTCAGTGGTTCCCTGTATCTTCATTGGATTCTGCATTCTGTGCCCCTCCTCAAAATCACACGTGTTGTGTTGTTGGCAGGGTGAGTTGATCACATTCTACTACCACTGGAAGAAGACGCCCGAGGCTGCAGGCACCCGGCCCTACCGTCAGCACCGTAGACAGCCATCCTCACGCAAGGCCAAGACTCGCGCCGCCCTTGCCACTGTGAATACCCCCTCCCGGTCCCAATCCAGTGAGTGCCGGGGATTTTCAATTCCCCTAAGATTGATCTGGCTTTCCCGGACACAGATTAAGACTAGTACTGGACTAATTGTGCATGCTTTTTAATCCAGAATGAGGCTTAATCTGTGTGTAGAAACAGGCCCTTAGTGTTCTATCTTCCAGTAACTGTAGATAACACAAAAATATCTGTATAGCACTTTGTGACATCTGCTGATGTAAAAAGGGCTTTATAAATACATTTGATTGATTGAACTACTGCTGCTCTTTAATTATTTTTATTTTTTACTTATCTATTTTTTACTTAACACTTATTTTTCTTAAAACTGCATTGTTGGTTAAGGGCTTATAAGTAAGCATTTCACTGTAAGGTCTACTCCTGTTGTATTCGGCGCATGTGGCAAAGAAAATGTAATTTAATTTGAATAGGAGTGGGTATAGTCTTTAATCTGATCGCTTCTCTCACCTGCAGTGGATGTGAGTTCGGCCAGTGACGACGATCTGGACAGTGAAGACAGCGAGCAGGGCACCTGTGGACACTGTGCCACTACCAGTGAGTACAGCTGAACTCTCTCCCATTTCTCTTCAGAGAATGCAACTATGTTATTCCCCCATTGATTCTATTGGCTTGCATTGATGTAATGTATCGTACTTGCTCCACCAGCCACCAGTGCTCGTCAATGGGTTCTGATGCACTGTATGTCTGTGTACTATGTAGCTGTCAAATCCAATTTCTCCTTTCAGGATCAATGCCGTTGATTAAATTAAATGTAATGCTTTAAAGGTCCAATGGAGCTGTTTTGATCTCAGTATCAAATCATTTCTGAAAAACAGTTAAGTACTTTACTGTGATTGTTTTCTATTAAAATGGTCAAAAAGAAACAAAAATAGCTTTTTAGCAGAGAGCAATTTCTCAAGCAAGAATCTTGCAAGGACTGTCTGGGAGTGGTCCGAGTGGGGAGGGGAAAACTAGCTGTTACTGGCAGAGAGGTTTGGAACTCTCTTTCTTATTGGTCTATTAACTAATTTACTGCCTGGTGATAACTCCATCCTACCAAAACAGGCTGAAATTTCAGGCGGTCTTTTCAAACAGCTCTTACACTAAAACGGCATTATCATCATTTCCATAATTTGACAGTATTATTCCAACCTCATAGTGTGGAAATATGTATAAAACACAGGAAAATGACTTAATTTCAGCCTCTAAGGACTGGCAGCACGGAGGCAGGGATAACATCCTCTTGTGTACCACTTGTCGGACCTTCTTCAACAAACATGGCCGCCTGCCGCCCGGCCCCAAGCCTGCTGACCCTCCCTTCATGTTCAAACCTGTCAAAGAGGAAGAGGAGGGCAACGGGAAGCACGGCATGAGGACGCGACGCAGCAGAGCACCGGTAAGGCTGAGAACCTCCCATCTTAGCCCCATATAGTGTATACCTCCCTGCCACCCTCACTCCTTTTTCTCAGTCAGTCAGAGAAAGATATTGATGGTACTATCTATTGTTGTTATAATCATTCTCTCTTTCAATACTTACTCCAAGTTGTATCTCTCTCCAGTTGTCTTCACTAAGAAGTGGCCACAAGAGGCGGACCGGCTCTCCTACCAGTGAAGACCAGCAGTCCAGTAGCCATCCCTCTCCCGCCCCCAGTGGAGCTAGCTCCACCTCCAACACATCCAGAAGCTCCTGCTCAGACAAGACAGACTCCTCAAAGAAGCCTGGCAAGGTACATATTATTTTAAGTCAGGGATATAGATTTGTATGCACTGTAATGGCGCATTTGTGAATTGGAAGTACGCTTCATATCATAACCAACATCTAGTTGTATATCTGCCATTCAGACCAGGGCTTCCTCTTCATCCAAATACTTTTGACTGTGTTGTACGTACATTGTAGAACTGAATTGAATAAGTGAATGATATTCCTTCCATCCAACAGAAGATCAAGGAAGAGGCGCCCCTACCAAAGAGTACTAAACGTTCCAGGGAGAGTGCAGCCCAAGACCCAGAGGAGCCTGAGAGAACTCCAACTAAAAGGACCAAGACACAGCAGGTGAGACGGAGACGAAGACAGTAGTGAGGCAATGACAGCTAAAAGGTTCAAGATCAGAGCGAAGCAAAATGTACAAAACCAGCTCTCAGAAACGCTTTTGTTGCCTCATTGTTCTTCATTTAATGTCTTATCTTCCTTCACTGAGCTACATTGTTGGGTGTGCCTAGATCTATCCAGTGCCTCTTTTCGTGTAACATTAACATGATGAGAACTCCCCTCACCGACAATTCTAATCGTGTGTCATTCCTCTCTGGGTGAACAGGTGGAGTGCCGGTCGGAGGGCGATGGAGAGGCTGAGGCAGAGGGGGGTGAGGTGGAGGAGGAGTGCTGCTCAGACAGCCGCAGTGCCCAGGACGACGGCAGCAGCGACACCAAAGACATCGACCAGGACAACCGCTCCTCCTCCCCCAGCATCCCCAGCCCTCGCCAGGGCAACGAGGGCAACGAGAGTGACTCCGACTCCTCTGCCCAGCAGCACCAGGTTGGCCACCAGGCGGCAGCAGAGACCGTCAGTGCCCCTGCTGCTGCTGCCCTGGCTGAAACACAGATCTCACAGACTGTTCCTCCACCACAGGCTGCAGTCTCGACCACATTCCTGCCCCCCCAGGGCACCTCTCCCTCTGCAGATCCTGGCCAGGTACAGGCCCAGGCACCCCCCTCCCCAGAGCCCCCCCAGCCTTCAGTAGCCTCTGCCCAGGCTGGTCAGTCAGCTGGCTATGAGTCAGGCCCACCACACAGCCAACCCCCACCCCCCTCCTCTCACCCTATCTCTGGCCCATCACCCCTACCTCCACCACTGGGACAGGTCTTTCATCCTCCATCTCCTGTGTTTCAGGGTCCTCTTCCTCCAACTGGCTCTCTTCCTCCCACCCAGCCCCTGCCCCTCCATGGTGCTCCCACCCAGGGTCCCCGCCCCCAGCGACCCCCTCCTCACATACCCAGGGAACCTCCCTTCTCCCAGGCCCTCCCGCTCACATCTGGGCCCCAAATCAAACCACCCCCAACCACCCCCATCCCACCATCGCACAAGCAGCAGCCACCGCACCTCTCCTCTGCTCCCCCTTTCCTCCAGATGCCGTCCAACCTGCCCCCACCGCCAGCACTGAAGCCCCTCAACTCCCTGCCCAACCAGCACCCTCCTGGTGCCCCTCCACCCCCCCCTCCAGCTCATGCCCCAGTCCCTGCCTGTGCAGCAGGGACTCCCACCCCAGCCTCCTGTGCTCACTCAACTGCAGAACCTCCCTGGCAGAGGCAGTCACTCCCACTCATCCCTGCCCTCCTCCTCTGGCCCCTTGGCCTTGCACCCTGTCCCCTCTGCCTCCTCTCCCTCTACCATGGGTCCAGTCCCTGGTCTCCAGTCCTCCTTCTCCTCCCTGCCCCTGCGCCCCTCGTCTGGAAACCCCATTGGCATGGGAGGGTCAAATGTCCAGATTAAAGAAGAGCCATTGGATGAGTGTGAGGAGCCTGAGAGCCCGCCCCCTCCACCCAGAAGTCCCTCACCAGAACCTTTGGTTGTCAACATCGCCAGCCATGCCAGCCAATCAGCACGGTACTTACTGCATGACATCACTCATGACGGTCCTATAGAATAGGTCTCCTTTACAGAGTTAATTGTGGCCATATTGTTGACCACCTTGTGGTGTTGTTTCTCGAAGGATAACAGATGTTGTTCTTCTGAGTTACCTACATTCTCAAACATATTGTTGTGTGATTGCTAAATATGCTGTTTTGATACATTGTTATTCATTTCAGGTTTATCAAATACCTGGACCGTGGCTACAACTCGTGCTCCAGAACAGACCTGTTCTTCACCCCTCTGTCCTCATCCAAGCTGGCCAAGAAGAGAGAGGAGGCTGTGGAGAGATCCAAGAGAGAGGCTGAGCACAACGCCCGAGAGAGAGAGAGGGAGAAGGACAGGGAGAGAGAGCGGGAGAGGGAACGAGAGAGGCAGGAAGACAAAAATGCTGTGAGTAATATGTTGTGCTATTCCTACTATTCCTTTTTTTCTTTGACATAAAGAAAGTGTTCAGAAGGGAAACCCGAGTGTGGTGCCATTAGCGGATATTGCACCAATTGGAATCACACTCTATTTACATGCAGTCTATTTAAGTCGACCGGTTTTACACATGCCAGATCGCTGGTGTCTCTTTCTGCTATTACTTGCTATGCTTGCTGTGTTCTGATTTCTGTGTTTCTTCTTCCAGGGGATTTGATAGAGCATATTGTGCTCACTGCTCTGGCACTGAGCTACCTGAAGGAGCAGAGCCTATCGTTTCCTTTCTGAACTGACATGTCTTACCATCTTGTATTTCAGCAATGTTATCAATTATATTATTATATAGTACAACAACGTTAACAGTTAATGATGCCTGAAGGGCTCTATACATTGTTTTCTCGCAAATTTGAACAACCTAAATGTCCCTCTTCCTCTTCCAGAGAGCGTCCTGCTCGTCCCATGACAGCCGTATGAGTGATGTCCAGATGACTGGCCAGGTCCACATGCGTTCCTCCTTCGAGCAGCCCCCCACCAGCGTGGCGGCTGTCCCCCCTTACATCGGACCCGACACCCCGGCCCTGCGCACCCTTAGTGAGTACGCCCGACCCCACGTCATGTCCCCCACCAACCGCAACCACCCCTTCTTCGTGTCCCTGTCCCCCGGGGACCCCCTGCTGGCCTACCACATGCCCGGCCTGTACGCCGCTGACCCCAGCATGCGAGAGAGGGAGCTCCGCAACCTCAGAGAGAGGGAGCTCCGTGAGAGGATGAAGCCCGGCTTCGAGGTCAAACCCCCGGAGATGGAGAACATGCATCCATCAGCCAACCCCATGGAGCACTTTGCCCGACATGGAGCCCTGGCCCTGCCCCACATCGCTGGGCCACCCCACCACCCCTTTGGCCACTTCCATCCGGCCATGCAGAACCACCTGGAGAGGGAGAGGCAGGCGCTGGCCCTGGCCGGGCCCCAGATGCGTCCGGAGCTGAGCTACGCTGAGCGGCTGACTGCTGAGAGGCTCCATGCAGAGAGGATGGCGTCTGTGGCTAACGACCCGGCCGCCAGGCTGCAGATGCTGAATGTGACGCCGCATCACCACCAGCACTCCCACATCCACTCACACCTACACCTGCACCAGCAGGATCCACTCAACCAAGGTGAGGGTAAGGACACTTCTATGTTTTTTTCTATCTTGCTTTTGTTTCATCTTCAGGATATGTGTGTACGTATGTGTACTGTGTATTCACAAATCGATTATTGATTTTGTTCTGTCATCTAAGACAACCATTTTTAAAAACTTTTTTTTAAAGCACAGAATGAAGTGGTAATAGTTTTTCAACATCTATGGTGAGGGCAGCTTAAGGACCAGGCACTGCTACTAGCTAGCTATCTTAATAAAATAATATATTCGTTCTTATTTCATGTTTGATATTCTTATGTATTGTTGAGAGAGGATGCCTCTCCTCACTGTTACTGTGTCTACCTACCAGTGTAGCTGTCAGTTGGGATGCGTGTATTGCTCATCCCCCTGCCCCATGTTAACTGATGTGTGTGATATGTGTTAATTTATATACTGTTTGTTCTCCTGCTTCATTAGATGATGTGTGTTACTGTCACCCAGGTAATGGCCCCCACCCTCTGGATCCCCTGGCTCCAGGGCCCCGGCTGGCCCGCTTCCCCTTCCCTGGAGGCCCCATCCCCAACCCTCTGCTCAACGACCTGCCCCACGACCATGACATGCTGCGACACCCACTGTTTGGTGAGGAACCTCAACCTAAACCTTGACTGTTTATATGGGAACACACACATTCAATTCAATTTAGACTATATTTCTGTGTGATTGTGTGTTGACTGATACTCACTCTGAGGTTTTGTGCCCCTTGATCAACATCCAAACAGCTTATGCTGCTGTTGCAGGAGCAGGGTACCCCCGTGAGCTCCAGGGCCCCATCCCCCAGATGTCTGCAGCCCACCAGCTCCAGGCCATGCACGCCCAGTCAGCAGAGCTGCAGAGGCTGGCCATGGAGCAGCAGTGGCTGCATGGACACCACCACTTACAACACGGGGGGCATCTGCCCGGGCAGGAGGATTACTACAGGTGAGGTGATTACCAACTCGAAAAACAACCAACAACAACAGTTTACCTTAATCACAGTGCTTTCATTTATGCATTTATTGAGAAATCCAATCACTAGACAAAGTTGGATCTTGATTATTGAGGAGTTAATATTTTATTTTGTTTACCTGAACACAGTGAATACTTTAAAGAGCCAATGCTTTTATTTATGTATCAGCATTTATTGAGAACTTAAATCACTAGACAAAAGTAGGATCTTGGTTTATTGATGAGCTATTGCACTGACATTAATATTTTATTATTGTTGTTTTCCACCACAGCCGTCTGAAGAAAGAAGGTGACAAGCCATCGTGAGACACCTGACGGTGTGAGTCACCATGAAAATACATAGATACATTATGCGACAACTAATCTTAGTGTATCCTTTTCTATAAGTCTAAATGTAATTGAGAATGAACAATCTTTGGATCTGTATGCTTGTTTCTTTCTCAGCACTTAAAAGGATAGTTTACCCCCAAATCATCAAAGTTTGTGAGACTTTTTCATATTTCAATAATGGTCTGTTATAAAATAGAAGATTAGCATAGTCTCTATTCCATGCCATTTGTTGTCTAGATGTTATACATTTTTCCACTTAATATGGATTTTGTAGTTTCTAGAGTTCTCCTAATGCAATATATAGCAGGTGCGGAATATGGCTCACCTTTGGAGTTATGAAAACATCTGACAAACTTTGATTTGGGGGGTGAACTATAATTTTAATTTCTAAACAATTTGAATGATCTCCTTGTACAGAATTACATTTAATATTAGATGTTTGGATGATTGACTGTAATAACCTTGCATGACTGTTTCCCTTCGATTTTCATCAGAACTTAGAGTAGCGTTGTTCATTTGTGTTTAGACAACTAAAAAGCATAGTAGATTAATTTTATTCTATATCTGCTAAATATTTGTCTAAACCCTAAAGTTTTATATATTTCAAGATAAGTTTTCACAATTTAACCTAAGCTCTGACACATACAGTACATTTTTGAGATTGTAAATAATATATGTTCAATATTCTATATTAATAACTATGATTATTATTAATATGAGGTGTGAATTCTTGACTTGCAAGCTGGCACAATAAAGTTAAATTATTTAGATATATATACACAGTATATATAGCGTTATAAAGTAAAGTGAGTTAACACAGAACATTATAAATTGGAGTATCACTATTGTCGCCCCTGACAGAAAACGGTGTTTAGAACAGTGGATCCGGATAGTAATATTGTGTTGGTTAGACGAAACAGAAAAAGCATTTAAACCTTGGCATCCCTACCATGGACAAATCCTGTTTTAATATTTATGTGAAATAATAATCATATGGAAAAACAAAATGTACGCATTGCATATTTATTTGAATAAATAATTCTGCAATAACATGATAACATTTGTTCAAAGTATATATTCTGTATGTATGGTTGCTTAGGATGGGAATTGTTTTTCTGGTAACAGCATTTGGCCAATAGGGGGCAATCCTCACCCTTCCTCATTGAAGCTGTGCTGTTTCAGTAAGATCACTGTACTCTCTGTGGCCATTTCAAATCCCAACACACTAACTGAGTGTATGGGAATGTAGACCCTACATCCAGACTTGTGCATTTATATATACAAATTGGAGACAGAGAGGAAGAGATGCATGGTGGTACATTTAATTGCTAAACAATGACAAATAGCTTCTTGAAGTTATTCCATCAACTTATACACATAGCACCATATATTATAGTGGTTCATTAAACTTTTCTAAGGTGGAAAGTGCTAGTGTTGCTTTTGATATTAATTTCACATTTCTCAAATATTGCAGATACCATTTGGCCTTTCTTTCCACTGCTGATAAAACTAATCGGAGCCTTGCATAGACCATGTTAATATTGCATTTTCTAATCATGCAGAATCATGCTGAAGTACATTCAGTTACTTGAATAGGTGCACAATATGAATATGTTGTGTACACGACAGAGCCCTTGGTGGAAATGTAATTGATATCTTAGATGGTAATTTGCAACAGCTGAATTATTTGTTTGGACTGACCATAATCTAGATAATTTATTACACAGCAACCAACCACATGTTATCAAATTGTATCAATTCTTTCATTTAGACATACTTAAAACTCTTCCTCCAATTCTTTCTCTTCACTCAACTTAACGCTTTGGAAGGACATTCTGTCATGTAGGTCATGACATGTACAATACACTATATGTATGTTGACCATGTACATTCACATGAAATGTTGCACGTTTCCCTTTTGCAAGCACAGAATATTTTGCAAATGTTTCCCATTTGGATGCATGACAAAGCGAAGACATACCGAAGGCTGTAGCTTCTCTCCAAGCATTAACATAAACCTACCAGGCTGACTGACATCTTTGAATTACACTTAACTCTGACAAATCAATTTTCTCCACATAGACTTTCTACATACAAATTGCATTAATTTTTCTTTGCAGCTGGTAGAGCACGGCGCTTGTAACGCCAAGGTAGTGGGTTCGATCCCCGGGACCACCCATACACAAAAATGGACGCACGCATGACTGTAAGTCGCTTTGGATAAAAGCGTCTGCTAAATGGCATATTATTATTATTATCAAAAATAGGCACTCTGGTTAGCTTTCAAATTCTCTTGATAAAATGTAAGAACTGACAATGCTGACTGACTTAATCACAACAAATGCTTTTTACAACACCCAAGTACTCTGTTTTATTACATGAAGGCACCACATAGTCATGCTTACCATGTTACTGTAAAGTTACATTGACATACTGTACAGTCTCTATTAGTCTCTATGGTCCACATCAACCTCCGTTCACCCAGATTTTTTTTATCCCTGCTATTTAGGGTTTTTTAATGCTATCTGAGAAATGTTTTCATATTGAACATACTAATTTAGAAAATGTCTCACTGTCAAAACCTAATTTAATTTACCAGCTCAAGCTTCCTGTTGAGTAAAACATTTGTGGCCGGTGTCCCAGACACAGATTAAGCCTAGTACCAGACTAAAAAGCACTTTTGATGGAGATTTAGTCCTGGACTAGACATAATCTATATCCGGAAAACTGCCCCATGTGGATTAGAATGCTTATTAACTTTACTACTACTGTACTGCCAGTAAACAGTATGTAATGCTATGGCAATTACTACTGTGATTGAGATATACATGGTTGTTAGTGTTTCTACATTGTATGAAACTCTGATGACACTCCTATGGCCCCAAGTGAAAATGTTTGGAAAGGGTTCTCTAGAAGCAATAGCTACATATCATGCCTCGTCTTCAGTTGAATCATTCAGGTCTTCAGCTTCCCTTCTCTTCACCACATAGCGCCGAAGGTACTGGATGGCAGATATGGCACTCACATTTGCCAGCAGAGCTGAACAATTGTTCAGAGAGAGTTATTTACATAATTTGAAATCTGTCTTGCAATTATACCAGTCCGGTCCCAGCTCTGTTTGTGCTATCTTGGTAACTCATTGTCACGCCAATGTTTGGTATGGCAATTCCACAAGGAGTTGGCAAGTGCAGAAACAGACTGGCATCCTGGCTACAATTAGACATGGGTCATTGACTTATTTATGTTCCGTTTTAATACGTAAGAAATGTATAGAATAAATACAATAAAACATTGATATAAAAACCAATGATAATTGATGACAGTGTTATTTTAGCAATAGTAAGCGGTTCTATGGAATTACCTGCTTTCCATGTGTCTGCAGCCATTGGATCAGCTGACCTCAGTACCCAGGAGGCAAAGGCAATACAGACCAGACACATGTCAGACTGCTTCAGTGAGAAGAGGATGCCATCTTTCTCTACAGGAGGGAAAACATATGTAACTGGGATGGGTCAATGAAAATACATTACCTTTATACATAAAATACATACCTTTATGTATAATGTACATGTAACTGCCAAAATAAAGGAAACACCAACATAAAGTGTCTTAATAGGACGTTGGGCCACCACGAACCAGAACAGCATAGATCCTACAAGTGTCTGGAACTCTATTGGAAGGATGTGACACAATTTCTCCACAAGAAATGTGTTGTTTTGTTGATGGTGGTAGAAAACGCGGTCTCGGGCACTGCTCCAGAATCTCCCATAAGTGTTCAATTTGGTTGAAATCTGGTGACTGAGACGGCCATGGCATATGGTTTACATCGTTTTCATGCTCATCAAACCATTCAGTGACCACTCGTGCCCTATAAATGGGGGCATTGTTGTCCTATGGGTGCATAGCCATGGTAGCCAAAATAATGGTCTGTCCAGGATATTTATACATGACCCTAAGCATGATGGGATTTTAATTGCTTAATTATCTCATAACCACACCTGTGTGGCAGCACCTGCTTTCAATATACTTTGTATCCCTCATTTACTCAAGTGTTTCCATTATTTTGGCAGTTACCTGTATGTGTTTAAGTATAAGAATGTGAATGTACACATTTGTGTGTGTACAGGTAAAGGATCAACCATCTCACATCACTGGATAATACTTACTTGATACTGAGACGGATGTCTGTAGGCTTTTGAATCGTCTCTGCTTCTCTGAAAGCTGTCTGAAGATCTGATGTCCGAGTTGGATGACCTCAGGAGGAGGAGGGGAGATCCTGGTTGCTTTGTTGACAATTGTATCAGCTTGGCTGCTCGGTGTAATGGGAGGGGGCAGAGCCCTCTGAGCCTGACTCACAGCTGGAGACATCCAGGCACCAGACCTCCAGCACCAGCTAGTGCTGCCTTTTCCTGGGAAGCGGATCCTCCTCAGGGAGAGCAGGCTCTTCCAGTTCCCTGTCCAGCCTCTCTGGCTGTAGAAGTGGGTGTTTGGTGGGTAACCATCTGGGGCTGCAGAAGAGGAGGAGGAGAGGGACACAGCCTCTTTGGCCTGGATGTCGGAGCGAGTCACCACTCGGATAGGGGAGCAGTCGTCCTCCTCCTCGGATTCGAGATATGTGTCTTGTTGTGGGAAGAGAAAATCTTCCAGTTCGGGGAACGTGAGGTCTCGTGCAGCCGAGCGGGAGCAGGAGAAGATTGGGACTGGTTCTCCTTCACCATGCAGGGACTGCTGGACCAGGGGAGGGAATAACACTCCAGCTCTGTACTTAGAGAGAGAGTAGTCATAACAGCTCTCAGGCACTGACATAGACATTAGGGACTTGTAGACAGAGAGGACATCCTCTGTGAACAGGTACTCATATAGTTCTGGAAAGGTGATTCTGTAGAGTTCGTCCAGTATGTCTGTGTTGGGTAGAATTGGGGAGGGCGTTCGGCTGATCCTATCAATCACAGCAAGAACAGGATTCTCTGCCAAGTCCAAGTCCTGACAGCTGTTGAGAAATAATCTATTTTCGGCTTCCTCGATCATGTCCTTTAGCTCCATCTCGACCTCCAGAGCTTGGACATTGTGCATGTCTTTTATTTCCAGAGCTTTTTTTACGACCATCTCCAGCTGCATTTCTACTTTTGCTACCTCCAGAGCTTGTACATTTTGCATGTGTTTTGGCCTCGTTTCTATATCCAGAGCTTGTACAATGGGCACGTCCTTTAGCTGTAACTCAACCTCAAGATCTTGTACATTGTGCATCTCCTGTAGTTGCATCTCTACCTCCGGTACCTCCAGAGCTTGTACAATGCACATGTCTTTTAGCTCCATCTCGACCTCCAGAGCTTGTACATTGTGCACATCTTTCAGCTGCATGTGGATCTCCAGAGCTGCTTGTACATTGCACATGTCTTTCAGTTGCTTCTCGACATCCAGAGCTTGGGCATTGTGCATGTCTTTCAGCTGCATCTCTACTTTAGCTACCTCCAGAGCTTGCACAATGTTGCACATGCTTCTGCTCTTCTTGATCCCTTTCAGGCATGTAGCTTCTGGGAGGAGGCTGGTGTTGGAGATGCTGTCTTCATTGGGGATGCTGTCTTCAGAGGAGGAGGATAGCGCTGCAAGCTCCTCACAGTCAACAGGAGTGGCCAGGCCAGTACTGGAGTCTGTTTCTTCCTCTTGTGAGATGGCTCCTGAGCAGGGAGACTCTGGTCTTCTTCGTTTGAAGTTCCCAGGCTCAGGGCTGGGGTTTGAGCTGGTTCCAAAAAATTGCATGTACTCTTCGTCAAAATCGGAGAAGGTAGAGAACTCGCAACTCGAGCGGTCTGGCTTGGGGGAGTCATCGTTGTGTGTGAAATAGTCAGAGTCTGCAGTATCTGAAGTGTCCACTAGAGAGCTGTCCTGTGAGTAGTCTTCTGCAATATCAGTCAGGTAACTGCTCTGCATGTCTGTGACTGTGACATCAACATGTGCACGGTCAGATTCCTGAGGATGGAGGCTATCCTTCAGGGGAGATGGGCTTCTAGATACCCTGAGGTGCAAGATGTCTTTAATTGTCCATTTTTCCATTTCATCCCAGAAAGCAGAGATGGCATACACTGGGCGAGTGGGGTCTGATGCATTATAAGATGTTTCAGGGGTTTCTGTTGGTGTCACTGTTACTTCGGGAAGAGGAAGAGGAGGTGTAGGTTGATCTTCTGAAGTGTTTGTCTGTGGTAAATGTTCCCAGTCTGTAAGTGGCTCACCAACTCTGTGTGCTGGTGCCTCATTAGTCATGTGGGAGTTAGGGCTGTTGTTTGAATCAGCTGGCACTGAGCTTTCGTCAGACATTATGGGGTTACTGTTACTGCGACCAGTGGACGGACATGTTCTGACAGAGTCGATGTAAGCCTGGTCAGCTGTGTTTTCATAACCTTCACGTTGTGGCAGCACGGGGCAATTTAGACAGTCTTCCTCAATTAGTGGCTGTGAATTAGCAGTGTCGATTTGTAGGGGCAGAGACGCAGAGAGAGTGGAATCTATCTTACTGGAAGGTGTGTTAGTATCCTCCATTTCTGTGGCTGAGACATACTCCTCTTCAGAATCATAGCTGGTGCTGGTGGTGTAAAAGAATTCCACTTCCTCATTCGAGTCCACAGACTCAGAGCGGTGAAGTTGTGGTGCATCTTCGTCTGTCTGCGCAAATAATAGGTCTTGTAGTTTGGATAATGGATGGTCTACTGACCTTTTTAAGCCAATGGCAGAGCTGTAATTTTCCTGTTTGTTTTCTTCAATAGATGACTCTGGGTTGAGCGTCTCAGTAGAGTCATCCCTCTGAAGGGGCAACTCTGTAGAAACATTCACTTCTTCACTGAATGATGATGAAGAGCTTAACTCTGAAAAGAGAGGGGGTAACTCTGAATAGCTTACGTTTATTTTGGGAAACTCTATATAGACTTCTCTATGATAATTATTTGGCAACGTGTGAGTGTTTGGCAGTGGTTTTGACTTATTGCATGACTGTGTAATAATCTCATTCATGGTCTCCTGTCCGTTAGATTCCTCCATTCCGTCTATATCTATCTCTGACTCACTCTCAGGGGGAGGGTTTGGCCCCTCTGAGGTGTGGTGGCCCCGGGGGACTGAATTCCTACAAGTTTTTTTTTTTTTTTTTTTATCGCAGTGGCAGCATGCACTCTGTGTGGCGCTGGACTTCCGTTCACGGTCACAAACCAGCGCTCTTTTTCTTCCCTTGGCGCCACTCTGGCGTCTCTCTCGCATAATATAGCTGTTTCTGTGTGGCACAACAGCTGCTCCTGGCTGATATTTTGTCCTAGGTACAGGTCTTGGGGTGGCAGTGGCACAGGCTGTGGGGGTTGGGGTGTTAAGATGTCATGTAATGTACCAGTGCCACCTTCGCTTGGCAGCTCTCCGTCGAATCCTTTGATATCTGAGACATCACAAGCTCCAGAGAGGTCACTGTTAGCTATGCATGTGTTGCTAGAAGATTCTGGAACTGAGCCCAGATCATTTGGTACGTCCTGGTTCCTCGAGGTCTCCTCTGTGATCTGCTCAGCAGTCTCTCCTGGGGTTTCTTCTACCAACTCTGTGGTGAGGCTGTTTTCTTCAAAGTAGCCAGATTCTCTGTTTTCTCCATAGTAGCCAGAATCTGATTCTTTCTGTGCATGGGGGGAGTTGTCAAAGACCCTGTCCAAGAGAGCACCACCCTCTTCCTCAGTTAATCTCAATGGATCATTTAGTTGTGTTTCTTCAGAGCCACTCTCACAAACCTTTACAGGCAGGTCTGTACAGATGAAATCCTCTCTGAGGGTAGCCTCTTCCTCAACACTGGGCTGAGATGGGATGGCAGTGTTTGGAGCTGCATTCTGCTGCCGGGGGTCATCTTGGACATTGTCTAGGGCCGGACACACTGGACATCCAGAATCCTCTGGTTCCTCATCACTGAGGCCCAAGTCGTCTGAACCTGCGAGCTCAGGCGGTGGTAGGGAGCATTCCTCACTCTCCTTATAGAAGCTGTCCCAGTCACGCTCCGCTATGTGCACACTATGGTCTATGTCATCCATGGCAACCTTCACAGGCTCCTGCATCTTTAAACATCACAACATTTAAGAACGTCAGTTAAAATGTCAACGTTAAAAGGTTATAGAATGCTTTACATACAGTGCATTCGGAAAGTATTCAGACCCCTTGACATTTTCCACATTTTGTTACATTACAGCCTTATTCTAAAATGGATAACAATAATAATAATCCTCATCAATCTACACACAATACCCCATAATTGCAAAGTGGAAACAGGTTTTTAGAAATGTAAAACAGAAATACCTTATTTACATAAGTATTCAGACCCTTTGCTATGAGACTTGAAATTGAGCTCACGTGCATCCTGAGATGTTTCTACAACTTCATTGGAGTCCAACTGTGGTAAATTCAATTGATTGGACATGATTTGGAAAGGCACACCTGTCTATATATGGTCCCACAGTTGACAGTGCATGTCAGAGCAAAAACCATGAGGTCGAAGGAATTGTCAGTAGAGCTCCAAGACAGGATTGTTTCGAGGCACAGATCTAGAGAAGGGTACCAAAACATTTCCGCAGCATTGAAGGTCCCCAAGAACACAGTGGCCTCCATCATTCTTAAGTAAAAGGCACATGACAGCCTGCTTGGAGTTTGCTAAAAGGCACCTAAAGACGCTCAGACCATGAGAAACAAGATTCTCTGGTCTGATGAAACCAAGATTGAACTCTTTGGCCTGAATGCCAAGTGTCACGTCTGGAGGAAACCTGGCACCATCCTTACGGTGAAGCATGGTGGTGGCAGCATCATGCTGTGGGGATGTTCTTCAGCGGCAGGGACTGGGAGACCAGTCAGGATTGAGGGAAAGATGTAAGGAGCAAAGTACAGAGATATTCTTGATGAAAACCTGCTCAGGACCTCAGATTGGGGCGAAGGTTCACCTTCCAACAGGACAACGACCCTAAGCACACAGCCAAGACAACGCAGGAGTGGCTTCGGGAAAAGTCTCTGAATGTCCTTGAGTGGCCCAGCCAGAGCCCGGACATGAACCCGATTGAACATCTCTGGAGAGATCTGAAAATATCTGTGCAGCGACGTTCCCCATCCAACCTGACAGAGCTTGAGAGGATCTGCAGAGAAGAATGGGAGAAACTCCCAAAATACAGGTGTGCTAAGCTTGTAGCGTCATACCCAAGAAGACTTGAGGCTGTAATTGCTGCCAAAGGTGCTTCAACAAAGTACTGAGTAAAGGGTCTATATACTTATGTAAATGTGATATTTCCGTTTTTTATTTGCAAAAATGTCTAAAAACCTGTTTTTGCTGTGTCATTATTGGGTATTTTGTGTAGATTGATGTGGGAGAAAAAACAACAATTTAATCAATTTTAGAATAAGGCTGTAACGTAACAAAATGTGGAAAAAGTCAAGGGGTCAGAATACTTTCTGAATGCACTGTATTCTTACTTGGGGGGAGAAGTGTGTAAAACTAATTTAAAGTAACCTAAGGCACATGTTGTTTATGCATCTTTTACTAATTATAATTACAGATATTCTATCTGAAGATATATCTGAATACTTTAAGGAAACGTTATATAAAATATTACTTTTGAAATAGTTTTTTTCTGCGGTGTCTGCAAAAAGTTGTATTTATTTTTGTTTGTTTTTTATGAAGTTGTTCCATACATCAAGCACAATGCCGTACAGAATATTTCGAAAATGATGTTTGTAAACGGTGTCTTCATGCCATTTCAGACTTAGAACTAGTGTTTGATTTGTCTTGGGGTGTTGTTGTGATGACCTCACTGCTCTCCTCTCGTTCAACATGAAAGCTGACTCTAGTTCAAGCAGTACGTTGTTGAAATCCACAAACGGTAGATCAGTTAATGTAAAAATGTTATGGGGTAATATGCGTCACAGGAACATGGCAGTTGCAGTTCCATAACAGACCCCCAAAATACTCCATGGCACTACTCCTGGAAAACTGGTCATGTGATCAGAGTTAGGCAACCACACTACTGTAACCTTCCACCTACAATATCACAACATACTATGCATACTATAAACATCTCAAGGTTAAAATTCTATTAGTATGTGCAATCTATGTTCGACATACTGTATCTCACCTCATCACTCTGCATAAGCTTTGACATACAGTCCATACCCATATAAATCCTAAAGTTGTCCAAAATAAATAAATAAATGTTAATGTATCTTTTGTTTTCACATACACAAATATCTAAGATTCATATGCATTAAAATCCACTTAACGTAAAGAGCTTTAACCTGTCCAACTCTTCAAAGTAAACAAGTTCAGATACCATTCATCTTATGCTGTGTTATGTTTTGAGAGACAGCTTTTTGCAATGAAACTAAGTCATAAATGTGCTAAAATGCACTGCAAAGTGCACTGTGAGGCCTTGTAGGCTAGTGTTAGCTTTTGTCATAAGCACAACACGGATCCATAAGTAGTCCCACACCTCTAGCATTCAGTAGAAGGATGGGAACAGTATTGTAGGCTACAGTATGTGTGGTGTAGGTGTTCCATGCTGATATGTTTAGTGTCTGTTCAGTAAGAACGGCCTCATACCTGTGGGATGAGTATAAAGTCTCCAGGTTCAGCTTTTCCTGCAGCAGTGACATGCTGTGTGTGTGTCCTCCTGCGTCCCCCTGTCCTTGCCTGTGGTGTGGTGTGGCAGAGTCAGAGTGGGGCCTAGCCATTCACCACATTATAAATAGACCTGTAACATTTCAGTGCCTTAAATAGAAGCCCTCTGAAGTGGAAGAGGTAGGATAGGCTCAATTGTATAATTACCTATTACCTTACACAACAACAATGGTGAGGATATTATATCTAAACAGAGGCAGTGATAAAGAGAGGATCAGTGAGTGTGTAGACAAGTTAATATGTTACATCTGTATTGAGAGTTAGTGTCTTCATGAACGAATTACATAGATATTTGGTAGCATGAGGTGATACACTGCACAAATAGACCAGTTGATAACATAGTGCTCTCAAGAAAGTTGCTTAAATTGATGAACATGTGTGCACAGACAGACACAACAAGTTTATGTATGTATGCACAGACAAGAGAGAATAAATAGAGGTGTACAGGTCTTTACATAAGGAGGTACAGTACAATAATAGAGCTGTAAGTCAGCTGATTGAAAGTAATAACATGTGTAAGTGTGACTGCGAGACAAGAGAAACACGTGCATGCGGATTAGGCGTGCTCGTAATGATGACCACTCAAGGACATGAAGATACCAAGATGCCATTGTCTTTTCCAAAGAACCCACAAACCAAACACTAGGGGCTCTATTCAAAATGCATCGCGGAAGTTCAGCTTTACAGCGTGATTTAAATTTAAAGGCAATGTTCCCGCTTTAGCGGAGACTGCATTCACGGTAAATACTGCATATGTCGGCTCAATTGGAAATGACCTTTACATTTCTATCTCGGAATAGAGACCTAGGTATCCTACAAAAAACTGTATGATTTGCTAAAAACTAAACTTTTATAATTTGGTACATGATTTAATCAAAAAATATCTCACATCATATAAAACAATCTATCATATAAAACAATGTATCCTCAAAGAACCTATTAATTTGAATTTGAAAAAATGTATGTTAGCTAGCTAGCCAGACAGTTTTAGAGGAATGATTTCATAAATGTTTTAAATTAACTGCCAATATGCCAACATTTATACAGAAAATATGTATAAAAACCGTATAAACTGTATTTATAATTATATGACAATATTTTAGGTTGACAAAAATTATATTACACAATTTCTGATATATCACATGCCTTACTTTTAATTTAAGTAAAATCAGGATTACTGGCATTCATTCCAATTAGACTTGTTTGGATTTCTCCCTGACCAATATGGCTGCCATTTACATCCCATTCTGGAACTTGAAGGTTTATGACATACATTGAGCTCCAAAAGTATTGGGACAGTGACAAATGTTTTGTTGTTTTGGCTCTGTACTCCAGCACTTTGGATTTGAAATGATACAATGACTATGAAGTGCAGACTGTCAGCTTTAATTTGAGGGTATTTTCTTCCATATCGGGTGAACCGTTTAGAAATTACAGCACTTTTTGTACATAGTCCCCCATCAAGTTTGTGACTCTACAAATTGGTTGGATGCATTTGCAGTTTGTTTTGGTTTTGTTTCAGATTATTTTGTGCCCCATAGAAATGAATGGTAAAAAGTTAATGTGGATGGGGTATGATATTTGTGCGTCTGTAACTTTCTCACTCATTATTATTCAGGATTAATTCAGGATTATCATTAATCATGGTAGCATCCACATTAATGTAGAAGTGTTTAGAAACATGATATTCTTATTTATAATAAAAGTGACTCCAAAATGACACAACGCATTATTTACCATTAAATTCTATTGGGCACAAAATAATCTGAAACAAAACCAAAACAAACTGCAAATGCATCCAACCAATTTGTAGAGTCACAAGCTTGATGTAGTCATTGCATGCTATGAATATGGGACCAAATACTTAACTTTTTACTACTTTAATACACATATAAGTGAATTTGTCCCAATACTTTTGGTCCCCTAAAATGGGGGGACTATGTACAAAAAGTGCTGTAATTTCAAAACTGTTTACCCGATATGGTTGAAAATACCCTCAAATTAAAGCTGACAGACTGCACTTTAACCTCAGTCATTGTGTAATTTCAAATCCAAAATGCTGGAGTACAGAACCAAAACAACAAAAAATTTGTCACTGTCCCAATACTTTTGGAGCTCACTGTAGCCCATTTAGTAACGTAATAGGATCTCTGGCCCATTTGAAGTCCTTTAGTAGCCAGGATAGCTAGCTTGTCTTTCAGTCTCATCCTTCACAGTCCTGCTGTGCCAGTCAGAGTCACCTGCGATAATAAGGTGCCCCAGGCCTTTGCTGCACATGAGGTCTCCCCTACTTCTCTCACTGTGGCAGCTGAGTGATGGTGGAAGATGTAGAGGGAGTGGAGGTCTGCCCCACAGTGGCTGGAGCCTTGCTTTTCAAACAGTGAACCGATCCCGTACTAAAGACACACTGCAGCGGCCACGTGATGACACACACCAGCATGACCAGCAGCACCACGAACAGCACCAGCCGCTTCCAGTCTGAGAATAAGCTACAGAGGCATTGTCTGCCCCAGACATATCTCCCTTGTTCAGCCTCAGTCTGTCTGGGCACAGCCTCCTCCTGGATTCTCCCAATGTCGATACAGATACAGGTGGAGGAGCCGTCGGGGTGGAGGGGGTCAAGGCTGCCAAGGCTGGAGTAACACAGCTTCTTCCCCTCCAGCCACACCCTCTCCTCCTGCTGCAGGTGGGTGGGGAGCCTGCCCAGAACCTCCAGGCTTGTGAGGAGGGCAGGGGGACCGCTGGCGGGGATGGAGGTGGGGTGCCTGCAGAGGGGGCAGGGGATCTGGCCCCCCTCCTGTTCCACAGACACAGCCATGACCCGGGTGACACACTCCAGGCAGAAGGTGTGGGTGCAGTCCAGCAGCTTGGGCGTCTTGAAGACATTGTCATAGGTGTTGAAACAGATGGAGCACTCTGGCTTGTCCCCGCCGGAGGAAGGGTCCGTCTCCTCCTCGTCCTCCTCGGGCACTGGGTCCGGGGCCTGTGTGTGCCAGACCTTGGTGGCCTCCATGGTTTACTCTCCCTCTGGTTTACTGTTATGCACCTACAGAAAAAGATGCCCAAGGTGACTGTTTGAAAACATTTAGGTTGGTGCTATGTTTTGTTTGCACAAAGGGATAGTCTTAGGTCTGATTAGCCTGTGTCAATTTGACAAACGGTTTTGGCACATTGATTCCTTGAGGCCAGTACAATACCAAAGAAAACATCTCTCGCTCTTCAAATATTATATAGTGCATAGAAATACACATTATAGATTAGACTGTTTGTTCACTTTCTTCATGTCTTGCTTCTCTTATATTTTACTGAACATGTTTTCAATGGATTCTTTTCATTGGTGCAACTATGCCAACCAACCCTTAAACATTACTGTCTGTTTGGTCGTATTTTAAACATTTACGTTATACTACATTACACATTTCCATTGTCTTGTGTATTCTGTCTGTCCTTGCTATAGTCTGTCTTAACCTGTTTGGATAGACATGATGTGTTATGTTGACAATGTAAAGGAGACATCAGGGGAAATGGAAACAAAGGAAAGTGTTACAGAAATCCAGAATCTCAATTTCCTTATTGATCTGGCTGGGTCCTTGAGTGTAACCAACAGGTGAGTGAGGTCTTTGTTAACAGCCCAGAGGGAAGGTGACAAGCGTCATTTCATGTCCAGCAGATTAATCATTAACTTTACATTCTACTTCCTGACTCTCCCTTCCTGTTATATATGGAGCTACATGGAAAGGCGAACACATCCTTATAAAATATTTACGATTATTGCCAACAGTTTTACCAGTGACAGTCAGGTATCAATTTACAGTATAGAGATGTTTTAACTTGGTAGCAGCTTTAGAATAATATGTTAACATGCATTACAATATTAGGAGAAAGCTTCCTTTATGACTTGTTGCCAATGACATCTCACAACAACAAACAAAGACATAAGCAGGATAGAAACAACGTGTTATCATTACCATTCATTTCAAAAGAGTAGTATAGTCCTTACCTGCGGGGAGTGGTATTAGTAGTAGTATTGATTCAATGTCTGTTGTATTTCCAGAGGAGCTGCTCTTTTGTCCATGGGGCAGTATTTGGCCAACTGATAGAGCATCAACAGCTATGACCTTTCTCTTGTCTTTGTGATCCTTCAGGTAATATCTCAGTCACTCCCTCTCTGCGTCCCTTGCTCTACCCTCTGTGAACTAACAGTCCAGTCTCACCTCCATCTGCAGTGCTCACAGGCTTGTCTGGAGAGCAGAAAGGAGGTGGAGGGAATGGAAAACAACGCACTTACTCACTCCTTCTCTCACACACACACAAACATCTTGCCATATAACAGTGCCAAAAGATTGGATAAAAGTTTGTTTGATAAACCTTTACCAGGGAGTGAGTCTTACTGTAAAAATAAAGACCTCTTCCTGGTATGACAAACTGTAGTATGGGTGTGAATGGAAACATAATGGATGTCATATAGGATTACTCATTCATGCAAACACATATATCGGCTTGTATTTGACCATTGGGCTGTATGTTTGAGAGCCATATTTGAATACATCAGTATACCCAGGGATGTGAACCATAACAGACCATTTCTTACTACTCCACCAGACATCAAAGTCAGAAAATCAAAACACTATTTAAACAACCATGTGTTTAAACACATTTTATTGCTCTTTATATCCAATGCCCATAAACATTTTGAGAAATAGGTCAAAATCTATATAAAAGTCACTACGTCATAAAAGGTGTTGTGACTTGGGTAGTGATACAGTTCAATGCAACCAAGGCAGAGCTACATCCAGTAAATAACTGACTTATTGCCACAATAAAGCTTATCTAAACTTCTATGGTGATTATTTTCCAAGCAGCTAGAGAACTATATTCAACTACAATTTCCTCATCATGCAAGTAGTACACTTTACACAGCTGTGTCTCATTATTCTGTCCCAAACGATAAGGATTAGTCTAACTTTACTCAGAATGAATTATTCAGGATTAACAGAATCTATTGTTGAGTTAATAATTTGAATTTATCCTCAGGGAAGGCGCTCCAATGATGGTATTAACATAGATTTTTTGTTGTTGTAGTTATACTGTAGTAATCCAGAGCTCATAAACTGGTCACTACCAATCAATGTGACAGTGGATTTGGAGAGGTCATGCAGCACCCCCTACTGCGGCTTGCATTTGGATACTACCAGCAGTTCTGCTTTTCTTATTAAAACACACTGCAGCTGCAAATATAATCCTCTTCTCTTTCCAGGTACTCAGCCTTCACAGAGGTTATAGGGAAAAGAGTATGCTATGGCAACCAGTTTATTCCAATTTTAAAACACATCCTATTGTAAAATCCTACTATTTACCAACAGTAATATAAAGTATATATACAATTATAAATTAGTTAATCATACAAAGGATTATGAGAAAGGTGCTTTATTTTTGTAAACCATACATACTCTTCAGAATCAGAAAATACTTCATAAAGTAAAACTAGAATCAATAAGTACAAAATACCACATTACAAAAAACAATACATAATTTGTATAAAAACTATGTACACGTGTACAATTTTACAAATGGCTGTACAACAGCTAATGTAAGAAGGATAAATACTCTATTTGGGATTAAAATAATTTTACAATCAGTTGTTCCTGTTTTGTTGGAAATACCATCGCTTCAGACTCATGCCTACTGAACACACAAACTGGAACGACCAGTCACACTAGTCCTCAAACGTCTTCATACCACAGTTCTTCCAGTATAAATAACTAAAAATGAAACTTAAAACGAACTTGTCCCTAAATTCACCATATCATCACTCAATCACCCTTGAAGTTTAGCAAGCAAAACCCGTTGTACCGTTCCTCCAGCAAGAAAACAAAACAAATACTCACCCTTAATACAAGGTGTTGCTAAAAGGCCACAGGAGATCACTCAAATACCCAATAATAAACCAAAGACAACATATCGCCTGTCTTTAAATGATCACCACCCGTTTCCTGGACAAATCTTTGAGCACACATCACATCAATGGTACACTAACGACTTCAGTTTAGTGCACATTCTTTTGGTAAGACAAGCATCACAACATATTTGGCAACAGTGACAACAGTTGTTACTCTTATCCAACAAATGTCAAAATGTATGCTTGAAATCAAAAAGGAATTCAAGTAATAACTTATGTGCAGTGGTTCTGATAAGATTAGGCAAGGTGTCAGCATGAATTTCCCGCATTATGGCCAGATAAAGCATATTTCATATTAGCTAGCACCCCTTTTCAGGTCCTATTACCGGTGTTGGGGTGAATATTATAAAGATTTTTATTGAGAAGCATTTTTCATCCAACTCTTAGATGACCATTTTCCTACTTGATACAAAAAGAACATTTTCTGAGGATCCATCTTTCCATGTTTTTGGGATGAATTAAATAAGACATAAGATATATTTCACAGCCAGTGGATCACATGGTAATGTTCTTGGTGTGTGTTGCTCTGGAAGAACCACACCTTTAATGGAACGTGAGGAGAACTCTTAAAGAGCTTTAAGTATTTTTACATTATGTTCTCATTTTGTAGTGTTTGTATATGTGCATGTATTAATCAATTAAATCATTATAATACATTCAGTTTGGTTCAGTGCTTAAACCACATAGAGAAACAAAACAAAAGTATGCAATTTAAAACTCCTATGAGAAGATTCACTAAATGAGAACAATGAGAGTATTTAAATCAGCTTGGAAATTATCAACCTCAAATTCAGGGCTATCACTAAAGATCCCCAGTCCACCTCTTTCCATTCTCTACAGAGCTAAAGTAAAACAAACAATTGGCCCAATTCTATACAGCAATAGAATAAAATCCAAATAGAAAATACATAGATTAAAAATAAATAATCAAAGGTCTATTTACATTACAAAACAGAATTCTGGTAATAAGGCTATACTGCAGGTATTGCAGAGTTTAAAAAGCTGGCACCACCTGCTTTTGAATTAATGAAACTGTCCTCTTAGGCAACACTACAGAGGAGGGACAGGCCTACACACGCTCACCAACTTACTGTTAGTGCTCTGGCCTGATCCTGTCCCTCTCATTTGGCACCTGCTAACAGGCTGGCTCAGGCCTCCTCTCTTGGGCCTCCTCCTTCCCTACACATTGTAGACTGTGGTGGTGGCAGTGGGGATGGTGGCAGCGCTGGACGCTGAGTGTGCTGAGGTCCGCTCCCTCCTCACATATCTGGGTTTCCTAACTTCAGATTACACAACACAATGGAGAGAGAGGAGGATGATAAACCCAATATGATACGGTTTGACCTCGATGTTGACATTTCCCGCACACAGCAGGTAGTTCAAACTCTGACTAAGATTGTGCCAGGATAAAGGAGTGACATCATGTAAAACATTAGAAAATAATGATATTACGCAATTGCCAGACACAGTGAAACGATTACCAAAAACCCTATCAGAGGTTGTGAAGTGTTTTAGTGAAATGTCCTTACCTGAAGATGTCGCCGATGGTATCATGACAGCCTTGAGAGAGATAATTCATGAGTCATATTTCTTGTTATTCATTTTCGGTACTGCATATCAAATCATTCTAATGTATTGTTTATACGATGTGGTGATACATACAAATGTACATTTTTAAAAATGACTTACCGTCTCATTTGGTTGGAATATGTAGGCTGTGAAAGTACACCAGACGTATTAGTTACCTTTTCCATATTTCGAGCGCACCATAGAATGATTGTCTAGTTTACAGTTATTCAAATTCAACCCATTATCGGAACGACTTACCCTTATTCCGCCGGTAGAAGATACCTGGGAGACGGTTGGAGCGTTTGAGGTAGAAGAAGGAGGCAACAGAGAGAATCAGGAACAGGCTTATCAACAGGGTTCCAAACAGAAGAGAGGCTGCCACACCCGGACCACCTGTTCACACAGACAGACAATTGTTAAATAAACCTCATCACTCCTAGTAATCACACTAAGCATTTTCACAAACAGCTGAGTTGTTTGTTCTCACTAAACAGACAGCTCATCTAGTCTAGCACCATACTGTATTAGGGATTCATTGGGCAAGTCAGGAGTATTTTTTGGTTGCCTGAAGATTATGATCACTTGCCCGAAATGTTTTTTTTTAAACTAGAGTGGCTTGCGAAAGTATTCACCCCCCTTGGCATTTTTCCTATTTTGTTACCTTACAACCTGGAATTAAAAATGGATTTTTGGGGGGTTTGTATCATTTGATTTACACAACATGCCTACCCCTTTGAAGATGCAAAATATATTTTCTTGTGAAACTAACAAGAAATAAGACAAAAAAACAGAAGACTTGAGCGTATATAACTATTCACCCCCCCCAAAGTCAATACTTTGTAGAGCCACCTTTTGAAGCAATTACAGCTACAAGTCTCTTGGTGTATGTCTCTATAAGCTTGGCACATCTAGCCACTGGGATTTTTGCCCATTCAAGGCAAAACTACTCCAGCTCCTTCAAGTTGGATGGGTTCCGCTGGTGTACAGCAATCTTTAAGTCATACCACAGATTTTCAATTGGATTGAGGTCTGGGCTTTGACTAGGCCATTCCAATACATTTAAATGTTTCCCCTTAAACCACTTGAGTGTTGCTTTAGCAGTATGCTTAGGGTCATTGTCCTGCTGGAAGGTGAACCTCTGTCCCAGTCTCAAATCTCTGGAAGACTAAAACAGGTTTCCCTCAAGGATTTCCCTGTATTTAGCGCCATCCATCATTCCTTCAATTCTGACCAGTTTCCCAGTCCATGCCGATGAAAAACATCCCCACAGCATGATGCTGCCACCACCATGCTTCACTGTGGAGATGGTGTTCTCGGGGTGATGAGAGGTGTTGGGTTTGCGCCAGACATAGCGTTTTACTTGATGGCCAAAAAGCTCAATTTTTGTCTCATCTGACCAGAGTACCTTCTTCCATATGTTTGGAGAGTCTCCCACATGCCTTTTGGCGAACACCAAACTTGTTTGCTTATTTTTGTTCTTTAAGCAATGGCTTTTTTCTGGCCACTCTTCCGTAAAGCCCAGCTCTGTGGAGTGTACGGCTTAAAATGGTCCTATAGACAGATACTCCAATCTCCGCTGTGGAGCTTTGCAGCTCCTTCAGGGTTATCTTTGATCTCATTGTTGCCTCTGATTAATGCCCTCCTTGCCTGGTCCGTGAGTTTTGGTGGACGGCCCTCTCTTGGCAGGTTTGTTGTGGTGCCATATTCTTTCCACGTTTTAATAATGGATTTAATGGTGCTCCGAGGGATGTTCAAAGTTTCTGATATTTTTTTATAACCCAACCCTGATCTGTACTTCTCCACAACTTTGTCCCTGACCTGTTTGGAGAGCTCCTTGGTCTTCATGGTGCCGCTTGCTTAGTGGTGTTGCAGACTCTGGGGCCTTTCAGAACAGGTGTACAGTTGAAGTCAGAAGTTTATATACACCTTAGCCAAATACATTTAAACTCAGTCTTTCACAATTCCTGACATTTAATCCTAGTAAAAATTCCCTGTCTTAGGTCAGTTAGGATCACCACTTTATTTTAAGAATGTGAAATGTCAGAATAATGGTAGAGAGAATGATTTATTTCAGTTTTTATTTATTTCATCACATTCCCAGTGGGTCAGAAGTTTACACACACTCAATTAGTATGTGGTAGCATTGCCTTTAAATTGTTTAACTTGGGTCAAACGTTTCGGGTAGCCTTCCACAAGCTTCCCACAATAAGTTGGGTGGATTTTGGCCCATTCCTCCTGACAGAGCTGGTGTAACTGAGTCAGGTTTGTAGGCCTCCTTGCTCGCACACGCCTTTTCAGTTCTGCCCACACATTTTCTATAGGATTGAGGTCAGGGCTTTGTGATGGCCACTCCAATACCTTAACTTTGTTGTCCTTAAGCGATTTTGCCACAACTTTGGAAGTATGCTTGGGGTCACTGTCCATTTGGAAGACCCATTTGTGACCAAGCTTTAACTTCCTGACTGTCTTGAGATGTTGCTTCAATATATCCACATAATTTCCCTTCCTCATGATGCCATCTATTTTGTGAAGTGCACTAGTCCCTCCTGCAGCAAAGCACCCCCACAGCATGATGCTGCCACCCCTGTGCTTCACGGTTGGGATGGTGTTCTTCAGGGTTGTAAGCTGCCCCCTTTTTCCTCCAAACATAACGATGGTCATTATGGCCAAACAGTTCTATTTTTGTTTCATCAGACCAGAGGACATTTCTCCAAAAAGTACGATCTTTGTCCCCATGTGCAGTTGCAAAGCGTAGTCTGGCTTTTTTATGGCGGTTTTGGAGCAGTGGCTTCTTCCTTGCTGAGCGGCCTTTCAGGTTGTGTCGATATAGGACTCGTTTTACTGTGGATATAGATACTTTTGTACCTGTTTCCTCCAGCATCTTCACAAGGTCTTTTGCTGTTGTTCTGGGATTGATTTGCACCTTTCGCACCAAAGTATGTTCATCTGTAGGAGACAGAACGTGTCTCCTTCCTGAGCGGTATGACGGCTGCGTGGTCCCATGGTGTTTATACTGCGTACTATTGTTTGTACAGATGAAGGCGGTACCTTCAGGCGTTTGGAAATTGCTCCCAAGGATGAACCAGACTTGTGGAGGTCTTGACTGATTTCTTTTGATTTTCCTATGATGTCAAGCAAAGAGACACTGAGTTTGAAGGTAGGCCTTGAAATACATCCACAGGTACACCTCCAATTGACTCAAATTATGTCAATTAGCCTATCAGAAGCTTCTAAAGCCATGACATCATTTTCTGGAATTTTCCAAGCTGTTTAAAGGCACAGTCAACTTAGTGTATGTAAACTTCTGAACCACTGAAATTGTGATACAGTGATTTATAAGTGAAATAATCCGTCTGTAAACAATTGTTGGAAAAATTACTTGTGTCATGCACAAAGTAGAGGTCCTAACCGACTTGCCAAAACTATAGTTTGTTAACAAGAAATTTGTGGAGTGTTTGAAAAACGAATTTTAATGACTCTAACCTAAGTGTATGTAAACTTCCGACTTCAACTGTATATATACCGAGATCATGTGACAGCTCATGTGACACTTAGATTGCACACAGGTGGACTTTATTTAACTAATTATGTGACTTCTGAAGGTAATTGGTTGCACCAGATCTTATTTAGGGGCTTCATAGCAAAGGGGGTGAATACATATGCACGCACCACTTTTCCGTTATTAATTTTTTTTAATTTTTTGAAACAAGTTATTATTTTTTATTTCACTTCACCAATTTGGACTATTTTGTGTATGTCCATTACATGAAATCCAAATAAAAATCAATTTAAATTACAGGTTGTAATGCAACAAAATAGGAAAAACGCCAAGGGGGATGAATACTTTTGCAAGGCACTGTATTTACATACAGAAGTGCCATATATTGCCTGCCTTTCACCTACACTTAGTGGAGGAATCAGAATGATCAGTACTGGAATTCTTTGTATTCTGGTTGTTATCAATAAAAAACATTTCAAACAGGCTCAATTTGCCCGACGGCCATTAATTGTCTGTCTTTCACTTAAACAATGGGGAGGAACGAGAAATATCTGTTTTAGGCTATTGGAATTCTTTGCAGTTTGGCTGTCTTCACTTTTTTTTAAAGTATCACCTGCCCAAAGGGGCAACCTCAGAGTAGGCTCAACTTGCGCGACGGCTCAGGTCACTTGCCCCAGGCATCAGGACAACCCTTAATGTCAATGCCTGCTGTATGTGCTATACCCAAATCATATGACATGACAACAATAGAAGAGTTGGCTACAGCCCCATACAGTTTTTGACAGTTCAACACAGGTAACTGCCAAAATAAAGGAAACACTTGAGTAAATGAGTGATTCAAAGTACACTGCTCAAAAAAATAAAGGGAACACTTAAACAACACATCCTAGATCTGAATGAATGAAATAATCTTATTAAATACTTTTTTCTTTACATAGTTGAATGTGCTGACAACAAAATCACACAAAAATTATCAATGGAAATCAAATTTATCAACCCATGGAGGTCTGGATTTGGAGTCACCCTCAAAATTAAAGTGGAAAACCACACTACAGGCTGATCCAACTTTGATGTAATGTCCTTAAAACAAGTCAAAATGAGGCTCAGTAGTGTGTGTGGCCTCCATGTGCCTGTATGACCTCCCCTACAACGCCTGGGCATGCTCCTGATGAGGTGGCGGATGGTCTCTGAGGGATCTCCTCCCAGACCTGGACTAAAGCATCCGCCAACTCCTGGACAGTCTGTGGTGCAACGTGGTGTTGGTGGATGGAGCGAGACATGATGTCCCAGATGTGCTCAATTGGATTCAGGTCTGGGGAACGGGCGGACCAGTCCATAGCATCAATGCCTTCCTCTTGCAGGAACTGCTGACACACTCCAGCCACATGAGGTCTAGCATTGTCTTGCATTAGGAGGAACCCAGGGCCAACCGCACCAGCATATGGTCTCACAAGAGGTCTGAGGATCTCATCTCGGTACCTAATGGCAGTCAGGCTACCTCTGGCGAGCACATGGAGGGCTGTGCGGCCCCCCAAAGAAATGCCACCCCACACCATGACTGACCCACCGCCAAACCGGTCATGCTGGAGGATGTTGCAGGCAGCAGAACGTTCTCCACGGCGCCTCCAGACTCTGTCACGTCTGTCACATGTGCTCAGTGTGAACCTGCTTTCATCTGTGAAGAGCACAGGGCGCCAGTGGCGAATTTGCCAATCTTGGTGTTCTCTGGCAAATGCCAAACGTCCTGCACGGTGTTGGGCTGTAAGCACAACCCCCACATGTGGATGTCGGGCCCTCATACCACCCTCATGGAGTCTGTTTCTGACCGTTTGAGCAGACACATGCACATTTGTGGCCTGCTGGAGGTCATTTTGCAGGGTTCTGGCAGTGCTCCTCCTGCTCCTCCTTGCACAAAGGCGGAGGTAGCGGTCCTGCTGCTGGGTTGTTGCCCTCCTACGGCCTCCTCCACGTCTCCTGATGTACTGGCCTGTCTCCTGGTAGCGCCTCCATGTTCTGGACACTATGCTGACAGACACAGCAAACCTTCTTGCCACAGCTCGCATTGATGTGCTATCCTTGATGAGCTGCACTACCTGAGCCACTTGTGTGGGTTGTAGACTCCGTCTCATGCTACCACTAGAGTGAAAGCACCGCCAGCATTCAAAAGTGACCAAAACATCAGCCAGGAAGCATAGGAACTGAGAAGTGGTCTGTGGTCACCACCTGCAGAACCACTTCTTTATTGGGGGTGTCTTGCTAATTGCCTATAATTTCCACCTGTTGTCTATTCCATTTGCACAACAGCATGTGAAATTTATTGTCAATCAGTGTTGCTTCCTAAGTGGACAGTTTGATTTCACAGAAGTGTGATTGACTTGGAGTTACATTGTGTTGTTTAAGTGTTCCCTTTATTTTTTTGAGCAGTGTATATTAGAAGCAGGTGCTGCCACACAGGTGTGGTTCCTGAGTTAATTAAGAAATTAGCATCCCATCATGCTTAGGGTCATGTATAAAAAGGCCCAGTTGCCCATTATTTTGGCATGACTAGAAGAAGAGACCTCAGTGACTGTGAAAGAGGGGTCCCAAAGGACCATAGGGGGTTTAAAGGGTGTGTGTGTCTCAGTCACCAGATCTCAACCCAACTGACCACTTATGGGAGATTCTGGAGAAGTGGCTGAGACAGTGTTTTCTACCACCATCAACAAAACACCAAATTATGGAATTTCTTGTGGAAGAATGGTGTCGCATCCCTCCAATAGACACACTTGTAGAATGCCCTATTATGACACTATGTTGGTATTTCCTTTATTTTGGCAGTTACCTGTGAATTAACCAACATTTATGTAAAGAATAACTGGCACCATTTCTTACCAATTGTGGGAATGACTGTAGTTATTGTTGTACGATTGTTCCTGTCTGTGATGTATGCTGTTTAAGGCAAAGAGATGAAAGGAGGAACATGAACAAGGTTAGGACACCTGTGGAAAACCCCCAACTCTCTTCAGTGGCAAGAGTTCTTATTCAATAGCACCTAGCTGTCATGTCCAGTAGTTGTCCACTTACTGTAGTTGCAAGCCGTGAAGTTTTCGAGATCTGCAATAGCCAAGTCACAGTGCATACACACAGCTGTGTTGTTCTCCAGGACACGCAGGTAGCATCCTGAGGAAATAGATTTGATGAATGCTCAAATGTTGGAAGAACAAAAGCCCATGTCTATTTTCTAATCCTAGTACACGTGTCTAAATCCAAAAATAAGACCTCATCTCCTCGTGAAAGAATAATGCAACATCAAGACATTCATTCAATTAATGGCTACTACTACACACTGCTATGAGGAAATCAGTGTTGCAATTATAAAGTTAATGAATAACATTTAACAGAACTGCACTACAGGATGACGTGGTGGTCAGTACCTGGCTCACATTGAGTGCTATTTGAGCACGAGCTGTTCACCCTCTGTCGCTCTCCACAGCAGTCAAAGGGATTCTGATGTAGGGCCTACAAAAACATAAACACACTTTAATCCTTAATGGGAAAGCAGGGTGAAAAAAGCTAAGTATTTTCATCCAACTTAATCCAACAATATCCCCAACCAGTCCCATTCACGACTTGTGTGGGTATGTGTGCTGTGATGTAGCTAGTAGCTACTATCATGCAGTGCATTCGGAAAGTATTCAGACCCCTTGACTTTTTCCACATTTTGTTACGTTACAGCCTTATTCTAAAATTGATTAAATAAAACATTTTCATCAATCTACACACAATACCCATAATGACAAATCGAAAACAGGTTTTTAGAATTTCTTTGAAATACCTTATTTACATAAGTATTCAGACCATTTGCTATGAGACTCCAAATTGAGCTTAGGTCCATCCTGGTTCGATTGATAATCCTTGAGATGTTTCTACAACTTGATTGGAGTCCACCTGTGGTAAATTCAATTGATTGGACATCATTTGGAAAGGCACACCTGTCTATATAAGCTCCCACAGTTGACAGTGCATGTCAGAGCAAAAACCAAGCCATGAGGTCGAAGGAATTGTCCGTAGAGATCCGCACAGATCTGGGGAAGAGTACCAAAAAATGTCTGCAGCATTGAAGGTCCCCAAGAACACAGTGGCCTCCATCATTCTTAAATGGAAGAAGTTTGGAACCACCAAGACTCTTCCTAGAGCTGGCTGCCCGGCTAAACTGAGCAATCGGGGGAGAAGGGCCTTGGTCAGGGAGGTGACCAAGAACCTGATGGTCACTCTCACAGAGCTCCAGAGTTCCTCTGTGGAGATGGGAGAACCTTCCAGAAGGACAACCATCTCTGCAGCACTCCACCAATCAGGCCTTTATGGTAGAGTGGCCAGACGGAAGCCACTCCTCAGTAAAGGGCACATGACAGCCCGCTTGGAGTTTACCAAAAGGCACCTAAAGGACTCTCAGACCATGAGAAACGAGATTCTCTGGTCTGATGAAACCAAGATTGAACTCTTTGGCCTGAATGCCAAGCGTCACGTCTGGAGGAAACCTGGTACCATCCCTACCGTGAAGCATGGTGGTGACAGCATCATGCTGTCAGGATGTTTTTCAGCGGCAGAGACTGGGAGACCAGTCAGGATCGAGGGAAAGATGAACGGAGCAAAGTACAGAAAGATCATTGATGAAAACCTGCTCCAGAGGGTTCACCTTCCAACAGGACAACGACCCTAAGCACACAGCCAAGACAACGCAGGAGTGGCTTCGGGACAAGTCTCTGAATGTCCTTGAGTTGCCCAGCCAGAGCCCGGACTTGAACCCGATTGAACATCTCTGGAGAGACCTGAAAATAGCTCTGCAGTGACATTCCCCATCCAACCTGAGAGAGCTTGAGAGGATCTGCAGAGAAGAATGGGAGAAACTTCCCAAATACAGCTGTGCCGAGCTTGTAGCTTCATACCCAAGAAGACTCTAGGCTGTAATCACTGCCAAAGGTGCTTCAACAAAGTTCTGAGTAAAGGGTCTGAATACTTATGTAATACTTGATCTTACCTGTTTTTTTCTTTATACATTTGCAACATTTCTAAAAACCTGTTTTTGCTTTGTCATTATGGGGTTTTGTGTGTAGATTGATTGGGGGGGGGGAATCAATTAATGCACTGTACATATGTTACTCTACCTTAGTTACTGGAGTTTCATGACTGATAAGGATCAAAGCTGCTGAAAGGACCATGAGGTATGACACAGCCATATTCAGAACAGTCCTAGAAAGACAGAGAAAGGTAGACTGTGTAGACTCTCAGACTATAGTAAAAAAAAAAAAAAAACAAGGAGAAGATCAGATCTGTAGCTATAGCTGCTTAGCCTGCAGAGATCTGAGAAACGATAGCTCAGAGAATGACTGAGGCAATCTGGCAAGCATTGCAACGATTGATTGCTATGGACGTAAACAGGATATTACAACTGGTTTTTATACCGTATCTTACAGTAGTTACAGCAGGTAGAGTGGGACTGGAAAATTCAGTCTGATGAGATATACTTACTGTGCAGGTGCTAACGCGTTAGCTATGTCATGACCTACAGTCATTGGTCATGACACATGATGTATAACTAGCTAACGTTAGCTAGCTAGCTAGCCGTGCTAAGATTAGCAGACTGAATCAGAGTCCCCCCCCCCAAAAAAGAAACGTGCCGTTTTGGAGCAGTTTTTCAAATCCAGCTAGCTAGTCTGATTGTCAGCAATCACGTCGTTATGCGCACTTCTAGCTCGACGAAAGAAGTTAGCTCGTTTTTACTCGATTTCCATTCAAATAAGAACAACACTAACGTAGCTAGCTTAGCTATAATCAGCATGTTAGCTATCACATAGAAAAACAGCTATTTGTTATATTGAAAGTTATCAATAAAGCAAAACCGACCAACCTTTGCAAATCACAACACAAGTTTTCGATCGAACAGATGACAGCCGTTGTACAACTAGCAGCATTTAGCTACAAATAATACTAACTTCCGGCGCTTCATCTTTCAAAATAAAAGCTGATCATTGGCCACAAACTAATAAACCTAGCTACTTGTGCTATAAATGCAATTGTAAACGGGGTTGTTCGAGCCCTGAATGCTGATCGGCTGAAAGCCGTGGTATATCAGACCGTATACCATGGGTATTGACAAAACATTTATTTATACTGCTCTAATTACGTTGGTAACCAGTTTATAATAGCAATAAGGGACCTCTGGGGTTTGTGATATATGGCCAATATACCACGGCTAAGGGCTGTGTCCTAGCACTCTGTGTTGCGTCATGCATAAGAACAGTCCTTAGCCGTGGTATATTGGCCATATACCACACCCCCTCTGGCCTTATTGCTTAAAAATGCATTATACATCACTTGTATGTCATAAATACATTACAAATTAGACTTGCAAAAAAAGTATTGCAAAATAGACTTTTAGGTGAATTAGTATTTTGATGAATGGACATTTTGACAGCTAATAAAATGCCCTCAGGTTACTGAAGGCCCTGTCAGCCTCAGCAGACCAGCGGAGCCGGGATGGCCCACCCTTCAACAGAGATGTGATGGGAGCTGCGACCTTGCCAAAGCCCCGGATAAACCTCCGATAGTAGTTGGCAAAGCCAATAAAGCGCTGCACCTCCTTTACCATGGTTGGATTCGGCCAATTACGCACGGCTGAAATGCGATCTCCCTCCATCTCCACACCTGAGGTGGAAATGCGGTATCCGAGGAAGGAGACGGACTGCTGGAAAAACGGACCCTTTTCTGCCTTGGCATAAAGGTCATCTTCCAACAGTCGGACCAGCACTTTGCGAACCAGGGACACATGCTCGGCGTGCGTAGCAGAATACACCAGAATGTCATCGATGTTGAACACTACACCGCGACCATGTCCCGAAACACCTCGTTCACAAAGGACTGGAAAACGGATGGAGCATTCATCAAACCGTACGGCATCACCAGGTATTCGTAATGCCCCGTGGTTGTGCTGAATGCTGTCGTCAACTCGTCCCCCTCTCGGACACGCACCAGGTTGTACGCACTCCGGAGATCAAATTTTGTGAACAAGCGCGCCCCATGCATTGACTCGATCACAGATGGAATGAGGGGTAGAGGATAACTATGACGTATTGTTCCCTTGTTTAGTGCTCGGTAATCAATGCAAGGGCGCAGACCTCCGTCTTTCTTCTTCACAAAAAATAAACTTGAGGAGGCGGGCGAAGTGGAGGGACGTATGAACCCCTGGCGCAGGGACTCGGAGACATATGTCTCCATCGCCTCCGATTCAGCCTGCGACAGGGGATACACATGACTCCTGGGAGGCACAGCGTCTACCCGGAGGTTTATCGCTCAAACCGCCGCCCGATGAGGTGGTAATTTGGTCGCCTGCGTTTTGGAAAACGCGTGCGCCAAATCGAGGTATTCGGGGGGAATGCACACGGTGGAGGTAGTGTCTGGACTTTCCACCGTGGTTGCACCAATAGAAACAACTAGACACCTACCCTGACACTCTCGCGACCACCCCGTGAGAACCCTCTGCAGCTATGAAAAGATGGGGTTGTGTAGTGCTAACCAGGGAAGACCTAACACCAGGGACGGCTTGTTCAATAGGGCGATATGGGCGACGCACTGCCAAACGGGAAAAGGAAGGGATTTTTTTTCTAATCAATTATAAAAAAAATAAAAAAATAAAAAATTATTTAAAAAATTTATAAATTTATAAAAAATTATATCACGGCAACAGCAGTTATCAGTGTTCACGTCTGATCTGACAGCCACTAAATGTCAAATCAGGCTAAAGTCGTGCTTCAAATGGCCCCGCCCGTTTTTTGGGCGATTTCAGTCAGGTTGAAAATCGCCCAGAAGTCTCTCATAGCCTGTCATGTAAAATCTATTTGTTTCACATTTCAAAGCTTTCAATACATTCTCTATGGGTGTCTGTGGGCTTGCACTTACGCGCTTTCGTCATACATAACGTAACCACGAATGAACGTAACTAAGAAAAGACCAGGTAGCAGCCTCAATCAATTCACTACTACTATCAAAATGGCTAGGCTTCAGTCCAACTCGATTGTGTCTTTGAAAGAAGTTCCTTTTTGTCGGCGAACAAATTAAGATAAATTGGCAACGAAACAATTAGGACCTCCCAGACCAAATTTAATAATTCAACAGGTTTCTACTAAAGGCGGAAAGTCCTACACCCGAGGATTTTCCAAAAAATTGGTACTGAACGAAAAAAAGACATTGCCACTCACTCAACTGGATGACGAGGGATACAGGCTAGCTGTCCGCCGCCACAACGATGAGGTTAGTGTTGATAATCACAAGTTTACTGGATGTGGATATGGTGTAATAAAGGCAGTTTATTCAGAGGTAAATATATCTGGAATCGCGTTCACGGACCCGTTCGTCAAACTATAAGCTATAAATTAAGCCCCATTACTTACCATATCAGATAAGAGAAATTGCTGCAGCTACATATATTTTACATCCTGGCCCTACATAGTTCACTATTTGCATCACTTACCAAAATATTAGCGTTTGCTAGCGAAGAGATTTGTTGTGGCAAATGAACTTGGGCTGGGAATTGCCAGGAACCTCACGATAAGATATATGCATCAGCATTGCGAGTCTCATGATTCTATACGTATTGCGATTCGATACTGTGATTTTATTGCGCACCATATGTCTGTTGCAGAGGGATCAGAAAGCCATGAGAACGAGTTTTGATCAGTCATGGAAATAAAAGTGCTGAAAACTAATTAGCTCCCAATGTGAAAAGATTGAGAACAAGCTATGAAGGAACAATAATGGTGTTTTGGTGCAGGTACAGCCAACTAGCGCTAAAATATTGCGATATTGTCAATACAGTATATCGTAAAGTATCACTATGTAACTCGATTTATTTCACCCCAATCCCTAAAATTAACGGTAAATAACTGAATTGTTTGCCCCACATTTAGCTAAGATGATTAGCTAGCCAGCTAAAATGTTTTATTTAGTTAGCAGTCGCATCTACAATAGTTTACTGTCAATAACATGTCTCCAAAAATGACGTGGTGTCTCCAATTGTGTTGACATTTTACAATTGCAATGCGCATCCATGAGTATCCACTTTCTGTAGCTCAGCTGGTAGAGCATGGTGCTTGTAACGCCAAGGTAGTGGGTTCGATCCCCCGGGACCACCCATACACAAAAATGTATGCACGCATGACTGTAAGTCGCTTTGGATAAAAGCGTCTGCTAAATGGCATATTATTATTATTATTATTATTATTATTATTATCTGAAGAGAGCCCCGAAACATTGTGTGCAGACATTTTATGCAATAAATGAAGTAGGTTCAATCTAGTAGTTCTGATCTTCTGATTGGTCCTGATGAGTTGGGCGAGGTCACCTCCAGGCTACTGTCACTGTTGCATTGGCTCTGAGTCGGGTTCTCTGTCTTCAAATGTTCAGCCTAAGAGAGGGGGTTTTTTGTGTGTGTGTGTGTGTGTGTTTAACAGTGATGATGAGTGTGTGTGTGTGTGTGTTTAACAGTGATGATGTGTGTGTGTGTGTGTTTTGTGTGTGTGTGTGTGTGTCCTCAGAGCAAGAACTCGTGAGTTGGAAGAACTGAGAGGCCTATGGCGTGGGTGTTGTCCTTGGCCACCTGCTGACAAGGCTGACAAGATAGGACCCTTTTGTCCATTGTTATTGGATAGGAACAGAACTTATAACCAGCTCCTGACCTAAATAGATCGTAGCACAACATTTTACTCAACATATCATATTCCATATTCACTATAACAAATATATTTACTACGACATTAGCAAGAACCGCCACATCCTCAGCCGGCTAATCCAGTGTGTGAAGTTTTGCGGAGTGTTTGAGTTAGCTTTGCGAGGCAAAGATGAAACTGAGGGCTCCACCAACCCTGGTAAGCCAACACTTTTGAGATCAGTCAATAAATGCTTCTGGTATTGACTTATATGCTGCCCCTGTCTTCATGTTGTTGCTGGACATATCTTTTTTTTTTAAATGTGTGTAGGTCACCTAAATCATCAGAAAAATTGCCCCTCCTGAGAATTTTTTCAGGAGCCGCCACTGCCTAACACAACAAGGAAATCAGGAGACTCATTAATAAAAAAGGTGACTTGCTCTCTATGGGTCTCGTGCTTAACCATAGTGACTGGTGCTGTAACTTCCCTAACGAACCCGGACCCTAATGGTCGACTGTCCAGTGCTCTGATGGGGAGTGGAATGGATAGGGGAACCAATGTAATACCTAGACTATGTGCTAACGACCTGTCCATAAAGTTCCCAGCTGCGCCTGAATCGACCAGCGCCTTACACTGGGGAACTACGTGTAATCGTAATCAGGGAAGTGGATGTGTAGGGTACAGTGCGCAGCAGAGGGCTCTGAACGAGAGTGGGTGTTCGATACCTGGGTTGACGCAACAGCGCCCTGCCTGCCGCCTCAAGACCCAAAAGTGTGTGTGGTGGGGGGCAGCAGGTTGTCCAACCGGATGGCCACGTCCACCAGTTTGTTGAAGGACAACGTGGTGTCCCAGCAGGCTAGCTCCCTTCGGACGTCCTCTCGCAGGTGGCACCGGAAGTGGTCGATGAGGGCCCGCTCGTTCCACCCGGACCCAGCCGTTAGAGTGCGAAACTCCAGGGCAAAGTCCTGCGCGGTCCTCGTCCCCTGCCTCAGGTGGACCAGCCACTTGCCCGCCTCTCTACCTTCGGGCGGTGATCGAAGATGGCCCGGAAGAGGCGAGTGAACTACCCGTAGTTGTCCAACATGGCTCCTCCTTCACTCCAGACAGCATTGGCCCACTCCAGGGCTTTCCCCGAGAGGCAGGAGACGAGGACGGACACCTCCCGCTCCGATGGAGCCGGGCTGATGGTCGATAGGTATAGATCCAGTTGTAGGAGGAATCCCTGGCAGCGGGCAGCTGTCCCGTCAAAATCCCTTGGTCGGGATATATGAATCCCTCTTGGTGCTTGGTTGTGGGTGGCTGGATCCGGTCGCTCAGCTGGTCCTCTCCTCTCCAGGCATTGGACGACCTGGAGAACCCGATCCATCGCTTCTCCCAAGCTGGCTAGCATCGTAGAATGCTCCCGGACCCGTGCCACGACTCCAGGCATGTGCTCCTCTCCTGCTGACTCCATGTCTTGGTGTGTGATTCTGTGATGAGTGATTTCGAAGGAGTCAGGCGCAGAAGGGTAAATCACAGAATAACAGGATTTATTCCAAAATACACAGTTACGCAGTAATGCGTCAAAACACAAAACAGGCACACTGGAAACAGTGTTGTGGCAGTATATTCTATAAACATTACTGGTACATTGTGTCATTACATTACCTGGAAACCTAATGAGAACATTTTGGGAATTTTCTGTGGTGGTTGTTACAGATGTTGTTCACAACTTTTAGTTGATGTTAGGAAAACATTACAAGGATATTTCATTTTCTGAAAAAGAAAATGTTAGATAAAACCCTAACTTAATGGGAATCTTAGCTAATGTTCTGTTAATTTTCCTGGTTTGCTGGGTACACATAAAAAACACACCCATTATTAAATAAGTGCATCCTAAATGTGTCAATATTTCTGTATCCATGTTAAATAGGCCTATTCAAAAACAAATAAAATCACTTTCACATTCAAAGTACACTGCACTGCCCTGAAACAACTCCCTGTTGTCATGTTTTGAGAAACTGTTTCTTAGGAGTTTAATGGACAAAGAAAAAATAAAGAAAGACAGACAGATAAGAGACAGACAGACAGACAGACAGACAGACAGACAGACAGACAGACAGACAGCATGCGAATATTAGGCAAAGTAAAATTTACATTTTAGTCATTTAGCAGACGCTCTTATCCAGAGTGACTTACATTTAGTGAGTGCATACATTTTCATACTGGCCCCCCGTGGGAATCGAACCCACAACCCTGGCGTTGCAAGCGCCATGCTCTACCAACTGAGCTACACGGGACTAATAATAATAATAAATAAAATAATAAATAATAAATAATAATAATAAAATGAGAGAGATGGAGCATGGAGGAATATCATGTTTTCCTCAGGTCTACAAGGTTTACATAAGGATATTGTCTATTGTGTGTCAATTATGTGATTATGTCAACCTTGAGTCTATTCAACAGATTTTCAGGTGGTGGAGATCTGGCTGCAATTCTGAACTCCTGCACAAAATGTATGCCTTTACACATTTTCATTTAAGCACTTCTCAGCATTTGGTATTCAGACTTTACACCCCTTGACTTTTTCCAGCCTGAATTTTAAATGGATTCAAATTTGATTTGTTGTCACTGGCCTACATGCAATACCCCATAATGTCAAAGTGGAATTATGTCTTACCCAGAAAGACTCTCAGCTGTAATCACTGACAAAGGTGATTGATTCTAAATGTATTGACTCAGGGGGTTGAATACTTAGCTAATCAAGATATATTAGTGTTTTATTTTTCATTAATGTTTTACAAATGTTAGAATTTTTCTTCCACTTTGACATTACAGAGTATTTTGTGTAGATTTTTTACAAAAAATAACAATTAAATCCATTTAATCCCAATATGTACAGTGCATTCGGAAAGTATTCAGACCCCTTGACTTTTTCCACATTTTGTTATGTTACAGCCTTATTCTAAAATGGATTAAATTGTTTTCCTCCCCCGCAGCAATCTACACACAATACCCGATAATGACTAAGCAAAAAAACAGGTTTTTAGAATTTCTTTTACATTTATAAAATATAAAAAACTGAAATATCACATTTACATAAGTATTCAGACCCTTTACTTAGTACTTTGTTGAAGCACCTTTGGCAGCGATTACAGCCATCGAGTCTTCTTGGGTATGACGCTACAAGCTTGGCACAACTGTATTTGCGGAGTTTCTCCCATTCTTCTCTGCAGATCCTCTCAAGCTCTGTCAGGTTGGATGGGGAGCGTCACTGCACAGCTATTTTCAGGTCTCTCCAGAGATGTTCGATCGGGTTCAAGTCCGGGCTCTGGCTGGACAACTCAAGGACATTCAGAGACTTGTCCCGAAGCCACTGCTGCGTTGTCTTGGCTGTGTGCTTAGGGTTGTTGTCCTGTTGGAAGGTGAACCTTCACACCAGTCTGAGGTTCTGAGTGCTCTGGAGCAGGTTTTCATCAAGGATCTTTCTGTACTTTGCTCCGTTCATCTTTCCCTCAATCCTGACTAGTCTCCCAGTCCCTGCCGCTAAAAAAAATCCCCACAGCATGATGCTGTCACCACCATGCTTCACGGTAGGGATGGTGCCAGGTTTCCTCCAGACGTGGCACTTGGCATTCAGGCCAAAGAGTTCAATCTTGGTTTCATTAGACCAGAGAATCTTGTTTCTCATGGTCTGAGAGTCCTTTAGGTTTGGCAAACTCCAAGTGGGCTGTCATGTGTGTTTTACTGAGGAGTGGCTTCCGTCTGGCCACTCTACCATAAAGGCCTGATTGGTGGAGTGCTGAAGAGATGGTTGTCTTTCTGGAAGGTTCTCCCATCTCGACAGAGGAACTCTGGAGCTCTGTCAGAGTGACCATTGGGTTCTTGGTCACCTCCCTGACCAAGGCCCTTCTCCCCGATTGCTCAGTTTGGCCTTGTGGCCAGCTCTAGGAAGAGTCTTGGTGGTTCCAAACTTCTTCCATTTAAGAATGATGGAGGCCACTGTGTTCTTGGGGACCTTCAATGCTGCAGAATTTTTTTGTTACTCTTCCCCAGATCTGTGCCTCTACACAATCCTGTCTCGGAGCTTTACAGACAATTCCTTCGACCTCATGGCTTGGTTTTGCTCTGACATGCACTGTCAACTGTGGGACCTTATATAGACATGTGTGTGCCTTTCCAAATCATGTCCAATCAATTGAAATTACCACAGGTGGACTCCAATCAAGTTGTAGAAACATCATGATGATCAATAGAAACAGGATGCACCTGAGCTCAATTTCGAGTCTCATAGCAAATTATCTGAATACTTAAGTAAATAAATAATTATATTTTTTCTCCCCAATTTCGATCTTGTCTCATTGCTGCAACTCGAGTAATGCGTCCTCCGAAACATGACCCGCCAAACCACACTTCTTAACACCCGCCCGCTTAACCCGGAAGCCAGCCGCACCAATGTGTTGGAGGAAACACTGTTCAACTGACGACCGAGGTCAGCCTGCAGGCGCCCGGCCCGCCACAAGGAGTCGCTAGAGCGCGATGAGCCAAGTAAAGCCCCCCCGGCCAAACCCTCCCCTAACCTGAACCTGTTTTTGTTTTGTCATTATGGGGTATTGTGTGTAGATTGATTTTTATTTTTGTATTGAATTTTTTAGAATAAGGCTGTAATGTAACAAAATGTGGAAAAAGTCAAGGGGTCTGAATACTTTCCGAATGAACTGTATGTTTAGGGACTTTTTCATGAACCCTTTCATGGAAAAATAGGGTTTGGAGAGCCTTTATGCACACACACAAACAAAAAAAACGGTGGTTTGATTAATTCAGAAAATTGCCACATTCAGTTCTTCAACCCATGATAATGTTGGAAGATTAGTGTACATATAATTTTAATAGGGATACTAGTATACCCTGGCCTATTGCCCACACTGACCATGAAACTGTGTGATGACACAGCCAAGTATTGCTCCATGCGTCAGGTTCAAACTGTTATGGCTTGGTCTGTGCTCCATAATGATTTAATTTGCCTACATGTAAAACATTTTTTTACATGAAGTATAATCAAATATTGCTATGGAGCAACAACTACACGGACATGACAGCGTTTACAGAGGAAGCAAATGAAGGTAAACAAAACAATGATAAATTGGCAGTTAAATATGTGTGATTATTTTTTAAATACTTTTTTTTATTGAACAATAACACAAAATACAAAAACAGAAATATACAGACAAGAGTGCATAAACTTAATGTAGACAGGATATTACCGTTTTTTGGTGAATTTACATTTGTCCAAAAGTTGTATGGTACATACGTACATGCTACATTTGAAACCCCACCTCTTTAAGGAATACCTGGGATAGGATAAAGTAATCCTTCTACCACCCCCCCCCCAAATAATTTTTTTCCCACTGGCTATAGGGTGAATGCACCAATTTGTAAGTCGCTCTGGATAAGAGCGTCTGCTAAATGACGTAAATGTAAATGTAATACTGCTTTTTTGTTACTACATTTACTGATCATTTAAAAATAATGTTTCAGTTCTAAATAATTTAAAGAGGGGTTTGTTCTCTGCCCACTTCATCTTATGAATAAAGAATCTTCCAAGAAAAAGAATCAAATTAACATTGAAAATAGAATCAGTGTCTACAGTGGGGAAAAAAAGTATTTAGTCAGCCACCAATTGTGCAAGTTCTCCCACTTAAAAAGATGAGAGAGGCCTGTAATTTTCATCATAGGTACACGTCAACTATGACAGACAAAATGAGGGAAAAAAATCACATTGTAGGATTTTTAATGAATTTATTTGCAAATTATGGTGGAAAATAAGTATTTGGTCAATAACAAAAGTTTCTCAATACTTTGTTATATACCCTTTGTTGGCAATGACACAGGTCAAACGTTTTCTGTAATTCTTCACAAGGTTTTCACACACTGTTGCTGGTATTTTGGCCCATTCCTCCATGCAGATCTCCTCTAGAGCAGTGATGTTTTGGGGCTGTCGCTGGGCAACACAGACTTTCAACTCCCTCCAAAGATTTTCTATGGGGTTGAGATCTGGAGACTGGCTAGGCCACTCCAGGACCTTGAAATGCTTCTTACGAAGCCACTCCTTCATTGCCCGGGCGGTGTGTTTGGGATCATTGTCATGCTGAAAGACCCAGCCACGTTTCATCTTCAATGCCCTTGCTGATGGAAGGAGGTTTTCACTCAAAATCTCACGATACATGGCCCCATTCATTCTTTCCTTTACACGGATCAGTCGTCCTGGTCCCTTTGCAGAAAAACAGTCCCAAAGCATGATGTTTCCATCCCCATGCTTCACAGTAGGTATGGTGTTCTTTGGATGCAACTCAGCATTCTTTGTCCTCCAAACACGACGAGTTGAGTTTTTACCAAAAAGTTCTATTTTGGTTTCATCTGACCATATGACATTCTCCCAATCCTCTTCTGGATCATCCAAATGCACTCTAGCAAACTTCAAACGGGCCTGGACATGTACTGGCTTAAGCAGGGGGACACGTCTGGCACTGCAGGATTTGAGTCCCTGGCGGCGTAGTGTGTTACTGATGGTAGGCTTTGTTACTTTGGTCCCAGCTCTCTGCAGGTCATTCACTAGGTCCCCCCGTGTGGTTCTGGGATTTTTGCTCACCGTTCTTGTGATCATTTTGACCCCACGGGGTGAGATCTTGCGTGGAGCCCCAGATCGAGGGAGATTATCAGTGGTCTTGTATGTCTTCCATTTCCTAATAATTGCTCCCACAGTTGATTTCTTCAAACCAAGCTGCTTACCTATTGCAGATTCAGTCTTCCCAGCCTGGTGCAGGTCTACAATTTTGTTTCTGGTGTCCTTTGACAGCTCTTTGGTCTTGGCCATAGTGGAGTTTGGAGTGTGACTGTTTGAGGTTGTGGACAGGTGTCTTTTATACTGATAACAAGTTCAAACAGGTGCCATTAATACAGGTAAAGAGTGGAGGACAGAGGAGCCTCTTAAAGAAGAAGTTACAGGTCTGTGAGAGACAGAAATCTTGCTTGTTTGTGGGTGACCAAATACTTATTTTCCGCCATAATTTGCAAATAAATTCATTAAAAATCCTACAATGTGATTTTCTGGATTTTTTTTCCTCAATTTGTCTGTCATAGTTGACGTGTACCTATGATGAAAATTACAGGCCTCTCTCATCTTTTTAAGTGGGAGAACCTGCACAATTGGTGGCTGACTAAATACTTTTTTCCCCCACTGTATATCAGTTGGGTCAAAATAAAACATAATATCAGAGTCTTCCAAATAAACATGAACAGTAGTTTCCCTTAGAATAAAGCATTCTAACTCAATTAAAAATCTTCTGACATTAAAGCAGTCCCAAAATCAATGGTTAAGAGTCTCTGGGTCACAACCACAAAACACACATTTGTCATCTATAGCAATTTTGATTCTGTGTACAATAAAGGTCTTTACAGGGTAGACTCTGTGAATTAGTTTATATGATACTTCTTTCACCTTGTTAGATATACAATATTTGCTAGACAACAACAAAACTTTGTTCCAGTTCACTTGTCCCAGTGCTGCATTCCAGTATAATCTAGCAGAAGGAATAGTAACAACTTGACAGAGTTTTCTTATATACACTGTGTATACAAAACATTAAGAACACCTGCTCTTTTCCTGACATACAGTGAGGGAAAAAAGTATTTGATCCCCTGCTGATTTTGTACGTTTGCCCACTGACAAAGACATGATCAGTCTATAATTTTAATGGTAGGTTCATTTGAACAGTGAGAGACAGAATAACAACAAAATAATCCAGAAAAACGCATGTCAAAAATGTTATAAATTGATTTGCATTTTAATGAGGGAAATAAGTATTTGAACCCTCTGCAAAACATGACTTAGTACTTGGTGGCAAAACCCTTGTTGGCAATCACAGAGGTCAGACGTTTCTTGTAGTTGGCCACCAGGTTTGCACACATCTCAGGAGGGATTTTGTCCCACTCCTCTTTGCAGATCTTCTCCAAGTCATTAAGGTTTCGAGGCTGACGTTTGGCAACTCGAACCTTAAGATCCCTCCACAGATTTTCTATGGGATTAAGGTCTGGAGACTGGCTAGGCCACTCCAGGACCTTCATGTGCTTCTTCTTGAGCCACTCCTTTGTTGCCTTGGCCGTGTGTTTTGGGTCATTGTCATGCTGGAATACCCATCCACGACCCATTTCCAATGCCCTGGCTGAGGGAAGGAGGTTCTCACCCAAGATTTGACGGTACATGGCCCTGTCCATCGTCCCTTTGATGCGGTGAAGTTGTCCTGTCCCCTTAGCAGAAAAACACCCCCAAAGCATAATGTTTCCACCTCCATGTTTGACGGTGGGAATGGTGCTCTTGGGGTCATAGGCAGCATTCCTCCTCCAAACACGGCGATTTGAGTTGATGCCAAAGAGCTCGATTTTGGTCTCATCTGACCACAACACTTTCACCCAGTTCTCCTCTGAATCATTCAGATGTTCATTGGCAAATTTCAGACGGGCCTGTATATGTGCTTTCTTGAGCAGGGGGACCTTGCGGGCGCTGCAGGATTTCAGTCCTGTGTGTTACCAATTGTTTTCTTGGTGACTATGGTCCCAGCTGCCTTGAGATCATTGACAAGATCCTCCTGTGTAGTTCTGGGCTGATTCCTCACTGTTCTCATGACCATTGCAACTCCACAAGGTGAGATCTTGCATGGAGCCCCAGGCCGAGGGAGATTGACAGTTATTTTGTGTTTCTTCCATTTGCGAATAATCGCACCAACTGTTGTCACCTTCTCACCAAGCTGCTTGGCGATGGTCTTGTAGCCCATTCCAGCCTTGTGTAGGTCTACAATCTTGTCCCTGACATCCTTGGAGAGCTCTTTGGTCTTGGCCATGGTGGAGAGTTTGGAATCTGATTGATTGATTGCTTCTGTGGACAGGTGTCTTTTATACAGGTAACAAGCTGAGATTAGGAGCACTCCCTTTAAGAGTGTGCTCCTAATCTCAGCTCGTTACCTGTATAAAAGACACCTGGGAGCCAGAAATCTTTCTGATTGAGAGGGGGTCAAATAATTATTTCTCTCATTAAAATGCAAATAAATTTATAACATTTTTGACATGCGTTTTTCTGGATTATTTTGTTGTTATTCTGTCTCTCACTGTTCAAATAAACCTACCATTAAAATTATAGACTGATAATTTCTTTGTGAGTGGGCAAACGTACAAAATCAGCAGGGGATCAAATACTTTTTTCCCTCACTGTAAACTGACCAGGTGAATCCAGGTGAAGGCTATGATCCCTTATTGATGTCACTTGTTAAATCTACTTCAATCAGTGTAGATGAAGGGGAATGGACAGGTTAAATAAGGATTTCTAAGCCATGAGACAATTGAGACATGGATTGTGTATGTGTGCCATTCAGAGGCTGAATGGGCAAGACAAAATATTTAAGTGCCTTTGAACGGGGTATGGTAGTAGGTGCCAGGCACACCGGTTTGTGTCAAGACCTGCAACACTGCTGGATTTTTCACAATCAACAGTTTCCCATTTTAAATAAGATGTTTTCTTAATTGACTTGCCTAGTTAAATAAAGCCTAAATATAAAATAAATAAATAAAAATATCAAGAATGGTCCACCACCCAAAGGACATCCAGCCAACTGGACACAACTGTGGGAAGCATTGGAGTCAACATGGGCCAGCATCCCTGTGGAACACTTTTGACACCTTGAAGAGTCCATGCCCCGATGAATTGAGGCTGTTCGAGGGAAAAGGGGGTTGCAACTCAATATTAGGAGGTGTGTAGGCTAATTATTTATGTTATTTACATACACTTATGTTTTTCTAACAGAATAGCTGTTTTCAGTTTTTTAATTCAATTTAATTGGCTATTTTGGTTAATCGCCTAGGTACCCTAGCAGATGGCCTTGGTGCCCTGATAGATTGGGCACCTCTTGAAGGCCAAATGGCCTTGCCCCTAAAATCAATCAATTCTAGGCCTGTTCTGGATAATTATATACAGTGAGGAAAAAAAGTATTTGATCCCGTGCTGATTTTGTACGTTTGCCCACTGACAAAGAAATGATCAGTCTATAATTTTAAATCCAGAAATACGCATGTCAAAAATTTTATAAATTGATTTGCATTTTAATGAGGGAAATAAGTATTTGACCCCCTCTCAATCAGAAAGATTTCTGGCTCCCAGGTGTCTTTCATACAGGTAACGAGCTGAGATTAGGAGCACACTCTTAAAGGGAGTGCTCCTAATCTCAGTTTGTTACCTGTATAAAAGACACCTGTCCATAGAAGCAATCAATCAGATTCCAAACTCTCCACCATGGCCAAGACCAAAGAGCTCTCCAAGGATGTCAGGGACAAGATTGTAGACTAGGCTGGAATGGGCTACAAGACCATCGCCAAGCAGCTTGGTGAGAAGGTGACAACAGTTGGTGCGATTATTCGCAAATGGAAGAAACACAAAATAACTGTCAATCTCCCTCGGCCTGGGGCTCCATGCAAGATCTCACCTCGTGGAGTTGCAATGATCATGAGAACGGTGAGGAATCAGCCCAGAACTACACGGGAGGATCTTGTCAATGATCTCAAGGCAGCTGGGACCACAGTCACCAAGAAAACAATTGGTAACACACTACGCCGTGAAGGACAGAAATCCTGCAGTGCCCGCAAGGTCCCCCTGCTCAAGAAAGCACATATCCATGCCCGTCTGAAGTTTGCCAATGAACATCTGAATGATTCAGAGGAGAACTGGGTGAAGGTGTTGTGGTCAGATGAGACCAAAATCGAGCTCTTTGGCATCAACTCAATTCGCAGTGTTTGGAGGAGGAGGAATGCTGCCTATGACCCCAAGAACACCATCCCCACCGTCAAACATGGAGGTGGAAACATTATGCTTTGGGGGTGTTTTTCTGCTAAGGGGACAGGACAACTTCACCGCATCAAAGGGACGATGGACGGGGCCATGTACCGTCAAATCTTGGGTGAGAACCTCCTTCCCTCAGCCAGGGCATTGAAAATGGGTCGTGGATGGGTATTCCAGCATGACAATGACCCAGAACACATGGCCAAGGCAACAAAGGAGTGGCTCAAGAAGAAGCACATTAAGGTCCTGGAGTGGCCTAGCCAGTCTCCAGACCTTAATCCCATAGAAAATCTGTGGAGGGAGCTGAAGGTTCGAGTTGCCAAACGTCAGCCTCGAAACCTTAATGACTTGGAGAAGATCTGCAAAGAGGAGTGGAACAAAATCCCTCCTGAGATGTGTGCAAACCTGGTGGCCAACTACAAGAAACATCTGACCTCTGTGATTGCCAACAAGAGTTTTTCCACCAAGTACTAAGTCATGTTTTACAGAGGGGTCAAATACTTATTTCCCTCATTAAAATGCAAATCAATTTATAACATTTTTGACATGCGTTCTTCTGTTTTTTGTTGTTGTTATTCTGTCTCTCACTGTTCAAATAAACCTACTGTCACGCCCTGACTCTGGGGACTCTTATTTGTTGAGTCAAGGTGTGTATTTTCTATGTGGTGTAGGTCTATGTTATAAGTCTAGTATGTCTAGATCTATGTTGGCCGGTGTGGTTCCCAATCAGAGGCAGCTGTCGCTCGTTGTCTCTGATTGGGGACCATACTTAGGCAGCCTATTGGCACTAGTGGGTTGTGGGATCTTGTTGCGTGTGAGGTATGTTGTTTGTGTACCTTGGACTTCACGTTTCGTTTAGTTTGTTGTTTTGTCGTTGTGTTTATTCGGTATAATAAACATGTATGCATATCACGCTGCGGCTTGGTCTGACCCGTTCATCAACGAGCGTGATACCTACCATTAAAATGATAGACTGATCATGTCTTTGTCAGTGGGCAAACGTAGAAAATCAGCAGGGGATCAAATACTTTTTTCCCTCACTGTAGTTGTCTATCATTATTCAATATCAATTGTTTAACCCAGATAAGGCTGTTGTCAGACCAGAAGTAAAATCTCTTTCCAACTTTCTCTACAGTAGGATAAACATTTTAATTGACCATTTCTTTCTGATCTTTGCAAACTTTTATACTATTATATGTGATTATTTGAAACAATTATTTGAAACTCCTCAGGAGTGATTGGAACATTGTGTGTTCTCATGAATTCTGGATAATTATATACAGTTGAAGTCGAAAGTTTACATACACTTAGGTTGGAGTCATTAAAACTTGTTTTTCAACCACTCCACAAATTTCTTGTTAACAAACTATAGTTTTGGCAAGTCGGTTAGGACATCTACTTTGTAGTAATTCTTCCAACAATTGTTAACAGACATATTATTTCACTTACAATTCACTGTATCACAATTCCAGTGGGTCAGTTTACATACACTAAGTTGACTGTGCCTTTAAACAGCTTGGAAAATTCGATGTCATGGCTTTAGAAGCTTCTGATAGGCTAATTGACATCATCTGAGTCAATTGGAAATGTCCCTGTGGATGTATTTCAAGGCCTACCTTCAAACTCAGTGCCTCTTTGCTTGACATCATGGGAAAATCAAAAGAAATCAGCCAAGACCTCAGAAAAAGAATTGTAGACCTCCACAAGTCTGGTTCATCCTTGGGAGCAATTTCCAAACGCCTGAAGGTACCACGTTCATCTGTACAAACAATAGTACGCAAGTATAAACACCATGAGACCATGCAGCCGTCATACCGCTCAGGAAGGAGACGCGTTCTGTCTCCTAGAGATGAACATACTTTGGTGCGAAAAGTGCAAATCAATCCCAGAACAACAGCAAAGGACCTTGTGAAGATGCTGGAGGAAACAGGTACAAAAGTGTCTATATCCACAGTAAAACGAGTCCTATATCGACACAACCTGAAAGGCCGCTCAGCAAGGAAGAAACCACTGCTCCAAAACCGCCATAAAAAAGCCAGACTACGGTTTGCAACTGCATATGGGGACAAAGATCGTACTTTTTGAAGAAATGTCCTCTGGTCTGATGAAACAAAAATAGAACTGTTTGGCCATAATGACCATTGTTATGTTTGGAGGAAAAAGGGGGCTGCTTGCAAGCCGAAGAACACCATCCCAACCGTGAAGCACGGGGGTGGCAGCATCATGCTGTGGGGGTGCTTTGCTGCAGGAGGGACTGGTGCACTTCACAAAATAGATGGCATCATGAGGAAGGAAAATTATGTGGATATATTGAAGCAACATCTCAAGACATCAGTCAGGAAGTTAAAGCTTGGTCGCAAATGGGTCTTCCAAATGGACAATGACCCCAAGCATACTTCCAAAGTTGTGGCAAAATGGCTTAAGGACAACAAAGTCAAGGTATTGGAGTGGCCATCACAAAGCCCTGACCTTAATCCTATAGAAGATTTGTGGGCAGAACTGAAGAAGCATGTGCGAGCAAGGAGGCCTACAAACCTGACTCAGTTACACCAGCTCTGTCAGGAGGAATGGGCCAAAATTCACCCAACTTATTGTGGGAAGCTTGTGGAAGGCTACCCGAAACGTTTGACCCAAGTTAAACAATTTAAAGGCAATGCTACCAAATACTAATTGAGTGTATGTAAACTTCTGACCCACTGGGAATGTGCTGAAAGAAATACAAGCTGAAATAAATCATTCTCTCTACCATTATTCTGACATTTCACATTCTTAAAATAAAGTGGTGATCCTAACTGACCTAAAACAGGGAATTTTTACTAGGATTAAATGTCAAGAATTGTGAAAAACTGAGTTTAAATGTATTTGCTAAGGTGTATGTAAACTTCTGACTTCAACTGTATGTGATCACATCCTTTACTGCGATATTACATTGAGTTCATAGATGAAGACTTCAAAAAGTATTGTGATGATTTTATTTATATCATTGAAATTAATAAATGGATCAGTAAGTTAAAAAAAACAAATCTCCAGGGAATTATGCACTTATTAGTGAATTCTATAGCATTTTTCAGGAGGATATTGTTGAATTTATATTCAATATCTTTAAGGTGGCAATTGATTTAGTTGTCCTCCTTGTATCTATGACACAAAGCCTGTCATGTTGATATGCTCAGGAGTGAAAGTGCTGAGGAGTATTTTCAACACTAATACAGGAGTAATAAAGGCATAGTTCACAAATTAGTTTTATTTACATTACCAGTCAAAAGTTTGGACACACCTACTCATTCAAAGGTTTTTCTTTATTTTTACTATTTTCTACATTGTAGAATAATAGTGAAAACATCCAAACTATGAAATAACACATATGGAATCATGTAGTAACCAAAAAAGTGTTAAACAAATAAAAATATATGTTAGATTCTTCTTCCACCATTTGCCTTGATGACAGCTTTGCACACTCTTGGCATTCTCTCAACCAGCTTCACCTGGAATGCTTTTCCAACAGTCTTGAAGGAGTTCCCACATATGCTGAGCACGTTGGCTGCTTTTCCTTGACTGTGCGGTCCGACTCAGCCCAAACCATCTCAATTGGGTTAAGGTCGGGGGATTGTGGAGGCCAGGTCATCTGATGCAGCACTCCATCATTCTCCTTCTTGGTAAAATAGCCCTTACACAGCCTGGAGGTGTGTTGGGTCATTGTCCTGTTGAAAAACAAATGATAGCCCCACTAAGCCCAAACCAGATGGGATGACGTATCGCTGCAGAATGCTGTGGTAGCCATGCTGGTTAAGTGTGCCTTGAATTCTAATTAAATCACAGACAGTGTCACCAGCAAAGCACCCCCCACACCATAACATCTCCTCCTCCATGCTTTACGGTGGGAAATACACATGTGGAGATCATCCGTTCACCCACACTGCGTCTCACAAAGACACGGCGGTCCAATTTGGACTCCAGACCAAAGGACACATTTCCACCTGTCTAATGTCCATTGCTTGTGTTTCTTGGCCCAAGCAAGTCTCTTCTTCTTATTGGTGTCCTTTTAGTAGTGGTTTCTTTGCAGCAATTCAACCATGAAGGCCTGAGCAGTTGATGTTGAGATGTGTATGTTACTTGAACTCTGTGAAGCATTTATTTGGCTGCAATTTCTAAGGCTGGTGACTCTAATGAACTTATCCTCTGCAGGTAACTCTGGGTCTTCCATTCCTGTGGCGGTCCTTATGAGAGCCAGTTTCATCATAGCGCTTGATGGTTTTTGCGACTGCACTTGAAGAAAGTTCTTGAAATCTTCCTTATTGACTGACATTCATGTCTTAAAGTAATGATGGACTGTCGTTTCTCTTTGCTTATTTGAGCTGTTCTTGCCATAATATGGACTTGGTCTTTTACCAAATAGGGCTGTCTTCTGTATACCACCACTACCTTGCCACAACACAACTGATTGGCTCAAACGCATTAAGAAGGACAGAAATTCCACAAATTAAGAAGGCGCACCTGTTAATTGAAATGCATTCCAGGTGACTACCAAAGCTGTCATCAAGGGAAAGGGTGGCTATTTGAAGAATCTCAAATATAAAATATATTTAGATTTGTTTAACACTTTTTTGGTTACTATATGATTCCATATGTGTTATTTCATAGATTTGATGTCTTCACTTTTATTCTACAATGTAAAAAATAGTAGAATTAAAGAAAAACCCTTGAATGAGTAGGTGTGCCTAAACTTTTGACTGGTAGTGTGATTATTTTATTTATTTTTTTGAATTTTATTTCGAATTATTAGGAGGTGCTGCAGCACCCTCAACACCTGTACTTCATGCGGCTATAAGGCTAATACGTTTTAAAAGTTAAAAGACAAATCTTTACTATTAGGCCCATAGAGATCCTATTAAAGTATTAGGGATTCTACACTGCAACTCAATATTAAGAAGGTGTTCGTAATGTTTGGTATACTCGGTGTATATGTAATTCTATATGATTAAGCCCATAAAAACAATTACGCAAGTGAACACATAGGAGGTCCCAGTACCGGGAAGAAATTAAATCTAATTCACCCCTGGATATTATTTTCAGCTTGCTTCCATGACTGGTTTTACATTCGTCTCCTCCAATCAGAAGGAAAAATCATCTACAACAATTGCCATTTGTATTTACAATCCCCTTCTCCAAAAGGATTACTCATTTACCTAGCTCTTATCAATAGCTCTTATCAATTTATAAATTACAGTGCATAGAGAATGGTGTTATTTCTATCGGAAACGAGAAAGTATGTTTTATTCATGGTTTCTTCGAGTACAAAGGTGGTGGAATTATGAGAGAATTAAGTCAAGGTCAGAATATCGAATATTGGTATACAAACCATACCTGCCACCTCCATTTCTGTCATCTCCACCCCAAAGGAATACCTGGCTGGCACACGCGTTTCCCCATGCTTAAATTCATGGTCAGATATAGGCATAGAGAAAGATACATCAAAAGGTAAATAAGTGTCATTTATGTGCGCGTAACTCGGGTCTGTATAGAGAACACTCGTCTGACTTGCATGCAGTTGCCACTGGCTGCGGGCGCCGGGCAGGGAGACTTGAATACTGTTCCGCTACTTTTGAGTTGGATCTGTCGTATGTGTGTGTCGCTCACTGTAGGGCTACATAAATAATTAGGCATTTCGCGACTGCTCGTTAGTAAGAGGCAGATGTCAGCAGCAGAACAAACTCAAATCAATTAAAAACGAGTTTGTTTCAACAGCATAGCTAACATATTTACGACATAATTCGTTCTGATCAGCTCGTAGCGTTCATATTATAAGTCAGTGGCTCATAGCCAGCCACTTTTCCCGATGTCAATCATCTCTCGTCGTCTTTAGGCCTAGGAGTCACTGGCACTAGGTTGCTAAATAAGCCTATTAAAGGTTGACATTTTGGCTACAGATGCAGTCGGTATGTTATGCATTTTGAGTTTTGAAAGTAGATTTTCTGTGGGGGGTATTTTATTTTTGCACCTACCCCCTCAAAGGTCTGTGCACATCCCTGTATCTGGGGTTTAGGAAACATGCTTTATGACATAATGTCAATGAGCATAAAACATTTATTTATTAGAAAATACATTACCCATGATCCGGTCACGTCCATAGACATTAAAACCATGTCACGTCCCCTGACGTCACTGAAGTCTACGTTACAGTTGGGGAAAGATCTTTGCTGAAGCATTATGAGGCAAGATTGAGAGGGAAAAGTTGCGAAGGCGGGAGGTAATCGCCACGTGCCTCTCCCTTGATCGCACCTGAACGTGATGAAACGTTTGTCCACGGTAGCCAACCTCTGCAATATAACCGTTATTCATATCAAACAACCAGCTGTGTTCATGTGTTATTGATTACCGAAAAGGAGCTAGCTAGCTAGCTAACTACAACAAGTTTCCCATTAGCCATATCTTTTTTTGAAGTAGCATATAATTGCCTTGCTAGCCAACTACATAGTTGGCTACTACATGACCACAGTGGTGAGTAGCTAACTTTGTTGGAAAAAGCAGAAAAAGCTAGGAGCCAGGACATTAAGTCCATGAAGAGTAACGTTAGCATGCTAACATTACCAGCCAACTAGCTGGCTAGCTAATACATTTGCTGGCTGGTTTGTGTTTTCTTTTTTTGTCATTTGTAATTGGTTTGTAATGTAATTATTTTTTATCTTTACTCAAACAGAAATAACAATGAATCCCAATGTGTGGAATATCAAAGAGATTTTAAGCATCCCAACTGGATCCATGTAAGCATAACTAACCAAGAAGATAATCCCCCCCACAATTGATGAAATAACTGTTAGCTAAGGTGCACTGCAGCAGACAATTAATGCAGCTTTCTAAAATATATTATTATTGAAATGTAGCTAGTTAGCATAAATGTTTGTGTAGCCCCTAAAATGAATTAAGTGTGTGTGTGTTTATAACATGTAGTGTGCCCAAGATCACCAGCAGGAATGGCGCTACCAGTGACTACTCCAGCTTGACAGACTCACAGTTCCTGTTTGGATCCCAGTTTTGGCCTGAAAACTCCCAGGGCATGTCACAGGACATGGGCTTTTCAAACAGAACATCTGGTAGCTCACAGTCACAGGAGGTAGGTCTATTAGCCCCTATTTTCTTCAACTTGGAAAACCATCTAATTTTCTCTTCATGTCCACCTTTGTTCCTCAGTCCTGAGCTCAGTGAATGCATGTATTTTGCTCACAATATGTAGTATCCCATCAATTTATAACACAACATTTAGCAATTCACCTTATCAGATGAGCTCAAGAACAAACTCAAAACTTTCTGAGCTTTTCTTTGTTTTAAGATGAACCGGTCATTGTGTTTCAGGCAAGTGAGCCAAAGATTTTAAGCAATTACCATTCCAAACCATTCCTGTTCGGAGACGGAAAGGACAAAGGGAAGGCACCAAGCTTTACAAGTGGCAAAGCAATTGGCGTACTGGACAGGTTTGAAGAGGACAAGAAAAAGGCAAAAGAAAAGTGTGAGAGGTAGCTGTGCCTTATGAGTGTCACCTGTTTCTGCAGGGATTTTATTGTGTGAAAGATACAAACAATATGAGGTATGTTGTGGTTTAATTATTGTCCTGTCTGTTTTATCAGTGACATTCTCACCTCTGGATTTCTACAATTTCGTGAAAAACTTGAAAATGTAAGTGAACAATCCAGAATAGTTTTTTGGGGCAGAATGGTCCTGCTGGTCTGGTACTCATTTTCATAATAACACAAGCATTTCGCTACACCCGCAATAACATCTGCTAAATATGTGAATGTGACCCAAAACATTTGATTTGATTTTCATAATAATGATAAACCCGTATGCTATGTGTGTTTCAGATTAAGCTCTCTGTAAATCACATTGATGAGAGCACTACAACAGGCAACAAAGATTTTGCAGATTTTGCAAAGACATGTGGGTTGCTTTGAACAATTTCTCTCAACTTTTATTAGAATCTATTGTGCATTGCTCATTATTAACATGTTTATAAAGGAAATAATCTCTGGGACCAGTAGATAGAGTTCAGTAGTGAAATTATCTCATGCATATATTTTATTTTAGAAATATTTGATCTAATACCTCGATTTTGAAATGATCATGAATGAGCTATAATGGGCAGTGTGTACTGTAGATGGTGGCTATTCATTTTTTTTACATAGGTCTTGATTGCTATGGAATGGATTGTGTATTCATTGGGGTTACCTTTCAACATATTTTACAGTGCAGCAAAACATAGCCAGTCTGCAGGATGGCTTTGCACAGCAGTTTGAGGCCATGCTGAATAAACTGAGCTCCCAGAATCAGATGCTGAAAGAGATGGAGGACAGCGCTGCCAAGGTGAGGACAGGTGGCATTTATAACTCTGTATTGTCAAGCCTTCATCCTGATGTTGAATTTACACTTAATGAGAGTCTGTGGGGTGAGTGTGAGAAAACATATGACTAGTCTCTCGTGACAAACAAAACATTAGTTGGCCGGCACACAAAATATTTGATTCTGGGTGCTGAGAATACTATTTGACATACTTAATGTTGATCATTTCATGTTAGATATCTACATTTGATTTTGAGGTCTTTGCTATTAGTCATATATTGTTGTCTTCTATTCTGTCCTAGACGGGTGTGGCGACTACAGCACTCAGCTCCCACATGCAGGGCCTGCAGCAGAATCTGGAGGTCCTGAGACATGAGCAGAGCCGAGATCAAAGCATGCTAGGAGAAGCCCTGTCCCTTCTAGGCACCTTGGTTTCCCAGCACGGGTCCGAACTCCTCCCCACACCTATCAGGGTGACAGACAGCACGGTCCAGACATCCCCAGGACTGGTAGAGAGGTTCTGCCTGGTGAGTGAGGAGAAGAGGTACTTCGAAGGTGTACGTCTCTGTGGTGCGACAGCGGTCTCAGCGCCTTGTAAAGCAGTGGCATCATGTGGTGTAGGGGAGACGGGAGGAGAGGCAGCAGGGCGGCTGCCCCCTTCAGATAGAGGACCCAGAGGAGGACCCTCAGAGACATGTGACCAGGGCCAGGCCACAGCCCCCAGAGCTCTGTACCCTCCTCCTGTGATGATGGGGGAGGTGGAGGAGGATCAGCTGGAGCGGTGTAGCCAGATGGTGCTGGATGAGCCGGCTAAGACTTCCTGGCAGGGGGTGTACCCATACCGCACATGCTCTACCGCTGTGACTCATGAACCAGGAAGAGGTGCCACAGCCCTACACTATCCTATGCAGGGCCTACAAGACCCCAGCACATCGGGGGGCGCTCCAGCTCTACAGTACCCCATGCAGGGCTTTCAGAACCCCAGCAGAGCCTACGCGCTTCTACAGGACGTGACCATCAGGAGCACCCGCACCATCATGAACCCCCACTGCGACCCGGAGCAGAGCAGCCAGCCCGACCACAGCGAGCCTGCAGCGGTCCCCTCAGAGAGCCCCAGGGGCAGGAGCACCATGGCTGGACGTAGGTTCACCCAGAGAGGCCAGGGACAGAGGAAACAGCCCTTCAGAAGCAGGAGGAGGGCACTGATGCCACCACAGACCAGGAGTAACGGTGGATTAGCGGGCAGGGGTCGGGATGAGAACCGACAGCCCCTCAAAAACCAAAGGAGGCAGGGAGCTGGATCGACTGGCAAGGAGCAGCATGATCCCAACAGGATGGAAATGGACACACTCAAACCAGAAGCGCAGAAACGACAGCAGGACAAGGAGGAAAAGTCTAAGAAAGCTACTGGAGGCTACCGCAACCCTTTCAGCTTGTGGTCCCAGGAAAGTAACAGCTCTGTGTGCGGGGCCACAGGGAACAACGCCAGGCCTGCCTGGGAAAAGACACCATCGCCACCATCGCCCCAGGCTGTCTCAAAGAGAAACAGAGGCTTATGGCAGCTGTTTGACATGAACTGTGATTCTGACTGATGTCTGATGGGGAATCAGGATGTCAGTGTAGGAAGGTATTGAGGAGGGAGTTGTTTGACAAGCTGTTGTTGTGTTTGGTTGACCTCACTGTTGACCTCACTGTGGTTTTGACAACAAAATTCACAGTCAAAATGTTATTTTCCATCGATTCCCTATGTTTGTGTTTTCAAAACCCTTTACACTGTAAATGTTATATCAGACTTTCTCATTAAGATTAAACATATTCTACAAATGAGTTAGTTAATGTTTCTAAGTTATTTTTTAAAGAAATTGTGGGATAACATGTACAGAAATCATGCCCACAAAAGAAAACGGGATGAAAAGAGGGAAGTAATTGTAAGACCAGATTTATAAGTAAAAGTCTTGACCGTGTTAAAGTCAACCACGAGGGTGACAGGCGTTAACCTTTGTACTATATTACCAATAAAGCTTTCTACATGACAGTATAATTGGTGGTTTTTGAGGTTTTTATAGCGTTTAATTAACAGACATCTCTTCTGTCGGCATACAGGAAAAGGGCAACACATAACTAGTCCAACACATGACAGTGCCCTCTCACGTCACGTGTAGGACCCTCTCTCGTCATGTTTTTGCAATTCTAGTGTTGTACACTAGCTCCACAAGCACATGTTTAAGCCTGAGCAAAGACTCAATGTAATGTAAGCCTTATTTGCATGACAAAAATATAATCTTGAATAAAGTGGAAAATGGATATAAAATAAGTTGATTGTGAAGGACCTGTCTGGTTTTCTTTCCAATATTCTAAAGATGAGGCAGAGGCATTTTACTGCAACATACAAAACAAAATTGCAAAACAATTATATTTACAAGCTATATTTCAGTGTCACAAAACCCACTAAGGTATGATATTCAGATACAATGTTTACTTCTAAATGTGCAACTCAGTAGGTCATATACAGTTTAAGACAAGTGCAGAATGTTATTTTGTGCAGTGCCCCACTCAGGTCAACACTAACTGCGTAATGTCTGTCAACGAGCACCACCAGGATCAGCCAGCACTACTGCATTACTGCATTTTGACTCCTGGCCCACAGCAGTGGAAAGAAAGGTCTTGTTGCTCAATATTATCAGCTTTCAGAATACATGATTATTGCCCAAGCTGCTCTTAGCTAAGAAGGGGTCATTAGACCTTAGGGCGGGTGAGTGTCACTGAGTTACTAGGTCTGCCGGGGGAGACATGAGCTCCCGTGGATTGAGGCTTGCCACCAAGCAGACGTCGTAGGCATCATGCATCAGAACGCGGCGGGCCACCACGGTCCAGCGGTTCTCCCACGGGTCTAGTTCCAGGATGTCCTTGATTATGTCTTCATGACGATCTGAGGGAGACAGGGATTAGGATTGGCCAGGAATATAATTGTTGTCACTATTGGAATCACTTTACTGACAATATAACTGATTTCAGAATAACTGTTGTGGCAACACATGGAGTGTGCTACCACATGGTGGAGAATGCTGGCATTTTAAAGAGTGGTGTGGCAATCAAAAGAAACAGCATTCATCTACAGTCAACTTGTTTAGTTCTTAAAGGGACAGGTCATCTTTTACTCAAACCTGTGCCACGTGATGTCACAGTTTTGTGAACAGTGGAAAGGAAAGTAGGTTTAGTCAGAGAGGAAGAGGCTAAGCGAGAGGGATAACTGGGCCCAAAATCTGTCTTCTCCAGCAGGTGGCGTTTCTTTTCCTTATTTTTTTCGCTCACGAAGCGAGGAGTTTTTGTATGGAGGTCAATGAGAGTGTCCAATTTGGTTTGCAAAAAAATTAATGGCTTATTTGCTACATGTGGTTTATTTGATCTAATATAAGTTTCATAATACTTAGGGTGTTACGAGTGTACTGATATAAGTAAGACACGTGACATTCTAGCAACTTTGAGAAAAAACACTTTATATCGAAGTTGTGCCTGTTGTTCACACGCGTCTGCCCTCTCATTGGCTAGAATGGTCCCGCCTGATCTTGCCTCCTCCCGACTGCCTTCCATTTTTGAAAACATTTATTTTCATTGTTAGAGCAGCCACTTTTTGGTCAATATAATGGATAATCTCTGGTTTAGTTACCCGCCCCCTTGTAGTATCCACAGACATAAAGCTTGCCCCCCACCACCGCGGCGTTGGAGGCATTGCTGCGTAGGGATAGCTGTGGAGAGGGCATAGTGGGCCCATCCCTCCAGAAGTCTCCATCAGGGTTGTAGATCTCCACAGCATCAAGGCAACGACGGGACTGCCCACGATCAACCCCCTCACAGCCGATACCTCCTGTTAGAACACAACTGGGTTAGTACGGTAACATTTATTCCTTGTGTTGTCAAGTGTTACTTTAAAAATAACTCTTGAAATCTGATTTGTCCAAACATACTGTTTATGTTGAAGGTTGAGGGGTTAAGGGGTTTCACTAGGACAGTGTTTCTTAATCCTGGTCCTAGGGACCCAGAAGTGTGGACATTTTGGTTTTGGCCCTAGCATTACACAGCTGATTCAAATGCTCAACTCATCATGAAGCTTTGATGATTTAAATCAGGTGTGCGCAGTAGTGCTAAAGCAAAAACTAAATTGATCCTGGGTCCCCAGGATCAGGACTAGAAACACTGCTCTAGGAAAAAACAGATACTAGAGATAAAATTATGAGGAATAATCACTGGTTGCTGATACAAACTGACCATCATCGTCATGACCATCATGAAACTAATTGAGAGCAAACGGCCAATTGTGGTATTTATTTACTTAATCTCACCCATCACATAGATTTCTCCATTGAGCGCCACAGCACCACAGCGATACTTGGAGTACTTCATGGGACCCAGCTCTGTCCACTTGTTTGTCTCAGGGTCGTACTCTAGCAGACGGTTGCTCAAGCGGTCTGGCTCGTCGTCCATCCGCCAGGACTGCCAGGGGAAGTGACAGAACAGGTGCAGAGTTTAGAGAAGAAGGAGGGGATAGAGAGCAGGCTCACAGTCGCACACTGACACAGATAGTGTGTCTCTTTGCTGTCAAAGCTGCGCAGCGTCAAGCACAGTGTGTACATGACTGAGAGTGAGGGACTCCAAAAATACATGGGTGTTGTGAGACTGAATTAAACAAATGTGAAATGCCCCCTTGGCCTTCCTGCCCCCACATTGCACACACACACACACACACACACACACACACACACACACACACACACACACACACACACACACACACACACACACACACACACACACACACACACACACACACACACACACACACACACACACACACACACACACACACACACACACACACACACACACACACACACACACACACACACACACACCTAATAGAGTCTAGCGTTCACTGACTGTTCATCTATATCAAACCCCTTCTCTTTAGTTCATTACCTGTGGAGTTCGACCCCCGAGCACGTAGAGGTGGTCCTTCAGTCGGACCACGCTGTGATAGGCCAGCGGTATGGGTAGCGGGGCGGCGCTACGCCAGGGCCCGCCCTGCAGGGACCAGCGCTCCACAGAGTTGGTGATGAGGTACTGGTTCTTCAGCTTCATCTGGCCTCCCAGCAGGTAAATAGTATCACCCAGTGCCCCCAGAGCGTACGAGTCTCTGTACTCTGCTGAGCTCAGGTGCTCCCAGGTCCCCTGGGCCTCCACCCTGTACCTGAGGAGGACAACAAAACCAAAGTCAGGGACAGGGGTTAGGAGATTCATCCTATTTTAGTGAGAGTCCACCATGCTAAAATAAACACAGGCAGGCCTCTGGTCTGGTGTTACTGACAATCATTCTCACGCTGTCACTCCACCTGGCCCCACACTCTACCTGGCCCCACACTCTACCTGGCCCCACACTCCACCTGGCCCCACACTCTACCTGGCCCCACACTCTACCTGGCCCCACACTCTACCTGTCAACACACTCCACCTGGCCACACACTCCACCTGGCCACACACTCTACCTGTCAACACACTCCACCTGGCCCCACACTCTACCTGGCCACACACTCTACCTGGCCACAGCACATAAATAGTACCTGTCTCTCATCTCTGACGAATAGTTATATTTTTGTTGATGATCTCATTCACACACAGAGCTCATGATACCGTTCTTCCAGATTCCTACCTGAATATCTCCACATTCCTGTCCGTCTGCCTGGCCATTTTCCTCACCCCTGCCTCCCCGGCCACCACAATCTCGTTGCCTTCGGTGACGACCCCCGCACACACAAATCCCAGAACGTCTCCGTAGCGTGGGGACGTGATGTAGTGGGTGCGGCCCGTGGAGGGGGCGTAGCAGAAGCTGCGATCAGAATAATTTCCATACCGTGATCGGATCCCTCCGCCCTCGTTGCCGATGCAGAGCAGCAGATCCGTGGTCTCCATCCCATAGCGGAGCTTCAGTTTACGGGGTGAGGAGGCCGGGTGCATCCCTGTGGCCTCCAGAGCCTCCTCCATCATCTCCAGACACTCTGCATCTGCCAACAGAGACATATTCCTCTTCATAGCCTCCCTCAGGTAGTCAGGGGCCACCAAGGCGAGACGCACCTTCCTCAGGAGCTCAGCCAGGTGCCTACTCCGCCTGTCCTCCACCCCATCCCCCGGAGTGTCCTGCCTGACCCAGCGCAGCACCATGTCCAGGATGGTCTCCTCCCGCGACACGTTGAGGTCGTCGGAGCTCAGCAGCGCCCCCAGTTGGTGGGCCTCTAGTTCCAGAATCTCCTCGCTCATACACACGTGAACGAAGTGCGTCCGCAGGTATCTCTGGGCATGGTCGGCCAGCTCCTCGGCTCCCAGGTCGCGGGAAAAGTAGTACACCCCTAAGCAGTTGAAGGCGTCCATGTTTTCCCTCATGTGGCTCTGGCAGCGGTTGAACACCTCGTCCATCTGCAGGAGGAAGGCAGCGACCGAGACCCCTTGTACATTGGCGTTGTTGAGCGGGAGCTCGGAACAATACATGTAGTTTAACAATAGACCCAGGCTATCGGCTGGTGTGTCACGCAGAAACACTTCCCTAGTACTACACTCCCGCAGGCCGCAGGTGAACATAACCCGGAAGTAAGGGCTGAAGGCTGAGAGGACCACGCGGTGGCAGGGGAAGCTGATGCCCTCAGCCACTAGCACCACATCTGTCAGCTTCTCTGTCTCCCTCATCTTCCTCAGCTGGTCCAAAAGACCCAGACTGTGTTTAGCTCTCAGATCCATTTGGTTCGAATGTCTATTCAGGAGTAGTAATAACTCAGAAAAAATTAAGAAAAATTTTAATAGAATATAAATAAATAAAATATAAATAAATATTACTAAGTGGCAGTGTAAACAAGGAGGTTCTTTATCTGAAAAGAAGAGAAAGAAAGAAAGTTCTATGTTGATCTGATCAAGCCCAGTAGATCGTTCACGTTTATGTCAGTAGAGTTTTGTTGTAATCTAAGTCATTCTGTAAAGATTTGAGAGTTAAAAGGCCAGTCACTATCTTCAACTTTGTAGTTCTGTCATTGTCAATATAAATCAGTAAGTATGAAGAGCCTTTCTTACTGGAATTCCCATTACCCACACTGACACTTAGACCACAGCATGAGCAGTACAGCAACAATGCCCTGTCTGCCGCAGTGAAACCAGAAATCCATGTTAAACAGGGATATATCATCAATATCATCTCCCACCATGCATTGTGTTACTAAAGTATTTCACCCCTTTACTCTTTTGTCTTTGATCACACGGTAGCCAAGCCAATGCCATCCCGTCTTACCGGTCAGTGGGAATCCTCCTTTTCTAGTAGACCGTCATTTTCCTCAGCCAGCCAGGCTGCAGGCGTTGTTGTTAATGTGGCTGAATGCATCTGGAATTAGGGTCAGAGATAGACAGGCAGCCTAGCTATCCCCTCTGAAACACAGCACTGTTTACCCTCCCCTTCCCTCGCTGCCTGCCTGAATGCCCTGGCCCTCTGAGCTGAGCAACAAACCTTAAAATAGACTGTGATATGGCCAATGGAACGGCAACTGGGTCAGAGGTGGCATGCATGTAGGGACGAAGGAGACTCACACATGATAATGTTGTGTAATGTTGAGCAATGCTCATGTCGAATTTCACAAGTATAATTGCTATTCTTTTCTATTGCTATATTTTGGGGGTGTCTCGATCATGTGTAGGCTTATGTATCTGTGGAATGGCACATGGAACCAGCTTGTGGCTTGGATTCGAATTTCATGACATCACTCTCTTAAAGTGACTACAGTCATTTTAAATGATAATAATCACAATATTCGTAATAATCATAATAATTAACAATGATGCAGATGATACTTCGTTCATACCAATCAAAAAGATTTATGTTAAAATATTACATTTACATTTACATTTTAGTCATTTAGCAGACTCTCTTATCCAGAGCGACTTTCACTCAACTTCTGGCATTGCTTCACTTTCAAGTGCTCTGAAACATTTTTAAAACCAAAGTGCACACAAAGTCATCTTTTACACATTTTCAAAACCGGAAAACCGGAAATGGCACAATAAAATAAATAAAAAGCCAACATAACGGACGTCAGGATAGTGAAATACTTCAACTAGAGGTCTGCCTTCATTTTTTTTTTTTTAAAGATGGCTCAGTAATCTGAGGAAGAGAGAAGATGGGCACACACCAGTTATACCGTTGATCATATACCATTGATTGTTGTTAACATGTGTCATATCATCGCCCTTCTAAATTTTACAACCAATAGATGGCTAGATCACTGCTTATAGAGAAAGGATGTGTCTCACAGACAGGGTGCTTGACAAGAACACGAGTGACAGTTAACAGTACTTCCTGTTGTGAACAGGAAGCAGGAAGTAGCTGCACGTGGAGGGCCTTACATTAACTTATATTAACCTCAGGTGGTGTAAACCATAGAATTAGGAATTAGTAATTTCATAGGATCTCTATGGTGTAAACATCCTGAACAGAGAAATGAATGACCCATATGACCCCTACAGCTATTGCAAAATTAAAATAGTTTTAATGAGGGCATTTCTCTGTGATATCCTGTGTAGCCTTTAAATCAGAAAATGCTATATGTATGCTTTCAGAAAGTATTCACACCCCTTGACTTTTTACACATTTTGTTGTGTTACAACTTGAATTTAAAATGGATAGAATTGAGATTTTTTCGTCACTGGCCTACACACAATACCCCCTAATGTCAAATTTTTACACATTTATTAAAAATGAAAGGCTGAAATGTCTTGAATCAATAAGTATTTAACCCCTTTGTTATGGCAAGCCTAAATAAGTTCAGAAGTAAAAATGTGCTTAACAAGTCACATAATACAGTGGGGGAAAAAAGTATTTAGTCAGCCACCAATTGTGCAAGTTCTCCCACTTAAAAAGATGAGAGAGGCCTGTAATTTTCATCATAGGTACACGTCAACTATGACAGACAAATTGAGGAAAAAAAATCCAGAAAATCACATTGTAGGATTTTTAATGAATTTATTTGCAAATTATGGTGGAAAATAAGTATTTGGTCACCTACAAACAAGCAAGATTTCTGGCTCTCACAGACCTGTAACTTCTTCTTTAAGAGGCACCTCTGTCCTCCACTCGTTACCTGTATTAATGGCACCTGTTTGAACTTGTTATCAGTATAAAAGACACCTGTCCACAACCTCAAACAGTCACACTCCAAACTCCACTATGGCCAAGACCAAAGAGCTGTCAAAGGACACCAGAAACAAAATTGTAGACCTGCACCAGGCTGGGAAGACTGAATCTGCAATAGGTAAGCAGCTTGGTTTGAATAAATCAACTGTGGGAGCAATTATTAGGAAATGGAAGACATACAAGACCACTGATAATCTCCCTCGATCTGGGGCTCCACGCAAGATCTCACCCCGTGGGGTCAAAATGATCACAAGAACGGTGAGCAAAAATCCCAGAACCACACGGGGGGACCTAGTGAATGACCTGCAGAGAGCTGGGACCAAAGTAACAAAGCCTACCATCAGTAACACACTACGCCGCCAGGGACTCAAATCCTGCAGTGCAAGACGTGTCCCCCTGCTTAAGCCAGTACATGTCCAGGCCCGTCTGAAGTTTGCTAGAGTGCATTTGGATGATCCAGAAGAGGATTGGGAGAATGTCATATGGTCAGATGAAACCAAAATAGAACTTTTTGGTAAAAACTCAACTCGTCGTGTTTGGAGGACAAAGAATGCTGAGTTGCATCCAAAGAACACCATACCTACTGTGAAGCATGGGGGGTGGAAACATCATGCTTTGGGGCTGTTTTTCTGCAAAGGGACCAGGACGACTGATCCGTGTAAAGGAAAGAATGAATGGGGCCATGTATCGTGAGATTTTGAGTGAAAACCTCCTTCCATCAGCAAGGGCATTGAATATGAAACGTGGCTGGGTCTTTCAGCATGACAATGATCCCAAACACCCGCCCGGCAACGAAGGAGTGGCTTCGTAAGAAGCATTTCAAGGTCCTGGAGTGGCCTAGCCAGTCTCCAGATCTCAACCCCATAGAAAATCTTTGGAGGGAGTTGAAAGTCCGTGTTGCCCAGCGACAGCCCCAAAACATCACTGCTCTAGAGGAGATCTGCATGGAGGAATGGGCCAAAATACCAGCAACAGTGTGTGAAAACCTTGTGAAGACTTACAGAAAACGTTTGACCTGTGTCATTGCCAACAAAGGGTATATAACAAAGTATTGAGAAACTTTTGTTATTGACCAAATACTTATTTTCCACCATACTTTGAAAATAAATTCATAAAAAATCCTACAATGTGATTTTCTGGATTTTTTTTCCTCATTTTGTCTGTCATAGTTGACGTGTACCTATGATGAAAATTACAGGCCTCTCTCATCTTTTTAAGTGGGAGAACTTGCACAATTGGTGGCTGACTAAATACTTTTTTCCCCCACTGTAAGTTCAATGGACTCACTGTGTGCAATAATGATAACATGATTTTTGAATGACTACCTCATCTCTGTACACCACACATACAATTATCTTTAAGGTCCCTCAGTCGAGCAGTGAATTTCAAACACAGATTCAACCACAAAGACCAGGGAGGTTTTCCAATGCCTCGCAAATAAGGGCACCTATTGGTAGATCGGTAAAAATAAAAAAAGCAGACATTGAATATCCCTTTGAGCATGGTGAAGTTATTAACTACACTGTAGATGATGTATCAAAACACCTAGTCACTACAAAGATCAGTAGCGGCGCGTGGGTAAAATCACTGAGGAAGCCTAGCCAAGCCAGTAAAAAATCGATACTACAACCTATGTTGTGATAATTGCGTTGTTTGCTCTATAACCCATTCGTTCATACGCCATCATGCTATACAATAAGGCAGTGACAACAAAAAGCAGCAGTCACACAGTGGCGGGAATAAATTCAACTACACATACATTTCTTCCATCACAAAACCGGAGAGCAACATCTGTCCTGTGAAGTCAACAAAGCAAACATTGCATGTAACAAACAGTTATATGACCTGCAACATGGTCAAGCAAGTTAATGTTTGACAGTTTACTAAACAACTACTGATTTAGAACCACGGAGTTACCGCAAGTCAGCACAAAGACAACAGACACTGCCTCCGCTATTCCAGCACCAGTTTAATACACTAAAAACAAACTTAAAAATACCAAAAACGATTTAGTCCAATCAATGTTGCTAAATATCATGTGGCTGTCCATGGTACTGATTTTTGTGCGTGTGCGCACAAATAAAACATTTTTGGGACTCACACTACTTGTAGACTAGTTGAAAGCCAATGCCATCCTCCTCTCTTTCATGTTGACAAAACGGTCTATAGCTCTGTCATACAGTACGATTTTAGTTTTTGTTGTCATAGGCTACCTAGCTAAAATGCTTGCTAGCCTAACTTCCTCGCATGGGCAACAATGAATCAGCTAAGTTAGCTAGTTAGTTATCGTGAGCCTAAAAGGGCTAGGCCGCATCTAGGCTACAGTGGCACAACATCTTAATTTATGGTTAGATCAGAATCACTGTCATAACCATGCTTGAAAAATATGAATAGTGGTACTCGGTGATGTGTTGGATTTGCCCCAAACATAACACTTTCTATTCAGAACCAAAAGTTAATTTCTTTGCCACATTTTCTGCAGTATTACTTTAGTGCCTTATTGCAAACAGGATGCATGTTTTGGGAGAAAAAAAAATATTCTGTACATGCTTCCTTCTTTTCACTCTGTCATTTATATTAGTATTTTGGAGTAACTACAATGTTGTTGATCCATCCTCAGTTTTCTCCTATCACAGCCATTAAACTCTGTAACTGTTTTAAAATCACCATTGGGCTCATGGTGAAATCCTTGAGCGGTTTCCTTCCTCTCTGGCAACTTAGTTAGGAAGGTCGCCTGTATCTTTGTAGTGACTGGGTGTATTGATACACCATCCAAAGTGTAATTAATAATTGCACCATGCTCAAAGACATATTCAACGTCTGCTTTTTAAATTTTTATCTACCAATTTTTATCTTCTTTGCGAACCATTGGAAAACCTCTCTGGTCTTTATGGTTGAATCTGTACTTGAAATTCACTGCTCGACTGAGGGACTTTACAGATAATTGTATGTGTGGGGTACAGAGAAGGGGTAGTCATTTAAAAATCATGTTAAACACTATTATTGCACACAGTGAGTCCATTGAACTTATTATGTGACTTGTTAAGCACATTTTTACTCATGAACTTATTTAGTTTTGCCATAACAAAAGGGTTCAATACTTATTAACTCGAGACATTTCAGCTTTCATTTTTTATTAATTTGTCAACATTTCTAAAAAATATAATTCCCCTTTGACATTATGGGGTATTGTGTGTATATCAGTGACACAAAATCTCAATTTAATCAATTTAAATTCAAAATGTGGAAAAAGTCAAGGGGTGTGAATACTTTCTGAAGGCACTCTATGTACAGTATGTCGTCTTCCACCTTAAGTCAATAATCTATAATTTGCCTGATGTTGCTTTTTCCATATCCTGTGTGTGTGTCTGTTTGTCCACTGTACTAGAGCTGTCAGTAATAGATTACAGGACTAGTATGTCATCAGTTACAGGCTGCCTGGTGTTTTCATGGTTCATTAGCATCACTTTTGCAGTGTAAGGAATCTGGTGGAAACACCTCCTTCCTATGACCGGAGTGCAATCCGGACATCCTGAAATGGGGCTCTTGATGACTTTGAATGACCAAATATGAGGTGGAAAAATGCCTCCTAGTTAGCCATTATAGGCTATGCCCTACAAACGATCAACCCCTGACCCCTGAACCCCCTCCACACAGACACACACATATAAAGGAGGATTAAAAGATGTAGTGGGAGTGGTGACAGTACTCTTATCTCTTAGAGTGACAGAACCTCAGTCAATGGAAATGCCCACCGTGCTTTGGGTGAAAAAGTAAACTTTTTAGTAAACCTGTTTTATTCTGTGTTTGGAAAACACCTCCCTTTCACCTGTCATATTGTACAAAAGGGGGACTGACAGGCACTTCAAGCGGCTTACACAGGGAGGACGAAATAGCCCAACCGGGTTCTTATATATATAGTCAAGTAAGGTTATTAGACGAGGTGGTATGGGTACGGGGCGGAAGGCTAGGGGGTACAGAGTGGAGAGGGATGTGCTGGATGAGCAGAGACTGGAGGAGCTGGCTCAGAGAATGGACTACTCTGACACTCACCCTTCCCTGACGAAGCAGCTAAAAGAGTCCTTCAGGTAAGGCACAGAAGGTGTGTGTGCGTGTGTGCGTGTGTGTGTGTGTGTGTGTGTGTGTGTGTGTGTGTGTGTGTGTGTTTGCACACACTAGTCGAAGGTGTGTGAATGTGTGTGTGAGTTTCTGATTTATTGCAAATAGATGGGGTAAATCTTTTACGACATGGGTCTGGTGGATCATGCTCAATGCTGCCTGTCGGCTGGAAGAATATACTGTCGGTTAACCTTTCTTTATATACTAACCCTAACTCTAGGTTCAAATAAAATAAAATAAAAATAAAATACCGGTATTATTTGTCACATGCGCCGCATACAACAGGCGTAGACTTTACTGTTAAATGCTTACTATGAGCCTTTTCCCAATAATGCACAGTTAAAAAGTAAGAAACATTTGCAAAAAAGAGAAAAGGAAATAATAACAGAATAAAATACAGTAACGAGACTATATACAAGTAGTACCGGTACAGAGTCAATGTGCAGCGGTACGAGATAGTTGAGGTAATTGAGGTAACATGTACACTACCAGTCAAACGTTTGGACACACCTACTCATTCAAGGGTTTTTCTTTATTTTTACTATTTTTTACATTGTAGAATAATAGTGAAGACATCAAAACTATGAAATAACACATATGGAATCATGTCGTAACCAAAAAAGTGTTAAACTAATCAAAATATATTTTATATTTGAGATTCTTTACATAGCCACCCTTTGCCTTGATGACAGCTTTGCAAACTCTTGGCATTCTCTCAAACAGCTTCATGAGGTAGTCACCTTGAATGCATTTCAATTAACAGTTGTGCCTTCTTAAAAGTTAATTTGTGGAATTTCTTTCCTTCTTAATGCGTTTGAGCATTTGTGACAAGGTAGGGGGGTATACAGAAGATAGCCCTATTTGGTAAAAGACCAAGTACATATTATGGCAAGAACAGCTCAAATATGCAAAGAGAAACGACAGTCCATCATTACTTTAAGACATGAAGGTCAGTCAATACGGAACATTTCAGGAACTTTTAAAGTTTCTTCAAGTGTAGTCGCAAAAACCATCAAGCGCTATGATGAAACTGTCTCTCATGAGGACCGCCACAGGAATGGAAGACCCAGAGTTACCTCTGCTGCAGAGGATAAGTTACCAGCCTCAGAAATTGCAGCCCAAATAAATGCTTCACAGAGTTGAAGTCACAGACACATCTCAACATCAACTGTTCAGGCCTTCATGGTTGAATTGCTGCAAAGAAACCACTACTAAAGGACACCAATAATAAGAAGAGACTTGCTTGGACCAAGAAACACGAGCAATGGACATTAGACCGGTGGAAATGTGTCCTTTGGTCTGGAGTCCAAATTGGAGATTTTTTGTTCCAACCGCCGTGTCTTTGTGAGACGCGGTGTTGGTGAACGGATGATCTCCGCATGTGTATTTCCCACCGTAAAGCATGGAGGAGGAGGTGTTATGGTGTGGGGGTGCTTTGCTGGTGACACTGTCTGTTATTTATTTAGAATTCAAGGCATACTTAACCAGCGTGGCTACCACAGCATTCTGCAGCGATACACCATCCCATCTGGTTTGGGCTTAGTGGGACTATCATTTGTTTTTCAACAGGACAATGACCCAACACACCTCCAGTAAAAATACTGTACTATACATGTAGGTAGGAGTAAAGTGACTAGGCAATCAGGATAGATAATAAACAGAGTAGCAGAAGCGTATGTGAAGAGTGTGAAAGTGTGTGTCTGTGAGTGTGTGTGTGTGTGGTGTCAATATGTATGTGTGTGTGTGTGTATGTATATACAGTGGGGAAAAAAAGTATTTAGTCAGCCACCAATTGTGCAAGTTCTCCCACTTAAAAAGATGAGAGAGGCCTGTAATTTTCATCATATGTACACGTCAACTATGACAGACAAATTGAGAAAAAAAAATCCAGAAAATCACATTGTAGGATTTTTAATGAATTTATTTGCAAATTATGGTGGAAAATAAGTATTTGGTCACCTACAAACAAGCAATATTTCTGGCTCTCACAGACCTGTAACTTCTTCTTTAAGAGGCTCCTCTGTCCTCCACTCGTTACCTGTATTAATGGCACCTGTTTGAACTTGTTATCAGTTTAAAAGACACCTGTCCACAACCTCAAACAGTCACACTCCAAACTCCACTATGGCCAAGACCAAAGAGCTGTCAAAGGACACCAAAAACAAAATTGTAGACCTGCACCAGGCTGGGAAGACTGAATCTGCAATAGGTAAGCAGCTTGGTTTGAAGAAATCAACTGTGGGAGCAATTATTAGGAAATGGAAGACATACAAGACCACTGATAATCTCCCTCGATCTGGGGCTCCACGCAAGATCTCACCCCGTGGGGTCAAAATGATCACAAGAACGGTGAGCAAAAATCCCAGAACCACACAGGGGGGACCTAGTGAATGACCTGCAGAGAGCTGGGACCAAAGTAACAAAGCCTACCATCAGTAACACACTACGCCGCCAGGGACTCAAATCCTGCAGTGCGAGACGTGTCCCCCTGCTTAAGCCAGTACATGTCCAGGCCCGTCTGCAGTTTGCTAGAGTGCATTTGGATGATCCAGAAGAGGATTGGGAGAATGTCATATGGTCAGATGAAACCAAAATAGAACTTTTTGGTAAAAACTCAACTCGTCGTGTTTGGAGGACAAAGAATGCTGAGTTGCATCCAAAGAACACCATACCTACTGTGAAGCTTGGGGGTGGAAACATCATGCTTTGGGGCTGTTTTTCTGCAAAGGGACCAGGACGACTGATCCGTGTAAAGGAAAGAATGAATGGGGCCATGTTTTGTGAGATTTTGAGTGAAAACCTCCTTCCATCAGCAAGGGCATTGAATATGAAACGTGGCTGGGTCTTTCAACATGACAATGATCCCAAACACACTGCCCGGGCAATGAAGGAGTGGCTTCGTAAGAAGCATTTCAAGGTCCTGGAGTGGCCTAGCCAGTCTCCAGATCTCAACCCCATAGAAAATCTTTGGAGGGAGTTGAAAGTCAGTGTTGCCCAGCGACAGCCCCAAAACATCACTGCTCTAGAGGAGATCTGCATGCAGGAATGGTCCAATACACCAGCAACAGTGTGTGAAAACCTTGTGAAGACTTACAGAAAACGTTTGACCTGTGTCATTGCCAACAAAGGGTATATAACAAAGTATTGAGAAACTTTTGTTATTGACCAAATACTTATTTTCCACCATCATTTGCAAATAAATTCATTACAAATCCTACAATGTGATTTTCTGGATTTTTTTTCTCATTTTGTCTGTCATAGTTGACGTGTACCTGTGATAAAAATTACAGGCCTCTCTCATCTTTTTAAGTGGGAGATCTTGCACAATTGGTGGCTGACTAAATACGTTTTTCCCCCACTGTATGTGTATGTGTGTGTTGGAGAGTCAGTGTAGTATGTGTGAGTGTGTGGGTAGAGTCCAGTGAGTGTGCATAGAGCCGGTGCAAGAGAGTCAGTGCAAATAAAAAGGGGGTCAATGCAAATAGTCAGGGTGGTCATTTGATTAACTGTTCAGCAGTCTTATGGCTTGGGGGTAGAAGATGTTCAGGAAGCTTTTGGTCCCAGACTTGGCACTCCGGTACCGCTTGCCGTGCGGTAGCAGAGAGAACAGTCTATGACTTGGGTGGCTGGAGTTTTTGACAATTTTTAGGGCCATCTGACACCGCCTGGTATAGAGGCAGGGTGCTCGGCCCCAGTGATGTACTGGGCTGTACGTACTACCCTCTGTAGCGCCTTACGGTCAGATGCCAAGCAGTTGCCATACCAAGCGGTGATGCAGCCGATCAAGATGCTCTCAATGGTGCAGCTATATAACTTTTTGAGGATCTGAGGGCCCATGCCAAATCTTTTCAGCCTCCTGAGGGCGAAGAGGCTTTGTCGTGCCCTCTTCACGACTGTGTTGGTTTGTTTGAACCATGATAAGCCCTTAGTGATATGGCCACCGAGGAACTTGAAGCTCTTGACCCACTCCACTACACACCCGGTTCAACCTTAACCTTAACCTCAACCCCAACCCTAATTTAATGTCCACATCCCGGTTCAACCCTAACCCTCAACCCTGACCCTATCCCTCTTCTGTCTGTCTGTCACCCCCCTGCCCCCCCTTCCCAGATGTACTGTACCCAGGCTGAAGCGTAGTGTGGTGGGCTGTCTGCCTGTACTCTACTGGCTGCCCCGCTACTCTATCTGGGATTATGGCATGCCGGACCTCATCTCTGGTATCAGTGTGGGCATCATGCACTTGCCACAAGGTACAGTAAGACCACAATCCCATGGGTTAATCACAAAAGACTAGTATCCTTAATAACAACATGCATTTCAATGGTCATAATGTGAACTTCAGAATATGTACAGACCTAGTGGAAAATAATAGTTGAATGATTTATTGGCTAGTGAGGCTGTTTTAACTAGATTCCTATATACTCTGTGCAGGTATGGCATATGCATTGCTGGCCTCCTTGCCCCCAGTGTTTGGGCTGTACACATCCCTCTACCCTGCATTGGTCTACTTTTTCTTTGGGACGTCCAGACATATTTCCATAGGCAAGTGGACAGAAATATGTAGTATGTGATTGGTTGATAAGGACTAAGATTAACACTCCCAGTCAGTCCAATTCTTTTTGTACATACACAGATGTCGTTATGTTGTGTTTGTGTGCAGGTACGTTTGCGGTGCTCAGTATCATGGTTGGAAGTGTGACAGAGAGGTTGGCTCCAGACAGGAACTTCCTGGTCATGATGAATGGGACTAACCTGACTGAGGTGAACATCACTGCCAGGGACTCGTACAGGGTGCAGGTTGCTGCTGCTACCACCGTCCTAGGAGGACTCATCCAGGTCATCAATAAAAACTAAAAACAATACAATACAACATAACACAAGACAATAAAATATGCTACATTATGCTTCAATCCAATGCAATCCAATTCAATACAATACAAGATATCACAAATCAGGCATTCGTAGATCATTTATCCTTACTATGACTGACAGTAGGAATATGTTGTGTTTGAATGTTCATGCTTCAACTTGTAGGTGGTGCTGGGGCTGGTGAAGTTTGGGTTTGTGGGTACGTACCTGTCAGAGCCACTGGTGCGAGCCTACACAACAGCAGCTGCTGCTCACGCTGTGGTTGCTGTGATCGCACAGCTCTTTGGGGTGTCAACCACACGCTTCAGTGGACCCCTGTCACTGGTGTATGTGAGTACCATGCGTGTGTGTGACACTTTAACTCAACCCCAGCACAAAACCCTAAACTAATATAATATTGGTGTAACTCTTGTCCACAGACCCTTGTGGAGGTGTGCTCCAAGCTACCTCAGACCCATCTCCCCACACTGGTGGTCAGTAGTGTATCCATGGTGTTTCTCATCGCAGCCAAGGAAATCAACTCTGCCATCAGCGCCAAACTGCCCGTGCCCATCCCAGTGGAGCTCACCACAGTCAGTTACTATGATACTCTGTCCCCTGTCTCACCGTCTTACGGTCTATTGTTAATCTACATCCCCTGTCGTTCTGTCAGTCTCTTCCTTATGTTTTTCTACAAACATTTATTGATCTTTCTTTTTCTATCTTGATTGGTCAAAGATACATTTGAACTTGAAATATTTGACATTGGTTATATTCGTTTGGGTATGTCAGAGATGTTTTTTCTGTCTAGTCTAGTTCGCGTTGACAAGTTTTGGCTCCTGCATAGAAAAACTGAAATGTAGAAGAATGGGCCTAGTCTGAAACAGAAGAGCTGAGTCAACTATATGTGACCGTTCCAATGTACTGTATTAGTGTCGTACACAGCAGAAACAGGTGATTCATAACTAATGATTAGGGACACTTCTGGCTTCTGATTGACCCAACCTACAGTATGTTCACTAAATGATTGATGTGATGTTACCCTTGCAAAATTCCCATTATTTGTCCAGTTGTATTGAGAAGATTGTGACATAGTTGTATTGAAAAGAGTGTTTCTATTCTGATAAAGATTGTGGCAGCGACGGTGATATCGTCCTACACCCACCTAAACGGCAACTACACAATCTCAGTAGTGGGGGAAATTCCCAGCGGGTCAGTATTTAGAGTGAAAAATAGTGTTTTTTTCACTCAACAGTATGCGTGTGTGTGGGTGATATAACGTGTGTGAATGTGTTTGTTTGTGTGTGAGAGAGAGAAACATGTAATAATCATTAATACCTTGTTAATCTGTCAAATTGTAATCCTCATGACTTTTTCTTGACCTCTTCCTGTTGACCGCTTCTCTTCCTGGTATGTTGTTAATTCTTATTACCGACCCCTGCTGGTTCATGGTTGAAACCTCTGGTACTAGCCTGACCTCCATATCCTCTGCTTTATTCAGCCTGGCTGCCCCCAGGTTACCTGATGCTAGCCTGTTTAGAGAGGTCATGGGGGATGCGTTTGCCTTAGCTATTGTGGGCTATGCCATCTCCATCTCTCTTGGGAAGACGTTTGCACTAAAACATGGCTACAAGGTGGACAGCAACCAGGTGAGACAATCCCTCTTATCATACATTGTTCCAACACCATCAAAGCAACTGAATCTCTTACAATCTACACAAGCTGTACCATCTTCCCATGAATTCATTTGATCTTGTCGCGCCTCATAGGCCACCATAACTGAAATCGCTCTGCAATACAGTCCAAACAAAGCTCTGTCTGTTACACTCACTAGACACACACTCACCTCGTCCTTCCTCTCCTATCCCCTTTTCTGCTGTCTTCCTCCTCTCCATCCATTTCCCTGCTGTAGGAGCTGGTGGCGCTGGGTCTCAGTAATGCTGTGGGGGGATTCTTCCAGTGCTATGCTGTCTGTTCCTCCATGTCCCGTAGTCTCATCCAGGAGAGTACTGGAGGCAAGACACAGGTGAGAGGAACACTGCGGGACTCCTACTGTACACCATTCTGAATAATACAGGAGTGTTTGCTATATTAATGCTATAGTCATGCATGTAAATGCATACACACAATGAATGTGTGTAGGTTATGTAAAAGCAACATGAATCTATGTTTTGTGACAGATGAAAGATACAAATGATGTATTGATTGCGTAAATCGATGTGATGTCCAATGTCTTTACTGCAGATGGCTGGAATGGCCGCTGCTGTGATAGTGTTGGTGACTGTGCTGAAGCTCGGGCCTCTGTTCCAGGAGCTGCCAAAGGTATGTCTCTACTTCAGCTATATACTGTATGTGTGTGTGTGGGAGAGTGTGTGATAGGAGATAGAATGCTGTTTGTATGTATTCTTTCTACGGCGTTTATATATATTAGTCTATTTAAGTGTTTGCGGGTGAAGTATGAGGTTTCGAAAGTGTGTGTGCGTTTTATACTGGTTGTAGCCACTCTTATGTTTCTGTGTGTTTCAGGCAGTGCTCGCAGCCATCGTCTTTGTGAACCTGAAGGGCATGTTCAAGCAGTACTATGACATCATCACTCTGTGGAGGAGCAGCAAAGTTGATCTGGTGAGAGGAGATATGTACTTCCTTATACATATTACACACATCTTCTCTGGTTGTGAATGGTCGATATAGTTGAATATAATTGAAAAACACAGTAACACTTTGTTTGCAGGGTGTCTACGCAAGGGCGTCATCACACATTCATAACCCATTCATAAACATTACCCTGTTCCCAGGTGGTGTGGCTGGTGACCTGGGTATCTACACTGCTGTTTAACCTGGACATGGGCCTTGGTGCCTCCATCACCTTCGCTGTGCTCACTGTTATCTTCAGGACCCAGCTGTAAGACTGCTCTTCCACTTCTTCAACACTGTATAGTTTTCATGTGGCTGTGTGTTTTACAAACAAACCAAAAAGCAAAGCATCAGCAGGTGCCAGGTGGCAATTCATCTTGGCACTTTTAAACAGCTCTTTCAGGCCAAAGTCAGTGATTGGAAGCCAAAAACCAACATTTGATAAAGAATTCAGAACAAAAAAACAGCATCCATTTAATAATTATACAGTGGCTCTGACAGAGAACTGGAGTGCTCTGGTGGTGACCCAACTCTGCTGTTCTCTCTTTCAGTCCGAAGTACTCAGTTCTGGGACACATTCCCGGGACAGAGCTCTACTTGGACATGGAGACCCACAGAGAGGTGAGAGACAATATAATATAATCATTCTATTTCTATGGGTGAGACAGCAGACCTTGGGAGGCAGCAGGAAGAGAGGTAGTGGTGGCACGGTCAGTGGGTAACCATAACCTTGTCGTTTGTTTGTGTGTGTGTGGCAGGTGAGAGAGGTCCCTGGCATCACTATCTTCCACTCCTCTGCCACCGTGTACTTCGCCAACGCTGACCTCTACCTGGAGGCGCTAAAAGAAAAGGTGCCCTTTTCCATACAACTCTGACAGTGACACTCATTTGCACTTCATGTGATACTCATTTGCACCTCATGCTCTACAGGGTGTCGAAAGCGCTCCCCGTTCAAAGGCACTTACATTTTTTTGTCTTGCCAATTCACCCTCTGAATGGCACACATACACAATCCATGTCTCCAGGAGCGCAACTTTGGTTTTAGAAGTGGGGGGGACATAATTATTATAATTGTTTTAATCCAGTCGGATAAACACTCCAAACAGCCTAACCGACCGCTCGGAGGCATCCGCATGATCCTAAAGCACACCGTTGCCTCGTTTTGTATCACATTCCAATGATAAAACTGGGGGGGACAAAAATGCAATTTCAGAATGTGGGGGGGACATGTCCCAATTGTCTCAAAGTTAAAAAATCCTTCTTTAACCTGTCTCCTCCCCTTCATCTACACTGATTGAAGTGGATTTAACAAGTGACATCCATAAGGGATCATAGCTTTCACCTGGTCAGTCTATCTCATGGAAAGAGCAGGTGTTCTTCATGTTTTATATACTCAGTGTATAGGGAATAGGGTGCCATTTGAGACGCAAGCCTCGTATTTCGTGACTGTAGGCCTACATTTGGAGCATGCGTTTGATGTGATGATAACAGATGGAGTAACTCTGTTTAGAGCGGGCTTGATATCAGCAAGATGATCATCTACAAGAGAAGACAGGAGGCCAAGCAGAGACGCAGAGAGAAGAGAGCTGAGAGAAGAGCTAGGAGGGAGGCCATGAGACAGGTGAGACACTGGAACCGCCATTCATATACATTTGAACAACACATTCCGAACTACTCAGGAATCCATCTGGACATACATAAACTTGTACAGTATAAATCTACTCATCATATCTACATCATATCTCAACTAATCTATACATTATTTAGATGACAGAGAGCCATGATGCTGCTCTTTCTCTATCTTCTTATATGGCAGGTTTTACAAACGTGGTGTAAATTAACGTGTTGTCTATGTGTGGACTGTGCAGAGGCATGCTCTGAGAGCGGCAGAGCAGAAGACAGGAGTCTTCTCTGTAGAGGAGGAGGCGGGGCAACGGAAGGAACCGGAGGGCGGAGATGGAGACAGGGAGGAGTCACTGGGAGACGACCAACCAGGTTGGTGCGGCCGCGAGAACGGCACCGTGTTCGTCATGCCAACAACGCCCCGCACGCCCGATGATCACTGCAGCTGGGAGTACCTGAAGGGCGGTAAAGACCCAGACAGTGCCACCCTGGGGGCAGTGTCGGAACTGCAAGATGGGGACACTACCACTCTGGGGTCCAGTAGTGAGGATACCCTGAGCCGGGAACTGGATAAGGTCTCCCTGGGTTCGCTGGGCAAGTGGACCTGGGACATCCACTCCATCATCCTAGACCTATCCACGGCTAACTTCATCGACACCGTGGCCATCAAGACCATGGGAAATGTGAGTGGGTGATGATGAGGGCATGGAAATGATGAGATACAAGAGATGGCCTTGTATTGAGAGAAGAAAATCAGGAATGTAGGTGCCCTCAATGAAAGGTATAGGGGAGAAAAATATTAGGATGACAATGGTTTGGTAGGTTGAGATACAGTAAGAGTTTAAGATGTTAAAAGTGGAAAACTACAGAAGTGGTTATCCTCCTGTCCTGTTTTGACAGATATTCCACGACTTTGGTGAGATTGATGTTACTGTCTACATGGCTGGGTGTCAGAGTAAGTAACCCCCCTATCTGTAGCTAATAAATGAACAACTCATTACTTTGAATAGGATGTGTAAATAACTCTCACTTGTTCTATCCAGTGTCTGTGGTGGAGCAGTTAGAGCTGGGAGGGTTCTTCTCTGAGTCCATCACTAAAGGACGTCTGTTTGCTACTGTCCATGATGCTGTGCTGCACTGCCTTGGCCACCAGGGAACATCAACGCCCAGCTATGAGTATTCTCTGGTGAGAGACGTGAACATCTGCATGCAAAAACAGATACAATACAATCATTCAATACAGTTCAATAGAAGATACAATATGGAAGACTGTATATTGCTTTCAACAAGTTAACCATGTCTGTAAATATGTCATTGCAGGAGATGCAGTGCAGCACCAAACTCTGAGGACCCTTACTGAAGTCTGACGTCTTTGTATATTTGATCCTTTTGAAAAGTGACTTTCAGTTGGGAATATAGTATACAGGTATATACTGTGTATATATATGGTAATTCTAATGAAGTAATCTATTTTTCTTGCAGCAAGATCAGTGTATGAAATCTTACAATGTATCAACATTTCAATAAAATGCTTAATGATTAAATAAATGGCTACAAAAAGTGAAAGGTACAGTAAACTCCAACATAGGGTTGCAAAACTACTGATAATTTACCAAAGTTTCCGAAATCTTCGGTATTTTGGGTAATTAACAGGTAATCTCTGTTAATCTATGGTAATTTTGGTAATAAATATTTACATAACTTTTATAAAATGTATTCATATGAAGTGTAAAAAATATAATCGTTATGTGTTCATATTGTCCACGAGTTTCTAGTGGATAGACCATATGATTTAAGAGAAAACAGCTTAATTAATGAATAAAAAGTGTCTAATCAACAATGCCATAATTGCCAATTAACTCTGCAACTCTTCCAACTTTTTTTTCACAACTGCCAAGAGTTTGGCTCCAAAACATTTACAAAAACCACATAAAATAAATAAAAGTGGAAGAGAATTACGGATATTTTATGCTGAAACCCTCATATTAAACACCAACAGTATTCACTTAGTTTATGGGTTATATTTGGGATAATGTTTTACAGCTTTGTCATTTAATATATTTTGTATATATTTTTTTTAATTAATTTATATACTTTACATGTTATGAAATTTCAATAAAATCCTGAAAGTTTCTATGGGTCTGCCAGTGTTGTCACGAACAGCTTTGGCAATGGGCCTCACTCCCTCCTCTGTGACTCCACTGAAATTAGAGAAAAAACTCAATATAATTCAAAAGTAAACTTTATTTGGAGCAGAGGAAAGTGATTCAGTGCATTTTGAAACAAACGCCAAACAAGGTGAACAACACAACGTGGAAAGTGAAAAATATGGAATAAATAAGTAATAAATAATACTTAAAATAAATAGAAATTCAATACCTGTAGTAGGTTGAGAAGTAATGGATGCAAGTGACATACAAATAAATATATATATATATATGTATATACATAGAAAATGTATAATAAATAAACAAACTAACAAATAAATAAATGAAGTAAATCTGTGCAACGCTTAAATAACAGTTAACATGCTTCATCACATTGGAAGATGGGGGGGGTCTTTGGGTGATGACAGACATCGTCAAGCTAAAAAACAGAGGACCACAGCTGACACAGTCTATAAAGTCATCTCTCTAGTCTAGTGGCTGGAGTCTATGGCTATCTTTATCATGACACAGTAAAAACCTGTACAAAGTCTAACGTAACAGCTCATACGACGGTACGTACACGCAAATAGTAGCATGGTCAGTAACATTAATGTTTTGTGACACACAGAAGGTAAAATTGCGCATAAGTATATCATGTAAAGTTTGGAAATATGCATAAATTCAGTTGAGGAAACAAAACTAACAGTGAACAAACAAGGACATCTGAACAACAACATTAGATTTTTTTTACCCCTTCTCAGTTGCATAAATCCAAAGTGACCACAGTCCGTGAATATCAAATATCTCTCTATGTACTGGCCGCAGAGGTGTCGTCAAGGGAGGTTGTGCACAGCAGGACAGAGTCAAGTTAGGTTGGGGAGGTGGGTAGTGGGGTATCTTTGTGGTATCTTTGGGCTGAGGAAGAGGGGTGGGATGTCTAAGCCCACTAACTACAATGACTGGACCACTCATAACTCTTCTGAGGTTGGAACTAGTGTAATTAGTGGACCTAAGGGGAGGTAATTGTTTTTGGTTTCTAGGCTACAGCAGTACAGCTACAGTTCCTGATGGGAGTCATCAGTTTGTAGTTGTTCAGGGCTGTGCTGCTCCCCCTCCCCCCTGCTGTGACACCAGCTGCTGGTAGCGAGCCTGGCGCTGGTAGTCTGGGTCGATGTTGATCCAGTTATTGGCCACCCACTTAGTCCCGCGGGTGACCACACAGCCACCGTGCAGAGAGTACTCATCCTGCTCCCCCACCCAGCCTGTGGGGAACAGAGAGCAGTTAGTATGTGTATTCAACAGCAGCTCTGATAACAGCAGAACTGATAACTACCATGTGGACTTGTAGGCGGAATCTCTTTCAGTGTGTTTCTACAACAGTGGGCCTAACCTTCATCAAAACTACAAAGGCTTCAGTTTTTAAATAAGGACCTGAGCAGCAGTGAATGAATGAAATGGGGTCAATGACTATGTGTGTACAATAAGTTGTGCATCCTGTCTGAGGGGCAGTAATTAAGCTATAGTAGTGTGTTTATATACTGAACAAAAATATAAACGCAACCTGCAACAATTTCAATGATTTTATTGTTAGTTACAGTTCATTATAAGGAAATCAGTCAATTGAAATAAATAAATTAGGCCCTAATCTATGGATTTCACATGACTGGGCAGGGGCGCATCCATGGGTGGGCCTGGGAGTGCATAGGCCCACCCACTTGGGAGCCAGGCCCACCCACTGGGGAGCCAGGCCCAGCCAATCAGAATGAGTTTTTCCCCACAAAATAGCTTTATTACAGACAGAAATACTCCTCAGTTTTATCAGCTGTCTGGGTGGCTGATGTCAGACGATCCCGCAGGTAAAGAAGCCGGATGTGGAGGTCCTGGGCTGGCGTGGTTACACGTGGTCTGCGGTTGTGAGACCGGTTGGACGTACTGCCAAATTCTCTAAAACGAGGTTGGAGGCGGCTTATGGTAGAGAAATGAACATATTCTTTGGCAACAGCTCTGGTGGACATTCCTGCAGTCAGCATGCCGATTGCACGCTCCCTCACAACTTGAGACATCTGTGGCATTGTGCTGTGTGACAAAACTGCACATTTTAGAGTGGCCTTTTATTGTCCCCAGCACAAGGTGCACCTGTGTAATGATCATGCTGTTTAATCAGCTTCTTGATATGCCACACCTTTCAGGTGGATGGATTATCTTGGCAAAGGAGAAATGCTCACTAACATTGATGTAAACAAATGTGTGAACAAAATTTGAGAGAAATAAGCTTTTTGTGCAAATGGAACATTTCTGGGATCTTTCATTTCAGCTCACTAAACATTGGACCAACACTATACATGTTGCGTTTATATTTTTGTTCAGTATAGAAGGGTCGTGCTATGTGTGAGGGAGTACTGTGTACAGTCTGTACCTTGTCCGTCAGAAAGGTAGTTGTACCAGAACACGGCTGTCCCTTTAATAGGCTTTACCCTCAGGTTGCTCCTATCACAGTTCTTCCTTGTGTCCATCAGATCCACATTGTTCTGGATCAGAGACTGAAAACACAAACACAATCACTCATTAATACCGTTGAGAAAAACATATCGATACACATACCTATACACCGACAAACATGCAAATGTTTAATATAGATATAGAAACTAGTGATGGGGGGAAGAAATTGATACAGTTAAATATCGGGATATTATTTTTTACGATATATCGTATTGTTTTGACAATATCACAATATTATTTTTGCACTAGTTGGCTATACCTGCCTATTTGTTTTCAGCACTTTTATTTCCATGACTGATCAAAACGTGTTTTCTCATGCTGTCTTGTCCCTCTGCAGCAGACATATGGTTAGCAATATGTTTGGAACATTGAATCGCAATAAAATCAAAGTATCGAATTGCAATCCATATAGAATCGTGAGAATCGCAATACATATCGTAGCGGCACCTAAGTATCGTGATAATAACGGAACGTGAGGTCCGTGGCAATTCCAAACCCTACTATAAACATACAAGAACACACACACAGAGGCACACAGACAATAACGCACCACTTCCTCATAGGTCCTGTTGTCTGCCACAGGGAACGCGGTCTCCCCGCCCCCCTCAACAGAGTTCAGGTAGAAGAGAACTGTGATGTACCTGGGTGTGCAACACACACATTTAATACACACACATACTGGAACACACATACACACACAGACTAACCACACCAAGGAAATGTAAGCCTTAGTCACAAACTACCTGACATATTGATATGAGCTAAGTTACACAAAAGCCATACACCACAGTCTATCACAAACACATCCACCTAACGTACACAGACGTTACACTACATTATCACACAATAACACTCAATCTAACCATCTTAATCTGAATGATATCTAACCTGACTCTCCCATATACAGTATTATCAAAACAAGGCCAAGGACAAGGCATTGGCTGACTCAACACAGCTCTCTCTCACCTGCAGGAGGTCTCAAAGGGTGTGGAGGTGTTGGCAGCGAGGCGTGTGTGTGTGCAGGCGGTCTCAGGGTAGACAGGGCCGCTGTCGTGGTGGGCGTGGTAGTGACCCCCCTGCTCATAACGTACCACCTGGAGGGGCTCACTCAGGTCCACCAAAGCAGAGGGCAGCCGGGTCAGACGGGCCACCCTATGGAGGACAAACGGAGGGGGAGAAAGAGGGACAAAAGTCCTTAACATCAGATTCTGATAACCTTGGTCATGGTGTTTACTCCAACCGTTTATTCATGTGTTTGAACATACAGTACTTGGCTTTGTCCACATTTGGAAAAAGAATTCCTCTATGCCATTGTTTTTCTCTAAAAACAGATAAAGCAACACCTCACGGCACAACGCCTCTCCCCTATTTGACCTAGTTATTTTGTGTGTATGTATTGATATGTAGGCTATGTGTGACGCTTTAAATGTATGTAGTTCTGTCCTTGAGCTGTTCTTGTCTATTAATGTTCTGTATTATGTCATGTTTCATGTTTTGTGTGGACCCCAGGAAGAGTAGCTGCTGCTTTTGCAACAGCTAATGGGGATCCTAATAAAATACAAAAATATACACATGCGATGCGAACAATATCACTAAAATCCCACCACTCTTTTCCATACAAAACGAGACGTCAATAAAAAAATGGAATAGTCCCATAACAGAGGGAATAAAGGATAGAGGAGAGAGAGGGGTCAGCAGAGAGAGTGGCCAGTGCAGAGGCCAGGGCAACAGTTGACAATGACGCTCTCCTCACCTCTTCTTGAGGTCTCGGAGAACCTGGTGTGCCCCCTGTCCCTGGTACAGCCAGGTGTGCCTGCTGTTCCTGACCAGCTGGCTGCTCTTCACCCCGCGCTGCTGCAAGAACCGCTGGAACGCATCACTGCCCAGACGCCTGAACTCCTCCAGGCTCAGTAAGCCTAACACAGACACAAAGATAAGAGTCACTTACAGCCACAAAGTGGGTCATACAGATACAGGGGTCATATACTGACACAGATATCCAATATGAGCAGCATGAAAAGATTAGCTCTGTATGCACAGAGACAGAGGGGCCTAACTATCACAAAGAGGCCCGTGTTGAGAATGACAGTCTCTTACCGTTACTGTCAGGGTCAGCCTTCAGTCCAGCATAGATCTCTCTCAGATTCTCTGGTGTCAGCCAGATCCCATCCCTCACTCGTGAATGTGTCAATATCTGTAGAAGGCCCAGGAACATGCATAAATCACACATTACACACACATATAGAAGAGAATACAATACATATTTATTGATCCATTATAAAGGAACAAAATAAATTGATATTTTGCTGCCCCAGTACCACCACACTATGATTAATGATGCATGTTCACTCCACTCAGTGGCCTTGTCGTTAGAGTGTCCGCCCTGTGATTGGAAGGTTCAGGAGTTCGTTCCCTGGCCGAGTCATACCAAAGACTGTTAAAGAATGGGACCCGATGAGTCTCTGCTTAGCACTCAGCATTAACACTAGAACCGCTGGGCCTCGAGGGATCCCCCTTCAAGCTAATAAGCAGTCATTCTGACTCCAACACTCTAACAGTATAATTAATACATGGCATATACGCTATCACAAAAATAATCATTTGGTTGTGTTTATGAAGGTCAAAGGCAACATTATAATACTTTTCTTTATAACACAATAGCATTTTCATTAGTTTATGTTACTGTAAGTTGTTACTTTTAATGTAAAAACAAAAACATTTACGTGTTCAATTTTATTCGTGGAGTGCCTTTGTTACAATAATGAAAGAGAAAGCATATGTGCTGGAACACGGTAACCGCTGATTTTTATAACGACAAAATTAAAGAAGCACGATCAGCAAGAGGCGCGGTCAAATTATGAAAACATCAGTAGCCTAAACATCATTATAAGTGCCAAGTGTGCGTGATGGATGGTGAAAATCAGCACAAAAGCAATAATGGCATTATAATGAATATAAGTGTCGATATGACAGCAGTAAAAAATTATCAATTATTGTCAGCTCTTGCTTACATGGCGTCTTCACGCAGTGGCATCAGTTGGATTTCATTTCGCTGTTATCGCTTGTCCTAACAGTCGACACAAATCTTTGCCACTTTCACTTGCTTGACACGCGTACCACAAACACGTCGCTTGCAGGCAACACAGGTGTCTTGGGTTCTGTTCTTAGTGCATCTGGCCACCTGGCACTGTCTCCTCCCCGGGGGTTGTGCAGACAATTGTTCATCAACAGGGATGTCCTCTCCTGGTTTGTAACATGTAATGCGGTTCTGTACAAACTTGTTCTAAATGTTGGATACCATTGGGAATGTCTGTTTCCAGGCGTCGTGTTCTTGTTTCTTTGTCATAAAAACGGAGGTAGCGCTGAACCGATCCCATGACATGGTTTCTCCAAAGAAAGTTTTGTTCTTCTTGCCATTGTAAATTAGGCATGCTCTCATTGTGTACTCCAAGTAGGCCAGAGTAGACTGATAAAACTGCTTGGATTTGTAGGACTGATATAGGGTACATACCATTTTGAGATTAGAATTAGAATGGATCAATACAATAGAATGGCCCGCCCTGTTCTTCATTGACAATTGGTGATTACATAATTATTCCCCTCACTCATCAACTCACCCATTCTCCCCCATCATACTTTACTTCATTTATTTAATCTGTTGTTATTTGTGTGAAATTACTTTCGGTATAGTTTAGGTTCAGTTGCGAGGCAATTATCGAGGTGATTATCAACTGGGCACAGCACCTTCCACTGTCGGGAGAAGGAGGCAACTGGGGAAAATAATTCAAAAAAATGACATGCCCTCCTAAAACTAGTTCTAACTCCAGTTCTGTTTGTGATTTTAAGATTTTAACAACGGCAGTGTGTTATATAGACTTATTTAGAAAAAGTCAAGGACGAAGGGGGGCATGACTTTAAAAATGGCACAGTAATATATATTTTTATTCATGAGCAGTCAAAATGACTGCTTTTGCGGTTCTAGTGTTAGGAGATGGATTGGGATAGATTGGGGTTGAGGCCCTACGATAGACTAGCGTCCTGTCCAGGGGGTGTACTTGTAAATCAAACAACCTCACGCTACAGAAACAGGATATAGGCTCCTGCTCCTATGAGCCGTTCCGGCTCGCACTTGTGCAAGGCTACTTACTTACTTCACTCTGCTCACAGACACACATGCTCGCTTGCCCACCCACACACCTCCTGGAGTTGTAGCTGTCCATCCTGGTTGAGGTCCAGCAGGTTGAAGATCTCCTCTGGGCTGAGGTTGAGCTGCTCCGTCAGCTCCTCCTGTCCCTCAGGCACCATCACTTGGCTCTCCATCAGGCCCTTCAGCTGGGCCAGCTGCACCACCACACGACACTCCTCTTCAGACAGGAACCCTGGGATCTCTAATAAATAAATAAAAATATATTTAAAAAAATGTAATGCACTAACTGTAAGTCGCTCTGGATAAGAGCGTCTGCTAAATGACTAAAAAAAATATATATAAAAAAAAAATCTCTGGAGAGAGAGACACATCGTAAACACCCGTTTGAACGCCTGCACGCACCCAAACACACGTATGAGTGCACGCACGCACACACTTACACAAACACAGATGCACGTATGAATGCACACTCGCACACACAAACACACACACACACACATACATTAAGCTTCATACACAATGTAAACACAGAACCTTGGAGAGGAACGACAGCATCAGCCACTAGCTTGGTGTAGAGGGGTGCAATGCAGAGCAGAGGTTTAGTAGCAAGAGCTCTCACCAAACAGCAGGGGCTTCAGACTCAGGGTCCGCATCTCATGCACATTGCCTGGCACCAGTGATACCTTCTGGACATGGCCCACCTGAGAGAAAATAACACTGATTATAACTTCACACCATCAAGATGACATGGAACACACCATTCATATAGAAGAATAGCACAACAGACACTAGCCCACCGCTGAACCTTAGACTACTACTGTCTGTAAGATTAAGCTCTGGGCTAAACAGACACAGAACTACACAGGCATCCTTACGCCTTGATCACACCGATAGTGTTCCTACGCAGCATCATCTGGATATGTGTGCAACAAAAGTTCAACATTCACCTTCTGCTACCATTTCTGTCAAGCCGTCTATGCATACAGTTTGACGCTTACGTTCGATAAATCTAACGTATGCACCACACAGAACGCACTACAACTGCCTCTGAAAGGCAAAAATGCAAACACTGTTGGTGAGATCGAGGCGTTAACTCACCCGTATGCCCTCTAGTCGTGGAAGGTACATGTCCTGCTTAAAGCCAGAATCTGACTGTTGCTGATTGAACTCGGGGGGCTTGTGATGATTGCTTCCACCGCTTGCCTCGTCCCTGTTCGGGGTGGCCAGTACCTCTCCAGGGCTGTTGTTGTAGTGCACGTAGAGGAGTAGCGCAATGACATTGATGATGTATAAATGGAAAAAGACCATCACCACCATGAAGTAAGAGCGGGAGCACACGTTGCTCTTCTGCAACGGGATCCGATCTCGTGGCATAGGGGGTAGGGTTGGTAATGGAACGGCTTCATGTTCATCACTGTCGTCGCAGTCCTGTGGTTCAATCATCTTTGACCTGATATGATGATGGACCATAAGCTTATCACTGGTTTGTTGTTCTGAGTACCTTTTTGACCCAGGTACCGAGAAAGACGTCAATTGACGTGTTAAATAATGGAGTCAGTTCTCTATGGTAGGTTACGTTAAGTCATAAAAGTTACCGCATGAGTGCACAATCCATACTGACTGTCCAGACTCAATCATCATCATAGCATAGTCAACCCCATTCTCCTCTACGGTACCTGTCAACTAGCTAGTTAATGTTATTATTTTCTCTAAAATAAATCAATAAGCGACGAAACATGTGAAGCTTGTTGGTACTTTGGGTTGAATTCACAGTAACATTAGCTAGCTACACACATCACACTTCCATGACTGCATCCAGCTTCTCTTGTTTACGTTGCGGTTTCAGCAGTCCGTGCTGCGTACCTCCAAAAATAGAGGGAAAAGAGCCATATCAAAAGGTGCGATTTATCCATTCGAAGGTTTTTGGTGCAGTGATCATCTATTAATATTGAAAAACAAAAAAAATATGCGGCCGATCTCTCATTTCTGCCACACATTTCTCTGTGGCGTTTGTTTTGAAGCTGACAACACGCCATTGCCTTGACAACTACTGTGGTCTGCTATATTGCTAGCAGCACTGACAATAATGTCACCTCTCTATGGTAATGTATAAACCTTAAAAATAAAAGCCCGCATTTCAAAACATTGCAGGTGGTTAACTCATTCAAAAGATACAGTTTGTAACGGATAATCAACGAGGGGCTATGCGTTCTATGGAAAATAATGAACGGGTGTGTTCCACGACGCGCTAGCGGAGTGGAACTGACCTTCCACGGAGTTGCATTATTTTCCAGAGAATGGATCGAGCCCAGAGTTGATTATCCATTTCATACCATGGCTATAATTTAACACATTTGGCTATACTTTAACACATTTGCCACTAGAAATGTGTTCATTAAAATGTGTTCATATTTAAAATAATTTATACATATACACACACACATATATATACATATATATATATATATATATATATATATACAGTGGGGAGAACAAGTATTTGATACACTGCCGATTTCTGCAGGTTTTCTTACTTACAAAGCATGTAGAGGTCTGTAATTTTTATCATAGGTACACTTCAACTGTGAGAGACGGAATCTAAAACAAAAATCCAGAAAATCACATTGTATGATTTTTAAGTAATTAATTTGCATTTTATTGCATGACATAAGTATTTGATACATCAGAAAAGCAGAACTTAATATTCGGTACAGAAACCTTTGTTTGCAATTACAGAGATCATACGTTTCCTGTAGGTCTTGACCAGGTTTGCACACACTGCAGCAGGGATTTTGGCCCACTCCTCCATACAGACCTTCTCCAGATCCTTCAGGTTTCGGGGCTGTTGCTGGGCAATATGGACTTTCAGCTCCCTCCAAAGATTTTCTATTGGGTTCAGGTCTGGAGACTGGCCAGGCCACTCCAGGACCTTGAGATGCTTCTTACGGAGCCACTCCTTAGTTGCCCTGGCTGTGTGTTTGGGGTCGTTGTCATGCTGGAAGAACCAGCCACGACCCATCTTCAATGCTCTTACTGAGGGAAGGAGGTTGTTGGCCAAGATTTTACATTTACATTTTAGTCATTTAGCAGACGCTCTTATCCAGAGCGACTTACAGTTAGTGAGTGCATACATTATTTTATTTTTTTCATACCCCCCGTGGGAATCGAACCCACAACCCTGGCGTTGCAAACGCCATGCTCTACCAACTGAGCTACATCCCTGCCGGCCATTCCCTCCCCTACCCTGGATGACGCTGGGCCAATTGTGCGCCGCCCCATGGGGCTCCCGGTCGCGGCCGGCTACGACAGAGCCTGGATTCGAACCAGGATCTCTAGTGGCACAGCTAGCACAAGATCTCGCGATACATGGCCCCATCCATCCTCCCCTCAATACGGTGCAGTCGTCCTGTCCCCTTTGCAGAAAAGCATCCCCAAAGAATGATGTTTCCACCTCCATGCTTCACGGTTGGGATGGTGTTCTTGGGGTTGTACTCACCCTTCTTCCTCCTCCAAACACGGCGAGTGGAGTTTAGACCAAAAAGCTCTATTTTTGTCTCATCAGACCACATGACCTTCTCCCATTCCTCCTCTGGATCATCCAGATGGTCATTGGCAAATTTCAGACGGGCCTGGACATGCGCTGGCTTGAGCAGGGGGACCTTGCGTGCGCTGCAAGGTTTTAATACATGACGGCGTAGTGTGTTACTAATGGGTTTCTTTGAGACTGTGGTCCCAGCTCTCTTCAGGTCATTGACCAGGTCCTGCCGTGTAGTTCTGGGCTGATCCCTCACCTTCCTCATGATCATTGATGCCCCACGAGGTGAGATCTTGCATGGAGCCCCAGACTGAGGGTGATTGACCGTCATCTTGAACTTCTTCTATTTTCTAATAATTGCGCCAACAGTTGTTGCCTTCTCACCAAGCTGCTTGCCTATTGTCCTGTAGCCCATCCCAGCCTTGTGCAGGTCTACTGTCACGCTCGTCTAAGGAGGAGGACCAATGCGCAGCGTTGAAGGTGAACATATTTCTATTTATTAGGGTATGATCACACGATCAAAATAACAGACGAAAACGTGATGTCTCTGGTTACATAAACAAACCAAATAAGAACAAGAAACCACAAACACAAAGTGAAAGACAGACAGTTAAATATGGCTCCCAATCAGAGACAACCAGCTGACACTCGTTGCCTCTGATTGGGAGTCACTCAGGCCAACATAGAAATACAAACATAGAATTACACACCCTGGCTCAACATAACAGTGTCCCCAGAGCCAGGGCGTGACATCTACAATTGTATCCCTGATGTCCTTACACAGCTCTCTGGTCTTTGCCATTGTGAAGAGGTTGGAGTCTGTTTTATTGAGTGTGTGGACAGGTGTCTTTTATACAGGTAACGAGTCCAAACAGGTGCAGTTAATACAGGTAATGAGTGGAGAACAGGAGGGCTTCTTAAAAAAAAACTAACAGGTCCGTGAGAGCCGGAATTCTTAATGGTTGGTAGGTGATCGAATACTTATGTCATGCAATAAAATGCCAATGAATTACTTAAAAATCATACAATGTGATTTTCTGGATTTTTGTTTTAGATTCCGTCTCTCACAGTTGAAGTGTACCTATGATAAAAATTACAGATCTCTACAAGCTTTGTAAGTAGGAAAACCTGCAAAATCGGCAGTGTATCAAATACTTGTTCTCCCCACTTTATATATACAGTGGGGGAAAAAGTATTTAGTCAGCCACCAATTGTGCAAGTTCTCCCACTTAAAAAGATGAGAGAGGCCTGTAATTTTCATCATAGGTACACGTCAACTATGACAGCAAATTGAGAATTTTTTTCTCCAGAAAATCACATTGTAGGATTTTTAATGAATTTATTTCCAAATTATGGTGGAAAATAAGTATTTGGTCACCTACAAACAAGCAAGATTTCTGGCTCTCACAGACCTGTAACTTCTTCTTTAAGAGGCTCCTCTGTCCTCCACTTGTTACCTGTATTAATGGCACCTGTTTGAACTTGTTATCAGTATAAAAGACACCTGTCCACAACCTCAAACAGTCACACTCCAAACTCCACTATGGCCAAGACAAAAGAGCTGTCAAAGGACACCAGAAACAAAATGGTAGACCTGCACCAGGCTGGGAAGACTGAATCTGCAATAGGTAAGCAGGTTGGTTTGAAGAAATCAACTGTGGGAGCAATTATTAGGAAATGGAAGACATACAAGACCACTGATAATCTCCCTCGATCTGGGGCTCCACGCAAGATCTCACCCCGTGGGGTCAAAATGATCACAAGAACGGTGAGCAAAAATCCCAGAACCACACGGGGGGACCTAGTGAATGACCTGCAGAGAGCTGGGACCAAAGTAACAAAGCCTACCATCAGTAACACACTACGCCGCCAGGGACTCAAATCCTGCAGTGCCAGACGTGTCCCCCTGCTTAAGCCAGTACATGTCCAGGCCCGTCTGAAGTTTGCTAGAGTCCATCAGCAAGGGCATTGAAGATGAAACGTGGCTGGGTCTTTCAGCATGACAATGATCCCAAACACACCGTCCGGGCAACGAAGGAGTGGCTTCGTAAGAAGCATTTCAAGGTCCTGGAGTGGCCTAGCCAGTCTCCAGATCTCAACCCCATAGAAAATCTTTGGAGGGAGTTGAAAGTTTGTGTTGCCCAGTGACAGCCCCAAAACATCACTGCTCTAGAGGAGATCTGCATGGAGGAATGGGCCAAAATACCAGCAACAGTGTGTGAAAACCTTGTGAAGACTTACAGAAAACGTTTGACCTGTGTCATTGCCAACAAAGGGTATATAACAAAGTATTGAGAAACTTTTGTTATTGACCAAATACTTATTTTCCACCATAATTTGCTAATAAATTCATAAAAAATCCTACAATGTGATTTTCTGGAATTTTTTTTCTCATTTTGTCTGTCATAGTTGACGTGTACCTATGATGACAATTACAGGCCTCTCTCATATTTTTAAGTGGGAGAACTTGCACAATTGGTGGCTGACTAAATACTTTTTTCCCCCCACTGTATATATATATATATACACTTCTCAAAAAAATAAAGGGAACACTAAAATAACACATCCTAGATCTGAATGAATGAAATAATCTTATTAAATACTTTTTTCTTTACATAGTTGAATGTGCTGACAACAAAATCACACAAAAATGATCAATGGAAATCAAATTTATCAACCCATGGAGGTCTGGATTTGGAGTCACCCTCAAAATTAAAGTGGAAAACCACACTACAGGCTGATCCAACTTTGATGTAATGTCCATAAAACAAGTCAAAATGAGGCTCAGTAGTGTGTGTGGCCTCCACGTGCCTGTATGACCTCCCTATAACGCCTGGGCATGCTCCTGATGAGGTGGCGGATGGTCTCCTGAGGGATCTCCTCCCAGACCTGGACTAAAGCATCCGCCAACTCCTGGACAGTCTGTGGTGCAACGTGGTGTTGGTGGATGGAGCGAGACATGATGTCCCAGATGTGCTCAATTGGATTCAGGTCTGGGGAACGGGCGGGCCAGTCCATAGCATCAATGCCTTCCTCTTGCAGGAACTGCTGACACACTCCAGCCACATGAGGTCTAGCATTGTCTTGCATTAGGAGGAACCCAGGGCCAACCGCACCAGCATATGGTCTCACAAGGTGTCTGAGGATCTCATCTCGGTACCTAATGGCAGTCAGGCTACCTCTGGCGAGCACATGGAGGGCTGTGCGGCCCCCCAAAGAAATGTCACCCCACACCATGACTGACCCACCGCCAAACCGGTCATGCTGGAGGATGTTGCAGGCAGCAGAACGTTCTCCACGGCGTCTCCAGACTCTGTCACGTCTGTCACGTGCTCAGTGTGAACCTGCTTTCATCTGTGAAGAGCACAGGGTGCCAGTGGCGAATTTGGCAATCTTGGTGTTCTCTGGCAAATGCCAAACGTCCTGCACGGTGTTGGGCTGTAAGCACAACCCCCACCTGTGGACGTCGGGCCCTCATACCACCCTCATGGAGTCTGTTTCTGACCGTTTGAGCAGACACATGCACATTTGTGGCCTGCTGGAGGTCATTTTGCAGGGCTCTGGCAGTGCTCCTCCTGCTCCTCCTTGCACAAAGGCAGAGGTAGCAGTCCTGCTGCTGGGTTGTTGCCCTCCTACGGCCTCCTCCACGTCTCCTGATGTACTGGCCTGTCTCCTGGTAGCGCCTCCATGCTCTGGACACTACGCTGACAGACACAGCAAACCTTCTTGCCACAGCTCGCATTGATGTGCCATCCTGGATGAGCTGCACTACCTGAGCTACTTGTGTGGGTTGTAGACTCCGTCTCATGCTACCACTAGAGTGAAAGCACCGCCAGCATTCAAAAGTGACCAAAACATCAGCCAGGAAGCATAGGAACTGAGAAGTGGTCTGTGGTCACCACCTGCAAAACCAGTCCTTTATTGGGGGTGTCTTGCTAATTGCCTATAATTTCCACCTGTTGTCTATTCCATTTGCACAACAGCATGTGAAATGTATTGTCAATCAGTGTTGCTTCCTAAGTGGACAGTTTGATTTCACAGAAGTGTGATTGACTTGGAGTTACATTGTGTTGTTTAAGTGTTCCCTTTATTTTTTTGAGCAGTGTATATATACACACAATGGGTAGGTCTAATCCTGAATGCTGATTGGTTAAAAGCACATTCCAGCAGGTGTCTATTCCACAAATTACCACTGGCTAAATCTATGACATGTAAATGGCTTTGCATATGCTGAGCACTTGTTGGCTGCTTTTCCTTCACTCTGCGGTCCGACTCATCCCAAACCATCTCAATTTGATTGAGGTCTGGGGATTGTGGAGGCCAGGTCATCTGATGCATCACTTTCCTTCTTGGTAATATAGCCCTTACACAGCCTGGAGGTGTGATTTGGGTCATTGTCCTGTTAAAAAACAAATGATAGTCCCACTAAGCGCAAACCAGATGGGATGGCGTATAGCTGCAGAATGTTGTGGTAGCCATGCTGGTTAAGTGTGCCTTGAATTCTAAATAAATCACAGACAGTGTCACCAGCAAAGCACCCCAACACCATCACACCTCCTCCTCCATGCTTCACGGTGGGAACCACACATGCAGAGATCATCTGTTCACCTACTCTGTGTCTCACAAAGACACGGCGGATAGAACCCAAAATCTCCAATTTGGACTCATCAGACCAAATTACAGATTTCCACTGGTCTAATGTCCATTGCTCGTGTTTCTTGGCTCAAGCAAGTCTCTTCTTCTTATTGGTGTCCATTAGTAGTGGTTTCTTTGCAGCAATTTGACCATGAAGGCCTGATTCACACAGTCTCCTCTGAACAGTTGATGTTGAGATGTATCTGTTACTTGAACTCTGTGAAGCATTTATTTGGGCTGCAATCTGAGGTGCAGTTAATTGTCGATTTCTGAGGCTGGTAACTCTAATGAACTTATCCTCTGCAGCAGAGGTACAGTTGAAGTCGGAAGTTTACATACACTTAGGTTGGAGTCATTAAAACTCATTTTTCAACCACTCCACAAATGTCTTGTTAACAAACTATAGTTTTGGCAAGTTGGTTAGGACATCTACATTGTGCATGATACAAGTAATTTTTCCAACAATTGTTTACAGACAGATTATTTCACTTATAATTCACTGCATCACAATTCCAGTGGGTCAGAAGTGTATATACACTAAGTAGACTGTGCCTTTAAACAGCTTGGAAAATTCCAGAAAATGATGTCATGGCTTTAGAAGCTTCTGATAGGCTAATTGACATAATTTGAGTCAATTGGAGGTGTACCTGTGGATGTATTTCAAGGCCTACCTTCAAACTCAGTGCCTCTTTGCTTGACATCATGGGAAAATCAAAAGAAATCAGCCAAGACCTCAGAAAAAAAATGGTAGACCTCCACAAGTCTGGTTCATCCTTGGGAGCAATTTCCAAACGCCTGAAGATACCACGTTCATCTGTACAAACAATAGTATGCAAGTATTAACACCATGGGATGACGCAGACGTCATACCGCTCAGGAAGGAGACGCGTTCTGTCTCCTAGAGATGAACATAGTTTGGTGCGAAAAGTGCGAATCAATCCCAGAACAACAGCAAAGGACCTTGTGAAGATGCTGGAGGGAACAGGTACAAAAGTATCTATATCCACAGTAAAACGAGTCCTATATCGACATAACCTGAACGGTGCTCAGTAAGGAAGAAGCCACTGCTCCAAAACCGCCATAAAAAAAGCCAGACTACGGTTTGCAACTGCACATGGGGACAAAGATCGTTCTTTTTGGAGAAATGTCCTCTGGTCTGATGAAACAAAAATACAACTGTTTGGCCATAATGACCATTGTTATGTTTGGAGGAAAAAGGGGGGTCCTTGCAAGCCGAAGAACACCATCCCAACCGTGAAGAACGGGGGTGGCAGCATCATGCTGTGGGTGTGCTTTGCTGCAGGAGGGACTGGTGCACTTCACAAAATAGATGGCATCATGAGGAAGGAAAATTATGTGGATATATTGAAGCAAGACATCAAGACATCAGTCAGGAAGTTAAAGCTTGGTCGCAAATGGGTCTTCCAAATGCACAATGACCCCAAGCATACTTCCAAAGTTGTGGCAAAATGGCTTAAGGACAACAAAGTCAAGGTATTGGAGTGGCCATCACAAAGCCCTGACCTCAATCCTATAGAACATTTGTGGGCAGAACTGAAAAAGCGTGTGCGAGCAAGGAGGCCAACAAACCTGACTCAGTTACACCATCTCTGTCAGGAGGAATGGGCCAAAATTCACCCAACTTAGTGTGGGAAGCTTGTGGAAGGCTACCCGAAACGTTTGACCCAAGTCAAACAATTTAAAGGCAATGCTACCAAATACTAATTGAGTGTATGTAAACTTCTGACCCACTGGGAATGTGATGAAATAAATAAAAGCTGAAATAAATCATTCTCTCTACTATTATTCTGACATTTCACATTCTTAAAATGAAGTGGTGATCCTAACTGACCTAAGACAGAGAATTTTTACTAGGATTAAATGTCAGGAATTGTGAAGAACTGAGTTGAAATGTATTTGGCTAAGGTGTATGTAAACATCCAACTTCAACTGTAACTCTGGGTCTTCTTTTCCTGCGGCGATCCTCATGAGAGCCAGTTTCATCATTGCGCTTGATGGTTTTTGCGACTGCACTTGAAGAAACTTTAAAAGTTTGACTGACCTTCATGTCTTAAAGTAGTGATGGACTGTAATTTATCTTTGCTTATTTGAGCTGGTCTTGCCATAATATGGACTTGGTCTTTTACCAAATAGGGCTATCTTCTGTATACCAACCCTACCTTGTCACAACACAACTGATTGAATCAAACGCATTAAGAAGGAAAAAATTCCACAAATTAACTATTAACAAGGCACACCTGTTAATTGAAATGCATTCCAGGTGACTACCTCATGAAGCTGGTTGAGAGAATGCCAAGAGTGTGCAAAGCTGTCACCAAGGCAAAGGGTGGCTATTTGAAGAATCTCAAATATAAAATATATTTGGATTTGTTTAACACTTTTTTGCTTACTACATGATTCCATATGTGTTATTTCATAGTTTTGATGTCTTCACTATTATTCTACAATGCAGAAAATAGTAAAAATAAAGAAAAACTCTTGAATGAGTAGCTGTGTCCAAACTTTCGACTGGTACACACACACATATATATATATATATATATATATATATATATATATATATATATATATATATATATATATATATATATATACACTGTATACAGTGCTTTTGTAAAGTATTCAGACCCCTTGACTTTTTCCACATTTTGATACGCTACAGCCTTATTCTAACATGGACTATATTCTTTTTTTTCTTCATCAGTCTACACACAATACTCCACAATGACAAAGCAAAAACCGATTTTTTGAAATTCTTGCTAATTTATTACAATTAAAAAACTGTAATATCACATTTACATAAGTATTCAGACCCTTTACTCAGTACTTTGTTGAAGCACCTTTGGCAGCGATTACAGCCTTCTTGGGTATGACACTACAAGCTTGACACACCTGTATTTGGGGAGTTTCTGCCATTGTTCTCTGCAGATTCTCTCAAACTCTGTCAGGTTGGATGGGGAGCTTCGCTGCACAGCTATTTTCAGGTCTCTCCAGAGATGTTAGATCGGGTTCAAGTCTGGGATCTGGCTGGGCCACTCAAGGACATTCAGAGACTTATCCCGATGCCACTCCTGTGTTGTCTTGGCTGTGTGCTTAGGGTTGTTATCCTGTTGGAAGAAGAAGAACCTTCACCCCAGTCTGAGGTCCTGAGCGCTCTGGAGCAGGTTTTCATCAAGGATCTCTCTGTACTTTGCTCCATTAATCTTTCCCTCGATCCTGACTAGTCTCCCAGTCCTTGCCGCTGAAAAAATCCCAACAACATGATGCTGCCGCCCCCATGCTTCACCGTAGGGATGGTGCCAGGTTTCCTCCAGACGTGACGCTTGGCATTCAGGCTAAAGAGTTCAATCTTGGTTTCATCAGACCAGAGAATCTTGTTTCTCATGGTCTGTGAGTCTTTAGGTGCCTTTTGTTGAGGAGTTTCTTCCGTCTGGCCACTCTAACATAAAGGCCTGATTTATGGAATGCTGCAGAGATGGTTGTCCTTCTCCCATCTCCACAGAGGAACTCTGGAGTGTCCATCAGGTTCTTGGTCACCTCCCTGACCAAGGCCCTTCTCCCCTTATTCCGCAGTTTGGCCGGGCGGCCAGCTCTAGGAAGAGTCTTGGTGGTTCCAAACTTCTTCCATTTAAGAATGATGCAGGCCACTGTGTTCTTGGCGACCTTCAATGCTGCAGAAATGTTTTGGTACCCTTCCCCAGCTCTGTGCCTCGACACAATCCTGTCTCGGAGCTCTACAGACAATTCCTTCGACCTCATGGCTTGGTTTTTTCTCTGACATGCACTGTCAACTGTGGGACCTTATATAGACAGGTGTGTGCCTTTCCAAATCATGTCCAATCAATTGAATTTACCACAGGTGGGCTCCAATCAAGTTGTAGAAACATCTCAAGGATGATCAATGGAAAAAGGATGCACCTGAGCTTAATTTTGAGTCTCATAGAAAAGGGTCTGAATACTTATGTAAATTTTTATTTTTAATACATTTGCAAAAATGAAAGAAACACACAGGAGTGATGATAACAATCTATTTTTACTGACTGCTGCCTGCAGTGTTCACACCCGATATGCCATTGTTCACACATAGGGTAGGCCTACTAGTTACAGTATGTAGACATTTCACAAAAAACTCATATTGTATGGTTGCTTGAATGTCTCGTTTCCTCCATAACTCCAAAGCTGATCACTCCATTGCATCCTTGGGCTAAAATAAACATTTAGGAAACAATAATTAGTAATTAATCACATTAATCACATTTCTAATCTCAGCCATATTTGTTGATCGGCAACAAAATGGCCTTTTAAGAAATTATAAAGAATTGATTATACCTTGCCACCAATTTCACGGCTCTTGGCTCTCATCTTGCTGACCTGGGACTCAGCGATGTCGGCACGCTCCTGAGCTTCCTCCAGCTCATTCTGCACCTTCCTGTACCTGGACAGGTGAGTGTTGGACTGCTCCTCCTGTAAGACAAACCAACTGGTCAAATGTAACGTATATACTGTAAGCCATATTATTACACATTAAAAAGGTTCATACCTGCTTATAACAAGTTATAAAGCATTATACCTGCAGGCCATAGGTAAAGTGAAGTAAATGTTACCCAAAGTAACATCTAAAATGCATCTTTGATACGATGCAGTTTTATGGTATTTCTATGATAATAAGAATTCGATTTACTTACAGCCTCCTCAGACTGTCTCTTGTAGGCTTTCACTTTAAGCTGCAGCTTGTCCACCAGATCCTGGAGCCTGTTCACATTCTTCTTATCCTCCTCAGTCTATATAAATTAAAGGAAGATTATGGCTTAGGGGTCAAGATGACTCTTTACAGAGTTCTTCTTATCAGATGTTGACTGTACCTGGTACATGAGCTCCTTGACTCTCCTCTCATATTTGCGAACACCTTTAATAGCATCAGCTGAACGTCTCTGTTCAGCATCAACTTCACTCTCCAGTTCACGGACCTTGAATGAAATAATTTGATTATAACCAAGTTATTACAGTGTATTTCCTTTGTCATTGGTGGAGTCATTAGTAGTCAGTGTGATAGTTTTCATTATGATGTAGTTAGAGTTTACCCTAGACTCCAGTTTCTGGAGTTGTTTCTTTCCGCCCTTCATGGCCAGGTTCTCAGCCTCATCCAGACGGTGCTGCAGGTCCTTGACTGTGACCTCCAGGTTCTTCTTCATCCTCTCCAGGTGAGAGCTGGTGTCCTGCTCCTTCTTCAGCTCCTCTGCCATCATGGCAGCCTGCCACCATGGCATTTCATGTAGAAAATGATAGGGATGTTACTAATCGGCAAGTACATTTTGCTGTAAGAGTTTAGATTTATATTAGATGCTATAAGGACTCACATCAGTAATAGCCTTCTTGGCCTTCTCCTCTGCATTTCTTGCTTCTTGGACAGTGTCTTCCATTTCACCTTGGACCTGAGTAAGGTCAACCTCCAGCTTCTTCTTGGTGTTTATAAGGCTGGTATTCTGAGAATGCAGCAGTCCAACACGCTCACTGGCATCAACCAGCTCCTGCTCGGCCACTTTGCGGCCTCTCTCTGTCTGCTCCAGGGCAGCCCTCAGTTCTTCAATCTCAGCCAGCATCAAATTATTCCTACGTTCCACCATGGCTACTTGCTCCTTCATATCATCTGCGGTGCGGACAGCATCATCAAGGTGCAGTTGGGCATCCTGAGGTCAAAGGAAGAAAACTCAATTATATAATATTTGTTTCACAGCCTTCCTGAGTCAAGTAGATGTTTAAAATCCATACCTTGAGCGCTCCCTGGACATTCCTCAGCTGTTTTTGGCTTTCAGCAGCCTGGCGGTTGGCATGGCTCAGCTGAATCTCCATCTCATTGAGGTCTCCCTCCATCTTCTTCTTGATTCTCAGGGCATCATTCCTGCTCCTGATCTCAGTGTCCAGAGTGCTCTGTATGGAGTCCATCACCCTCTGGCTGTTCCTCTTGATCTGCTCTATCTCCTCATCCTTCTCCGCCAGCTTCCTGTCAACTTCACTTTTAACCTGGGTTAGCTCTAACTGAACACGAAGAATCTTGGATTCCTCATGCTCCAGTGTAGCCTTAGAATGTTAGGTTATAGATGAGTAATAGACAGTATAATGTATTGTACCTACTTCCCCTTCCACTTTTAAAAATTGGCATTTTATCTGTATTATCTTTTACCTCTGCTTCCTCCAGGGCAGTCTGAAATTCTGACTTCTCAATCTCCACTGTCTTCTTTCCCTTCTCCAGCTCATGGATGGTCTTTCCAGACTCACCAATATGTTCAGTCAGGTCAGCGATTTCCTCTTTGAGAAACATGGAAATAGTGGTTATCACACATGATGGTCAATTAGATTGTTTAAAGAATATTTACTCTAATAGGAATATTTCAACTGCCTGTATTGGTTTAGTGCATGTAGACATTAAAGTAACTGTCCAGTTTTTCCAGATTTCTATGAAATAGAACCTACAATTAATTACAATATGAGTGAAATAGTTTTCCTTCCAAAAAACTGTAATTAAGTATGCTAAAAAGCCACCCTTCTGTGTTAGAATGATGTGGGCGTACCCCAATAAGATAATATATTGGGCGTATACCGGTCATTTAAAAAATTCATGCGAGTAGACCGCTGTTGGCCAGCTTATCCTCCTCAGGAGGATGACATCATCCTCTATGAGAAAATAGCAAGCATTTTTGAAACGGTCTGTTTGAGATACAAGTTTGAGGTGGGGCTTTTGAAGTGTTTTTTCTCCAATTTATACTTTGGCCACAAATGTGAGTATAGGACGAGTCAACAACGTTATTTGGGCATTAGTTAACAGAATAGGAACTTTTTAAAGGGAGATGTTCACCGGACAGTTACTTTAAGTTTGCTGCAGAATGTTTGGAACATACGTTGCAGGTTCTTGTTCTCCCTCTTAAGTGTCTCCAGGTGGTCCAAACATTCTTCATAGGAGTTCTTCATCTTGAACAGCTCGGTGCTGAGAGAGCGGGCCTCTTTCAGAGAGCCCTCTAGCTGTGCCTGGCCCTCCTCATACTTCTGCTTCCACTCTGCCAGAACCTGGAAGTGGCATTAACAAGTTAATGAATAAATGAGTTACTGAATAGGTGGATTTCATTCATTTTTCCTTGCCATCTTGTCTTTCATGTTACCTTGTCAAAGTTCCTTTGTTTCTTGTCAAGATTGGCAGCCAAAGCATTAGCTCTCTCCACATCAATCATGAGATCCTCCACTTCACCCAGCAGTCTTTGCTTGGTCTTCTCCAGAGAAGCACACTTGGAGTTTGTTGCCTCAATTGTCTCTTGTGCATCTTGCAGGCGCTGTGCAAGCTTTTTCCTGTAAAGGTATAGAAACATGTTTCTTCTCTGATGTTTGCCATTGTAGGTATTTTGGTCATTATGAAAATGTTCAATGTCTTTAATTACTTGGCATCCTCAAGCTCCTCAGTGCGCTGAATGGCATCAGTCTCATATTTGGTTCTCCACTGAGCCACCTCACCGTTGGCTTTGGACATTCCACGCTGCAGCTCAGCCTTGGCCTCCTGCTCCTCCTCAAACTGCTCCCTGAGCAGGTCACAGTCATGGCGGGCTGATTGAACAGAATGGGCCAAGGCGTTCTTGGACTTTCAGTTGATTTGTAGAGAAAGAAACCTTTCTTTAGAATTTGTTCAAAAACGATTTGTACACATTTTATGTATTCTTTGCTATTGTATTATTTCTATTAAGTGATTTATCCTACTTTCACTTCTTCCTCGTTGTGCCTCTTGAGTTCCTCAACCTGCTGTGTGAAAGCTTGCTTGCCCCTGGTCAACTGGGAAACCAGAGCTTCTTTTTCCTCCAGCTGACGCCCATATTCACCTAATTGAAAATACAATGTATGAAATATATTTCTAGCAGATATATTGATGATGTTTGTTTGGGTAAGTAATGTTACTTTGCACACTCACCATTCTCTGTCTGCAGTCTTGCCCTTAGCACACCTATGTCATTCAATTGGCGCACATGTTCATCGTTCTTGGATTTGAGCTCACTCATTTGATCTTCAAGAGAGCGGCACATTTTCTCATAGTTTCCCTGAAACAAGTACAGTTTTAGATGTCTTGAAGTTATTTGATCATGACTTGTTTTTCGACTTCAATATAAATATTTTGTTTTTACCTTTGATTTGGAAACAGACTCCAGGTTGCTGGAGAGGTCATCAATCTCCATTTTGAATTCACTCTTCTCCTTCTCCAGCTTCTGCTTGACACGCTGGAGGTTATCTATTTGTTCTCCCAGTTCTGCCACAGTGTCGGCCTGCTTCTTACGGAGAGCAGCAGCGGTGGCCTCATGCTGCAGGGTGGACTCTTCAAGATCACGACACAGCTTCTGGAACTCAGCCTCACGCTTCTTGCTCATCTCAATCTGGACAGATGTTGCACCACCAGCCTCTTCAAGCCTTTCACTGATCTCCTCAAGTTCCCTGGAGAGATCAGACCTTTGCTTCTCAACCTTGGCCCGAGCAGCACGTTCAGCCTCAATCTCCTCCTCCAGCTCCTCAACCCGAGCCTGAAATACATGGTTGTTTATATTTAGCCCTTGCAAAGCCAACTTGAAAATATTTATATGTATAGATTTGAATCCACCTGGAGTTCCTTGATCTTCTTCTGGAGCTGAAGACCAAGTGCCTGTTCATCCTCAACCTTGTTAAGAAACTGGCTTATCTCAAAGTCCTTCCTATGTACAGTTGAACACAAGAACAGGGAATGGAGATGAAGTTGAAGTACTTTCAGTAAAATATACTAACTTGCTTTATTATTGGCCAGTCACTTACTTCTTAATCTTCTCCTCTGACTGCTGCCTGTCATTTTCCAGATCCATTACGGATTCCTGGGACAGTTTCAGATCTCCTTCAAGCTTCCTTTTGGCTCTCTCAAGGTCCATGCGGACTTTCTTTTCTTGCTCCAGAGATCCTTCCAGCTGTCGTGACAGAGAGCAGGCATTATTGTACTGTGGTTCCACCTAAATGTGTATACGGATAATGTACTACTAGTTACAGTATAACCTCTTTTCACTCCCTCAATTCAGTTAGTTTTTTGCTCACATCATCCACTTGCTGTTCAAGCTTGGTCTTGGCTTTGGTCAGAGTGTTGACTTTGTCTTCCTCTGCCTGGAGATCATCAAGGGTCTGCTGATGTGCCTCTTGGAGGGCTTTCTTCTCCTTGGTCAACTTGGCAATGGTTTCATCTTGGGAGGCCATCTCCGCTACTAGGTTTTTAACCTAAGTAGAATCATGTCATATTTAATTAACATGGTTGCCTGTATCTATAGAGATGCACAATGGTTATATTGAAAAATAGATAACCTTGTTTTCGGTGGCATGTTTCTCCTTCTCCACTTTGGCCAAGGTGAGCTCCAAGTCATCAATGTCTTTCTTCAGCTCAGAGCACTCGTCCTCCAGTTTCCTTTTCTTGGCAGTCACCTCAGCATTGAGCTCCTCCTCATCCTCCAGCCTCTCAGTTGTCTCTTTGAGTTTGGCTTCAAGCTGGATCTTACTCTTAATGAGTCCCTCACACCTTTCCTCAGCATCATTGAGGCTCTCACCTTCCTAGAGATATGAGGATATTATATTTTATTCATTGTTTCACAATTATACTATCAAATATAAACAAGGATTGATGCACATTTTACTAATCCACTCCTTCAGCTCTACTTACAGATGCTACTTGTAATGCCAGGGCATTTCTTTCATTCAGTAGAGCAACCATCTTCTCTTCAAGCACTTTCTTCTTGGACAATGCCTTTGTCAGATCCTCCTTTGTTTTTTCAAAGGTCTCCTTCATTTGGGCCATCTCCTTCTCAGTTTCAGCACTCTTTAGAAGAGGCTTGATCTTGAAGTACAGCTTCATCCATGGCCAGGTTTTGACGTTCATGAATGAGCGGATGTTGTATTGGATGGCGAAAGTAGACTCTCTGTCAAAATCCAAACAAATAAAACAATAGTTTGATCAAGTAAATTATAAATGTAACAACTGTGTAAACATATGAGGATAGATAGACATTTCTTTCCAGCAAAGCCTTTACCTCCTCTCCATCATCTTCATATACTCCCTCCTCATGAGGTAACCTCTGCAGAGAGCCTGAGTCATGGTCACCAGAGTAGCCAGTTTCTCATCTCGCATCTCCTCCAGAGTACCCAACAGACCAGCTTTGAAGAACACCTGCATTTCAGTGTTTATTAGAAAAATTATCTAACCCCCCCTTAAGAAAACGTTACACTTGAAATTATTGCTTAAAATCTCTGCCCCCACTTTAAGCACCACCTTCACCCAATCCTGACACATCCAAATAACCAGTGATGGAAAACCAAAGTACCTGAACTACCGTTGCTCGTTAGTCGTTGGAACCCACAGTCTTTTGACAGTTAACGTTACAATACCATTTATGTTACGTAGTCTGTCCACAAAGATTAGTAATAGCAGTAATGTTTTACCTTGGTGTGCCCAAACTTGTACTGAGTGTGGTCCACATCAATGGACCCCAAGAGCTTCTCTGAAGCCTTCTTGTTGTCCATGAACTGTCCCTCAGGGATGACTTTGGCATTCAATACTTTGTATCTGAAAGAAAAGATAGTCCAACTTCATCAATCAATACCACGCAGTATCCACACAGTTGTGTTGGATGTCACAATATCTGCGACCACTGACGATGGCTGACCTTTCAAGCATACTGTGTATTTACCTCTGCTTGAAGTCACCATATTGGATTCTGCTGGGGAAGCCCTTTCTGCAGATTCTTATACCTTCCAGCACACCATTACACCTCAGCTGGTGGATGACCAGGAAGTTTTCCATCAGACCTTGTAGACAAATGTAATGTTTTACTCATTAATTTTCATAAAACTTAAAACAAGGTTCTGCTTCACAGGGTTAAAAACAATTTCCAGCTTTTTAGCACCTACCTGGTGTCTTTGATTCATTGGGAATCAAACAGCGCACAAAGTGCGGATGAGTGCTCCTCAAGTTGGTCATCAGCTTGCCCAAGTTTTCCTGAGAGTTTAAACATACTTAAATCAACAATAACCATTTCCCTTGCAAACTCCAAACTCAATTGTTGAATCTCAAACATTTTGAACAAAAGCTATTTCAGATCCATGCACACCTTAAACATATTATGATATGAATAAAATTATAATATTTCCTCTCTCCCATTATAAAGGAATCTCCTCTCAATATTTTATTAACACATACCCTGAACAGAGCAGACACTGTCTGGAAGGAGCCGCCCTTCTTCTTGGCGCCACCCTTCTTGCTTGCAGCCTCTATTTGTATATTCAAAAGATAAATTGCAGTATTACAGGTATGCAAAATGTTTTAGTATTTACGGAATGCATTAATGCCATAACTAGGTTTTATGTAAATGTGTAAAAAATCTGTGTGAACAGTGAACACTACCATCAGCTGCTAGAGTTACATAGAGATAAGCCAGCAGTTTGACTGTAGACTTCTGGTAGAGCTGCACAACGGAGTCGTTCAGGGGGTCCTTGTTCTTGTCCAGCCAGCCTGTGATACTGTATTCTACAATGCCAGCATAGTGCACGAGGGCAAAGTGGGCCTCCTTTCCTGCCTCCTTTCCTTTGGTAGGCTTTGGCTTTTGGAAGGCGGCAGTTTTGCCAAGATGCTGTTCATTCAGCTTGGTCTTGAAGGTAGTGTCTGAAGCTTTGGGGAACATGCACTCCTCTTCAAGGATGGAGAAGATGCCCATTGGCTGTTGAGAACATAATTATTTTAATAGAGACCAGGCTTTTTTTTATTGTAAAATATTGGTCTGATTTAAGAAATTGTTATTATGCGTACCTTCTCAATAAGCTCAATGCAGGCAGCCAAGTCCATACCAAAGTCTATGAACACCCACTCGATTCCCTCTTTCTTGTACTCTTCTTGTTCCAGTACAAACATGTGGTGGTTGAAAAACTGTTGCAGTTTCTCATTGGTGAAGTTGATGCAAAGCTGCTCCAAGCTGTTGTACTGAAGAAAATAAAATGTTTAGGGTAGTGCATTAAGTCAGGAAGTTAGAGTAAACTGGAAGGAAAAGTAATTTGTTTACCACTCACATCAAAGATCTCAAATCCAGCGATGTCCAGCACACCAATGAAGAATTGTCTGGCCTGCTTTGTGTCTAACATCTCATTGATACGGACGACCATCCACAAGAACATTTTCTCATAGACAGATTTACAGAGGGCCATGACCGAGTTGCCGACCTGTGGTACAGTCTGCCCCTTGGTCACCATCTCATTCCCGACCTTCACTCTTGGGTAGCACAGAGCTTTGAGCAAGTCAGCGGAGTTCAGGCCCATGAGGTAGGAGATTTTATCAGCCACTAAGAAAGTAAAATTGTACTATTTTTTTTACAAAGATCATACTTTTTACAAAGATCAGATATTTCAATCACCATGTTCAGTAAATATGTACTGTTGATTTGATTTAATGCATGTCATGTACACCAGTTTGACAACGCCAGAGATTCCTGGTTGCTGTGTCTTCATACTTTTTCTATTTACCCTCAGTGCCATCAGGCTCTGCCTGCTCCTCACGCTGCTTCTGCTTGAACTTCATTGCCCCATGATGCATCACAGAACCAGTCAGCTTGAAGATGCCCAGCTTCTCATCAGCAGTGAAGCCTAAAATATCAATGGCCTCCTGTGATTTAAAGCACAGGTGGGCTATGATTACACAAAATGAACTTCCTTGAAAAGCACGTTTTTTTCCTTCCTATCCTGGAAGAACACTAGACATCACTTTTTTAAAGTACACTTCCAGAAAGAAAGACATGATTGTGTGCAACATCAATCAAAATACTATCAAAATATGATATTATGACATGAAATAACATATGTCAATTTGACTTACGTCAGTGGCAATGAACTCGTCCACATCACAGATACTCTTGACGGTGATTTCACCCTGACTGAGCATGGGATAGTCGTAGGGGTTGGTGGTGATCAGAAGTGCATCTGGAATATGAACACATGTTTAGCAGTGACATTATTAACCTGTTCAACTCTGACACTCTCTGGTGGCATTTTCTAGACGACACATAATATTGTATACTACCCTCATACAATACATTTCGGTTTCAAAACTATAAGTCCTAAGAACTGTGGGATTCTGATAGTGTCAGAAACAATGTGACTATTACAGAGCCCGAGATACAGCAGCCCCCCAAACACTGAAATGTATGTATTTTTTGTCAAATGTTGGAGAATAAAATATTTGAAAGGTTTGACATAAAATATGTCACCAATTGCTGTTCCAAAAGGATATATTTGTATTTATTTATTAAAGAGTCAGATCTTTTACGTAATGGTGTCGCTCGAAACATGCAAATTCTCATAGGAACACAGCCATTTTAAAAGCGCAGGGCTTGTGCAAAGTAATTATTCGTCTTACAGGAATTATTTTTCATCTTAGAGGAATGATATACATATGAGGAGAAAGCTGAAGTCTATACCTATCCATTGATGTAAATATGTCCCCTATCTGATTCTCAGTTCATCCACTAGACAGCAGTAAGAGATCACATGACGTCTCTTGGCCACTGTGTCTGGTTTGGGTAGTGAGTCACAGTGCCAAAATGGCTGAACAGATTTTTCATATTTTCTGACAACAACAAAATATTTGGGATGTACCCCCTAAACTCGCCGGACCCAGTACAGGGTCCAAAACAACCGCTCAGAGTTTAAAATGTTAAGGCATTTATGTAGCCCTGTTGACCTTATGCATTCCATGTCATATTTCTGTATTTGTCTCTCACCCAGCAATTGTGGCTGGTGTCCAGTCATGAGCTGATAGAAGATGTGGTAGCTTCTCTCAGCAGACAGCTGGAATGTCACTCTAGACTTCTCCAGCAGATCTGTAATTCCAGTATAGCATGGTTAAGAGTGTATTGTACAACGTACCATGTTTAGATGTAAATAAAAAGTATGTAAAAAAAGATACTTACAAGTTTCAATATCGGCTGAAGCCAGCTTTCCGGTAGTTCCAAAATGGATTCTGATGAATTTACCCTGAAGAGTCGAGACATTGTTAGTATTTATTCAAGATTTTAACTAGCAGCAAGAAATGTGAAGCTGCATTTTAACATTACTTACAAAACGGGAGGAGTTGTCATTTCTCACAGTCTTGGCATTACCATAAGCCTCCAGCAGAGGGTTAGCTGCAATGATTTGATCCTCCAGCGACCCCTTGAGATGACATGATATAGCAAACTTTATAAATGAAGAGTTTCATTCCAAAACGCTATATATTTGTATACATTTATAGAAATATTGCTAAATTAGCTTTTTTTGTTGAAATAAATTATTAAAGAGATTGTTTTTTTTTTTCACTATCTAATCATGACATGGGGGTTGTCAATGACAGACATACAGTTGAAGTCGGAAGTTTACATACACTTAGGTTGGAATCATTAAAACTCATTTTTCAACCACAATTTCCAAATGCCTGAAGGTACCACGTTCATCTGTACAAACAATAGTACGCAAGTATAAACACCATGGGACCACGCAGCCGTCATACCGCTCAGGAAGGAGACGTGTTCTGTCTCCTAGAGATGAACGTACTTTGGTGCGAAAAGTGCAAATCAATCCCAGAACAACAGCAAAGGACCTTGTGAAGATGATGGAGGAAACAGGTACAAAAGTATCTATATCCACAGTAAAATGAGTCCTATATCGACATAACCTGAAAGGCCGCTCAGCAAGGAAGAAGCCACTGCTCCAAAACCGCCATAAAAAAGCCAGACTACGGTTTGCAACTGCACATGGGGACAAAGATCGTACTTTTTGGAGAAATGTCCTCTGGTCTGATGAAACAAAAACAGAACTGTTTTGCCATAATGACCATCATTATGTTTGGAGGAAAAAGGGGGGCTTGCAAGCCGAAGAACACCATCCCAACCGTGAAGCACAGGGGTGGCAGCATCATGCTGTGGGGGTGCTTTGCTGCAGGAGGGACTGGTGGACTTCACAAAATTATGGGGATATATTGAAGCAACATCTCAAGACATCAGTCAGGAATTTAAAGCTTGGTCGCAAATGGGTCTTCCAAATCGACAATGACCCCAAGCATACTTCCAAAGATGTGGCAAAATGGCTTAAGGACACCAAAGTCCTTGGAGTGGCCATCACAAAGCCCTGACCAAATTTCACCCAACTTATTGTGGGAGGCTTGTGGAAGGCTACCTGAAACATTTGACCCAAGTTAAACAATTTAAAGGCAATGCTACCAAATACTAATTGAGTGTATGTAAACTTCTGACCCACTGGGAATGTGATGAAAGAAATAAAAGCTGAAATAAATCATTCTCTCTACTATTATTCTGACATTTCATATTCTTAAAATAAAGTGGTGATCCTAACTGACCTAAGACAGGGAATTTTTACTAGGATTAAATGTCAGGAATTGTGAAAAACTGAGTTTAGATGTATTTGGCTAAGGTGTATGTAAACTTCTGACTTCAACTGTATATATATATTTTTATCTATCACTTGATGGTTTCATTTCAGAGAGACAAATTATGTTTTTTTCAAAATGCTCTCTATCCACCTCACTCTCAGATAAATAAGTAGTACTGCTAGGTTTTACACAGTCAAATGTAACAAATAACGTTATTTTTTAAAAACATTTATGACTTATAAATAATAATCGTGGGAACGGAGCAAATGGAATGGTATCAAACACCTGGAAACCATGCGTTTGATGTATTTGATATCATTCCAGCTATTCTGCTCCAGCCATTATCACGAGCCCGTCCTCCCCAATTAAGGTGCCACCAACCTCCTGTGCCCTAGACCCTACAATGCAATTGTGTAGATCTGAGATGGTATAAGAGACATGGTGAAACTTTTACCTGGCCTATTAGAGAGCAAGATGGCACTATTACCATATGGATTGCTCCTGTCATAGTGCGTAGGGTCTAGTGATCCATTTGGGATTGGGCCATGGCTATTGAAACTGAGGGGCTTTGTGGAGAGCCTTGTCAAGTGTACAAAGCTCCCCACTGGAGCCCGGGGTTTAATGCCTGCGTCCACCCTTTCCACTACATCTCCCACCTGCCTCTATCCCTCTTTCGTTTCTTAACTGTCTAAATAAAGTGTAAAAATACCCTTAAAATATATATATTTTTTAATAAAGAAGGAGGCGCACTACTTTCAGTTTTATGCATTTGTACCAAAAAAAAAATAGGCCTAAACAATATTATTTATTTTCTGAATAATTAATTTAAAGATATCAGATTTGGTCATCAGTACCCCCACAAAAAAATAACAATGGCATGATGCCTCTGCCTAAAATCAACATACTTCGATCTCGACATACAATATGTGTACAGTATATACAATAATGTGTCTCACCTTTATTTTCCCAGAAGCAGCAGCTGCTGCTTGTTCCTTCTTGCCTCCAGCCACTGCGATTGTCGCAAAGTACTGGATGACACGCTTGGTGTTGACAGTCTTTCCTGCACCGGATTCTCCGCTGCGGGAAGGAAACACTCAAAATAAACATTTTCAAAATTATTGAAGACTAAAGACTTAATGAAGTACAACCTGTAGAAACAATGAGAATAGAAAGGTTCAGAACTTTTGTAAAACATCACAGTACAGTTGAAAAATATATGGCAAATAGAAATCCAATATGGATGGTGTTAAGAGATACAGTGAGGGAAAAAAGTATTTGATCCCCTGCTGATTTTGAAGTTGATATGTTCATTAGGCTACACAGACACAGGTGCTTACGTAATGAGGATTGACTGGTTTTCACGATCTGCAAGAGGGGAAAATATCAAAGATTAGCCTATGTTGATGAGGCAATAATAAAGAGGCCTTCTCTTTCAGTTAATTTAAATTGCACCATTAAGTGAGCATACCAGTGAGCATGTGCTGATAGGCATTATCAGAGATAGAAAAGATGTGGGGTGGGGCCTCAATTCTCTTTTTGCCTCTGTAAGCGGTCACAACCGACTGGTCGTACACTGGGAGCCACTTGTAGGGGTTCACAGTGACACAGAACAGCCCAGAGTAGGTCTGTAATAGAGGAGAATAATGTTTGTTAACATTTCAACTCTCCATTGATTCATGTATTGACCGCTAGATTATCTTTCATTTAAACTCACATAGATCATCCATGCTGCGTAACGCTCTTTGAGGTTATACAGCACTGTGGCCTCATTGAGGTGGGTCATCATGGCCATGTCCTCAATTTTATCATACTTTGGAGGGTTCATGGGGTGGATATCATCCTCTTTTACAGTGATGGTCTGTGCAAAAACAATACACATAAAATAGATAAAATATTGATCTAGAATTTTACTTACCTTGTATGTACTAATAACTTTTTATTAGAGTGCTGAGATAGAGATACATTATATCACTTACTTGCCCACATAGAGTTTTGACAGTGGCTTTGCCACCCTCTCTACTCTGGAGAACTCCTTTAAGGTACATCTCTTTGGGCTCAACCACAAAAAAAGCTGATTTGGCATCAAAGGGAGCGGTCTGGGCCGCAATCCTCTCCCTTTCCGGCTTTCGGAGGTAGATGGCCGCCGCGCCAAAGCACTGCATCTCTGAGTCCCCCATGGTGGCTCTTTACTGTTAGAATGTAATGCATTGTTGTTAACAAAGACTCAGATACCAACAAAATATAAACAATGGAGAAATACTGCTTTAGATTTTGGCTTATGATAGGGTAAGTCAGTTGTACTAAGCTCATGAGGCATAAGTTATAGGCTATTTACCGAGAATCACTGGGTACCACAGGAGGTTGGTGGCACCTTAATTGGGGAGGATGGGCTCGTGGTAATGGCCGGAGTGGAATGGTATCAAATACATTGATGCCATTCCATTCGCTGTTTTCCGGTCATTATTATGAGCCATCCTCCCCTCAGCAGCCTCCTGTGGTGGGTACATTAGTTGAAATGATCATTGAACAAGATGTTACAGATGATGCCTTTAAGAGTTGGAATCTTTCTCATCATTAACGTCCTAAAAAGATAAGATATCCCCACTATTGACTTCACTCGACTAAAGGGAATCATTGTACGGTACTTAGTGGTGGTTGGACACATTGACAGCATACAACACTGTACACTAAGTTAACCTTTTGGTATGTTGTCACTTCATGACTACCATGGTAACTGCAGATACACAAACTGAAGGTAACTGAAGGTACAGAAAACAATTATTAAATTAGTTACTAATAATGAACAGTCTTAGTATGTGTGATAACACACAAATATAACATTTTATAACTACATGTAATGTTCGCAAAGTAAAGTGTTTTTACCTTGTTGGACACCTACAGTGCACAGAGGTCTCTGGCAGCCTTTGAACAGAATACTTAAAAGACAAAACATTGATTTAGTCTTTTACAGCTTCCTCTACATTTTAAAATGTAGAATATTAAATCACATAATGCAATATAGAGTGACTCTAATAATGAAGATATAGTGATTAAGATTATAATCAAAGTAATAATCAAAATGTAAATGTGCTTGTTATCTATGCTGGAGCATGACTCACCTTAGTTGGGTCCCTGTCTGTCCTGGTAGGAGTACTGTCGCTTCTTATATAGAGGGACAAGTGCGCTCAGGAGATTACTACTTGATCTCATTGGTCATGTATTTTGGCTTTGTTTGGCAGTAACCTCTAGACCGCTAGTTGATGTGCGACTGCATCATGAAATAGTCCATGATTTATCTCACATATAATCATGGGCATCAGTGGCTGTCATTGTTTTGAATGATTTATTTCATTGATGTTGACATTAAATATTAGAATATATATACATATATATATATATATATATATATATATATATATATATATATATATATAGATATTATATATAGATATTATTTTATATGTGTTACAAGATGTGTTCTCTTTTTTTAGTGGTGTGCAGAAAAAACATTGACTCAACCCATGATGAAATCTCGACAAAATCTCAAATGAGGTGTGAGAGGTTTTTGTCAAGCATTTTTAACACTCAAGCTTTGTTTCAAGTAGTGTACAGAAAGAAATCTGATTCAAGGTTAGGTCAATATATGGTCCTTAATCTTTTTTTTTAATGTTCACTGGCACAACAGAATATCCTAATTTAGACGTGACATCTTGAAATGTCATTGGTATACTGTTGCAGTAGCCTTGCAAGTCCTAAATTGTTATAAAGAAATAAAATGGGCATACTAATGCCAATGAGCTTGAAGTAAAGTGGGGTGGAGGGTTCCAAGAGATTATTGTTCCACACAACAGGGCCAACAGCTGTGGTCATACCAGCTCATCACATGAAGGAGGATGAGACAACCTCCCAATATGGGCCCATCTTAAGTCATTGAGTGTTTAAACTCGTTGCGTTTCTGCTCCCTCGAGATTTAAAGGTTTTCCCTTTGCAAGTAAAGTCACATTGCACATTACGTGTTTGTTTTATTTTTGTAGGTGTTAAATCTTCTACCAAGGAGCGTTACTTTGAGATGGGGCCAGTTGTTTTTCCACTGGGTACACACTGGCTGAATCAACGTTGTTTCCATGTCATTTCAATGAAATTACATTGAACCAACATGGAATAGATGTTGAATTGACGTCTGTACCCAGTTGGTTGTAGTAGACAATAATATTTTACTGTGGAAAATGTATCCTGTGTCTTGACAATAGATATTACAATAAATGTTAAACTATTGGAATGGGTTTTATTTTTCCTCATGCTGTAAACACTGTGGAGTACCATTATTATGCTAAGAACACACAGCTCACAACATTAAGCTAAAATGAGATCTCAATCTGAAGATGTACTGTAGAGATTGACAGTTGTTTAAGAAAGCAATAGGGTGACCTTCCTACCACTGTTTTGCCAAGAATGTGCCATGCAGTCGCCAAGGGATCTAATATAGCGTGATTTAAAACCAAGGGGAGGCTGCCAGAAGAATACTTTTTATTTCCATTGGAAAGATGATCTGATCTGAACAGTGGATAAGAGGGTTAAGAAATTCTCAAGTGGTTACCCACGGGATATAATGGTCTCCTGTATTCAATACAAATGTGATACTTGAGATCTCCTTTGAAACACTCATTTTTTATTAGGACATATATCATATAGCTGTGTTCTGCCAAATATTAACATGCTTAGAAGGCTTATTGTGTTTTCAGGGACCTTGATGTCCTACTGTCAAATTCAACCACTTGAGCTTCCTTATTTGCCAAGCAGCAGCAACTGTGCACAGGGCAGCAATAATGTATTTTGTTACATGATTTAGGGTTTTGTTTATAAGGAGTTTATTATACCTGCGTATTATAATGTGCAATTTGAAAGTCTAAAAAGGATTTATATGACTGAGTCCAGGGATGACTTGATTTAGAAATACTTACAAACAAATCAACCTGTGCAGGATGCTCGAACTCTAGCTACCTCCTTCAGGTCAAGACATCTGTCTAGTATCCTCCACTGTAACAATGCCTTAATTGTGCAACTGCTTCATTACAACTATTTGATGTTGATTATGTGAGGCAGACGAAGAGATGTGCCCCAATTCAAAAGGAGTCGATCCCTGACTGTCTAGAGTACACGGTGAGTCTTGCCGACAGGCCAGCACATGGACATTTTGTTGAGCTGGTGGTGAGATCCCCTTGATTTTGAATGGTTTCCTTGTTGGTGGATGGTTGAAGATGTGGCATGTTATGGTTAATTTACTGTACATAGTTGCTCTCCATCCAGATACCTGCTTATTAATGTTGCAGTTTGCTGCATCCATTTTTTACTTGAGCTTAGGTCAGCTGTCTAACAATGTAATTGTAAACAAACACTGCATAGCTTCAAAACATGGTTCATTTTGATCTCATGGATATTCAGTCCTTGCATCCATAGCATGAATTTGAAAGTGGTTACATTTCTCCCACCACATCCCTTAGGCTGTGTTTACACAGACAGCCAAATTCTGATCTTTTTCACAATCATTGGCAAATGGGTTGATCTGATTGGCCAAAATAGTTGATCTGATTGGAAAAAGATCCGAATTGGGCTGCCTGTGTAAACATAGCCTTAGCTGTTTACACAAAAAGGTGGTGGGGTGTCCGCTTTGTTATTGTTTGAACTCCAGATTGCCCCTTTAAAGAAGTTTGAAATTGATTTGTATGACTGAGTCCAGGGATAACTTGATATAATAATACGCAGCGTGTATTGTAAGTCCACAAATCAACCACTGCATGGTGCTCCAGATCTACCTACTTCCTTGAGCTTCAGTCTCTAGTCTGCTCCGCTGTAACACTACAGCCATTCAGAAATTCTGAAAAATGGGAACTCGTTCAAGAAAAATACATTGATTTCCACACCAGCAGGTCATGTATTTCATCAAGTAGTTCATTATATTTCTTCACGAACAATTTAGCATTTCAAATTGATTTTCTTGAACCCCATACCAGGTTTATGTGTGCACCTGATATTTCCACAAGGAAGAACTAGGTAAAGGATGAAAACATTTATATTTTCATTCTATCTTAAAGCTGAAATTCGCATTAGGTGAAACAGCGCCACTCTTCGCCGCAGCGCATTTGTTATTGTTTTCGTTGTGTTGATGAAACGGAGGAGAGGAGCAACCAGTATCGTGGTCAAATAAATAATTGCAGTACATACTCTGCTGTTCTATCGCACGTGTAATGATGTCCGAGGGATAAAAACTGTGTTTGTTGTTTGAAGTAACTTCTTTGTAGTTGTAATATCGCAAATGGACGTGGCAGTTTCATCAAGTACGGATTCCAGATTTAAGCTCTTATAAGTTATTTGTGGAGAGACTTTTCAGAGGAAGATTATTCTCAAGTGCAGAGCTGAACTGTAATCTAAGATGCCATTGTCGGTTGCCTTGTGTGTTTGATGACAAGCACCTAGGTATTTCTTGATAGGGTGCTAAACAGGGGCGGTGTGTTCATTAGGGCGATATGGGCGACGCACTGCCAAACGGGAAAAGGAAGGGATTTTTTTTCTAATCAATTATATCACGGCAACAGTAGTTATCAGTGTTCTAATCTAGACGTCTGATCTGCCACTAAATGTCCAATCAGGCTAAAGTCGTGCTTCAAATGGCCCCGCCCCTTTTGGGGCGATTTCAGTCAGGTTGAAAATCGCCCAGAAGTGTCTCATAGCCTCTCATGTAAAATCTTTTTTTTCAAATATCAGAGCTTTCAATACAATCTCTATGGGTTTCTGAGGGCTTGCACTTACGCACTTTCGTCATACGTAACATAACCATGAACGTAACTAAGAAAAGAGCGGGTAGCAGCGTCAATCAATTCACGAACTACTATCAAGATGGCTAGCGTTCAGTGCAACTCGATTGTCTCTTTGAAAGAAGTTCACATCAAAGACCATTCAAAACGAGCTACTGGAGTGTATGCTAGCGGTCATGAGGGAACATATTGTGGAGGAGGTGAAGTCGGCGAACTTCGTAGCTATCCAAGCTGACGAGACCACGGACGTCTCGGAATCAACCTCAGTCTCAATCGCCAGTGTGCTTTTGGAGAGACTGAACGGTCTTTTTGCCGATGACGAGAAAGTCAAACTGTGGTGCACTGGCACTGTACCAGGTTCTCATGAGCTACAACCTCCAGGAGACGTTCTCTGAGACTGTGACTCTGTTGAACATCCTCATAACTACTCCCATGACAACAGCTGAAGCTGAGAGATGTTTCTCAACTTTGACACGAGTTAAGACATTCCTGCGAAATTCAATGGGCCAGGAACGTCTGAATGCACTGGCCATGCTTTCCATGGAGAGGGAACTAGTCCTCAGCATGCCTGATTTCAATGAGAAAGTCATTGACCGCTTTGCTGCATTGAAAGAGAGAAGAGAACAGTTTCAGTACAAGTAATGTAGCCTCTCTCTCTCTTTGTCCCTCCCTGTCTGTCTCTTTAACACACACACGCCCAAATCAGTTCACAGTTGATGTTGTTTAAAATAGTTATTTTTCATGTAAAAAAATAATAATAATCTGTTCATGTTCATTTTTACAAATCTATACAGTTGGCCAGAATATGGTTGTTCATATTTACATATCTATACAATTGGCCAGAATATGGTTGTTCATTTTTACAAAGCCATACAGATAGCTGTGTTTACCTTTTCTAGAAATTATTTTCAAATTCTGTTTTCAGGCAAAATGTCTATCACTGTTCATTTTCACAAATCTATACAAGAGGGCAGAATATGGAAGTCTATAAAAATTTCTTATTACCAATAACTTGCATCAATGTTTTCAGTAGCCTCTATCAAAAGCTCCTGCTTGCTTGTTGTGAATTATGCTCAGGTGCACATATTTCCAATTCAACCATGAGGCAAAAAATGTGGTAAAAGCTCTTGTTGATCCTGCAATCTGAACAAATACCAAGATGCTGTATTTTCAGCTGATATTTCATTTGTTTATGGAAATGCATATTGTTTATGCAGTGTTGAGGAATGTGAAAGAACACCCTTGATTATTTTTACTGTGATAACTTATTTTGCTTTTGTAAGCCAACACTTTTGAGATCAGTCAATAAATGCTTCTGGCATTGACTTATATGCTGCCCCTGTCTTCATGTTGTTGCTGGACATATCTTTTTTTAAATGTGTGTAGGTCACCTAAATCATCAGAAAAATTGCCCCCCCTGAGAATTTTTTCAGGAGCCGCCACTGGTGCTAAATACCAGAAAATGTCAGCTTCATCCATCACTGGCATACTGTAAGCATCTATCCTGTACTGTCCTTGCTATATGAATTCCCAACCCCTTACATGAACACTATTGTAATGTTAGGTGACAATTCCTGTCTGCCGTGCACTGTTGTCTATGTGAAATGTAGGAAAATGAAAGAGAGAGATGCTGCTTATAAACAAGGCAAGGTGACCGGGGACAATAGTTTGGTTAAACAGTACAAATATCACTTACGCAGATTGATCAAGATGGCGAAACACAAGTATAGAGACAAAGTGGAGGAGCAATTCAGCGGGTCGTACACAAGGCGTATGTGGCAGGGGCTCCTGACGATCACGGATTACAAAAAGAAAGCCAGCCACATCCCGGTCACCAGACAAACTAAACACATTTATCTCAAGATTCGAGCACAATGACCCTGAGGTGCAGAGGAAAAGCCCCTATGACAATGTGGGCTACACACTCACAGTCTCCACTGAGGACAAATGTAAGTCATTCAAACGTGTTAACCCTCGCAAGCCTGCCGGCCCAGATGGCATCTCTAGCCGTGCCCTCAGAGCATGTGCAGACCAGCTGGCTGTTGTGTTCTCTGACATTTTCAATCTCTCCCTAGCTCAGGCCTCTATACCCACCTGCTTCAAGATGTCCACTATCATCCCTGTGCCCAAGAAAGGGAAAGTAACTGAACTGAATGACTACCGACCAGTAGCACTCACTTCCGTCATCATGAAGTGCTTCGAGAGGCTAGTCAAAGACCATATCACCTCCTCCCTCCTCGACACACTTGACCCTCTCCAATTCGCCTACTGCCCTGACAGATCCACGGACGACGCAATCGCCATTGCTATGCACACTGCCCTCACTCACCTGGACAAAAGGAATGCATATGTGAGGATGCTGTTCATCGACTACAGCTCAGCCTTCAATGCCATTGTGCCCTATAAGCTCATTACAAAGCTCACAGCCCTGGGTCTGAACTCCTCCCTATGCAACTGGGTCCTGGACGACCGGCCGCCCCCAGGTGGTGAAGGTAGGCAACAATACCTCCTCGACACTGATCCTCAATACGGAGGCCCCACAAGGGTGCGTCCTCAGTCCCCTCCTGTATTCTCTGTATACCCACGACTGCGTGGCCTCACATACAGTGTGGGAAAAAAGTATTTGATCCCCTGCTGATTTTGTACGTTTGCCCACTGACAAAGAAATGATCAGTCTATAATTTTAATGGTAGGTTTATTTGAACAGTGAGAGACAGAATAACAACAAAAAAATCCAGAAAAACGCATGTCAAAAATGTTATACATTGATTAGCATTTTAATGAGGGAAATAAGTATTTGACCCCTCTGTAAAACATGACTTAGTATTTGGTGGCAAAACCCTTGTTGGCAATCACAGAGGTCAGACGTTTCTTGTAGTTGGCCACCAGGTTTACACACATCTCAGGAGGGATTTTGTCCCACTCTTCTTTGCAGATCTTCTCCAAGTCATTAAGGTTTCGAGGCTGACGTTTGGCAACTCAAACCTTCAGCTCCCTCCACAGATTTTCTGTGGGATATTGCTCCCACAGTTGATTTCTTTAAACCAAGCTGCTTACCTATTGCAGATTTAGTCTTCCCAGCCTGGTTCAGGTCTACAATTTTGTTTCTGGTGTCGTTTGACAGCTCTTTGGTATTGGCCATAGTGGAGTTTGGAGTGTGACTGTTTGAGGTTGTGGACAGGTGTCTTTTATACTGATAACAAGTTCAAACAGGTGCCATTAATACAGGTAACGAGTGGAGGACAGAGGAGCCTCTTAAAGAAGAAGTTACAGGTCTGTGAGAGCCAGAAATCTTGCTTGTTTGTAGGTGACCAAATAATTATTTTCCACCATAATTTGCAAATAAATTTATAAAAAATCTTACGTGATTTTCTGGAGAAATAAAATCTCAATTTGTCTGTCATAGTTGACGTGTACCTATGATGAAAATTACAGGCCTCTCTCATCTTTTTAAGTGGGAGAACTTGCACAATTGGTGGCTGACTAAATACTTTTTTCCCCCACTGTATATGTGCTTTCTTGAGCAGGGGGACCTTGCGGGCGCTGCAGGATTTCAGTCCTTCACGGCGTAGTGTGTTACCAATTGTTTTCTTGGTGACTATGGTCCCAGCTGCCTTGAGATCATTGACAAGATCCTCTCGTGTAGTTCTGGGCTGATTCCTCACTGTTTTCATGATCATTGCAACTCCACGAGGTGAGATCTTGCATGGAGCCCCAGGCCGAGGGAGATTGACAGTTATTTTGTGTTTCTTCCATTTGTGAATAATTGCACCAACTGTTGTTACCTTCTCACCAAGCTGCTTGGCGATGGTCTTGTAGCCCATTCCAGCCTTATGTAGGTCTACAATCTTGTCCATGACATCCTTGGAGAGCTCTTTGGTCTTGGCCATGGTGGAGAGTTTGGAATCTGATTGATTGATTGCTTCTGTGGACAGGTGTCTTTTATACAGGTAACAAACTGAGATTAGGAGCACTCCCTTTAGGAATGTGCTCCTAATCTCAGCTTGTTACCTGTATAAAAGACACCTGGGAGCCAGAAATCTTTCTAATTGAGAGGGGGTCAAATACTTAATTCCCTCATTAAAATGCAAATCAATTTATAACATTTTTGACATGCGTTTTTCTGGATTTTTTTGTTGTTATTCTGTCTCTCACTATTCAAATAAACCTACCATTAAAATTATAGACTGATCATTTCTTTGTCAGTGGGCAAACGTACAAAATCAGCAGGGGATCAAATACTTTTTTTCCCTCACTGTAGTTCCAACTCCATCATCAAGTTTGCTGAAGACATGACAGTAGTAGGCCTGATCATCAACAACGAATAGAAAGCCTACAGGTAGGAGGTAGGCACTCTGACAGTGTGGTGCCAGGTAAACAACCTTTCCCTCAACGTTAGCAAAACAAAGGAGCTGATTGTGAACTTCAGGAGGAACCAGGCTGGACACGCCCCCATCCTCATCAACGGGGACACTGTGGAAATGGTCAATAACTTCAAATTCCTCGGCGTACACATCTCAGAGAAGCTGAAATGGTCTAACCCCACGGACACTGTAGTGAAGAAGGCACGACAGTGACTCTTCAACCTCAGGAGGCTGAAGAACTCCAGCACCGCGGACCGCAAGGCTCTTCAGAGGGTCATACGTGCAGCCGAACGCACCATTGGGTGCACACTGCCTGCCCTGCACCAGGTGTCACAGGAAGTCCAAGAAGATCATCAGGGACCCCATCCACCCAAGCCATGCCCTGTTCTCCCTGCTTCAATCACTCAGACACGGGCAGTACAGGACTGGCCAATAGTTTCTACCCCCTGTACATCCCACCATGGACATTCACACTGTATGAGCTGGTTATCAGATAATCACCTGTTGTAAAACAAAAAGTCCACCAATGTAGAACCTGCTGAAAATAAGGTCCTGTATAGATTGTATTTCCAGCCAGCAACTATCGTGAAATTACGATGCTTATCACACTTTCACACTTTTAGTGTTAGTTTAATCAGCTAATGTACAAAAAGATATAAAACACAGGAAAAACTGACTTGATTTGACTGCATAGTGCCTTTGATGTGGCTCATTGTTTTAAACAATCTGTTTTTAGATTCCCCCTCGCCTCCACCCTTTCCTCTTTTACAATCCTCTGTCCCACACCATTGGATCCAAACAGGCTATTTTCTGTATAGGCTACTCTGGAGACCATATGACAGATCTAAGGCTGTACTCCCACACATAGGGATTAAATGACACACAGGGTTTATTTGATAGATAGATATGGGATCCTGACACTTGACATACAACACAGACTGCGCTCTTTGTCTTCACGTAGCTAGGATAATAGATTGTTCTCTGTGGAATTCTCAAAGATGGATTAGATCAGCTGTTGTGAACATTATTATGTTAAGATAAATGTAAACAGGATCATCTTGGATCTTTTCTTGAAGTCAACTTGGAATTCTTTGCAAGCAGTGATTACTCAGGCAAACTGCAAGATTACCATTAAAAAACAGATCAAGAAATGTGTCACAGCGCCTCTAAACATCAAATGTATCTGTATATATGAATAGTCTGTAAGTGTTACACTTTTATTGACTATGATCCAAACATATCACATGAAACCCTGTGATTCTAGTGGAGAAAGACTTGAATATGATCCCTCGTTGGCGTTATATTGAAATACTTGGACAGTGCCTTGCATGCTAAGACCAGTGGAAGATGCTAGAAGTTTCCAAACTCACGATTGCCACACTTACTGTGCAGTCCTTTTATGCATTCAACAATGCACTCATCATTGTCCTGTCAAACAATACCACATATTGACTAAAACCGACTGGCACCCAGGCTGGACTGTATCAAGTGGACTGTATCAACAATAAACAAACAATAACACATGAATCAAAATGCGTGTTTATTTATTGACAAGCATCACAACATGACATCACAACATCCACTTAAAAAAAATATAATATATCATTCCAATTGTAACTTTCAATTTCAATGGATTTTTTCATGAGTGAACTTACAGTTACTGTAAAACTCTTAGAACCAATAGACTGGATTCATGTATTAGTAGCTCATAGCTTACTCTTGGACAGTAGAAAGTTGAAATGTGTGTGATCCCATTAATGCAACCATATATCATGCATATAAATGAGGAGTGACTACAGTCTGTTCATCATTGGATGTACTCTATAGTCACCAGTGGTCATACAGCAAACTGGAATCTATACTATCTGGACAATTGTCTTCATGCTGTATTTAGACATGATGATAACAGACATGTCTTTCTGACTGTGGGTATTATGCTACTCACCGTCACCTGATGCTGACAGTCTTCCACACACCAAATGTATTCCTCATCTTAGTACCTGTGGTAGTCTGTGTTATGCTCTCTCTCACTACCATATCAGCTCCAGATGCACATAGGTCTACACAGACGCTTAAATATATATTCTCTGTCTCCCCCTCTCTCTCTCTCTCGCTCCTTTGGATGAACAAAGATGTACTTCACATTGCAGGGAAGATCAGCTGTTTACGTTAGCTGTCAAGTTGGAACAGAGCTATTAAAGTAAAAAAAAAAAAATTGCTAACAGTTAATATTTTGCTGTGATTCTATTACAAAAATATTACATTTTATCACAACTATATATCAGTGAAAGAACTGCTCTTTTAGCATTGGTGTTTTTCTTAGCATATCTAACCCCTTAAAACAGCTCCTTGAATATATAGTTACTGTTCATGTACAGATTCAACTGCACACTGCTGAAAACAAAATCACCAGGAGAAACAACAATTCACATACTTCCCAACCCAAAATGTGCAGACATCACTGAGTTTGAGCCTAGGGTGCTCTACAGCTGGATGGTGAAAGGTACCTCACACTTACATTACAGTGAGGCTCAATGCATTAGGAAATCCCAATCGTGGGGGAGCATGAAAAAGCTTCTTAAGACTTCCATTTCATCTTAAATAACCTCCATTAGCCATGCACTCACCAAACAAAGCCCTACATGCACTAGGAAAACCTGAGCTCCACCATGCCTCCGGACTGCATTCACCTCCTGTGGGCGGCCTCCTAGAACACAAAAACAGGGGGGTTTAAATACACGGAATCCAAATCACATGACTCAATTATCCAATAGAAATTCTAGATTGCATGCAAACACGTCACACCTGCGACATATGCCTTTGTCTTTATGGTTTATTCCATCAAAACAACAAATATTGTTGTTATACTATATTGTTGACATGAACAATATAGAATTATGAAAAGAGAGGTGTCTTGATTGACCAATGACCACTGGAGCAACACCTTAAAAAAATAAAAAAATAAAAAATAAACACCTTAACTATTATGTTTTGAACATCTCACATCATGAAACACTGTATTAACTAGTGTTACTATTACATATTAAGTATTTGAAATTGCTAAACAAAAATAGCACTCCTTGGGAATCTGCAAGGATCTATTAAATATTCTGCACATTAATAAGTCTTAATCATAATGCCACACCTAATATTTCTCAGAAGACAAATTTAGTCCACCATGAGTCCATCTGATTCCTTGTTGGCTACATGTGAAATGAGTGCAAAGGAGCTAATGTGCAATGAAATCATGGTTCACCACTTGCTCAAAATAGATATTTGACCTGCTAACAGTCCTTGATCTAAATCCACAGAAGTGTCTAAGGCTTATATTGCTGTATGAACTATTCAAGTCGAATTTGTAAACCCAACTCTGAATTTACAACGCCCCATGTTCGCTTCTGAGAACCATTTTATTTTATCTGGCTTGATATCTACAATTTTGACCAATATGGTTATGTTTGATTCATTAACTCACCACGTCTTGATGTCTTCAGCACCACAAACCCTTCTCCCCACATGTTAGCATTTACCTGTAGAAAGTAGCAAATACCATAAACTACCCGACCTTGGAGTCTGTACTGTGCTTTCTTTCTCACTCCTACAACTCCCCCACACACATGCACACGCACGTGCACACACGTGCACACCCACACACACACACACACACTGGCGACTGCAGCTGTGGGCTAAGGCTGCTTTGAGCTGACAGATTTCATAATGTAAGAAATATCAGCTGCTGGCTTTAGCTGCCATATGACCTCTGGCATGTTTGAATAGCTTTGTCATATAGTCAATATAACAATGGACACACTGTTAGCTAATACTTTTTCTTCTTGTTCTGGTCAGTTATGTGTTTGGAGTAGAGAATGCTAATACTATATTATGTTTAACATGTTAATAATACATAATGTATTTGATTCATGCTAGGCCTATATTAATAAGCTAATAAATCATGAATATGTTTTATTATTAAATAATTAAGACGCTACATTTTTATCATAATCATTGTTAAGTATTAGCAGTATGTAAACTCTGCCCTTTAAAAACACTGCCCCACATTTTCAAAAGGCATACACTTTGTTTAATGTGCTTATAGTGCAAATAACATTCAATTGAAATATATACTATAAATGTGTTCTATAATTACAAATACAGGTTCATCTGCACACCGCTATGAACATAAATAAACCAATAAACAACAATAATTTGTCACACCCTGGCGCTGGGACTCTATATGTTGAGCCAGGGTGTGTTCGTTCTATGTGGTGTAATTCTATGTTGGGAGTTCTAGTTTGTTTATTTCTATGTTGGCCTGAGTGACTCCCAATCAGAGGCAACGAGTGTCAGCTGTGGCTGGTTGTCTCTGATTGGGAGCCATATTTAAACTGTCTGTTTTTCCCTTTGTGTTTGTGGGTTCTTGTTCCGTGTTGGTCTATGTTACCTAGGACGTTACGAGTCGTTTGTTGTTTTTGTTTACTGTCCGTGTTTATCGCTAATGATAAATAAACATGTTCGTTCATCATGCTGCGCCTTGGTCCTCCTCTCTTAACGACGATCGTGACAGAAGAACCCACCATACAAGGACCAAGCAGCGTGTCCAGGAGCAGGCAGACTGGACATGGGAGGAAGCGCCGGGAAAGGAGATGGAGAGGTTGGCGATGGCCCAGGTGGGCAAATCGTGGTCCTGGGAGGACATGCTCGGGGGCAAAGGGCCATGGGCTAGGATTAAGGCCCTGGCGAGAGAGGAGCAGCGGCGTCAGCAGTGTCATCGTCAGACGGACGAGAGGCACCCCAAAAAAAATGTTTTGGGGGGGCACACGGCATGGGCGGCTGGGCAGCAGGAGGCTGCCACAGGGCGATTTGGAGAGGAGGCCACCGGGTTTGGGGGGCCAGAAGGCAGGTTGGCGGAGCCTGGATGGAGAGCAGAGCCAACTCCCCGTACTCAGGCATGGCAGCATGAGACTGGTCAGGTTCCGGGGTATGCGGAGCTGCGTACTGTGCCACGAGTGGTCCGGCATAGTCCGGTACGTCCTGTGCGAGCACCCCGCACGTGTTGTGCGAAGGTGGGCATGCAGCCAGGACGGAGTGTGCCGGCTCAGCGCTCGTGGCCTCCAGTGCCACTCCTCGGTCCCGGATATCCTGCGCCAGTGTCACGTGCTGTTATGCCAGTACGGGTACACAGTCCTGTACGTCCTGTGCTGATGCCTCACACAGAGTGTGTGAAGGTAGGCATTCAGCCAGGACGGGTTGTGGCAGCTCTTCACTCCAGGTCTCCTATCCGTCTCCACAGCCCGGCCCGGCCTGTCCCTGCTCCACGCACCAAGCCTACGGTGTGCGTCGCCAGCCGGGCCGGCCTGTCCCTGCTCCACGCACCAAGCCTACGGTGTGCGTCGCCAGCCCGGTCCGGCCTGTCCCTGCACCACGCACCAAGCCTACGGTGTGCGTCGCCAGCCTGGTCCGGCCCGTTCCGGCTCCACGCACCAAGCCAGGGGTGCGCATCGTCAGCCCGGTCCGGTCCGTTCCTGCTCCACGCACCAAGCCAGGGGTGCGTATCGTCAGCCCGGTCCGGCCCGTTCCTGCTCCACGCACCAAGCCAGGGGTGCGTATCGTCAGCCCGGTCCGGCCCGTTGCTGCTCCACACACCAAGCCAGGGGTGCGCATCGTCAGCCCGGTCCGGTCCGTTCCTGCCTCACGCACCAAGCCAGGGGTGCGCGTCGTCAGTCCGGCACAACCCGTGCCTGGGTCACCGGTGCCTAATCAGGTACCGGTCAACTGCTCCACAACGGAGCTGAAGCTATCCGCTCATACTACGTCCAGTTCAGCTCCAGCCAGCGGGGCCAGACCGGACCAGGGGCGTTATGGGGGGATTATTGGAGGGTGGTGGGCAAGCCCGGAGCCAGAACCGCCGCCGAGGAGGAATGCCCACCCAGCCCTCCCCCTGTTTTGCTCTGGTTGAGGCGCGGTCGCAGTCCGCGCCTTTAGGGGGGGGTACTGTCACACCCTGGCGCTGGGACTCTATATGTTGAGCCAGGGTGTGTTTGTTCTATGTGGTGTAATTCTATGTTGGGAGTTCTAGTTTGTTTATTTCTATGTTGGCCTGAGTGACTACCAATCAGAGGCAACGAGTGTCAGCTGTGGCTGGTTGTCTCTGATTGGGAGCTATATTTAAACTGTCTGTTTTTCCCTTTGTGTTTGTGGGTTCTTGTTCCGTGTTGGTCTATGTTACCTAGGACGTTACGAGTCGTTTGTTGTTTTTGTTTACTGTCCGTGTTTATCGCTAATGATAAATAAACATGTTCGTTCATCACGCTGCGCCTTGGTCCTCCTCTCTTAACGACGATCGTGACATAATTGAAATAACTGCCTCCTTCCAAGCTTCAAAGTAAATAAATTCATCATACATTATTATATTATTATTATACACTGAGTATACAAAACATTAGGAACACCTGACCTTTCCATTACATAGACTGACCAGGTGAATCCAGGTGAATGCTATGATCCCTTACTGATGTCACTTGTTAAATCCACTTCAATCAGTGTAGATGAAGGGGAGGAGACAGGTGAAGAAGGATTTTTAAGCCTTGAGACAATTGAGACATGGATTATGTATGTGTGCCATTCATAGGGAGAATGGGGAATACAAAAGATTTAAGTGCCTTTGAACGGGGTATGGTAGTAGGTGTTCCTAATGTTTAGTATACTCAGTGTATATCCTAATTTTTAAAAAAGTGAATTATTTGAATGACAATATCTATACAAATATGTACAGTTGAAGTCGAAAGTTTACATACACTTAGGTTGGAGTCATTAAAACTTGTTTTTCAACCATTCCACAAATGTCTTGTTAACAAACTAGAGATGAACGTACTTTGGTGTGAAAAGTGCAAATCAATCCCAGAACAACAGCAAAGGACCTTGTGAAGATGCTGGAGGAAACAGGTACAAAAGTATCTATATCCACAGTAAAAAGAGTCCTATATCGACATAACCTGAAAGGCCGCTCAGCAAGGAAGAAGCCACTGCTCCAAAACCACCATAAAAAAGCCAGACTACGTTTTGCAACTGCACATGGGGACAAAGATCGTACTTTTTGGAGAAATGTCCTCTGGTCTGATGAAACAAAAATAAAACTGTTTGGCCATAATGACACCGTGCACTTCACGGTGTCATTATGGTGCACTTCACAAAATAGATAGCATCATGAGGAAGGAAACTTATGTGGATATATTGAAGCAACATCTCAAGACATCAGTCAGGAAGTTAAAGCTTGGTCGCAAATGGGTCTTCCAAATGGACAATGACCCCAATCATACTTCCAAAGTTGTGGAAAAATGGCTTAAGGACAACAAAGTCAAGGTATTGGAGTGGCCATCACAAAGCCCTGACCTCAATCCTATAGAAAATGTGTGGGCAGAACTGAAAAAGTGTGTGCGAGCAAGGAGGCCTACAAACCTGACTCCGTTACACCAGCTCTGTCAGGAGGAATGGGACAAAATTCACCCAATCTATTGTGGGAAGCTTGTGGAAGGCTACCCGAAACATTTGACCCAAGTTAAACCATTTAAAGGCAATGCTACCAAATACTAATTGAGTGTATGTAAACTTCTGACCCACTGGGAATGTGATGAAAGAAATAAAAGCTGAAATAAATCATTCTCTCTGCTATTATTCTGACAATTCACATTCTTAAAATAAAGTGGTGACCTAACTGACCTAAGACAGGGAATTTTTACTAGGATTAAATGTCAGGAATTGTGAAAAACTGAGTTTAAATGTATTTGACTAAGGTGTATGTAAACTTCCGACTTCAACTCTATATTTTTCTGAACCTGAAGTGGCTGCAGCGCAATCTGAGAGTGTGAGCCTACATTAAGGTTCTCTGCAGCTGGAAGCTGAAAGGTTGAAATTTAAATGACACTTACATACAGTGAGGCTCACTGCATTTGTCAACAATCTCAGTAATGTCTGCATGAATGAGCAAGAGGCTATATTTATTTTATGTCCTAATAAGAACCTAAGGGGAAGCCAAAGATATTGTGTATCACATTTGAATTGCAACTTTATCACATGTGGGACCACTAAAGAATACTTAAGATACTGTCCCCATTTGGAAATAGCATATGGTATGAGAGCATAATTGGCATCAGTTGATCTCAGGAGACAATGTCTTCCATAAAGGTCAGTTTGTGATGATCCTTTGGATATTCCATTTATACCCAGTGAAAACTACTACTTATTGGAGATGCGTATTTGATTCAAGGTACTTTATACACAATAAACTGGAAAAACAATGCATCTTCTTATTTTGTTATCAAATAGCACAATACCATCTTTTTAAAGACTGTCAACTATTCTATTTAAATGAACAAGCCTCCGGCTGTTACAGCACTTGACATGTGGCACCATTCTTAGCACCATTCTTACGCCGGTGAGAGACAAAACAACCACAGCTGAGGTGACAGACCTTTTGGTATCTATCCTTATCTTAACCATTGTGATGTTTAGCAAACATTTTAACATTATTACAATTCAACACTGTCATATCACTAAAGATGAGGGTCAGAAAAATGACAGTCTGCACCAATTTGACAAGTTTTGACATATGTAAGATCTTCAAATATCCTCTATAACACCCTCTTAGCAAATTCCATTCATCATTATGTGCATCATTAGAAAACAGGCTTACAATTGTAACCAAAACTTATTTGGGAATACAATTAGCTATGTTGTACAGGTTCTAGACAACACTGCTAACACTATTAGTTCCCATATAAACAGTGACACGACAAGTAAGGATGCTGAAGTGAGAAGGGGCAGACGTACATGACCAAATTAAGAAAAACGTACATGTCCCAAAAGGGAGGGCTGCTTCTGCTGAGTGAACACAAATCTCTCTATAAAAGAAGCCATCTAAGACCACCCTTGGACTGACTGAAGGCCCCCCAGCAAAGGTGAGTAAATGCCACAGCTCTCGTAATGATTTACCAGATGCTTATTTGTTTTTCAAGATAAATATTTTTGTCTGGTTTACTTATGGAAAAAACTCCTGCAATCACAGATGATTCATTTTGTACTAATTCCAATTGTGTATATTTACATTTTACATTTTAGTCATTTAGCAGACGCTCTTTTCCAGAGCGACTTACAATTAGTGCATTCATCTTAAGATAGCCAGGTGAGACAAAAACACATCACAATCGTAGAAAGTACATTTTACCTCAACAAAGTATTTATCAGCAAAGTCAGCGCTAGCAGGAAAAGACAAGTGCCTTTAAAAAATAAATAATAATAATTGTATTGAAAACTGACAAAAGTCTTTCTTTTCAAGTTATCAACATCTTACCAACTTGGTCCCAGCAACATCCTACGAACTTGGGCAAAAAATAGGTACATTGTGTTAACTGTATCTGACATGTACAATGTTAGTATGGGGAAACACTGACTGGGGAGCACTTCAATTGTTTAATACAAAATATAGCCTTTACCAAGATAAGTTGAAGGAAGATGCTTAACTGGATCTTGTCGATAAAATTGTATAAAGAGTTCATTACATATCATAAAGATTTTCAGATAAATGTAGTGTAATTAAGAACATGTGACTTTATCACCAAGATCTAAAAATCATTAAGATTCTTGTTTGTGGAAGATAATGATTAGCATTGGTATTTGTCATTGTAGATAAAGTAGCTCTGTCTTTTCTTGGTACAGGGTAATCATGAGCACGGACGCAGAGATGGCGGCATTTGGCCCGGCGGCCATCTACCTCCGAAAGCCGGAAAGGGAGAGGCTTGAAGCCCAGACCGCTCCCTTTGATGCCAAAACAGCTTTCTTTGTGGTTGAGCCCAAAGAGATGTACCTCAAAGGAGTTCTCCAGAGTAGAGAGGGTGGCAAAGCCACTGTCAAAACACTGTGTAACAAAGTAAGTAGATGTCTACAACAGTGAGAATTCTGTAGGATGGAAAATATGGCAGTGAAAAATATTTTATTGACAGATTCTAATGCAGTGATGGCTATGCTGTTTTCTAAGCTCAAAACTGTGATAGGAGTTAATTAAAACCATCATCTAATTGTTTGAGTAACCAGTCATTTACAAAATGTTATTCCTGTCACAGGTTCTCACTGTAAAGGAGGATGATATCCACCCCATGAACCCTCCAAAGTACGATAAAATTGAGGACATGGCCATGATGACCCACCTCAATGAGCCCACTGTGCTGTATAACCTCAAAGAGCGTTACGCAGCATGGATGATCTATGTGAGTATGAAGCAAAAACAATCTAGCAGTCAATACATAAATTTGTAATATTTTTTTTTGGGGGGGTGGGGGGGGTGAGTAGATCAGCTTTAATATTGCAGATAGATTGTAACTTCCATCAATGTAATTGTCTGCATCACTTCCAATCCACCATATGTTTTTTTCCCTTGCAAATATGTGTATATATATATATGTTGAAATGTTAACAAACATTATTCTCCTCTATTACAGACCTACTCTGGGTTGTTCTGTGTCACTGTGAACCCCTACAAGTGGCTCCCAGTGTACGACTCTGTAGTTGTGAATGCTTACAGAGGCAAAAAGAGAATTGAGGCTCCACCCCACATCTTCTCCATCTCTGATAATGCCTATCAGCACATGCTCACCGGTACACAAATACTAAATACCATGCTACTAAAATGACAATGTACAGATTTGTAAAATACATTTGAAACTGATTCGCACTTGCCTTTCCATTTTCAGACCAAGAGAACCAGTCAATTCTGATCACGTAAGTCCAAATCAATGAGTAAATGAGGGTAAGATTATGGTTACAAAACACAATTAACTTTACGACTAGCTCACTGATGGATGTTCAGCAGTATTGCAGTTTAGTTTTTAAAAAGTATGTGAGATTATTGAAAAAAAGACTGATAAGAGTAAAACTAATCTCTGTCTACCCCCAGTGGAGAATCTGGTGCAGGAAAGACTGTCAACACCAAACGTGTCATCCAGTACTTTGCGACAATCGCAGTGGCTGGAGGCAAGAAAGAACAAGCAGCAGCTGCTACTTCTGGGAAAATAAAGGTCAGAAACATTACTGTAGCCTTACAGATCTAGTTTAAGGGGGTTGTATGAATCAAAGATCCAGTATGTACGCATCTTCAAAACATGACTAAATGTGATGACATCTCTAGGGGTCGCTGGAGGATCAAATCATTGCAGCTAACCCCCTACTGGAGGCCTATGGTAATGCAAAGACCGTGAGAAATGACAACTCCTCACGCTTTGTAAGTATAAAAATGATTTTTTGCATTTGTGAGCTTTCTTGGTTATGAAGGGTAATATACTGATGGATATCTAATGAACCTTTTAGGGTAAGTTCATCAGAATCCATTTTGGAACAACTGGAAAGTTGGCCTCTGCTGATATTGAAACATGTAAGTGCCTCATGATCAGTGTATCTTTATCCAGTTGTGATTGACACATGTAAAAGACTCCTGCTCATACAAAAACGTATGCTACAGATCTGCTGGAGAAGTCACGAGTGACATTCCAGCTGTCTGCTGAGAGAAGCTACCACATCTTCTATCAGCTCATGACTGGACACCAGCCACAATTGCTGGGTGAGAGACAAATACAGAAATATGACATGGAATGCATAAGGTCAACAGTACATACATTATACATTAGTAATAGTAACTGTGCTAAATATTCTTTTTCTAATTATGTATTCATTATTGTATTCCAGAGGCACTTCTGATCACCACCAACCCCTATGACTATCCCATGATCAGTCAGGGTGAAATAGCTGTCAAGAGTATTGATGATACAGAGGAGTTCATCGCCACCGATGTAAGTTGTAGGAAAAATATAATTATATAAAATAACAGAATATTGGAAGCCATTGTTTCTCTAAAAAACATGAACATTTCTAAAAAGTACTTCAAAAGCAACTTGTATCGTGATGGTATGCCTTCGAAAACACATGTTAGCTGATATCGTAGCTTATACTTTAATAAAGCATGACAGTCAGTTACATTGCATTCCATCAAGATTCCATAAAATTTTTCCAGAGAACATTTTAACAATCTGTATCATTGTTTTACTGAAAACAATGCTTAAATTCTCCATAGACGGCCATTGACATTTTAGGCTTCACTGCTGAGGAGAAGATTGGCATCTACAAGCTGACTGGTTCTGTGATGCATCATGGGGCAATGAAGTTCAAGCAGAAGCAGCGTGAGGAGCAGGCAGAGCCAGATGGCACTGAGGGTAAATCTCTTAATACGGTTCTCAATGGACAACTAACCTATCTTATCTCTTGCAATATCAACTGTACTCAACTGTTAGAAGCCTTTGAAATAGTCTAGGTTTATTTTAAAGGTTCATCCAGCCTAATTTATATAGCCTAATTTACAGGTTTAAGCAATGTATCAACAAAATATAATGTTTAAAGAGCACATTACATTTTCTATCCTAACCAGAGGCTGATAAAATCTCCTACCTCATGGGTCTGAACTCCGCTGACTTGCTCAAAGCTCTGTGCTACCCAAGAGTGAAAGTCGGGAATGAGATGGTGACCAAGGGGCAGACTGTACCACAGGTAGAATCTTTTAGACTATTTTCAATTATAGTACACAAGGGAGATTTGGGAAAAGTAAAATGAATGTGAATTTTATGCAGGATAAATTTTTTTCCTTTTTTTTCTGTAGGTGAACAATTCAACTATGGCCCTCTGTAAATCTGTCTATGAGAAAATGTTCTTGTGGATGGTTGTTCGTATCAATGAGATGTTAGACACAAAGCAGGCCAGACAATTCTTCATTGGTGTGCTGGACATCGCTGGATTTGAGATCTTTGATGTGAGTATTTGTATACCCTAAATTCAGCACGTTTCTGTTCAGCTTATCCTACTGCTTCAAAACAAACAGAGTAGACATTATGCATTTACAATATCTGCTGATCAAAATATGAACTAGCAGTCATGTTGGCTAACTTTTGACTTTCAACGCTTCTGTATTTAAACATTAGTACAACAGCTTGGAGCAGCTTTGTATCAACTTCACCAATGAGAAACTGCAACAGTTCTTCAACCACCACATGTTCGTACTGGAACAAGAGGAGTACAAGAAAGAGGGAATTGAATGGGCGTTCATTGACTTTGGTATGGACTTGGCTGCCTGCATAGAGCTTATTGAGAAGGTAGGTGAAATCTTAAGAAAGCAGACAATACAGTAACAGGCATGTCTGCATATCAGTTAAATATTTCACATCGTCTTGTCACCAACAGCCAATGGGCATCTTCTCCATCCTTGAAGAGGAGTGCATGTTCCCCAAGGCTTCAGACACTACCTTTAAGAGCAAGCTGTATGACCAGCATCTTGGTAAAACCAAAGCGTTTGAGAAGCCTAAACCTGGAAAAGGCAAAGCTGAGGCCCACTTTTCCCTGGTGCACTATGCCGGTACTGTGGACTACAATGTCACAGGCTGGCTGGACAAGAACAAGGACCCCCTGAACGACTCCGTTGTGCAGCTGTACCAGAAGTCCTCAGTCAAACTGTTGGCTATGTTGTATGTAGGAGCAGCAGCTTCACAAGCAGACGGTACATCCCATAGCATCTAGAATTGCTCATACTACAAGAGGAGACTATATCTACCCCTTCCCTTGCTATATAGTTTATAATTATAAAGCATTGCGGTAGAAGTGGTCATTTGAGTTAAATTAATAGCATTAGTATTACTGGAAATCTCAGTATACTGGATTTATGTATGATTATATACATATACATTACAGTATTCTTCAGTGACCCACTGTATATAATGTACATTTGTGAGTCAATATTAGTGTTCAGGCAGTGACATCATGTAAAACATGTGTAAACAGATGCTGCAAAAGGAGGAGGCAAGAAGAAGAAGGGTGGTTCCTTCCAGACTGTGTCTGCTCTGTTCAGGGTATCTACCTTTTTATTATCCTTTATTACGATGATGTAATGCGATGTAATACTTTGTAAAATGTAAACTGTTGGGGCTAATAGGTAACTATAATTTGTATTTAGTTATTTGTCACATGCGCCGAATACAACAGGTGTAGACCTTACAGTGAAATGATAAGGTAAAACAGGTGTACTGTATATCATCTCTTTAAGTTATTCATAATTAATATTCTTCAAAATCCATAGGTATATTACATTAATTGAAATGACTGGACATCTTACAGAATGTGTCTTGAAATGTAAAAGTGTCAAACACAACTTTGTTTATTATAGAATCTCACACCTCACATTATTTTCCAATCCCACAGGAGAATTTGGGCAAGCTGATGACCAACTTGAGGAGTACCCATCCTCACTTTGTGCGCTGTTTAATTCCCAATGAATCAAAGACACCAGGTCTGGACTCATTGTCAATTATTTGAATCATTGTTTATAAAGAATATGAAAAAATAAGGCTCCTTTATTGTACTGTTTAACTTGAGGGAAGTCGTAGAACATGCTATTTTCTTGTCGTTAGGTCTGATGGAGAACTTCCTGGTCATCCACCAGCTGAGGTGTAATGGTGTGCTGGAAGGTATAAGAATCTGCAGAAAGGGCTTCCCCAGCAGAATCCTCTATGGTGACTTCAAGCAGAGGTAATTCATGTTCAGTAAGGGAAAATGCCAACAAGATTTTCAAGTACTTCTTTCATAGGCATGATCACATCAAATACTAATGTATTTCGTATTGTAATTTTTATTTATTTCAGATACAAAGTATTGAATGCAAGTGTCATCCCTGATGGACAATTTATTGACAACAAGAAGGCTTCAGAGAAGCTCCTGGGATCAATAGATGTGGACAAGAGTCAGTACAAGTTTGGGCACACCAAGGTAGAGCAATTGTGACACTCTGGCTCCACGGACCTTGATATTTGAGCCAGGGTTGTTTAGTTTCATTGTTTGGGTGTATTTCTATGTTGGGGATTTCTGGTTGTGCATTTTCTATGTTTGGTTAATTGTTCTTGATTAGTCGTATGACTCCCAATCGGAGGTAACGAGTGTCAGCTGTCGGCTCGTTATCTCTGATTGGGAGCCATATTTATACTGTGTGAGTTCACTTTGTGTTGGGGGTTATTGTTTCTTTGTTGCTGTTAGTAGTATTCAGTATAGAACTTCACGGATCGTCATTTGTTGTTTTCTTCGTGGTTGCTTTAAGTTAATAAAGTCATCATGTTCACTCGCAACGCTGCGCATTGGTCTCCTCCTTCAGACGAGCGTGACAGAATAACCCCCCAAAAAAGGACCAAGCAGCGCGTCCAGGAGCAAGGGGTCTGGACACAGGAGTTATGGATGCCTCCTAAGGACTTTTGGACATGGGAGGAGATTCGGGCTGGAAAGGGTCCTTGGGCACAACCGGAGGAACATCATCGCCCTCGTGAAGAGCTGGAGGCAGCTGCAGCCGAGAGGAGGTGGTCTGAGGAGGAATATCACCGCCCTCGTGAAGAGCTGGAGGCAGCTGCAGCCGAGAGGAGGTGGTATGAAGAGGAAGCGCGGAGTCGAGGCTGGAAGCCCGTGGTTACTCCCCAAAAAATTTTTTTGGGGGCACATGGCTTGAGCGCCTGGGCAGCAGGAGGCTGCCACAGGGAGAAAAAGGAGAGAAGGCTATCGGATTACGGGAGCCATTGGCGAGTAGAGGGAGGGAAGTTGTTGTGGCACGGCATGAGAGACTGAAGTGTGTTCCCAGTCTGGTCCGGTCCGTTCTTGATCCCCAGTTAAGGCCAGTGGTGGGTGTTCCCGGTACGGTCCGGCCTGTTCCTACTCCACGCACCAGGTCCACGATGTGCGTCGCCAGCCGGCCTGAACTGGCCGTCTGCCCAACGGCGCCTGAACTGCCCGTCTGCCCAACGCCGTCTGAACTGCCCGTCTGCCCAACGCCGTCTGAACTGCCCGTCTGCCCAACGGCGCCTGAACTGCCCGGCTGCCCAACGCCGTCTGAACTGCCCGTCTGCCCAACGCCGTCTGAACTGCCCGTCTGCCCAACGCCGTCTGAACTGTCCGTCTGCCCAACGCCGTCTGAACTGCCCGTCTGTACTGAGCCTGCAAAGCCGCCCGTCTGCCATGAGCCTTCAGAGCCGTCCGCCAGACCGGGGCCGCTAGAGCTCTCCGCCAGACAGGATCAGCCAGAGCCTTCCGCCAGACAGGATCAGCCAGGAGCCTTCCGCCAGACAGGATCAGCCAGAGCCTTCCGCCAGACAGGAGCAGCCAGAGCCTTCCGCCAGACAGGAGCAGCCAGAGCCTTCCGCCAGACAGGAGCAGCCAGAGCCTTCCGTCAGACCGGATCAGCCAGAGCCTTCCGTCAGACAGGATCAGCCAGAGCCTTCCGCCAGCCATGAGCAGCCAGACCCGTCAGCCAGCCATGAGCAGCCAGATCCGTCAGCCAGCTATGAGCAGCCAGATCCGTCCAGCCAGCCATGAGCAGCCAGATCCGTCAGCCAGCCGCGAGCAGCCAGATCCGTCAGCCGGCCATGAGCAGCCAGATCCGTCAGCCAGCCACGAGCAACCAGATCCGTCAGCCAGCCATGAGCAGCCAGACCCGTCAGCCAGCCGCGAGCAGCCAGATCCGTCAGCCAGCCACGAGCAGCCAGATCCGTCAGCCAGCCACGAGCAGCCAGATCCGTCAGCCAGCCACGAGCAGCCAGATCCGTCAGCCCGCCAGGATCCGCCAGATCCGTCAGCCAGCCAGGATCCGCCAGAGCCGTCCTGCCAGGATCCGCCAGAGCCGTCCAGCCAGGATCCGCCAGAGCCGTCCAGCCAGGATCCGCCAGAGCCGTCCAGCAAGGATCCGCCAGAGCCGTCCAGCCAGGATCCGCCAGAGCCGTCCAGCCAGGATCCGCCAGAGCCGTCCAGCCAGGATCCGCCAGGAGCCGTCCAGCCAGGCTCCGCCAGAGCCGTCCAGCCTGGATCCGCCAGAGCCGTCCCGCCAGGATCCGCCAGAGCCGTCCCGCCAGGATCCGCCAGAGCCGTCCCGCCAGGATCCGCCAGAGCCAGCCAGCCAGGATCCGCCATCTAGTCAGGTACTGCCCCTTAGTCCGGTACTGCCCCGTAGTCCGGTGCCGCCCTTAATCCAGTGGGGTTTAGTTGGGGGGTGGTCGAGGAAGGGAATACGGAAGCGGATAGTGACTAAGGTGGGGTGGGGACCACGACCTGGGCCAGAGCCGCCACCAGGGACAGACGCCCACCCAGACCCTCCCCGAGACTGTATGCTGGTGCGCCGGAGGTCGCACCTTTAGGGGGTAATGTGACACTCTGGCTCCACGGACCTTGATATTTGAGCCAGGGTTGTTTAGTTTCATTGTTTGGGTGTATTTCTATGTTGGGGATTTCTGGTTGTGCATTTTCTATGTTTGGTTAATTGTTCTTGATTAGTCGTATGACTCCCAATCGGAGGTAACGAGTGTCAGCTGTCGGCTCGTTATCTCTGATTGGGAGCCATATTTATACTGTGTGAGTTCACTTTGTGTTGGGGGTTATTGTTTCTTTGTTGCTGTTAGTAGTATTCAGTATAGAACTTCACGGATCGTCATTTGTTGTTTTCTTCGTGGTTGCTTTAAGTTAATAAAGTCATCATGTTCACTCGCAACGCTGCGCATTGGTCTCCTCCTTCAGACGAGCGTGACAGCAATAGACTGCACAATCACTTTTCCCACAAAAAACACAAACGTTGAGCTCAATCAAAAAAAAATACTAGTTCTATATTTCTATCAATATAATCAAGATCAATATTCCAATAGGTGTTCTTCAAAGCTGGTCTGTTAGGTACTCTAGAGGAGATGCGAGATGAGAAACTGGCTACTCTGGTGACCATGACTCAGGCTCTCTGCAGAGGTTACGTCATGAGGAAAGAGTTTGTCAAGATGATGGCGAGACGGTAGCTACATGTTATATTGTTATAGCTACATGTTATATTGTACATGTACAATATAACATGTACATGTTATATTGAGCCAGAGAAGAGAATCACCCAAAAACTATTTATTTGACTTTATGATTATTATTTACAGAGAAGCAATTTACTCCATCCAATACAACATCCGCTCATTTATGAATGTGAAACACTGGCCATGGATGAAGCTGTACTTCAAGATCAAGCCTCTTTTAAAATCTGCAGAAACTGAAAAAGAGATGGCCGCAATGAAGGAAAACTTTGAGAAAATGAAGGAGGATCTGACAAAGGCATTGGCCAAGATAAAAGGGCTTGAGGAGAAAATGGTTTCTCTGCAGCAGGAAAAGAATGACCTGCAGCTACAGATAGCATCTGTAAGTTAATTTATCAACTTGTACTTGTTTAATAAAATTATTGTGAATGTCATTTTATTGGCCTTTGATTTCCAGTGTTGCTTCATTTATCTTGTATCTGCTGTAGGAAGAGAATACTCTCTCTGATGTTGAGGAAAGATGTGAGGGACTCATCAAGAGTAAGATCCAGATGGAAGCCAAACTCAAAGAGACAATTGAGAGGCTGGAGGATGAGGAGGAGCTCAATGCTGAGCTGACTGCCAAGAAAAGGAAACTGGAGGACGAGTGCTCTGAGCTGAAGAAAGACATTGATGACTTGGAGCTCACCTTGGCCAAAGTGGAAAAGGAGAAACATGCCACTGAAAATAAGGTTTACCATTTATTATAGGTTGTGAAGTTGTGTATTCATTTTAAATGTAAAAGACAAAGCATTGATGATTTGATATTAAATCATTCAATTTAGGTTAAAAACCTGACAGAGGAGATGTCTTCTCAAGATGAGAGCATTATCAAGTTGACCAAGGAGAAGAAAGCCCTCCAAGAGGCGCATCAGCAAGTCCTTGATGATCTCCAGGCAGAGGAAGACAAAGTCAACACTCTGACCAAAGCCAAGACCAAGCTTGAACAGCAAGTTGATGATGTGAGTAAGAGATGTGACAACCTTAAAACAGCTTAATATTACCATCAAAGGAAATACAATAAATTAACAGTTAACCTAAGATTGTGAAACTGTTCTTGTGTGGTCTAGTTGGAGGGTTCCCTGGAGCAAGAAAAGAAGGTCCGCATGGACCTTGAGAGAGCCAAGAGGAAGCTTGAAGGAGATCTGAAACTGGCCCTGGAGTCCTTGATGGACCTGGAGAATGACAAGCAGCAGTCAGATGAGAAGATCAAGAAGTACATTTAAAATCTAAACAGTTGTTGAACCATTCTCTCAGAAGGGATCGCCTGATATATCTTTTAATATATACGTTTTATCCAAAACAGGAAGGACTTTGAGACAAGCCAACTTCTCAGCAAAATTGAAGATGAGCAGGCATTGGGTGCTCAGCTTCAGAAGAAAATCAAAGAACTCCAGGTGATCTGTCAGTTCAATATGCCACAATGAATAAGATTAATGAAATAGACCCATTATGAAGCACTATCTTCCAAATTGCATGTTTTAAGCAAATAAATATTTAAATCCATTGTATAATTCAGGCCCGTATTGAGGAGTTGGAGGAGGAGATTGAGGCTGAACGTGCTGCTCGGGCCAAGGTTGAGAAGCAGAGGTCTGATCTCTCCAGGGACCTTGAGGAGATCAGTGAAAGGCTTGAAGAGGCTGGTGGTGCAACATCTGTCCAGATTGAGATGAGCAAGAAGCGTGAGGCTGAGTTCCAGAAGCTGCGTCGTGATCTTGAAGAGTCCACCCTGCAGCATGAGGCCACCGCTGCTGCTCTCCGTAAGAAGCAGGCCGACACTGTGGCAGAACTGGGAGAACAAATAGACAACCTCCAGCGTGTCAAGCAGAAGCTGGAGAAGGAGAAGAGTGAATTCAAAATGGAGATTGATGACCTCTCTAGCAACATGGAAGCTATCGCCAAGGCAAAGGTGGGAGATCATATGGTTGCCAGAATATATATATTTTTAAACTGTATAAATACACTTATCAAAAAGCATGAAGAATGGCTCAATAACCTCTTTAACATTGTTGATAGGGTAATCTAGAGAAAATGTGCCGAACCCTTGAAGATCAACTGAGTGATTTGAAGACAAAGAATGATGAGCATGTCCGCCAACTTAATGACATAAATGTTCAGAGAGCAAGGCTTCTGACTGAGAATGGTGAGTTTAAAATGAAAAGTTTGTATTTCTGTTTGTTGTTTCTGTCCATAATACCAATAAAGCTAACTTTCAACTTTCTCTGTCTCAATCAGGTGAACTTGGTCGTCAGATGGAGGAGAAAGAATCTCTTGTTTCCCAGCTGACCAGGGCCAAGCAAGCATTCACACAGCAGATTGAGGAACTCAAAAGGCAGATTGAAGAGGAAGTGAAGGTCCAATGCCATCTTCTCCTATACTGCATCTTTTTGATTCATATAAATGTTATATTTGACTTAAGTGCTTAATTTTATGGGTTTTTTTCATACTGTTGACCATTAGGCCAAAAATGCCCTAGCCCATGGTGTGCAGTCAGCCCGCCATGACTGTGATCTGCTTCGGGAGCAGTATGAGGAGGAGCAGGAGGCCAAGGCTGAACTGCAGCGGGCACTGTCCAAGGCCAACAGTGAGGTGGCTCAGTGGAGATCCAAATATGAGACCGATGCCATTCAGCGCACTGAGGAGCTTGAGGATGCCAAGTAATTAAAAAATATTCTACCACTCTTCATACTCACCAAAGTACCTACAATGGCTAAAATCTGAGTTTTTTCTTTTGACAGGAAAAAGCTTACCCAGCGTCTGCAAGATGCACAGGAGGCTGTTGAAGCAACAAACGCCAAGTGTGCTTCTCTGGAGAAGACCAAGCAGAGACTGCTGGGTGAAGTTGAGGATCTCATGATTGATGTGGAGAGAGCTAATGCTTCGGCTGCCCAGCTTGACAAGAAGCAGAGGAACTTTGACAAGGTAATGTTTTGACAAAGATGTCAATGAAATACAGTAAAATCTATACATTTAATCTTGTGTATTAATTTACTTAACTGTGCTCCCAGGTTCTGGCCGAGTGGAAGCAGAAGTACGAGGAGGGCCAGGCAGAGCTAGAGGGATCTCTGAAGGAGGCTCGCTCTCTAAGCACTGAGCTGTTCAAGATGAAGAACTCCTATGAAGAAGCTTTGGACCACCTGGAGACACTGAAGAGAGAGAACAAGAACCTGCAACGTAGGGGGAAATAAAAATAACTACAAAAGTGTCAGTGCACCGTTTATGCTGTGTGGATACCAATCTATAATGTTGTTAATTTCTCTCCCTTTTTCATTTCAATAGAGGAGATCTGTGACCTGACTGAACTGGTCGGTGAGTCTGGAAAGAGCATCCATGAGTTGGATAAGGCAAAGAAGACAGTGGAGAATGAGAAGGCAGAAATCCAGGCTGCACTAGAGGAAGCAGAGGTATACACCACAATAGTTTTTATGTCAACAAAGTGATCATGATGATATACATGTCATACCTAGATCCCTACATTACTTTGGTCATTGTTCAATTCAATTCTTTAGGGCACACTGGAACATGAGGAATCCAAGATTCTTCGTATACAGCTGGAGCTCAACCAGATCAAAGGGGAAGTTGACAGGAAGCTGGCAGAGAAGGATGAGGAGATAGAGCAGATCAAGAGGAACAGCCAGAGGATGATGGACTCCATGCAGAGCACTCTGGACACTGAGATCAGGAGCAGGAATGATGCCCTGAGAATCAAAAAGAAGATGGAGGGAGATCTCAATGAGATGGAGATTCAGCTGAGTCATGCCAACCGCCAGGCTGCTGAAAGCCAAAAACAGCTGAGGAATGTCCAGGGAGCACTCAAGGTATGTATACTTTATTTTTGTATGGAGTCCTAAATGAATTGTTCTTTCTCTTTAGATGTTGTTAAAATACATTTTCCTCTAAACCTCAGGATGCCCAACTGCAACTTGACGACGCCATCCGTGTCGCAGATGACATGAAGGAGCAAGTAGCCATGGTGGAGCGCAGGAATAACCTGATGATGGCTGAGATTGAAGAACTGAGGGCTGCCCTCGAGCAGACAGAGAGAGGCCGCAAAGTGGCCGAGCAGGAGCTGGTTGATGCCAGTGAGCGTGTTGGACTGCTGCACTCTCAGGTACCTAAAAAATATTAATTTTCTCTCAGTTACAAATGGGGTGAGGTACAATCAAGTTTTGCCATGTGATTAAATGCCCCCCATTCATTCAGAATACCAGCCTCATCAACACTAAGAAGAAGCTGGAGGTTGACCTTACTCAGGTCCAAGGTGAAATGGAAGACACTGTCCAAGAAGCAAGAAATGCAGAGGAGAAGGCCAAGAAGGCTATTACTGATGTGAGTCCTTATAGCATCTAATATAAATCTAAACTCTTACAGCAAAATGTACTTGCCGATTAGTAACATCCCTATCATTTTCTACATGAAATGCCATGGTGGCAGGCTGCCATGATGGCAGAGGAGCTGAAGAAGGAGCAGGACACCAGCTCTCACCTGGAGAGGATGAAGAAGAACCTGGAGGTCACAGTCAAGGACCTGCAGCACCGTCTGGATGAGGCTGAGAACCTGGCCATGAAGGGCGGAAAGAAACAACTCCAGAAACTGGAGGCGAGGGTATGTACTATACATTACAGCATATACGGATGTAGAGCAAGCTACATTATATAGGGAACCTTAACTGATAAAAATGGAACTCCTATCTGTAAGGTCCGTGAACTGGAGGGTGAAGTTGATGCTGAACAGAAACGTGGAGCTGAAGCCATTAAAGGTGTTCGCAGATATGAGAGGAGAGTCAAAGAGCTCACCTACCAGGTACAACCATGAATCTTGATGATAAAAAACAAGATATTGTATACTGCAGTGGACCATTTGACAGGAAATGTCAATCTCTTGTAAACTGTGCAGACTGAAGAGGACAAGAAGAATGTGAGCAGGCTGCAGGATCTGGTGGACAGGCTTCAGTTAAAAATGAAGGCCTACAAGAGAGCGGCTGAGGATGCTGTGAGTATGATACTCAATGACAGATTTTTTAAGTAATGGGGACATAATGAAATATATATATATATTTTTTTTACTTTCATATCAATCAGTACATTTTGGTACTTATTAAAAAATATTCAAACAAATGAATAACTAACTAAATTATGTGTTAGGTACTTACACATACTTGTTTCAAGGAATCCTTAATAAATCAAGTTTGTTATTAGGTAATAATAATGTAACAGAGGAAGTTGTTACAATTATTAAGTTATTACTAAGTAAAGCAGACTGTAAATAAAGTAAAGTAGTGGTCCTGTGTGGCTCAGTCGGTAGACCATGGCGCTTGCAACGCGAAGGGTTGTGGGTTTGAACCTGTTGGGGCCACCCATATGTAAAATGTACGCACATGACTGCTAATTGCTTTAGATTAAAGCATCTGCTCAATGGCATATATTATTATAGTATAGATAGGCCTAGTAAATAATGATGGTTATTAGAAACGATTGAAATATATTTTTTACATATTAAATCGTATCTAAGGTATAGCTTGCAGTAAAAAAATAAGCACAATACAAAATGGGATATGCAACACAACCCAAATGATATGAAACCTGAATAAAGGCAAACGTACAGTCCAAGAATCAAGTTTACTGAGAGCTTCTACCTTGTAGTGGGTTTCTGTTGTCCTTTTGGTATGATCCTTCTTTATTTATAAGGTTTCTGTTGTCCTTTTGGTATGATCCTTCTTTATTTATAAGGTTTCTGTTGTCCTTTTGGTACGATCCTTCTTTATTTATAAGGTTTCTGTTGTCCTTTTGGTATGATCCTTCTTTATTTATAAGGTTTCTGTTGTCCTTTTGGTATGATCCTTCTTTATTTATAAGGTTTCTGTTGTCCTTTTGGTATGATCCTTCTTTATTTATAAGGTTTCTGTTGTCCTTTTGGTATGATCCTTCTTTATTCATAAGGTTTCTGTTGTCCTTTTGGTATGATCCTTCTTTATTTATAAGGTTTCTGTTGTCCTTTTGGTATGATCCTTCTTTATTTATAAGATGTTGATGGTGATAACGTAAACAATTCTTAAGAAGTTTGAACTTTGCATGTTTTGCCCAAACATTGTTGAATTTTGTATTTGCACTCCTACAGGAGGAGCAGTCCAACACTCACCTGTCCAGGTACAGGAAGGTGCAGCATGAGCTGGAGGAAGCCCAGGAGCGTGCCGACATCTCTGAGTCCCAGGTCAACAAGTTGAGAGCCAAGAGCCGTGAACTTGGTAGCAAGGTACCATTACATTTAATGCCATTAAAAAAATTATGTGACTAAAAAATCTAATCACACAAAACAAGCATTTGTTGCCAAATCTTTCATATATTGTGCCAGTCCCATAGTAAACGTCCAGGAGAAGACAGATAATACATTGCAATGTAGCAAATGGTTCATATAAAAGCTATATAAATCCCATTATGGTAAAGGGTAAGGGACTATTTTTTGTATGCTTTTCACATTCTTTTGCAGGGGAAAGCGGCTGAAGAGTGAGAGACGAAGTCCTGATGAGACACATTATCAAGAGGTCATACAATATGATTTTTGGTGAAATGTTCTCATGAATCAAAAATAAATCTGCCAACCATATCCATACCTTGTCAATTGTTTTCATAATTTACCATTGAAATGAATTGTGTCATAAAAACACCTTCTTCATCTGATATCACTGACTGAACACCTAATAAATGCCTGATGATGTCGTGTTCCTCCTAAACAGCATCACACAGCTACATTCGTCAGTGCATTATCACTGTTCCAGCTGCTGTATTGAAATTGAATGGATAAAACTGTAGCTATTATTGTTTTGCTGCAGAGTATTTGACTCCACATGCATTAGAGTAGTATTTTCATGCATTTAGAAGTTGTGAAAATGCATATTAAAACTGGGATGGGGATATTATGATTATGTTCACACAGGAGTACTAGATCCAGATAAGAGTGAAATCAAAGTCCAAAATCCAGCTGATTTATGGTTCTGCTAGTCAATTATGGCAACCAATATATGACAACTAGATTGCTGTTAGCAATCTAATTAGATTTCTGTTAGTATTTCACCCCTCTTCACTGCTGTAAGCAGTTGCTTTGGGCTGAAGAAAGACACAGTGATAGATCCTCAACAAACCACAACTTGCACTACAGTCTCATCTTCCACAACACATTCATAGCGTTATACTGTATGCATGCCTATATGAGGGTAAGTGCAGATACTGCAAAAAATAAGTGTTTCTGAAAGGAACTAACTTCGCCAACTTAGTCCTATTGTTCTATTAAGAGTGTCATGTCAATTCCTTGGCCATGTTAAAACAATAGTTTGATTAGATGTTTTACCAATTAATCATGCAAGCATTGTACCAAATGTTAGTCGTACTGTACTAAGCAATCAAGGACATGCACTGTTCTTCTAATTTGTCATTTAATTAATTAACTAGGGAAGAATTGGTCCAACACATAAATCCATTTACTTACCACAAACCAGTACTGCAAAAGAGTGTAGGCTACCTGCAAAACTTAAGCTAATGGTTATAATATACATCTACTTGACACAAAATATAAAAATGAAAGAGGTAAAACATAAAAATGAACATGTGTTTGCTAAAAATTGTGACTTACAGTACCGTTTCCAAGGAGGGGCTAAATAAGTTTTGTACAAAAGGCTGTCGCAAAATAAGGCTTGAAACACTTGGTGACAAATAGCAAGGCTGTAGGAGCATTGCTGAGCAGGCAGTTATTGTCACGATCGTCAACAGATGAAGCGGACCAAGGCGCAGCGTGATAAGCGTACATTCTTTATTGTACTTAACAACCGATCAAAACAATAAACAAACGATACGTGAAGTCCTAGGTTACAACACAAACCTTTCGGAACAAGATCCCACAATAAACTAGTGAAAACAGGCTATGGTAAAAAAATGTAAATGTAAATGTAAATGTCCCCAATCAGAGACAACGAGCTACAGCTGCCTCTGATTGGGATCCACCCTGGCCAACATAGATCTAAACGATCTAGAACGAAAACATAGAAAATGTAACAGAAACTCAACACCCTGGCTCAACATTTAAGAGTCCACCGAGCCAGGGCGTGACAGTAGCTCCCCCCAAAGGCGCGGACTGCGACCGCGCCACACCAACAGAACGGGGTAGGGGCCGGGTGGGCATTCCGCCTCGGAGGCGGATCCGGCTCCGGGCGTGACCACCACTCTCTCTCTACCCCCCCGTAGCGCCCCTGGTCTGGTCTGGCCCCGCTGGCCGGAGCTGGACTGGACACCGGTGGAGCGGATTGCTCTGGCTCCGGTGTGGAGCAGCTGACCGGTGCCGGACCAGGCACCGGTGGAACAGGCATGGACCGTGCCGGGCTGGCGACGCGCACCACTGGCTTGGTGCGGGGAGCAGGAACGGGCCGGACCGGGCTGGCGACGCGCACCACTGGTTTGGTGCGAGGGACAGGAACAGGCCGGACCGGGCTGGCGACGCGCACCACAGGCTTGGTGCGGGGAGCAGGTACAGGCCGGACCGGGCTGGCGACGCGCACCACAGGCTTGGTGCGGGGAGCAGGAACAGGCCGGACCGGGCTGGCGACGCGCACAACACAGGCGTGGTGCGAGGGACAGGAACAGGCCGGACCGGGCTGGCGACGCGCACCACTGGCTTGGTGCAGGGAGCAGGAACGGGCCGGACCGGGCTGGCGACGCGCACCACTGGTTTGGTGCGAGGGACAGGAACAAGCCGGACCGGGCTGGCGACGCGCACCACAGGCTTGGTGCGAGGGACAGGAACAGGCCGGACCGGGCTGGCGACGCGCACCACTGGCTTGGTGCGGGGAGCAGGAACGGGCCGGACCGGGCTGGCGACGCGCACCACTAGTTTGGTGCGAGGGACAGGAACAGGCCGGACCGGGCTGGCGACGCGCACCACTGGTTTGGTGCGAGGGACAGGAACAGGCCGGACTGGACTGTGGAGACGGACTGGAGGTCTGGAGCGGAGAGCTGACACAACCCGTCCTGGCTGAATGCCTATTTCCACACAATCAGTGTGAGGCATCAGCACAGGTCGTACAGGGCTGTGCACTCGTACTGGCACTACAGCACGTGGCACTGGCGCAGGATATCCGGGACTGAGGAGGGGTACTGGAGGCCACGAGCGTTGAACCGGCACACTCCGTCCTGGCTGCATGCCCACCTTAGCACGACACGTGCGTGGTGCTAGCACAGGACGTACAGGACTGTGCCGGAACACTCGCGGCACAGTACGTGGCTCCGCATAACACGGAACCTGCCCAGTCTCACGCTGCCTAGCCTGAGTACGGGGAGTTGGCTCTGCTCTACCTCTAGGCTCCGCCAACCACCCTTCCAGCCCCCCAAACCTGGTGGCCTCCTCTCCTAGTCCGCCGATTCGTCCTGTAGCTGCCTCCAGCAGCCCAGTCGTCCACGACGTGTGCCCCCCCCAAAAAAAATTACTTGGGGTTGCCTCTCGCGTGTCCGTCGTCGGCACGGTTGGCGCCGTTTCTCCTCTCCTGCCTGGGCATTTACTTTTGCCCATGGCCCTCTGCCCGCGAATATGTCCTCCCAAGACCACCATTCGCCCACCTGGGACATCGCCAACTTCTCCTCCTGGGCACGCTGCTTGGTCCTCTGGTGGTGGGATCTTCTGTCACGATGAAGCGGACCAAGGCGCAGCGTGATAAGCGTACATTCTTTATTGTACTTAACAACCGATCAAAACAATAAACAAACGATACGTGAATTCCTAGGTTACAACACAAACCTTTGGGAACAAGATCCCACAATAAACTAGTGAAAACAGGCTACCTAAGTATGGTCCCCAATCAGAGACAACAAGCTACAGCTGCCTCTGATTGGGAACCACCCTGGCCAACATAGATCTAAACGATCTAGAACGAAAACATAGAAAATGTAACAGAAACTCCACACCCTGGCTCAACATTTAAGAGTCCCCCGAGCCAGGGCGTGACAGTTATATTTGTATTCCATCCTAATAAGAACACAGGGAAGGGTACGAGATCAATTATCACATTTTGATTGAATATATGACCTATTTTATACCGTGCAAACTCCTCAGAAGTGTTAATCTTGATGCCATCTCTTAGTCTTTGCCTTTATAATATCATTTTTCCACAAGGACAGAATGACACCATATAATCTGAGCCACTCTTCACTTCATATGGGTAACAAACACTTGAGGAAAGGACAGCCTGCAAGGTTAGCCTTGTCTCCAGTTCATGTAGGTTGAAGGTTGACGACATCCGATCGTCATTTATTAAGTCAAATGACACCGCTGGTCCTGCTCACACTGCCCTACCCTATACTTTGACTTCTTTCTCCCCTCTCTCTCCAGATTAAATCTTGCGACTTGTGACGGCCGGCCGCCCAACAACCTTCCCGCTTGACCCTATCCCCTCCTCTCTTCTCCAGACCATTTCCGGAGACCTTCTCCCTTACCTCACCTCGCTCATCAACTCATCCTTGACCGCTGGCTATGTCCCTTCCGTCTTCAACAGGGCGAGAGTTGCACCCCTCCTCAAAAAACCTACACTCGATCCCTCCGATGTCAACAACTACAGACCAGTATCCCTTCTTTCTTTTCTCTCCAAAACTCTTGAGCGTGCCGTCTCTAGCCAACTCTCCTGCTATATCTCTCAGAATGACCTTCTTGATCCTAACCAGTCAGGTTTCAAGACTAGTCATTCAACTGAGACTGCTCTTCTCTGTGTCACGGAGGCTCTCCGCACTGCCAAAGCTAACTCTCTCTCGCCTTTGATACTGTGAACCATCAGATCCTCCTCTCCACCCTCTCTGAGTTGGGCATCTCCGGCGCTGCTCACTCTTGGATTGCGTCCTACCTGACAGGTCGTTCCTACCAGGTGGCATGGCGAGAATCTGTCTCTCACCACTGGTGTCCCCCAGGGCTCAGTTCTAGGCCCTCTCCTATTCTCTCTATACACCAAGTCACTTGGCTCTGTCATATCCTCACATGGTCTCTCCTATCATTGCTACGCAGACGACACACAATTAATTTTCTCCTTTCCCCCTTCTGATAACCAGGTGGCAAATCGCATCTCTGCATGTCTGGCAGACATATCAGTGTGGATGTCGGATCACCACCTCAAGCTGAACCTCGGCAAGACGGAGCTGCTCTTCCTCCCGGGGAAGGACTGCCCGCTCCATGATCTCGCCATCACGGTTGACAACTCCATTGTGTCCTCCTTCCAGAGTGCAAAGAACCTTGGCGTGACCCTGGACAACACCCTGTCGTACTCTGCTAACATCAAAGCGGTGACCCGATCCTGCAGGTTCATGCTCTACAACATTCGCAGGGTACGACCCTACCTTACACAGAAAGCAGCACAGGTCCTAATCCAGGCACTTGTCATCTCCCATCTGGATTACTGCAACTCGCTGTTGGCTGGGCTCCCTGCCTGTGCCATTAATCCTCTGCAATATATCCAGAACGCTGCAGCCCGTCTGGTGTTCAACCTTCCTAAGTTCTCTCACGTCACCCCGCTCCTCCGCACACTCCATTGGCTTCCAGTTGAAGCTCGCATCTACTACAAAACCATAGTGCTTGCCTACGGTGTTGTGAGGGGAACGGCACCTCCTTACCTTCAGGCTCTGATCCTACACCCAAACGAGGGCATTACGTTCATCCACCTCTGGCCTGCTAGCCCCCCTACCTCTACGGAAGCACAGTTCCCGCTCAGCCCAGTCAAAGCAATTCGCTGCTCTGGCACCCCAATGGTGGAACAAGCTCCCCCACGACGCCAGGACAGCGGAGTCACTGACCACCTTCCGGAGACACTTGAAACCCTACCTCTTTAAGGAATACCTGGAATAGTATAATAGTAATCCTTCTACCCCCCCTTTACTACCACTGTCTTTTGTCTAAACTAACACCTGACTTATTTCACCTGCTAGCACTGACTTGTTTAAAGAAATGTACTTATTGTGATCAAGATGTGGTTGTCCCACTGGCTATCCTAAGTTGAATGCACCAATTTGTAAGTCGTCTGCTAAATGACTTATATGTAAATGTATGTATCAAGACAAAGTAGAACAGTGCCTTCAGTAAGTATTCACACCCCATGACTTTTTTCACATTTTCTTGTGTTACAGCCTGAATTTAAAATTGATTAAATCAAGATTGTTTTGTCACTTGCCTACACACAATGTTAAAGTGGAATTATGTTTTTGAAATGTTTACAAATTAATAAAAAATGAAAAGCTGAAATGTATTGAGTCAATAAGTATTCAACCCCTGTGTTATGGCAAGCCTAAATCAGTTCAGGAGTAAAATGTGTTTAATAAGTCACATAATAAGTTGCATGGACTCACTCCGTGTGCAATAATAGTGTTTAACATGATTTTTAAATAACTACCTCATCCCTGTACCCCACACATACAATTACAGTTGAAGTCGGAAGTTTACATACACTTAGGTTGGAGTCATTAAAACTCGTTTTTCAACCACTCCACAAATGTATTGTTAACAAACTAGAGATGAACGTACTTTGGTGTGAAAAGTGCAAATCAATCCCAGAACAACAGCAAAGGACCTTGTGAAGATGCTGGAGGAAACAGGTAAAAAGGTATCTATATCCACAGTAAAAAGAGTCCTATATCGACATAATATGAAAGGCCGCTCAGCAAGGAAGAAGCCACTGCTCCAAAACCGCCATAAAAAAGCCAAGTCGGTTAGGACATCGACTTTGTGCATGACACAAGTAATTTTTCCAACAATTGTTTACAGACAGATTATTTCACTTATAATTCACTGTATCACAATTCCAGTGGGTCAGAGGTTTACATACACTAAATTGACTGCTTGGAAAATTCCAGAAAATGATGTCATGCCTTTAGAAGCTTCTGATAGGCTAATTGACATAATTTGAGTCAATTGGAGGTGTACCTGTGGATGTATTTCAAGGCCTACCTTCAAACTCAGTGTGTCACGGAATCAGCCGAGGCTGCCCCTCCTCCTTGCTCGGGCAGGCTTCGGCGTTCGTCGTCCCCGGAGTACTAGCTGCCACTGATCTATGTTTCGGTGTTTGTCTAGTTTGTCCTGATTGTTTTCACCTGTTTCCCATTATGTTATATTGTATTCCCTTTTTAACCCCCTGTCTCTCATTGGTTATTGTGTGTGATTGTTTTCGGCAGTGTTCGGGTGTATGCATATTTTGCTTCCTCCCTGTTTGGAGGTTTTGTTTGTATTTTGATTACTGTGCTAGTAAAGTTCGTCTGCCAGTAGCTCGGTGTCCTGCGCTTGACTTCGCTCACCGCATACACGTTGCCCTGACAGAATCACACACCATTCATGGAGTCAGCAGGAGCGTCGGTGCCAGCTGGATCAATGGAGGAACGCGTCGAACACCAAGCGGCCATGATCCAGGCTCTCGGCACCGCCATGGAACGGGTGGTGAGCACTATTGAGCGATGGGAAAGAGGGGGTCTGCCTAAGCCTCCTCCAACGATACCACCACCATCGGCGATGCCCATCGCTTCACCTCCGGGGTCCAGTGGGATTCGGCTCTCGCTCCCGAGGGCTTATGATGGCACAACGGCCGGGTGTCAGGGTTTCCTGCTCCAGGTTGAACTCTACCTAGCAACCATCCACCCGGTGCCCTCGGGATACGAGAGTGTGTCCGCCCTCATCTTCTGTCTGTCCGGCAAGGCGCTGGAGTGGGCCTATGCAGAGTGGGGGGGAATAGACGCCGCTACTGTCAACTATGCGGAGTTCACCCGCCGCTTCAGGGCAGTATTCGATCATCCACCAGAGGGTAAAGCGGCGGGTGAGCGTCTATTCCACCTTAGACAGGGGAGGAGGAGCGCACAGGAGTTCGCGCTGGACTTCCGGACGCTGGCTGCCAACGCGGGATGGAATGAGAGGGCCCTCATCGACCACTAGAGATGTAGCCTGAGGGAGGACGTGCGTCGGGAATTGGCCTGCAGGGACACTAACCTCAGCTTCGACCAACTGGTGGACATGTCCATTCGCCTGGATACCCTGTTGGCTACCCGCGGACGTCCAGATTCAGGGCCGTCCATTCCATCCCCCAGCACTTCCGAGCCGACCCCTATGGAGCTCGGAGGTGCTGGTGCTAGGGAGACCAGGAGAGAGACCAGGAGGGAGGCCGTCCCTGCACCAACTGTGGCCGCAGAGGACACACTGCTGGTCGGTACTGGGGAGGGTCTCCCTAGGAATCGAGGCAGTAGGCAGCGCACTGATGAGTCATTCCAGGTGAGTAGGCACCCAACTCACCCAGAGCTCTCTGTTGCGCATATGTGTATTAAAGTTGTGTTTCCCGAGGTTTCTCCTCACTCCCAGCATAAGGCGCTAGTAGATTCAGGCACAGCTGGGAATTTTATCGATCGCCAATTCACCTATAAGTTAGGGATTCCTATTGTACCTGTTGATGTGCCCTTCCCCATCCATGCCCTAGATAGCCGCCCTTTGGGGTCAGGATTGATTAGGGAAGTCACAGCGCCTCTCAGGATAAAAACGCAGGAGGGCCATGAGGAGATACTACGTTTGTATTTGATTGATTCTCCTGCATTTCCCGTGGTGTTGGGGCTTCCCTGGTTAAAATCTCATGACCCCAACATTTCATGGCAACAGAGGGCTCTCAAGGGATGGTCTGATCAGTGTTTCGGGCGGTGTGTAGGTGTTTCCGTAGGGGCAACGACGGTGGAAAGCCCGAACCAAGTTCCCACCATGCACATTCCACCTGAGTATGCCGATTTGGCACTCGCCTTCTGTAAAAAGAAGGCGACTCAATTACCACCTCATCGACAGGGGGATTGTGCAATAGACCTCCAAGTAGGCGCTGCGCTTCCGCGTAGTCATGTGTATCCTCTGTCTCAGGAGGACACGGCGGCTATGGAGACATACGTCACCGAATCTCTGAGACAGGGATGCATACGGCCGTCCACTTCCCCGTCCTCGAGTTTCATTTTTGTGAAGAAGAAGGATGGGGGTTTACGCCTGTGTATTGATTACCGTGGTCTCAATCAGATCACAATCAAATACAGCTATCCTCTCCCTCTGATTGCTAGTATGACAGAGTCATTACACGGGGCGCGATTCTTCACAAAATTGGATCTCAGGAGCGCGTACAACCTGGTGTGCATTAGGGAGGGAGATGAGTGGAAGACAGCATTCAGTACCACCTCGGGTCACTATGAGTACCTCGTCATGCCATACGGTTTAATGAATGCTCCTTCAGTCTTCCAATCATTTGTGGACGAGATTTTCCGGGACTTGCATGGACAGGGTGTAGTGGTGTATATTGATGACATTCTAATATACTCCGCTACACGAGCCGAGCATGTGTCCCTGGTGCGTCGAGTGCTTGGTAGACTGTTAGAGCATGACCTGTATGCGAAGGCGGAGAAATGTCTGTTCTTCCAGGAGTCCATCTCCTTCCTGGGACATCGGTTGTCCGCGTCAGGGGTGGAGATGGAGATTGACCGCGTTTCTGCCGTACGTAATTGGCAGACTCTCACCACGGTGAAGGAAGTGCAGTGGTTCTTGGGTTTTGCCAATTACTACCAGAGGTTTATCCGGGGCTTTGGACAGGTAGCAGCTCCCATTACCTCCCTGCTAAAGGGGGGTCCGGTGCGTCTGCAGTGGTCGGCTGAGGCGGACAGGGCGTTTAGACATCTGAAGGACCTGTTTACCTCGGCTCCGGTGCTGGCACATCCGGATCCCTCTTTGGCGTTCCAAGTTGAGGTGGATGCGTCCGAGGCTGGGATCGGCGCTGTGCTGTCTCAGCGCTCGGGTACGCCACCAAAACTGGAACGAAGTATGCTATAGGTTACAACTGCCCATTAATTACCGCATTAACCCCTCGTTCCATGTGTCTCTCCTCAGGCCGGTGGTGGCTGGTCCACTCCAGGAGAGTGAGATACGAGAGGCTCCTCCGCCCCCGTTGGACATCGAGGGGGCTCCGGCGTACTCAGTCCGTTCCATCTTGGATTCGAGGCGTCGGATGGGGGGCCTGCAGTATCTCGTGGAGTGGGAGGGGTACGGTCTGGAGGAACGGTGCTGGGTCCCTAGGAGGGACATTCTAGATCCCTCCATGTTGAGGGACTTCCACCGGAGTCATCCGACTCGCCCTGCTCCGCATCCTCCTGGCCGTCCCCGAGGCCGGGGTTGACGCACGGCTGGAGCCACGCGTCAAGGGGGGGTACTGTCACGGAATCAGCCGAGGCTGCCCCTCCTCCTTGCTCGGGCAGTCTTCGGCGTTCGTCGCCCCCGGAGTACTAGCTGCCACCGATCTATGTTTCGGTGTTTGTCTAGTTTGTCCTGATTGTTTTCACCTGTTTCCCATTATGTTATATTGTATTCCCTTTATAACCCCCTGTCTCTCATTGGTTATTGTGTGTGATTGCTTTCCGTGAGGTCGGCAGTGTTCGGGTGTATGCGTATTTTGTTTCCTCCATGTTTGGAGGTTTTGTTTGTATTTTGATTACTGTGCTAGAAAAGTTTGTCTGCCAGTAGCTTGGTGTCCTGCGCTTGACTTCGCTCACCGCATACACGTCGCACTGACACAGTGCCTCTTTGGTTGACATCATGGGAAAATCAAAAGAAATCAGCTAAGACCTCAGAAAAAAAATAGTAGACCTCCACAAGTCTGGTTCATCCTTGGGAGCAATTTCCAAACGCCTGAAGGTACCACGTTCATCTGTACAAACAATAGTACGCAAGTATAAACACCATGGGACAACGCAACCGTCATACCACTCAGGAAGGAGACGCGTTCTGTCTTGTCCCTGACATCCTTGGAGAGCTCTTTGGTCTTGGCGATGGTGGAGAGTTTGGAATCTGATTGATTGATTGCTTCTGTGGACAGGTGTCTTTTATACAGGTAACAAGCTGAAATTAGGGTGTGCTCCTAATCTCAGCTCGTTACCTGTATAAAAGACACCTGGGAGCCAGAAATCTTTCTAATTGAGAGGGGGTCAAATACTTATTTCCCTCATTAAAATGCAAATCTATTTATAACATTTTTGACATGCGTTTTTCTGGATTTTTTGTTGTTGTTATTCTGTCTCTCACTGTTCAAATAAACCTACCATTAAAATGATAGACTGATCATGTCTTTGTCAGTGGGCAAACGTACAAAATCAGCAGGGGATCAAATACTTTTTTCCCTCACTGTATAGTATAAGATCTATCAATTAATCATACACACTCATTACTTGGACTCTATCGTTCAGCCATTCTACATGACTTCAAAATGTTTTGTTTCTTACATTATATGAATATTAAATACATGTTTTGACGCCCCTACAGGAGGAGCAGGCCAACACTCACCTGTCCAGGTACAGGAAGATGTGCAGCATGAGCTGGAGGAAGCTCAGGAGCGTGCCGACATCGCTGAGTCACATGTCAACAAACTGAGAGCGAAGAGTTGTAAAGTTGGCAAGGTACACTGCTCAAAAAAATAAAGGGAACACTAAAATAACACATCCTAGATCTGAATGAATGAAATAATCTTATTAAATACTTTTTTCTTTACAACAAAATCACACAAAAATTATCAATGGAAATCAAATTTATCAACCCATGGAGGTCTGGATTTGGAGTCACACTCAAAATTAAAGTGGAAAACCACACTACAGGCTGTGATGTAATGTCCTTAAAACAAGTCAAAATGAGGCTCAGTAGTGTGAGTGGCCTCCAAATGCCTGTATGACCTCCCTACAACGACTGGGCATGCTCCTGATGAGGTGACGGATGGTCTCCTGAGGGATCTCCTCCCAGACCTGGACTAAAGCATCTGCCAACTCCTGAACAGTCTGTGGTGCAACGTGGCATTGGTGGATGGAGCGAGACATGATGTCCCAGATGTGCTCAATTGGATTCAGGTCTGGGGAATGGGCGGGCCAGTCCATAGCATCAATGCCTTCCTCTTGCAGGAACTGCTGACACACTCCAGCCACATGAGGTCTAGCATTGTCTTGTATTAGGAGGAACCCAGGGCCAACCACACCAGCATATGGTCTCACAAGGGGTCTGAGGATCTCATCTCGGTACCTAATGGCAGTCAGGCTATCTCTGGCGAGCACATGGAGGGCTGTGCGGCCCCCCAAAGAAATGCCACCCCACACCATGACTGACCCACCGCCAAACCGGTCATGCTGGAGGATGTTGCAGGCAGCAGAACGTTCTCCACAGCGTCTCCAGACTCTGTCACGTCTGTCACATGTGCTCAGTGTGAACCTGCTTTCATCTGTGAAGAGCACAGGGCGCCAGTGGCGAATTTGCCAATCTTGGTGTTCTCTGGCAAATGCCAAACGTCCTGCACGGTGTTGGGCTGTAAGCACAACCCCCACCTGTGGACGTCGGGCCCTCATACCACCCTCATGGAGTCTGTTTCTGACCGTTTGAGCAGACACATACACATTTGTGGCCTGCTGGAGGTCATTCTGCAGGGCTCTGGCAGTGCTCCTCCTGCTCCTCCTTGCACAAAGGCGGAGGTAGCGGTCCTGCTGCTGGGTTGTTGCCCTCCTACGGCCTCCTCCACGTCTCCTGATGTACTGGCCTGTCTCCTGGTAGCGCCTCCATGCTCTGGACACTACGCTGACAGACACAGCAAACCTTCTTGCCACAGCTCGCATTGATGTGCCATCCTGGATGAGCTGCACTACCTGAGCCACTTGTGTGGGTTGTAGACTCTGTCTCATGCTACCACTAGAGTGAAAGCACCGCCAGCATTCAAAAGTGACCAAAACATCAGCCAGGAAGCATAGGAACTGAGAAGTGGTCTGTGGTCACCACCTGCAGAACCAGTCCTTTATTGGGGGTGTCTTGCTAATTGCCTATAATTTCCACCTGTTGTCTATTCCATTTGCACAACAGCATGTGAAATGTATTGTCAATCAGTGTTGCTTCCTAAGTGGACAGTTTGATTTCACAGAAGTGTGATTGACTTGGAGTTACATTGTGTTGTTTAAGTGTTCCCTTTATTTTTTTGAGCAGTGTATAATCAAATATTTTGTTCCCTGATTTCCTTAGACATGTCGACTTTAATGAACCCAGATTAAAGATGAATGATGTGCAACTACATATAAATTAGGCAAAAATTACATTATCCATAGGGAAAAGAAGCTGAAGAATGAAGTGCAGCCCTGAAGAGAGACATTAACATGGATTCATACAATATGAGTTCCCCCCAAAAAAGAATACTATAGTAGTCAATCAATAAAGTGAGCAGACAAAGCTTGCAAATCTTCTTGTTTTTGTGATTTCTTCCCATCATTATGCTGTGCTCCTCTGTAGCTCAGCTGGTAGAGCACGGCGCTTGTAACGCCAAGGTAGTGGGTTCGATCCCCAGGACCACCCATACACAAAAAAAATAAAATGTATGCACGCATGACTGTAAGTCGCTTTGGATAAAAGTGTCTGCTAAATTTATTATTATTATTATTATAGTTTTGGTAGTTAATGTTTTGTTTTAGCTAACAGGCTGTCTACAATGTTTTCATGGTGGCCCCTAGGGTCTAGGGATAGGCAACACACCCCATTAAAATACTCAGTGGGAGAGTCTCAAATGGTTTTGCTCACCTCCTCTCCTCCATCCTCTCTCTGGAAACAAATGCGTTTGTATGAAATGACTCTCCTCCTCCACTCGCCAGTCATTAGGCAAATGACGTTTGTGTAAAGTGAGAAAAACTAATTTAGCTAGTTGTGCAAAACGTGTTATAGATAAAAGGATAAGTAGCGTATCTTTTTTAAATGTGTGCATGCTTTTCTCCATCGAGAAAACAACAGCTGATTCAAAGGGGGTGTGGCTGATTGTAAAAAACTTCCGCACTACCTGCTGCAAGGATTATTTTGTGCGTCCTCTGTCGAAGTAGGTAACTGAGGAGGGGAGCAGACTCCTACTAACGAATTGTTACTCTCCTCGATCACTTGACCACTTATCGGTTTCTGGGTCATGGAGGAGGACGAAGGAGTCAAGGAGAGGACCGACATTTTCCAAATGAGAATCTCCCATAGAGTACTGAAATGCTTACATTTCCTTGGCTAATGACAAAGCAAGAAATGGAGAACAATGCCTGAAAGGTTTTGCTCAATCAACTATTAAAAATAAAGGGGCACTATTTTGTAGATTTTGGTTACACTGAAGTAATGTAGAAAATGCCTATCAAGTACATATGCCTATACTTTGTTATATATTTCACTACTTTCAATACCAAATGATTATTCATACTCACACACAATTCAATAGTTAAACATAACTTGTCCCTTGAACTAGGCCTAAAGATACTGTCTTGATTTATCCAACCGCTCCCCATGAGGAATTTGATGTACATACCTTTACAGATAAAGACAATGTCTATTACTGAAAAATAAACTTTTCCTCTTTACCAAAGGTGAGAGAAAAGCATGAATTGTAATATTAAAATGTGAATTCCTGTGGACTTCGGATTGTGGTCACCTTTTACAATGATAATCTCTGGAAATAGTTCAATACTTACAGTCTAGATTTGTGTAACTTATCCATTAGGCTAAATATTAATGCACAATGCATGTAAATCATGCCCCCCCAAAAAAGATCTATATATTGTGAGTCAGGTAACAGTGAATGACGATCCCATGCAGACCCTGGTCCTGCAGCTCTGTAGCCACGCTCACAACCTTGTTCAGCCCAGGAGACCACCAATCAACTGCTCACCACATTCAGCAAAGTGTAGAACAATATTAACACTAACACTAGATATTCAAGTTGGATTTTTTATAACCCTGGAATTACTTGAAATAAATTGTAGCTTACTCGAACACTGACATGTTTAAATCCCTTTGTTGATACAAACAAATATAATGACTGTTAACTTGAATGGCATAAATCCGGATTTTAAACCTTAAATTAAACCAGAAAACAAGTTAAAATATCAAACAAAGATTTAAACAAAAATTTTGACTATATTGGTGGTTTGGATGACAGAATGTCACTTCCTTCACATAAACAGTACAATAAAAAAGAAAATATGTCTAGACTTCTTGGCTGCTTTGAAATAATCATGGAGACAAATTGTTAAGAACAGCTTTACATTCTCTGGTGCTACAATTCATACCAAAACCAGTTCTAACTAAATATGATTAAATACTCTCTTCTTAATAGCCTATGAGTTCCTGATGAGCGACCTTGTCTGTTCAACTGATTGAAGACGGTTGATTAATATACTAGATGTGTGAGCCCCTGGATTCACCCTCTGAATGGCACACATACACAATGCATGTCTCAATTGTTTCAAGGCTTAACAATCTTTAACCTGTCTCCTCCGCTTCATCTACACTGATTGAAGTGGATTTAACAAGTGACGTCAATAAGGGATCTTAGCTTTCACCTGGATTCACCTGGTCAGTCTATGTCATTGAAAGAGCATGACATAATGTTTTGCACACTCAGTGCATATAATGGTGTGGAAAGACAATATGGACATTATATGAATAGAAAAGCTGTGTACAGCAGAAGTTATATCGGATAAGCTATGACTAGAATACAGTATATACAGTTGAAGTCGGAAGTTTACATACACCTTAGCCAAATACATTTAAACTCAGTTTTTCACAATTCCTGATATTTAATCCTAGTAAAAATTCCCTGTCTTAGGTCAGTTAGGATCACCACTTTATTTTAAGAATGTGAAATGTCAGAATAATTATAGAGATAATTATTTATTTCAGCTCAGAAGTTTACATACACTCAATTAGTAATTGGTAGCATTGCCTTTAAATTGTTTAACTTGGGTCAAACATTTCGGGTAGCCTTCCACAAGCTTCCCACAATAAGTTGGGTGAATTTTGGCCCATTCCTCCTGACAGAGCTGGTGTAACTGAGTCAGGTTTGTAGGCCTCCTTGCTCGCACACGCTTTTTCAGTTCTGCCCTCACATTTTCTATTGGATTGAGGTCAGGACTTTGTGATGGCCACTCCAATACCTTGACTTTGTTGTCCTTAAGCCATTTTGCCACAACTTTGGAAGTATGCTTGGGTCATTGTCCAAGACCCATTTGCGACCAAGCTTTAACTTCCTGACTGATGTCTTGCTTCAATATATCCACATAATTTTCCTTCCTCATGATGCCATCTATTTTGTGAAGTGCACTAGTCCCTCCTGCAGCAAAGCACACCCACAGCATGATGCTGCCACCTCCGTGGTTCACGGTTGGGATGGTGTTCTTCGGCTTGCAAGGCACCCTCTTTTTCCTCCAAACATAACAGCGTCATTATGGCCAAACAGTTTTATTTTTGTTTCATCAGACCAGAGGACATTTCTCCAAAAAGTACGTTCTTTGTCCCCATGTGCAGTTGCAAACCGTAGTCTGGCTTTTTTATGGCGGTTTTGGAGCAGTAGCTTCTTCCTTGCTGAACGGCCTTTCAGGTTATGTCGATATAGGACTCTTTTTTACTGTGGATACAGATACTTTTGTACCTGTTTCCTCCAGCATCTTCACAAGGTCCTTTGCTGTTGTTCTGGGATTGATTTGCACTTTTCGCACCAAAGTACGTTCATCTCTAGGAGACAGAACGTGTCTCCTTCCTGAGCGGTATGATGGCTGCATGGTCCCATGGTGTTTATAATTGCGTACTATTGTTTGTACAGATGAACGTGGTACCTTCAGGCGTTTGGAAATTGCTCCCAAGGATGAACCAGACTTGTGGAGGTCTACAATTTTCTTCTGAGGTGTTGGCTGATTTCTTTAGATTTTCCCATGATGTCAAGCAAAGAGGCACTGAGTTTGAAGGTAGGCCTTGAAATACATCCACAGGTACACCTCCAATTGACTCAAATTATGTCAATTAGCCTATCAGAAGCTTCTAAAGCCATGACATCATTTTCTGGAATTTTCTAAGCTGTTCAAAGGCACAGTCAACTTAGTGTATGTAAACTTCTGACCCACTGGAATTGTGATACAGTGAATTATAAGTGAAATAATCTGTCTAAACAATTGTTAGAAAAATTACTTGTTTCATGTACAAAGTAGATGTTCTAACCGACTTGCCAAAACTATAGTTTGTTAACAAGAAATTTGTGGAGTGGTTGAAAAATGAGTTTTAATGACTCCAACATAATTGTATGTAAACTTCCGACTTTAACTGTACTTATAAAGTGGGTAAAACAGTATGTAAACATTATTAAAGTGACCAGTGATCAATGACTCTATGTACATAGGGCAGCAGTCTTTAAGGTGCAGGGTAGAGTATTGGGTGGTAGCCGGCTAGTAACCGTGACTAAGGTTCAGGGCAGGGTACTGGGCGGAGACCGACTAGTGATGACTGTTTAAAACTCTGTAAGAGTCTATTGACGTACCCGTGCGTCAATCTAAGTAACATATAATAAATCCCCATCAAAATCCATCAGTTTAGAGATATCAGGTTTTTTGCACGGGCTGCGTCTCAATCCACCACCTCTGCCTATGTCGGCCTTCTGCATCTGCATCTGTAGCATCTGAACCGTTTGGCTTACAAACTGTTATGCACAGGGGAGACTCTCACGAACAAGATGGTGTTCTCCGTTTTGCTCTACGACCCCCACAAGTGTCACGAGACTCTGAAGATAAATCTGTCCAATGCGTTTCTATGAGATTTTCTGTTTTACCTAAACTTGTCGCCTGCCTTCACGCCTTTGGGAAAACGACTCCTATAGTTAGGGCGGAGACATGAGCATCTCGTCATATAGGCTACAGATCTCTGTTTGCAGTCACCTTGCGCTTTTGACAAGACATCATAAGGATGTGGTACTGGTTATGTTAATGCAGCTTTCAAAACGTCAGTGATCTTCAGGTCGGAAAATCGGAGCTCTAGAAAGAGGCCCGAGTTCCCGAGTTGGAATTCGGAGTTGGATGACTGTTCAAATCCAGTTTTCCCAGTCGTTGCTCGTTTTTTCCAGAGTTCCCAGTTGTTTTGAACGCACAGAAGTTGGAAATCTGAGATTTCCGAGTTCCCAGTTGTTTTGAACGCAGCATAAACACTTCTCCAATCGATGTTGAGATCAGACATTCTACGCAGCGCAAGGCGAGATGTAGGCCAATGTAATATCATCAACCAATCACATTTGGTAAAACCTTTCGGTCTTAATTCCAGCTAAACTTGGAGTACAGTTAACTAGGTTACTTACAGAAAGCGTGCTTTTGACGAAGAGCTACAAAAGAAAGTAGGCCTAAATAGCCGTATTAGACTGAAAATATATAAAGTGATTAGACTGAAAAGATATAAGATGATTTTGTCAAACGGGTGAGGCTCTCCATGCTCATTAGTTGCTCATTCAACATATTTGCTGCTACTTCATGCAATTCGTTTTCCAAAGCAACCCTTCCTAACTGTTTTACACTCCCTGAGACCAACCAGAAATGTTTCCATGGCCAAGTATTCCCAGATTTTCATTAAACACATTTGGTATCTCGTTTCTGCATGACCAAATTGTGCTTGAGGAAAAGGAGTATAGACAGTGCTTCTATTAGCCTAGTTCCTTCCGTGCACCAGATGTTTTTTTTTGTGGGAGGGGGGAGCAGTGTTGCCAATTTAGTGACTTTGTCGCTATATTTAGCGAGTATTCAGACCCCTCTAGCAACACATTTTCAAAAAAGCGACTAGCGACAAATCTAGCGACTGTTTCTGGTGTTATTGGAGACTCTGACGTGAAAGCACGTATCGTTCTTACTCTTCTCAATGAGCAGCGGGTTCTGCTGTGGGGGTGGGGGTGGGTGCCCCACCCGCCCCACCCGTGGGGGTGGGGGTGGGGGTGGGTGCCCCACCCCTTTCCCAAAGCACTCACAGGTGGCCCAGTCTACACTTTTTGTCTCCCACGACTTTATTCCTCTCTCCTACAGCATCTATCACAATTACATGCACATGGCAAATTATGCAAATTAGGTGATGACGTAATTTAGCGACTTTTAGGACAGCCAATAGCTACTTTCCTTACTGAGTTGGCAACAGTAAGGAAAGTAGCTACTGACATCCCCCCAACAAGGGTCAGTTTCTACGCAACCTGGCAACGCTTGGCATCCTGGGAGTGGCGGTTGATTCAAAATGGCGGCAGCAAAGAGAGGAAAGAACAACTCAGGATTTTGGGGGATTAATGAAAGTATCCTTTTACTTGGTCTCCATAAAAGACAGCCCCCCCCCGCATAAGAAAACGATGATGGTATGATATGTTTTTACTAACAAGTCGGGTGTTGTGTGTCGGTGGACTTGGTAGGTAACTTAGATAGCTAGCTAACGTTAGTTAGCTGTTATGCATAAACACTACGCTAACGTTAGCTAGTCTAGTTAACTAACTAGATGTAATTAGCTAACTAACTAGTTGTGGAGCCTTGTTAGCTAACGTTAACTAGCTATCAAAGGGTTTCTCACCTGGCTGGAAAACTATGATAGCTAGCTAAGTTAGTTTGTTAGCTAAGGCCGTGGATGTGAAATACCTTGTTAGCAAGCTTACTTACATTATTGTAACTAGTTAACGTTAGCCGCGTTCTCATGGGAAGTTAGCTAGTTAACGTAACTTGTTAAAAGCAAGCCTTGCTAGGTAGCTGGCTATAAAGTTGATGAACCCAGTTCAGTGGCTTGTTTTAGCCAATTTCAACATGCATATTTTTATTGAAGTGAGGGTCTTGCTAGAGACCACCAAATATGTTTTCTTAATTCAATTCACACAGCACCAGATGAAGACCAACCTATGGTGTTCATTCCGGGTGAGGACATCATTAGACTTCTCAAAGCCATTTGTGACATTGTTCTGACCACTTTTCATATTGCTGGCTGCTACCACTACTTTATTTATCACCATGTCTCTCACTTTCTCAGGAGTAAGCAGAGAGGGACACTTGCGGACAGCTTTTAAGTCAGTATCAGGCACCAGCAGCAGTGAGAGAAAGGTGAAGATAGGGACCAAGTATGGCAGTGAGATCCGAGGAGAGGCTCCTCTGAGCCGGGGCAATAAGAAGCAAGGCCAGCCTCTTTCCCTGTCCTCTGTCTCGGAGTCCTCAATGGGTAGAGGGCAGCTCCAGTCCACCCCTGCATCTACAGTCCCACCCCCCAGCCCAGCCACTCAGCAGCGTCTCCTCACCACCCCACAGGTAGGTCTGCCAAGAAGGACCACTCCATCAACACCAACTAGTTACTAGCTAATAACCTCTCCAGTCGGACAGGTGCACATGCAAATGAAAACACAAACAGCCTGGGTACTACACAGCTGTTTCTTCATTCAACATGGATGTGACTTTCCCTGATTAATCAGGAATTTCTGATTGATTCCAGTCTGCATTTATACATAATTGAAATGTACTTAGGCCTACACCCAAGCCCACCCTCTTTTCTCACAAGGTAATACATGTAGTGTATGTCTTTTGCTCAGGCACTCTCTGAGGTGACCCAGGCTAAGAGCAGGGCCTCTCTGAAGGACCTCTGTCCCGAGGATAAGCGGCGCATAGCCAACCTCATCCAGGAGCTGGCCAGGTAACTGCTCATCCAACATAAGAGTGTGTGTGTGTTTGGCAGGGATTTGGGATTCTTTGGTGTGTGGGGATTTTCTCAATAATAAAGTTAATTTACACAGTCTGATATAATTCCTGACCCCACCTCTTCTTACCCAGAGTGAGTGAGGAGAAGGAGGAGTCGGTACAGAGGCTGAGGGACGAACAGGAGACCTTTGAGCGCACAATTCTACAGCTGGAGCAGCAGAACCAGCTCATTGTACAGGAGAGAGAGAGTATCCTTTTCTCCATGGATGCACACGCATGGATAAACACACATACATACTGAGGGCGTATCCCACTGACATTGTCTGTCTGAAGTATCCTCAAACCCGGGCCTTGAGGGCTGCCGTGCCTGCTGGTGTTTTCTTGCTTTCCCACCTGTGTCAGTCAATGATTTAGAAGACAGCCATGAGTACTTGCAGACACTGCAGCCCCACTCTGCCACTGAAGAATTTAAGGCTCTTCCTATATTCAGGCAGCAGGGGGTAGCATTGCCTAGGGCTTGATATCACCACTGCCGACCTCAATGGTCTGACAGATACTCCATGAGCGTTATAACATGCACACGTACCTTCATTCCCCCTTGCTTTTTCACGATTTGCTTCTCGGCCACATCTTGACATTTAATATGACATTTGCACTCTGTTTGAGATCACTGTGGATTACATTCAGTGTTTGAAACCGTTGCCGTCTATGACGTTTTACCTTTTGGGACTGTGGCATTTGCTCTGGTCTCATGTTTGGGTAATCTTGTTCTTTTTCATGCACTGAATTCTGTCATATCTTACCTTTTTCTGGCATGTGAAAGGCTTTCAGATGCAGTGCCACCAGTTAATTCTAAACAAGCTAACACTGTCAGGCTCAGTCTCTTGGCATGACCTGGAAACTGTCCTGTAATTACAGCAGCATCCCAGAATGACACTGTTTCCTCCACTTTTGCATCCCACCCCTCCTGACGTCCTCTTTAACGATTCCGCTCAGGTCAAACCGACGTGGGGAGAGATGTCAATTTAGGTGGGGAAACACAGCAAAATATGAAGAGTAATCGTCGGCTGGTAAATTGCACAATTGGCAGCGGAGCTGGGAAATTAGGAAAGCACAACTCAATTAAAGGCACTTTGGCTGGGAGACCTGGCATTTATACTAAACTTCCAAACTCCATTAAAATAGAATTTGAGCTGAAAAACTCTTTGATTAAAGCACCTCGAGGGGATAACCAGTCTTTAAAGCGCACACACACAGAGTCGTAAAGAGACTTCTGAGACGTAGGGTTCCAGACGGGTCTTTTAAGGTTAAGGAGACACCAAAGGCAAACGGGCTAAAGGGAGACTTGTAAAGTCTAATTCCATTACACCCTCTGCCTCACCTTCAGTCTTATCTACCAAGAGCCAGGTTATCAAGGGGAGAATTTATATCTCCGTCTAAAGGCCCGAGATGAGAGAGAAGCGTTCTTGTTGAAATGTTGTCTGTCAGGACCACTTTGGCGCTCAAGTGCTGAATGAAATGTACGATTTTAGTAAGTCTTTGGTTATTTCTCCTTGGCATGTTGTTTTGGGGAGGTTAAAGGCTAGATGTCATTGCTGAGTCGGTGCTTCACAAATCACATACATTTTTGTATTAACCTTACAAGTCAGTCAGTCTGACTGTTATACCACTGCTGTGGTTGAAATAAGAAGTGGCTCTACCTTCCCCCCTTAGGCAATGGATAAAAGGCTAAACTTTGAGTTTACTTTGTTCTCATTGTATTTATGTTAGACCTTTAATACCATCAAGAGACAAAGTAAACTTTGAGCTATAGCGTTGTTTGTTTGCAAGTCTGATGCAGCTATTTATTTGGTTGGTTGATTGTAAACTGATTTGTCCTCTCCAGCAACCTAAAGTTATGCTAACTGTCCTCTTCCATCAATTCTTCATCACCAGGCCCTAAACGCATACACACACACACTGAAAGAGAGAGACTGCACACACACACACACATTCACACACCCAGTCGATTTGGCACAGAGCTCATAAGGCAGGTTGTAAAATATTCCTCTCCTGCGCAAATTTGTTCCACCTTGAAGTGGAATTCATTATTTCATTTGGGCATGGCCTGACAGGGCGAGTGAATCATTTTGACAGGCACTGTCTGAAGCCTCGAATGCAAACTCTTGATTTTGTATATTTTTGGATTAAGGGGCGTAGAAAGCCATTGCTATTGCTTTGATTGAAGAGGGCGTGCGTTCTGATTGGCTCATGGCCAAGACTCAGAGAAGCGGTTTTACTGTTTTCGGTGTGGGAAGAGATCCTTATCAATTGTGCTTCAGTTGCCCCTAGGTTACCAGGCGTTGAGCGTCGAGGCTGCTTCGACCCATCAATGTTTTTAACGTAGGTGTGTTTACGCGCCCGCACTCTCTCTATCAGAACATTCACATCCTATAGCCAGGTTAGGTGGTTGTGATGACTGTTGGTTGGAGCATGATTTGTGTGGGTTACTCTGACTGGTCGCGTGTACTTTGAATAAAAGTGATGATAACCCAGAGGATATTATATTACCTTACATTAAAGGGATAGTTCATCCAAATTACGCTTTGGTTTCCTTACCCAGTTTCCTTAGCAGGCTATGGACAAGGTATGACAGCAATCCATGCTTTGGTTTAGTTTCCAAATGTTAACGTCTTAGCATTTATGTCACAAATCCCATTCAAGTCAATGGACCGATATTGGCATTTTTCGCGCTTCATGTTCAAATCGTCTATACGTGACTTGAGCTTCACGGTAAAACTTTAGAATGATTTGGACATGATAGTTTAAAAAATGCTAATATCGGTCCCATGACTTGAATGGGATTTGTGCCACAAATGCTAAAACATTTGGAAACAGTGCCAGGGAAACTAAACCAAAACATCGATTGCTGTCACACCTTTTCCATAGACTGCTTACAGGGTAAGGAAACCAATATGGCATTTTTTTATTTGGGTGAACTATCCCCATAATCCATTGACATGGAAATTGACCCTGAAGTGTTTGGTCAGTTCTGTCTAATTTTTGAAAGGCATTTTGTCATAACCTGACTTCAGTCATCATGACTCTCCGTGATTGTGCTATGACGTAATGACAGCCTTATGCAGACAGAAGGTTCAGGTAAAGTGTTACCAGTTGAGTGTTTATGAAAGAAGCCTTTCTCTTCCCATGTGCCGTTTCATTTCCCAGGCTTGATTGAACTCATCCGACACCAAAGTGTTTTCTCCTAGCGTATCCTTCCACTGACTGTTACTTCATTATGGCTTCACTTTGAAAATGTTCATTTGCTCCCAAATCGGGGACTTTTAAAGGTGATGTGTTGAGAAGCTCATCAGCCTGGGGCTATTGCCCATCCATAAAATGATATGGCCTGCAGCAGGGAGGTTTATGGGTATTGGTTGGTAGGAGTGTGTTCAGGACTTTGTGTACCCATCTTGAGGGGTGTTTGTGTGTTGGTGACTAGAGGTGGTAATGTGTTATTGTTGGTTAAATGCAAATTCGCTGTGGGTCTACCTATATGTGATCCAATGTTTTGATACTAATGTAGGGGTTGCAATGGAAGTATTTATCTACCTCACTCACTCAGCCCGGTTGTGTGTGTTAGTGTTTGTGTACGAGCGGTGCCGCCACTCATTAGCAGGCCCCTCATGCTCAGCAGTGGTTCTGCTCCAGATGAGCGCACTCTTGTCTGGCATTCAGCCTGGCACCCAGATCTGGCATCACGGCCCAGCTCTGCTCAGGCTGGCTCGACCCAGATGGAGAAGTCTGGAAAGTGCTACCCGCTCCACAACATTTTTATCATGCTCTTTCTTTTCAGTTTTTCTTTCTCAACATTTGAGTTGAAACTCAGTTCTCTTTTACTTTGCTGGCCTAATGAAGGGGTGGTGGGTGGGATGTTCTTTTGGGGTTATATGTTATGTGACATGTCTGCAAAATGTAAATAAAAATGTATCAAAAATAAGGAAGGAAATGGAGACGAATATGACCCTTAACCCCAGCCCCCTGTGGCCTAGGCCTACAGCAGCAGTATCGGGAGTGCCAGGAACTGCTGGGTCTCTACCAGCAGTACCTCTCTCAGCAGCAGGAGAAACTCAACCAGTCCATTGCCCAGCTCAGCCACGCCCGTAACTCCCACAGCAAGGTACTCACTCTGTATGTGTGTCAATGCCTGCAACATGCGAAATACGAGATTGTGATACAGATGCGTGTCTGAGAGATGGCGATAGTGTGAATGTGTGTGAAAGAGCTTATTTGTGTGCATGTGTGTATGCCCGTCATCTTCCCCAGTGAGCCATCTCCAAACAACAGCGCTGTACACCATCAATCACAACACCCCCAACTGGGAGAGATGCACATACACTCACACAATTTCTTTTAGAAGGACCCATCCTAAGACCTAGACAGCACATCAAGTGTCACAACAGCTAAGGAAAAGTCCACTATGACCGCATACAGTAGCACAAACCAGTTGTATTTCTCAAGGTAATCATTTAGACAACTTCGTCATCCTCCGTGGCCTACAGTGGGCTGAGTAATGCGTGTTTGCGTGCTCTGTGACTGCACGCTGAATTAGTCAGTCTCTCTCTTGTCTTGCTGAAGGTGGGCACTTCTTTTCTCTTCTTTACTGTAAGGGTTTATCTTTTTCGCTTAAGCGACCTTGGTTTCCCTGTGCTCAGCACTTTTTATTCAGAATCTCTTGCCCAAACCCAATTGGAGTGAAAGAGTTACCATACGTCTTAGTTCTGCGTTGTATCGGTGTCGAGTCTATCTTGGCTTAACCATTGTGCTCTCACAGAAAAGTTAAAATGGGTAAGGGAAGGAGTGATGATATCAGAGAGGGGTTACTAATCCCAAATCGACCCCTTACGCTTACCTCTTAAACACTTGTGGAGATTGGAGACGAATACATGACAAGTTTCAGATTTTATTGATTCCTACATAGCAGTTAATACAGGCTGAAATCCAGGTGCATAAGATTAAATAGTAACATTGAATAATATATTTACAATGGATACAAATAGAAAGGTGTATTTGACTGGGTGGCTCTCTTGTCTCCACAGGCCCCCAGCAGTGAGGGAGCCTCCACCAAGCCTAGCAGGGGAGAGAGGGCCACAGCCTGGGATGGCTCCTACCTGGGCCTGCCCACTCTTGGAGGAACAGGGACAAACGGAGGAGGAAGAGAGCGAAGTGGCGGAGGAAGAGGAGCTGGAGGAAGAGTCCCGTCCCTGAGTCCTGCCTCTCTCTCGGACGACCTTCACTCAGCCACTCCCCATCCCTACTCCTCCTCCAGCGACCAATCCCAGGGACCAATCAAACGCCGGGGCTGCCGAAGAGGAGGGGCTCATAGCGAGCTTCGCCTAGCGTCCCACCGCAGCAGACAGGAACATCTGGTCAACGGGGGGTTCCCCCATCGGGGGGCCACAGAAGCCCCTCGACTGAGCATCACCAGCCCGCTGCTCCACAACGGCCCTGGTGAACCACCCGAAGACAGTAGAGGTCTACATGGACCTGGAGGGTTACTACCCGGAGGAGACCGAGTGGGGGAGGGAGTAGGGGCAGAGGGGACCCTCTCAGCGCCCCTCCTGGGCCCAGAGGACTGGGAGGAGAGGAGGCACCAGCTGCTCCTGCAGAAGCTGCAGCTGGAAGTGGAGAGAGAGCGGCTGCAGGCGCGGCTGGCCCAGCAGGAGGAGAAGCTGATCAGACAGAACCAGCATCTCCGACACACACGCCTCGACTACAGCAGGTATTAAATTGAATTACATTTTATACTGAACTAAAATATTAACTCAACATGCAACAATTTAGAATATTTTACTGAGTTACAGTTCATATAAGGAAATTAGTCAATTTAAATATATTCATTAGGCCCTAATCAATGGATTTCACATGACTGGGAATACAGATATGCATCTGTTGGTCACAGATGAAAAAAAATTAAAATAAATAGGGGCGTGGATCAGAAAACCAGTCAGTATCTGGTGTGACCACCATTTGCCTCATGCAGCGTGACGCACCTCCTTCGCATAGAGTTCATCAGGCTGTTGATTGTGGCCTGTGGAATGTTGTCCCAGTCCTCTTCAATGGCTGTGCGAAATTGCTGGATATTGGCGTGAAATGGAACACGCTGTCGTACGCGTCGTTCCAGAGCATCCCAAACAATGCTCAATGGGTGATATGTCTGGTGAGTATGCAGGCCATGGAAGAACTGGGACATTTTCAGCTTCCAGGAATTGTGTACAGATCCTTGCGACATGGGGCTGTGCATTATCATGCTGAAACATGAGGTGATGGTGGCGGATGAATGGCACTACAATGGGCCTCAGGATCCCGTCACGGTATCTCTGTGCATTCAAATTGCCATTGATAAAATGCAATTGTGTTGGTTGTCTGTAGCTTATGCCTGCCCGTACCATAACCTCACTGCCACCATGGGGCACTGTGTTCACAACGACATCTGCAAACCGCTCACCCACATGACGCCATACACGTGGTTGTGAGGCCGGTTGGACGTACTGCCAAATTCTCGAAAACAAGCTCTGGTGGACATTACTGCAGTCACCATGCCAATTACATGCTCCATCAAAAGTTGAGACCTCTGTGGCATAGTGTTGTGACAAAACTGCACATTTCAGAATGGCCTTTTATTGCCCCCAGCACAAGGTGCACCTGTGTAATGATCATGCTGTTTAATCAGCTTCTTGATATGCCACACCTGTCAGGTGGATGGATTATCTTGGCAAAGGAGAAATGCTCACTAACAGGGATGCAAACACATTTCTGCACAACATTTTAGAGAAATAAGCTTTTTGTGCAAATGGACCATGCATATTTCACCTCATGAAACAGGACCAACAATTTACATGTTGCGTTTTATATTTTTGTTTAATGTATTTAAAAAAAACATCAAACAGGGTTCTATACTAACTTTTTCTCTTGATGGCACCAGCACATTGCACCAATTTTTAAAATACAAATATTGATAATTGATAATGACCTGTGCCTCCATTCCATAAAGAACCATGCTAGTAATGACTAGCCATCTTTAAAATGACCATGCCCTTGTATTCCTACATTGATTTGTGTAGAGTTACTGTAACATCAAACAAAAGTGCAAAATGTATTTATTGCAGATTTCAAAGTGCCATGTGTTCATTTCTTTGAAATCCTCTATAGAGGGCAAAACAAAAAGCGGGGAGGACTGTGATTTCCCCCAGTTTTTTTCAGGTTCTCGTTCTCAAAAACACGTTTTTTTAAATAGAAAAACAACTAAATTGGATGTTCCAAGTTCACAACAATGCTTAAACCACATTAGGGGACAATATTTTTTGAAACTCAGAGATATTTAGATTTTCTTTGTGTAGTTTACCCATTTAATTCAGGAATGCACCAACCAGACAGTTGTTTGGCTAGCTGTGCTTCTGCAGTGCAGTTGTCATGGCGTTTTCAAAACAAATGGCCACTGAATTTATGCAAATAATCATGATTCTGACAGGTAGTCATAGACTACTTTGTAGTTACCGTTTACGTGTGGATAGAAAGGCAATTAAAAGGTAAGGCCATCATTAGCATCGCTAACGGCTACACAAAGTGGTAGACATATAGGCCAATGATGTATGTTAACCCTGGATTGCTGATGCTATGTATTGGCCATTGAGAGGCTTTGAAGCCACCGGTCGGCCATTTTGGCACTCCCTAGTAGGATGGAATTCTACAGTATTTCAATAAAATGATTCAAGGACAGAATTACATGTATTTATGTTGTTGTAGTGGGGACAGTAACATTAGCGCTACCTATTAGTCATCTATTGTGTGTGTATATACAGTGCATTCGGAAAGTATTCAGACCCCTTGACTTTTTCCACATTTTGTTACGTACAGCCTTATTCTAAAATTGATTTAATTGTTTTTTTCCCTCATCAATCTACACACACTACCCCATAATGACAAAGCAAAAACAGAAATGTTTGCTAATTTATTAAAAATAAAAAACCCTTTACTCAGTACTTTGTTGAAGCACCTTTGGCAGCAATTACAGCATATAGTATTTTTGGGTATGACGCTACAAGCTTGGCACACCAGTATTTGGGGAGTTTCTTCCATTCTTCTCTGCAGATCCTCTCAAGCTCTGTCAGGTTGGATGGGGAGCGTTGTTGCACAGCTATTTTCAGGTCTCTCCAGAGATGTTCGATCAGGTTTGAGTCCGGGCTCTGGCTGAGCCACTCAAGGACATTCAGAGACTTGTCCCGAAGCCACTCCTGCATTGTCTTGGCTGTGTGCTTAGGGTCGTTGTCCTGTTGGAAGGTGAAACTTCGATCCTGACTAGTCTCCCAGTAACTGCCAATGAGAAACATCCCCACAGCATGATGCTGCCACCACCATGCTTCACCGTAGGGATGGTGCCAGGTTTCCTCCAGACGTGATGCTTGGCATTCAGGCCAAAGAGTTCAATCTTGGTTTCATCAGACCAGATAATCTTGTTTCTCATGGTCTGAGAGTCCTTTAGGTGCCTTTTGGAAAACTCCAAGCATGCTGACATGTCCCTTTTACTGAGGAGTGGCTTCCGTCTGGCCACTCTACCATAAAGGCCTGATTGGTGGAGTGCTGCAGAGATGATTGTCCTTCTGGAAGGTTCTCCCATCTTCACAGAGGAACTCTGGAGCTCTGTGAGAGTGACCATTGGGTTCTTGGTCACCTCCCTGACCAAGGCCCTTCTCCCCCGATTGCTCAGTTTGGCCGGGCGCCAGCTCTAGGAAGAGTCTTGGTGGTTCCAAACTTCTTCCATTTAAGAATGATGGAGGCCATTGTGTTCTTGGGGACCTTCAATGCTGCAGACATTTTTTGGTTATTTTCCCTAGGTCTGTGCCTCGACACGATCCTGTCTCGGAGCTCTATGGACAATTCCTTCGACCTCATGGCTTTTGCTTTGACATGCAGTGTCAACTGTGGGACCTTATATAGACAGGTGTATGCCTTTCCAAATCATGTCCAATCAATTGAATTTACCACAGGTGGACTCCAGTCAAGTTGTAGGAACATCTCAAGGATGATCAATGGAAACAAGATGCACCTGAGCTCAATTTCGAGTCATTTAAAAAGATCAATTTTAGAATAAAATGTGGAAAAGGTCTAGGGGTCTGAATACTTTCCGAAGTATACAGTGCCTTTTTGCAAATGTATTAAAAATAAAAAACAGATACCTTATTTACATAAGTATTCAGACCCTTTGCTATGAGACTTGAAATTGAGCTCGGGTGCATCCTGATACCATTGATCATCCTTGAGATGTTTCTACAACTTGATTGTGGTAAATTCAATTGATTGGACATGATTTGGAAAGACACACGTCTGTCTATATAAGGTCCCACAGTTGACAGCGATGCTGTAATCGCTGCCAAAGGTGCTTCAAAGAAGTACTGAGTAAAGGGTCTGAATACTTATGTAAATATAATATTTTATTTTTAATACATTTGCAAAAAAAAATGCCTTGTCATTATGGGGGATTGTGTGTAGGTTGGTGAGAGGGGAAAAATCAATTTAATCCATTTTAGAATAAGCCTGTAACGTAACAAAATGTGAAAAAAGTCAATACTTTCCGAATGCACTGTAGATCATTTGATATAGGCCCTGCGCGCACCGCACACAGCAGGAATCGACATTCAGGTAAATTTACCAGTGGCACACCGGGCCAGTGCCAAGTCAAAGGTACTGGACAGAATGGGGGGAGATTTTTTTTTTAACCTATATATAATTGTTGTAATAGCCTAAAGAAAAACAACTCCACCCAAAATGTATGCTAAGAAGTATGCATTACCACTTCAATGCATTTTTTTTATAGGCCTACCCAATGGCATTATGCACTGACATTGACATTATTTTTACGTTCTAAAATATGTCAGAATAACGTGAGCGTTGCCTGACTAATTAGACATGCTCCCGACACAAACACACAAATTAAGTCTGTCCATGTGGTAAATAGTCAGTCTCGCTATTAGAGATGTTGAAGAGTTATTGAGGACCAAAGAGCCTAGATTTTCAATGTAAGCTATTCCATGATGACTGACTTGCGCATTGCAAATATTCAACCAAGACTTTGAACTTTTTAAATACCTGGTTTGCATACCCATTCTTGCCTTAGCATTTACTGGTAAATATCATAACTTGGAACATATTTCTTACTGCTTTCCTACCCCTACCGCTGTCGGTCTTCGCTCCACCAACAACCAGATGTTTGACAGTTGCGCACTCCCTCTGCCCAACAGATGATCTATAGGCTTATATATGAACGAACAGCTTCGGGAATCCCATCTTTTTTTTAAATCAATTACAGTACCGGTGAAAAGTTTGGACAACTATTCATTCAAGGGTTTTTCTTTATTTTTACTATTTCAAATCAAATCAAATGTTATTGGCCACATGCGCCGAATACAACAGGTGTAGACATTACAGTGAAATGCTTACTTACAGCCCTTAACCAACAATGCATTTTTTTTATTTATAAAAAAATGTAATAACAACAAAAAAGTGTTGAGAGTAAAAAAGAGCAGAAGTAAAATAAAATAACAGTAGGGAGGCAATATACAGTGAGGGGAAAAAAGTATTTGATCCCCTGCTGATTTTGTACGTTTGCCCACTGAAAAAGAAATGATCAGTATAATTTTAATGGTAGGTTTATTTGAACAGTGAGAGACAGAATAACAACAAAAAAATTCAAACATTTTATAAATTGATTTGCATTTTAATGAGGGAAATAAGTATTTGACCCCCTCTCAATTAGAAAGATTTCTGCCTCCCAGGTGTCTTTTATACAGGTAACGAGCTGAGATTAGGAGCACACTCTTAAAGGGAGTGCTCCTAATTTCAGTTTGTTACCTGTATAAAAGACACCTGTCCACAGAAGCAATCAATCAATCAGATTCCAAACTCTCCACCATGGCCAAGACCAAAGAGATCTCCAAGGATGTCAGCGACAAGATTGTATACCTACATAAGGCTGGAATGGGCAACAAGACCATCGCCAAGCAGCTTGGTGAGAAGGTGACAACAGTTGGTGCGATTATTCGCAAATGGAAGAAACACAAAATAACTGTCAATCTCCCTCGGCCTGGGGCTCCATGCAAGATCTCACCTCGTGGAGTTGCAATGATCGTGAGGAATCAGCCCAGAACTACACGGGAGGATCTTGTCAATGATCTCAAGGCAGCTGGGACCATAGTCACCAAGAAAACAATTGGTAACATACTACGCCGTGAAGGACTGAAATCCTGCAGCGCCCGCAAGGTCCCCCTGCTCAAGAAAGCACATATACAGGGCCGTCTGAAGTTTGCCAATGAACATCTGAATGATTCAGAGGAGAACTGAGTGAAGGTGTTGTGGTCAGATGAGACCAAAATCGAGCTCTTTGGCATCAACTCAACTCGCCGTGTTTGGAGGAGGAGGAATGCTGCCTATGACCCCAAGAACACCATCCCCACCATCAAACATGGAGGTGGAAACATTATGTTTTGGGGGTGTTTTTCTGCTAAGGGGACAGGACAACTTCACCGCATCAAAGGGATGATGGACGGGCCATGTACCGTCAAATCTTGGGTGAGAACCTCCTTCCCTCAGCCAGGGCATTGAAAATGGGTCGTGGATGGGTATTCCAGCATGACAATGACCCAAAACACACAGCCAAGGCAACAAAGGAGTGGCTCAAGAAGAAGCACATTAAGGTCCTGGAGTGGCCTAGCCAGTCTCCAGACCTTAATCCCATAGAAAATCTGTGGAGGGAGCTGAAGGTTCGAGTTGCCAAACGTCAGCCTCAACCTTAATGACTTGGAGAAGATCTGCAAAGAGGAGTGGGACAAAATCCTTCCTGAGATGTGTGCAAACCTGGTGGCCAACTACAAGAAACGTCTGACCTCTGTGATTGCCAACAAGGGTTTTGCCACAAGGTACTAAGTCATGTTTTGCAGAGGGGTCAAATACTTATTTCCCTCATTTAAAAATGCAAATCAATTTATAACATTTTTTACATGCGTTTTTCTGGATAATTTTGTTGTTATTCTGTCTCACTGTTCAAATAAACCTACAATTAAAATTATAGACTGATCATGTCTTTGTCAGTGGGCAAATGTACAAAATCAGCAGGGGATCAAATACTTTTTTCCCTCACTGTATACAGGGGGGGTACCAGTGCAGAGTCAATGTGCGGGGCCACCGGCTAGTTGAGGTAATATGTACATGTGGGTAGAGTTAAAGTGACTATGCATAAATAATTAACAGAGTAGCATCAGCGTAAAAAGATGGGGTGGGGTGGGGCCGTGCAAATAGTTTGGGTAGCCATGATTAGATGTTCAGGAGTCTTATGGCTTGGGGGTAGAAGCTGTTGAGAAGTCTTTTGGACCTAGACTTGGCACTCAGGTACCGCTTGCCGTGTGGTAGCAGAGAGAACAGTCTATGACTAGGGTGGCTGGAGTCTTTGACAATTTCCTTCCTTTGCCTTCCTCCTTCCACTGCCTTCCTCTGACACCGCCTGGTATAGAGGTCCTGGATGGCAGGAAGGTTGGCCCCAGTGATGTACTGGGCCGTACGCACTACCCTCTGTAGTGCCTTGCGGTCGGAGGCCGAGCAGTTGCCATACCAGGTGGTGATGCAACCAGTCAGGATGCTCTCGATGGTGCAGCTGTAGAATGTTTTGAGGATCTGAGGACCCATGCCAAATCTTTTCAGTCTCCTGAGGGGGAATGGGCTTTGTCGTGCCCTCTTCACGATTGTCTTGGTGTGTTTGGACCATAATAGTTCATTGGTGATGTGGACACCAAGGAACTTGAAGCTCTCAACCTGTTCCACCACAGCCCTGTTGATGAGAATGGGGGCGTGCTCTTACCTCTTTTATTTTTTTTCCTGTTTCCAGTAGTCCACAATCATCTCCTTTGTCTTGGTCACGTTGAGGGAGAGGTTGTTATCCTGGCACCACACGGCCAGGTCTTTGACCTCCTCCCTATAGGCTGTCTCATTGTTGTCAGTGATCAGGCATACCACTGTTGTGTCGTCTGCAAACTTAATGATGGTGTTGGAATCGTGCCTGGCCATGCAGTCATGGGTGAACAAGAAGTACAGGAGGGGACTGAGCACGCACCCCTGAGGGGCCCTCGTGTTGAGGATCAGTGTGGCAGATGTGTTGTTACCTACCCTTACCACCTGGGGGCGGCCCGTCCAGAAGTCCAGGATCCAGTTGCAGAGGGAGGTGTTTAGTCACAGGATCCTTAGCTTAGTGATGAGCTTTGAGGGCACTATGGTGTTGAATGCTGAGCTGTAGTCAATGAATAGCATTCTCACGTAGGTGTTCCTCTTGTCCAGGTGGGAAAGGGCAGTGTAGAGTGCAATAGAGATTGCATCATCTGTGGATCTGTTGGGGTGGTATGCAAATTGAATGGGTCTAGGGTTTCTGGGATAATGGTGTTGATGTGAGCCATGACAAGCCTTACAAAGCACTTCATGGCTACAGACGTCAGTGCTACGGGTCGGTAGTCATTTAGGCAGGTTATCTTAGTGTCCTTGGGCACGGGGACTATGGTGGTCTGCTTGAAACATGTTGGTATTACAGACTGTCAGGGACATGTTGAAAATGTCAGTGAAGACACTTGCCAGTTGGTCAGCACATGCTCGGAGTACACGTCCTGGAAATGTGGCCTTGTGAATGTTGACCTGCTTAAAAGTCTTACTCACATTGGCTACGGAGAGCGTGATCACATAGTCATCCGGAACAGCTGGTGCTCTCATGCATGCTTCAGTGTTGCTTGCCTCGAAGCGAGCATAGAAGTGGTTTAGCTCGTCTGGAAGTCTTGTGTCACTGGGCAGCTCGCGGCTGTGCTTCCCTTTGTAGTCTGTAATAGTTTTCAAGCCCTGCCACATCCGACGAGCGTCAGAGCCAGTGTAGTACGATTCAATCTTAGTCCCGTACTGACTCTTTGCCTGTTTGATGGTTCGTCGGAGGCCATAGCGGCATTTCTTATAAACGTCCGGGTTAGAGTCCCGTTCCTTGAAAGCGGCAGCTCTACCCTTTAGCTCAGTGCGGATGTTGCCTGTAATCCATGGCTTCTGGTTGGGGTATGTACGTACGGTCACTGTGGGGACGACGTCATCGATGCACTTTATTGATGAAGCCAGTGACTACTGTGGTGTACTCCTCAATGCTATCTGAAGAATCCCAGAACATGTTCCAGACTCTGCTAGCAAAACAGTCCTGTAGCTTAGCATCTGCGTCATCTGACCACTTTTTTATTAACCGAGTCACTGGTGCTTCCTGCTTTAGTTTTTGCTTATAAGCAGGAATCAGGAGGATAGAGTTATGGTCAGATTTGCCAAATGGAGGGCGAGGGAGAGCTTTGTATGCGTCTCTGTGTGTGGAGTAAAGGTGGTCTAGAGTATTTTTTCCTCTGGTTGCACATTTAACATGCTGGTAGAAATTAGGTAGAACTGATTTAAGTTTCCCTGCATTATAGTCCCCGGCCACGAGGAGCGCTGCCTCTGGATGAGCGTTTTCCTGTTTAGTTATGGCCTTATACAGCTCATTGAGTGCAGTCTTAATGCCAGCATTGGTTTGTGGTGGTAAATAGACAGCTATGAAAAATATAGATGAAACTCTCTTGGTGAATAGTGTGGTCTACAGCTTTTCATAAGATATTCTACCTCAGGCGAGCAAAACCTTGAGACATCCTTAGTATTTGATTTTGTGCACTAGCTGTTGTTTACAAATATACACAGACCGCCACCCCTTGTCTTACCGGAGTCAGCCGTTCTATCCTGCTGATGTAGCGTATAGCCCCGCTAGCTTCATGTTGTCCATGTCGTCGTTCAGCCACGACTCGGTGAAACATAATAGATTACAGTTTTTAATGTCCCGTTGGTAGGATAACCGTAATCTTAGGTCATCTCATTTATTTTCAAATGATTGAACATTGGCTAATAGGATTGATGGAAGAGGCAGTTTACTCGCTCGCCGTCAGATCCTTACAAGGCACCCCGACCTATGTCCACGATATCTCTGTCTCTTTCTCATGCGAATGACGGGGATTTTGGCCTTGTCGGGTGTCGGTAGGATATCATTCGCGTCCGACTTGTTGAAGAAAAAATCTTTGTCCAATACGAGGTGAGTAATCGCTGTCCTGATATCCAGAAGCTCTTTTTGGTTATAAGAGACAATGGCAGAAACATTATGTACAGAATACATTACAAATAATGCAGAAAAACACACATAATAGTACAATTGGTTAGAGGGCTGTAAAAACTATGAAATAACACATATGGAATCATGTAGTAACCAAAAAAGTGTTAAACAAATCAAAATATATTTTATGTTTCAGATTCTTCAAAGTAGCCACCCTTTGCCTTGATGACATCTTTGTATACTTTTGGCATCATGAGGAATGCTTTTCCAACAGTCTTGAAGGAGTTCCCACATATGCTGAGCTCTTGTTGGCTGCTTTTTCCTTCACTCTGCGGTCCAACTCATGCCAAATCATCTCAATTGGGTTGAGGTTGGGTGATTGTGGAGGCCAGGTCATCTGATGCAGCGCTCAATCACTCTCCTTCTTGGTCAAATAGCCCTTACACAGCCTGGAGGTGTGTTTTGGGTCATTGTCCTGTTAAGAAACAAATGATAGTCCCACTAAGCGCAAACCAGATGGGATGGCGTATCGCTGCAGAATGCTGTGGTAGCCATGCTGGTTAAGTGTGCCTTGAATTCTAAATAAATCCCTGACAGCGTCACCAGCAAAGCACCCCCACACCATCACACCTCCTCCTCCATGCTTCACGGTGGGAACCACACATGTGGAGATCATCCGTTCACCTACTCTGCGTCTCACAAAGACAAGGCGTTTGGAACCAAAAATCTCAAATTTGGACTCATCAGACCAAAGGACAGATTTCCACCGGTCTAATGTTCATTGCTCGTTTTTCTTGACCCAAGCAAGTCTCTTCTTATTTGTGTCCTTTAGTAGTGTTTTTTTTGCAGCAGTGGTTTGATTCACACAGTCTCCTCTGAACAGTTGATGTTGTGATGTGTCTGTTACTTGAACTCTGTGAAGCATTTATTTGGGCTGCAATCTGAGGTGCAGTTAACTCTAATGAACTTATCCTCTGCAGCAGTGGTAAATCTGGGTCTTCCTTTCCTGTGGCGGTCGTCATGAGAGTCAGTTTCATCATAGCGCTTGATGGTTTTTGCTACTTCACTTGAAGAAACGTTCAAAGTTCTTGAAATGTTCTGTATTGATTGACCTTCATGTCTTAAAGTAATGATGGACTGTCGTTTCTCTTTGCTTATTTGAGCTGTTCTTACCATAATATGGACTTGGTCTTTTACGAAATAGGGCTATCTTCTGTATACCACCCCTACCTTGTCACAACACAACTGATTGGCTCAAATGCATTAAGAAATTCCACAAATTAACTTTTAAGAAGGTAAAGCTGTTAATTGAAATGCATTACAGGTGACTACCTCATGAAGCTGGTTGAGAGAATGCCAAGAGTGTGCAAAGCTGTCATCAAGGCAAAGGGGGGCTACTTTGAAGAATCTCAAATATAAAATATATATTTGGATTTGTATATACATGATTCCGTATATTCCTCCCCAGTATGTCGAGACAGACAGGGGTATTCCCATGCTGTAGTTGCCTCTCCAGAAAGTTGGTTTATTTGTGGTCATTGCACTTTACTATTTGAATAAATCATAATGATCAAAAAAAGCTAATTGTGAACCAAAAACTAACGTGATCAGGTAAAAACATTTTACTGCCACTCTTGCAACCAATAAAACGTGTGTCTCACTGGCAAGTCAAACGGTGCAGTATCGAAGCCTGGTTAAACAAGATGTGAACTATTTTTGGGGCCTTTACTTAATTTTGTGTCTCTTGCAGGTTCCAGCAAGCCACTGCAGCCGAACTCAGCCACTCCATGTCCAGAAACGGGACTGATCCTTTACCCAACGGCCATGCACTACTCGGGTAAAACCTTGGAACCACGTCAGTCAGTCACGCACTTACTAACACACACACACTCTCTCCTCGCCATCTCTCTCTCGCTGAATAACTCGCTTTTTTGTATCTAGTAATACAACCTTTAGCTTACAAAGCTTGACTGTGTATCTCTGCAGTGAGGTGAGAGGGTGTGACGATGCAGAGGACTTGGGAGAAGCAGCAGAACAAGAAGTGCCTCCACACAGAGACACTACTGCACACATCCCCCTGCAAAACTCCATACACTCCCCTGGTAGGTTTTGTGCTTTTGTGTGTGACAGCCCTGTATCCATGGGCTGCCAGTTACTCATCCCTGGCTTATAGTCTCCTTCATTAGGGTTCTGAAGTCCATTTGTTGTTGTCCTCCATCTGCAGAGCCCTTTCATAACAAGTCCAGGAGGGATATGGCCAGCTCTCCTGTGGTGTCCCAGAGCATTCTCAAAGCCACCCCAGCACCAGTGATGCCCCCTACTCTACCTAGGACCCCCCACTCTAGGTAAGCCACAGAGCTCGGTGTCCCAATCACAACACTGTTGTATCCCTTACACCATTACTGTTTCCCAATTGACAGCACTGTACTGCACCGCAACACTGTGTTTTAGCCTTGATCCAAGGATAGATTAGCCTAGATCATCATTATCAGCAATTTCAAGGTCAAAATAAAGTGTGTTGTCCATTTTTGTGGGCTGTGATAACATTAATACGTTATTGTCCAACATAGTGTACGCATATCCAGTACGTTGCAGGTGCTGGGTACACAAAGTAAACCAAAAATAGAGAATAGATCCCTGTCCACTGATGAATGCTCCTGCTGGGTCGAAACGTTGCACACAAAAAACATCGGGAGCATTCATTAGTGTGCGGGTATTTGTATTTATTAAGGATCCCCATTATCTGTATCTATTGCGGGTATCTGTTCTTTATTTCATATGGGTACATTTTTACAGTCTTATTAACACATCTCATGAGCACTGTGTTATATTTTCAACAGCATCTCATGGTGCATGTTTTACCATATCTAGAAACATTTAGATTAGAAATACAGACTATTTTCATGAACAGAGCAGGCAGGGTGGAAATGCAATGCAACATGTCGGTGAACAGGTGAGGAAAGAAAATAAAGGAAAAGAGGGCGGAGAGAAGGGAAGGGGGAGCATGCGGCTGAGGTGGGCCTGGCCGGCACTGGGACTTGGCTTGGCGTTTGATGGGCTAAATGAAGCTTTCTCCCGGGCTAGCGGCAAGGCTGACAGGAGTCAAGCTGCGTTCCATTAGTTGTCCTAGCAGGGACCCAGTAGCAGGTGTAATTGAACAGACTTCTGTGGGGAGGCTGTCTCTGTCTCTCTCTGCTTCAGTAATGATAAAGAGAGGAGTGAGAGAGGAGGGAGGGGGAGGATTGGGATAGGAGGGCGAGAGGAATGGGGGGAGAGGGAGTGGAGCACGAGGGAGAATGGAATTAGTCACTGATTTGCGTGACACCAAGAAAAGGGAAGGAATTCATTACAAACGCCTCCCCACCTCTTGTGTGGAAAGATAATTAATGTGACAGTGTGTCTTCCCTCGTGTGTGTGTGTGTGTCAGTGTGTGTACGTCTTGCTTAGCTAGTATGGAATACTGTGATTTATTTTGATAAGGAAAGGGAACATGTTTCCTACTTTTTTCCTTTTTATTTCTGGCAAGTGTCTTTTTGTCTGTGCATATGAATATTACAATTTTCTTCAGGTGTGAACTTCAAATTTCCTTCTACTGGGAACATGAACATCCATAGCCTAGCCAACATGAAGCATAATGACTGCTTGTCTCTGACTCAGCCAGAAGGAAAGCTCTTCAGTGTTCATAGAAATTGTTCGTAAATCTTAAACAATGTAATGTAATATGGTCCAAGTAACCACCACCATGCCAATCGAACAAACTCAAGCAGATGGCCATTAAAACCACTAAGGGAAATCATGGATACAAATAATTAATAATATGGAGTGGCTGCGGTTCTGGATTTTCTGGTATCCGACTTGCTGTTGCTGTCTGCTCATGCAGGATCCACGAGCCTACCTCCTTTCAGCTGCTGCTGAGTGCTCACTTACTTGTGATGCTGCCACTTGTACACAAACCAGCAGTCAATAGCGATGTAATGTTATTTATCATTAACCACGTTTATCGTATAAAAAAACTATCACAACAGCTGTGATGGAAACGGGTAGTTTCGGTACAATTTTATAAATGCAGACAGATAATTTGTGTTTACGACATGGTGGGATCTTTTTGTGTCTGTAAAATGTATTATGCGAAATATGGTGTGTGGTCCTCCCACTGACTCGGGAAACCATGTAGTTTATTAGGCTACAGATGAAATAAGTTATGATGAACTTCACAGGGTGGTGAAAGTGCACGGTGATCTTGATGCTCCTTTCCAATAAATATCGAGGGTCTTATTCTGGTGACATGATCGATGCTTGACTGCCGTTTTGACAAATATTATGGATAAAACGTATCCATAATAATCTCATCATGTAGACTAGTCTACCCGCACAGCCTACGCGCACTGTATCTGCAAGCTGATAGCTAGAGTTAATGTGCCAAGACCAGAGTAGGCACATTTGCTATTTAAGTCTTTTTTGACAGAGATCTGTAGAGTTGAAAATGCGATGGAAGCGCATTGAACTTTAGATTTACAATTGAAGTCGGAAGTTTACATACACTTTAGCCAAATACATTTAAACTCAGTTTTTCACAATTTCTGACATTTAATCCAAGTAAGAATTCCCTGTTTTAGGTCAGTTAGGATCACCACTTTATTTTAAGAATTTGAAATGTCAGAATAAAAGTATAGAGAATGATTTATTTCAGCTTTTATTTATTTCATCACATTCCCAGTGGGTCAGAAGTTTACATACACTCAATTAGTATTTGGTAGCATTGCCTTTAAATTGTTTAACTTGGGTCAAACGTTGTGGGTAGCCCTTACACAAGCTTCCCACAGTAGGTTGGGGGAATTTTGGCCCATTCCTCCTGACAGAGCTGGTGTAACTGAGTCAGGTTTGTAGGCCTCCTTCCTCACACACGCTTTTTCAGTTCTGCCCACAAATTTTCTATAGGATTGAGGTCAGGGCTTTGTGATGGCCATTCCAATACCTGGACTTTGTTGTCCTTAAGCCATTTTGCCACAACTTTGGAAGTATGCTTGGGGTCATTGTCCATTTGGAAGACCCATTTGCGACCAAACTTTAACTTCCTGGCTGATGTCTTGAGATGTTGCTTCAATATATCCACATAATTTTCCTTCCTCATGATGCCATCTATTTTGTGAAGTGAACCAGCCGCTCCTGCAGCAAAGCACCCCCACAGCATGATGCTGCCACCCCCGTGCATCACGGTTGGGATGGTGTTCTTCAGCTTGCAAGCGTTCCCCTTTTTCCTCCAAACATAATGATGGTCATTATGGCCAAACTGTTCTATTTTTGTTTTATCAGACCAGAGGACATTTCTATAAAAAGTACGATCTTTTTCCCCATGTACCGTAGTCTGGCTTTTTTATGGCGGTTTTGGAGCAGTGGCTTCTTCCTTGCTGAGCGGCCTTTCAGGTTGTCGGTATAGGACTCTTTTTTACTGTGGATATACAGTGGGGAAAAAAGTATTTAGTCAGCCACCAATTGTGCAAGTTCTCCCACTTAAAAAGATGAGAGAGGCCTGTAATTTTCATCATAGGTACATGTCAACTATGACAGTCAAATTGAGAAAAAAAATCCAGAAAATCACATTGTAGGATTTGTAATGAATTTATTTGCAAATTATGGTGGAAAATAAGTATTTGGTCAATAACAAAAGTTTCTCAATACTTTGTTATATACCCTTTGTTGGCAATGACACAGGTCAAACGTTTTCTGTAAGTCTTCACAAGGTTTTCACACACTGTTGCTGGTATTTTGGCCCATTCCTCCATGCAGATCTCCTCTAGAGCAGTGATGTTTTGGGGCTGTCGCTGGGCAGCACGGACTTTCAACTCCCTCCAAAGATTTTCTATGGGGTTGAGATCTGGAGACTGGCTAGGCCACTCCAGGACCTTGAAATGCTTCTTACGAAGCCACTCCTTCGTTGCCCGGGCGGTGTGTTTGGGATCATTGTCATGCTGAAAGACCCAGCCACGTTTCATCTTCAATGCCCTTGCTGATGGAAGGAGGTTTTCACTCAAAATCTCACGATACATGGCCCCATTCATTCTTTCCTTTACACGGATCAGTTGTCCTGGTCCCTTTGCAGAAAAACAGCCCCAAAGCATGATGTTTCCACCCCCATGCTTCACAGTAGGTATGGTGTTCTTTGGATGTAACTCAGCATTCTTTGTCCTCCAAACACGACGAGTTGAGTTTTTACCAAAAAGTTCTATTTTGGTTTCATCTGACCATATGACATTCTCCCAATCCTCTTCTGGATCATCCAAATGCACTCTAGCAAACTTCAGACGGGCCTGGACATGTACTGGCTTAAGCAAGGGGACATGTCTGGCACTGCAGGATTTGAGTCCCTGGCGGCGTAGTGTGTTACTGATTGTAGGCTTTGTTACTTTGGTCCCAGCTCTCTGCAGGTCATTCACTAGGTCCCCCCGTGTGGTTCTGGGATTTTTGCTCACCGTTCTTGTGATCATTTTGACCCCACAGGGTGAGATCTTGCGTGGAGCCCCAGATCGAGGGAGATTATCAGTGGTCTTGTATGTCTTCCATTTCCTAATAATTGCTCCCACAGTTGATTTCTTCAAACCAAGCTGCTTACCTATTGCAGATTCAGTCTTCCCAGCCTGGTGCAGGTCTACAATTATTATTTTTTTGACAGCTCTTTGGTCTTGGCCATAGTGGAGTTTGGAGTGTGACTGTTTGAGGTTGTGGACAGGTGTCTTTTATACTGATAACAAGTTCAAACAGGTGCCATTAATACAGGTAACGAGTGGAGGACAGAGGAGCCTCTTAAAGAAGTTGTTACAGGTCTGTGAGAGCCAGAAATCTTGCTTGTTTGTAGGTGACCAAATACTAGTTTTCCACCATAATTTGCAAATAAATTCATTAAAAATCCTACAATGTGATTTTCAGGATTTTTTTTCTCAATTTGTCTGTCATAGTTGACGTGTACCTATGATGAAAATTACAGGCCTCTCTCATCTTTTTAAGTGGGAGAACTTGCACAATTGGTGGCTGACTAAATACTTTTGAGCTGGTGTAACTGATTCAGGTTCGTAGGCCTCCTTGCTCGCACACGCTTTTTCAGTTCTGCCCTCACATTTTCTATAGGATTGAGGTCAGGACTTTGTGATGGCCACTCCAATACCTTGACTTTATTCTCCTTAAGCCATTTTGGCACAACTTTGGAAGTATGCTTGGGGTCATTGTCCAAGACCCATTTGCGACCAAGCTTTAACTTCCTGACTGATGTCTTGCTTCAATATATCCACATAATTTTCCTTCCTCATGATGCCATCTATTTTGTGAAGTGCACCAGTCCCTCCTGCAGCAAAGCACCCCCACAGCATGATGCTGCCACCCCCGTGCTTCACGGTTGGGATGGTGTTCTTCGGCTTGCAAGGCACCCTTTTTTTCCTCCAAACATAACAGTGTCATTATGGCCATTATGTTTCATCAGACCAGAGGACATTTCTCCAAAAAGTACGATCTTTGTCCCCATGTGCAGTTGCAAACCGTAGTCTGGCTTTTTTATGGCGGTTTTGGAGCAGTAGCTTCTTCCTTGCTGAGCGGCCTTTCAGGTTATGTCGATATAGGACTCTTTTTTACTGTGGATATAGATACTTTTGTACCTGTTTCCTCCAGCATCTTCACAAGGTCCTTTACTGTTGTTCAGGGATTGATTTGCACTTTTCGCACTAAAGTACGTTAATCTCTAGGAGACAGAACGCGTCTCCTTCCTGAGCTGTATGACGGCTATGTGGTCCCATGGTGTTTATACATGCGTACTATTGTTTGTACAGATGAAAATGGTACCTTCAGGCGTTTGGAAATTGCTCCCAAGGATGAACCAGACTTGTGGAGGTCTACACATTTTTTTCTGAGGTCTTGGCTGATTTCTTTTCATTTTCCCATGATGTCAAGCAAAGACAATGTAGGCCTTGAAATACATCCACAGCTAAACTTGCAATTGACTCAAATTGTCAATTAGCCTATCAGAAGGAATTTTCCAAGCAGTCAACTTAGTGTATGTAAACTTCTGACCCACTGGAATTGTGATACAGTGAATTATAAGTGAAATAATCTGTCTGTAAACAATTGTTGGACAATTGACTTGTGTCATGCACAAAGTAGATGTCCTAACCGACTTGCCAAAACTATAGTTTGTTAACAAGAAATTTGTGGAGTGGTTGAAAAACGAGTTTTAATGACTCCAACATAAGTGTATGTAAACTGTATATTCGTTAAAACTTAAGAGAAAAAGTAAATTTTGTGTGCGCTACGTCATCACACACTGACTTTTATCCGCAACAAGTTTGTTTGGTTGGAAAATGAGAAATGTTTGAATATTCACAAATAAAATCTGTCATTTGGATGGAAACCTAGCTACTGCAAACATTGGCTAAACAGGAGGCAGACATCTGGCTATATGGCAGCATAACTACAGTGCATTCGGAAAGTATTCAGACCCCAGGATTGTGTCGGCACAGATCTGGGGAAGGATACCAAAACATTTCTGCAGCATTGAAGGTCCATAAGAACACAGTGGCCTCCATCATTCTTTAATGGAAGAAGTTTGGAACTACCAAGACTCTTCCTAGAGCTGACCAATCAGGGGTGAAGGGCCTTGGTCAGGGAGGTGACCAAGAACCCGATGGTCACTCTGACAGAGCTCTAGAGTTCCTCTGTGGAGATGGGAGAACCTTCCAGAAGGACAACCATCTCTGCAGCACTCCAACAATCAGGCCTTTATGGTAGAGTGGACAGATGGAAGCCACTCCTCAGTAAAAGGCACATGACAGCCTGCTTGGAGTTTACCAAAAGACACTTAAAGACTCTCAGACCATGAGAAACAAGATGATCTGGTCTGATGAAACCAAGATTGAACTCTTTGGCCTGAATGCCAAGTGTCACGTCTGGAGGAAACCTGGCACGATCAGTACGGTGAAGCATGGTGGTGGCAGCATTATGCTGTGGGGATGTTTTTCAGCGGCAGGGACTGGGAGACTTGTCAGGATCAATGGAATGATGAACGGTGCAAAGTACAGAGAGATCCTTGATGAAAACCTGCTCCAGAGCGCTCAGGTCCTCAGACTGGGGCGAATGTTCTCCTTCCGACAGGACAACGACCTTTAGCACACAGCCAAGACAACGCAGGAGTGGCTTTGGGACAAGTCTCTGAATGTCCTTGAGTGGCCCAGCCAGAGCCCGGACTTGAACCTGATCGAACATCTCTGGAGAGACCTGAAAATAGCTGTGCAGCGACGCTCCCCATCCAACCTGACAGAGCTTGAGAGGATCTGCGGAGAAGAATGGAAGAAACTCCCCAAATACAGGTGTGACAAGCTTGTAGCATCATTCCCAAGAAGACTCGAGGCTGTAATCGCTGCCAAAGGTGCTTCAACAAGTACTGAGTAAAGGGTCTGAATACTTAAGTAAATGTGATATTATTTTATTTATTTTTTGCAATTAACCTGTTTTTGCTTTGTCATCATGTGGTATTGTGTGTAGGTTGAGGGGGGGACAATTTAATCCATTTTAGAATAAGGCTGTAACGTAACAAAATGTGGAGAAAGTCCAGGTGTCTGAATACTTTCCGAATGCTGTGTGTGTGGGATGGGATTGGATGTGTGTGATGGGATGTGTAGCCGTTATGGACAGTATGTGGGTAGAATAAACTAAATTAAAAACATAGGCGCGTTCAACAAGGCTTCCGTTTGCGAACTCTTGTGACGAACTATGTTTGTTTGTTGTCAACAGAGTTTCTTGAACGTTTTAACACAAACATTCCATTCCGTTAGTTGTAGCTAGTGGATAGACCATGTAAAATGTTGATTTTTAGCTGCAGTTTCTGCAATAATCAATGACTTTTTAGACCCTGGTACTGATGTCATGGAGTGGCTACCTATTTTAGTGTGTGTATCCACAAGACAAAGTGAGCAGCCGATTGGAAGAGTCAAGGCTTATGGGGAGGAAGTCATCCCTCGGTACAACGACTTTGCCTTTCGGTCTCATTTTAGGATGAGCCGAGAAACATTTCAGGTAATTTGCAGGTGTAGACGTTCTGTGTTTTTGATTAAACTAGCCTAAATAAAGTTGTCACACCCCAATGATGTAGCTAGCTAAAGTTATCTATAAGGAAGCACGAATGCACCCGAGCTGCTTAGTTAGTTGACCAACCAGACAGCTGGGTGGGGTGTACAGTCAACAAACCAGACAGCTGGGATGTAGCCTAATAGCTGATATAATCAATCAAATGGCTATTTATCTACATTAAGTATATTATTTATAAGGCCCCTTGTCTATCGACGGTTGCACAAAGGGCAAATAATTGAAAAGTTAAATGTTTTAAGTACAATGTAGCCTACATTGTGAACAGTAGCCTATAATGAACAATTCATCATTGTATCATTGCTATTTGCCTTTGTCTTACACACAGAACAAAGGCAGGACAAAACTCTAAGATGACAAAATCCAATTTTGCTTTGTTTTTCAGATATTGTGTGAGGAACTCAACCCTCTGGTTCCATACAGAGGAGAAAGAATGGAGGATTGTGTGTTGGCCTCTCTGTGGTTGTTGGCCAACCAGTAAAGTTTTTGCTGTGTGGCCGACCGCTTTGGCTTAAGCAAAGGCAATTTGCTCTAAATAGTAGTTGGCCTGAACCACCTGATACCCACCTACATCAAGTGGCCTTCCAGTTCTGGAGGCTGGGTTCCAGGGGATCAGAGGGTTCCCTGGTGTGATTGGGTGCATAGATGGCACCCACATTCCCATCAGGGGGTTATCCGAACATTAGGATGCCGACCATTAACCGAAAAGGCCAGCCCAGCTGCAAGCTGTTTCACACATGTCTACGCGTGCAACGCTGGTTCTGTGCATGATGCACAGGTGTACAGGACCAGTGACCTGAAGGCTCCCCTAGATGCCCACCCTCTGCCAGAGCAGTACCACCTCTTAGGTGACTCAGTTTATCCCCTAAGCCCGGGGACAATGGTCACCTACTGGACGAGCACAAGCGATCCACAGCTCCACCAGAGTCCAAATCGAAAGTGCAAGTGGAGGAAGCTCCAACATCTTGACATGCTGCTGCTGGAGAAGATCCCAGATGTCATCGCCAGTGCCTGTGTCCTCCATAACATGGTCATCCATGAGGACATCACAGAGGACTTGGATGAGGACCATGTTGTGGCACAGGCACATAACATCAAGCCAGTCCCTGATCCTGCAGTTAACAGAGTGGCCCTACGTAACCAGGTTGTCCAGAAGAGGGACAGCATAATGGACCGGCTCTAAACAATAAAATAATTGTTGCACAATGGAGAAAATGCTTCTGGTGTCCATTTTTAAAAGAAATAGCAGATGAATGAAATAGAATGTAATAGTGTAACTTTATTCCAGAATGTACTTGCAAAGAGAACAAAATAACTGACAAGGAAAAGAGAATGATTCTTTTTTTAGGATATTGTATTTATGAATAACACAATATAAAATTCGGAAACATTAAAAAAATAACTGATTTTGATAGACTTCAAAATTGAGAAACATACTCACTGCTTATTCCAAAAGTAATTTGCTTCAATAACAATCACTGCTCATTCAAACAACATTTACTTCAGTTTTCACAATCACTGCTCAGTGATACGCTGCAAAGCAGCAGTGAACTTTTCCAAGAGAGCGTTCCTGTCTTGCTGAATCGGGATGATATGTCATTGCAGTCTGAGCATTTCGTCCCTTTTCGCCTCCATGGTTGCGGTCACACTTTTCTTGGTTGCCCTTTTAGGTTCTCGTGTGTGGGTGTCCGTGTGTGAGTTGGGTGCTTTATGTGCTTGTGGCTGTGTGTGGGTGGAGTTATTGGGGTGTGTGTCAGTGTGAGTTGGGTGTGCATAGTTTTTTGTAGATGTAAGTAGGGATGTTGTGGTCTGCAGGTGTATGTCGGTGTGTGTGGATGGAGGTGTTGGGTTGTAGGCCTATATCGGTGTCATAGTGAATGTTGTGGTTTGTGGGTGGAGGTGTTGGGATGTGTGTCAGTGAACGAAGAAACAATGCGGACAGGAGTTACTGCTGGGTCCCCAGACAAGACCTCATCCATTATGATGAAGAAATCACACTTTCTTCTGCCTTGGCCAGTTTTCGTATGCCTGTCGAGGATCAAATAACATTTTATTTGCCACATGCGCCGAATACAACAGGTGTAGACATTTCCGTGAATTGCTTACTTACAGCCCTTAACCAACAATGCAGTTATTTTTTAATAAAAAAGTAAAATAAAACAACAACAACAAAAAAGTGTTGATGGGAAAAAAAGAGCAGAAGTAAAATAAAATAACAGTAGGCAGGCTACATACAGGGGGGTACCGGTGCAGAGTCAATGTGCGGGGGCACCGGCTAGTTGAGGTAATATGTACATGTGGGTAGAGTTAAAGTGACTATGCATAAATAATTAATTAACACAGTAGCAGCAGCGTAAAAAGATTGGGTGGGGGGGGCAGTGCAAATAGTCTGGGTAGCCATGATTAGCTGTTCAGGAGTCTCATGGCTTGGGGGTAGAAGCTGTTGAGAATCTTTTGGACCTAGACTTGGCGCTCCGGTACCACTTGCCTTGCGGTAGCAGAGAGAAGATTCTATGACTAGGGTGGCTGGAGTCTTTGACAATTTTGAGGGCCTTCCTCTGACACGGCCTGGTAATGAGGTCCTGGATGGCAGGAAGCTTGGCCCCAGTGATGTACTGGGCCGTACACACTACCCTCTGTAGTGCCTTGCGGTCGGAGGCCGAGCAGTTGCCATACCAGGCGGTGATGCAACCAGTCAGGATGCTCTCGATGGTGCAGCTGTAGAACCTTTTGAAGATCTGAGGACCCATGCCAAATCTTTTTAGTCTCCTGAGGGGGAATAGGCTTTGTCGTGCCCTCTTCACGACTGTCTTGGTGTGTTTGGACCATGATAGTTCGTTGGTGATTTGGACACCAAGGAACTTGATGCTCTCAACCTGTTCCACTACAGCTCCGTCGATGAGAATGGGGGCGTGCTCAGTCCTCTTTTTTTTTTCTTCCTGTAGTCCACAATCTCCTTTGTCAAGTTGAGGGAGAGGTTGTTATCCTGGCACCACACGGCCAGGTCTCTGACGACCTCCCTATAGGCTGTCTCATCTTTGTCGGTGATCAGGCCTACCACTGTTGTGTCGTTGGCAAACTTAATGATGGTGTTGGAATCGTGCCTGGCCATGCAGTCATGGGTGAACAGGGAGTACAGGAGGGGACTGAGCACGCACCCCTGAGGGGCCCCCGTGTTGAGGATCAGCGTGGCAGATGTGTTGTTACCTACCCTTACCACCTGGGGCTGGCCCGTCAGGACGTCCAGGATCCAGTTGCAGAGGGAGGTGTTTAGTCCCAGGATCCTTAGCTTAGTGATGACCTTTGAGGGTACTATGGTGTTGAACGCTGAGCCGTAGTCAATGAATAGCATTCTCACGTAGGTGTTCCTCTTGTCCAGGTGGGAAAGGGCAGTGTGGAGTGCAATAGAGATTGCATCATCTGTGGATCTTTTGGGGCGGTATGCAAAATTGAATGGGTCTAGGGTTTCTGGGATAATGGTGTTGATGTGAGCCATGACCAGCCTTTCAAAGCATTTCATAGCTACAGACGTCAGTGGTAGGGGTCGGTAGTCATTTAGTCAGGTTATCTTAGTGTCCTTGGGGACGGGGACTATGGTGGTCTGCTTGAAACATGTTGGTATTACAGACTCAGTCAGGGACATGTTGAAAATGTCAGTGAAGACACTTGCCAGTTGGTCAGCACATGCTCAGAGTACACGTCCTGGTAATCCGTCTGGCCCTGCGGCCTTGTGAATGTTGACCTGCTTAAAAGTCTTACTCACATTGGCTACGGAGAGCGTGATCACATAGTCATCCGGAACAGCTGGTGCTCTCATGCATGCTTCAGTGTTGCTTGCCTCGAAGCGAGCATAGAAGTGGTTTAGCTCGTCTGGTAGGCTTGTGTCACTGGGCAGCTCGTGGCTGTGCTTCCCTTTGTAGTCTGAAAATAGTTTTCAAGCCCTGACACATCCGACGTGCGTCGGAGCCGGTGTAGTACGATTCAATCTTAGTCCTGTATTGACGCTTTGCCTATTTGATGGTTCGTCGGAGGGCATAGCGGGATTTCTTATAAGCTTCCGGGTTAGAGTCCCGCTCCTTGAAAGCGTCAGCTCTTCCCTTTAGCTCAGTGCGGATGTTGCCTGTAATCCATGGCTTCTGGTTGGGGTATGTACGTACGGTCACTGTGGGGACGACGTCATCGATGCACTTATTGATGAAGCCAGTGACTGATGTGGTGTACTCCTCAATGCTATCTGAATAATCCCGGAACATGTTCCAGTCTGTGCTAGCAAAACAGTCCTGTAGCTTAGCATCTGCGTCATCTGACCACTTTTTTATTAACCGAGTCACTGGTGCTTCCTGCTTTAGTTTTTGCTTATAAGCAGGAATCAGAAGGATAGAGTTATGGTCAGATTTGCTAAATGGAGGGTGAGGGAAAGCTTTGTATGCGTCTCTGTGTGTGGAGTAAAGGTGGTCTAGAGGTTTATTTTCCTCTGGTTGCACATTTAACATGCTGGTAGAAATGAGGTAGAACGGATTTGAGTTTCCCTGCATTAAAGTCCCCTGCCACTAGGAGCGCTGCCTCTGGATGAGCGTTTTCCTGTTTAGTTATGGCCTTAGACAGCTCATTGAGTGCAATCTTAATGCCAGCATTGGTTTGTGGTGGTAAATAGACAGCTATGAAAGATATAGATGAAAACTCTCTAGGTAAATAGAGTGGTCTACAGCTTATCATAAGATACTCTACCTCAGGCGAGCAAAACCTTGAGACTTCCTTAGTGTTTGACTTTGTTCACCAGCTGTTTTTTACAAGTATACACAGACCGCCCCCCCTTGACGGGGATTTGGTCCTTGTCGGGTGTCTGTAGGATATCCTTCGCGTCCAACTCGTTGAAGAAATAATATTTGTCCAATACGAGGTGAGTAATCGCTGTCCTGATATCCAGAAGCTCTTTTTGGTTATAAGTGACGATGGCAGGAACATTATGTACAGAATAAATTAAAAATAACGCGAAAAAACACACATAATAGTACAATTGGTTAGAGTGCTGTAAAACGGCAGCCATCTTCTCCGGCGCCACTTTAATCATTGATAGCAATATACCTAAGTAAAAATACACCCAAGATGCGAGATCAAGTTGCATCTTAGATGTAAGGACATAGTACAAACTGATGTCCTGTGTAGCTCAGTTGGTAGAGCATGGCGTTTGCAACGCCAGGGTTGTGGGTTCGTTTCCCACGGGGGGCCAGTATGAAAATGTATGCACTCACTAACTGTAGGTCGCTCTGGATAAGAGCGTCTGCTAAATGACAAAAAATGTAAATGTGGCTAGCGGCTAAAAAATGAAAGTAATGCTCTTAATCTGAAGATTATATAGGCATTCCTAATTACATATACATCATTACACACGTTGGTCTGTATTAAGCTGGTACAAAAACATTCAGTTGAACATTAAATAAATTGCAATACATACCGGTGCATAAGGCTCCTCCATTTACTGTCGCAGGTCTGCCACTGCACAGCATATCCATTGCTCTGCAGTCTTTTGGCCACCATACACCATGCCTCCTTTTTCTTGATAACATTGCTCTCAAACTTCTCCTTGAGACTCCTATTACTCTCTCTTAGCAGCAGCACTGCTGAGTGAGTCCACTGAAATCCACCTGAAATGTAATTGATAAAATTAACAAAATACAGTGGGGAGAACAAGTATTTGATACACTGCCGATTTTGCAGGTTTTCCTATTTACAAAGCATGTAGAGGTCTGTAATTTTTATCATAGGTACACTTCAACTGTGAGAGACGGAATCTAAAACAAAAATCCAGAAAATCACATTGTATGATTTTTAAGTAATTAATTTGCATTTTATTGCATGACATAAGTATTTGAACACCTACCAACCAGTAAGAATTCCGGCTCTCACAGACCTGTTAGTTTTTCTTTAAGAAGCCCTCCTGTTCTCCACTCATTACCTGTATTAACTGCACCTGTTTGAACTCATTACCTGTATAAAAGACACCTGTCCACACACTCAATCAAACAGACTCCAACCTCTCCACAATGGCCAAGACCAGAGAGCTGTGTAAGGACATCAGGGATAAAATTGTAGTCCTGCACAAGGCTGGGACAATAGGCAAGCAGCTTGGTGAGAAGGCAACAACTGTTGGCGCAATTATTAGAAAATGGAAGAAGTTCAAGATGACGGTCAATCACCCTCGGTCTGGGGCTCCATGCAAGATCTCACCTCGTGGGGCATCAATGATCATGAGGATGGTGAGGGATCAGCCCAGAACTACACGGCAGGACCTGGTCAATGACCTGAAGAGAGCTGGGACCACAGTCTCAAAGAAAACCATTAGTAACACACTACGCCGTCATGGATTAAAATCCTGCAGCGCAGGCAAGGTCCCCCTGCTCAAGCCAGCGCATGTCCAGGTCCGTCTGAAGTTTGCCAATGACCATCTGGATGATCCAGAGGAGGAATGGGAGAAGGTCATGTGGTCTGATGAGACAAAAATAGAGCTTTTTGGTCTAAACTCCACTCGCCGTGTTTGGAGGAAGAAGAAGGATGAGTACAACCCCAAGAACACCGTCCCAACCATGAAGCATGGAGGTGGAAACATGCCTAGCCAGTCTCTAGACCTGAACCCAATAGAAAATCTTTGGAGGGAGCTGAAAGTCCATATTGCCCAGCGACAGCCCCGAAACCTGAAGGATCTGGAGAAGGTCTGTATGGAGGAGTGGGCCAAAATCCTTGCTGCAGTGTGTGCAAACCTGGTCAATGCCTACAGGAAACGTATGATCTCTGTAATTGCAAACAAAGGTTTCTGTACCAAATATTAAGTTCTGCTTTTCTGATGTATCAAATACTTATGTCATGCAATAAAATGCAAATGAATTACTTAAAAATCATACAATGTGATTTTCTGGATTTTTGTTTTAGATTCTGTCTCTCACAGTTGAAGTGTACCTATGATAAAAATTACAGACCTCTACATGCTTTGTAAGTAGGAAAACCTGCAAAATCGGCTGTGTATCAAATACTTGTTCTCCCCACTGTGTGTGTGTGTGTGTGTGTGTGTGTGTATATATATGTGTGTATATATATATACATATATATAGCTGCTTTAAAACGTAACACTCCACTTGTCTCCCCATACTTAGCTAAATACAAATCTATAAACTATGTTATAGCGAGCCAACACTGCCCAATAATAATTGCGGGATGTGTTCCTGTAATAGAGTGGTCTGTGTTGGACAGAGAGACTGGTCTGTGAGGTACGTGCCTGGACATGTTCAATCCTGAGGAGGACCAAGCCTCCCCTAACCACTGAGACAGGGTCAGATTTATTCAACCTCTTAATGGATAACTTTAGGATTGTGTGAATGTATTTACATGTGCCCACAGTAAGGGACCGCAAGGTTATCGAGTTAGCTAATACATAGCTACTGTGTTCAATCCAGATATAGGTAGCGAGTCTTCATAACTTGACAATAATAACTATGGTTATCTTGTAACACCTAACCACATATGAAAGGGAAAATGTACATTAGCTAGGTAACTTAGTAAGATCACATAATGTAGCTAATGTTAATCCTCAGCTAGGCTATTCTCCATCACCGATATCTAATTAAGTAATGACACACTAGCTATAGTGTTTTTGTGATAGTAGCTAAGCTACTGTACAAGTTGGCATAGCGATCTAACTACCTTTTTCACCAGTAGCCCCACAATCTTGTTGTACATCTCTCTTGCCTGTAATGTTACAACAAGATGAGGGTCAAATAAGATGGAAAAACAAAACCCGAAGCAATGAAGAAAAGCCATACATGATAAATATGTCTATAACAGTTATTCAATACATATGTAAATAATATAGCCTTACTTGAACCCATCTCGGCAAAGGCCATTTTCTGTTCGCCGCGCACTACCTCTTCGGGCTGTTAGCTTATGTGTGTGAACGTTTGCCACAAACTCTTTTTTTTCCCGCGAGCGTAAGCTAATGTTGGCAAATGTTCGCAAACTATTCCCCTTGTTGAACACGCCTCATGTCATACGTTAATAAATCGAATGTGAAACGAGAACTAGAATACCCTTAACTAGCATTGAAAAAGTTAATCCATTCTTCTCTAATTAATCATATCTACGTTTCTGAGTGACAGAGTGAGGGCTTTGCATAGGCGCTTTGTTGCGATTTTTGAGGGACTGGAAAAAATTGCCTGAACGTTATTAACCGGTTCCCATGCTTTTAAAATAACTGTTCTGTTCCCGAACAGTATAGATCACTTTAGTTTCCGGTGCTGATTCAGTTATTTTCTGGTTCTCTGTTGTTCGCTGAACTGGTTCCAACCCCTGATTGTAACATGCAGTGGTGAGAATTCTATTGTCCCTGTCAGGAGCCCAGGCTTTTGCCGTAGATGGTAGAGTTCTCGTCTCTGGACCACACAAGTTATAGATTGCATTCTGCTAAGGCACTTAGCACATTGGTGACCAGTGTGTGACCGTTTCGATGCGGCTATTGGGGCACACAAATGCTCTTAGACAGAAGGGGAAATACTGAGGCATGCGTTGATGACAGTTCTATTCTCCATTAGAGGCCCAAGCTTTTATCATAGATGGTATAGCTCTCTTTTCTGGACTGTAAGATTGTGCCCTCCACGGCACTTGATGTACCTTGATTGGTAGGTTACTTAAGTGATAATGGCCTCAGCTGATGTTTGGAGGATATATTGGCACGGTTTGCCCGTGCCAATATATCCTCCAAACACTGGCTTCGAGGGCATTATCACTTTAATACAACGGGTTACCAACATATTCAAATAATGATTGACATATTTTCATTAAAAATGTTATTTTGATTAATTTATTCATACTATTTCATCCTTCCACAAGATATAGTCCCTACACAAATCGAGGGTTGCTAGAGACGCGACCCAATCGTTCAGTCTTTTTGTTCTGTATCAATAAACACGACCCAGTCGTTCGTTCTAAATGTTCCATTGCCATACTGGCTAGCAACGTTCTTATCCCTTGCTTGCTAGCTAGCCAACTACGGCTAACTTAGTCATGTCAAAAAGTGCAGCCAGAATAACAGCAAAGTAGCTCCATTTGTATTTGTTTAAGCTGTTTTCTAGAAACATTTATTTGGATACATCCATAACAATGAGCTAATGAGGCGCGATTTTGCCTGGCATAGAGAATGTGCTCACTCGTCAGGACACTGTTGTTCAGAGGAGTTAGCCAACAACACAGCTACAGTAACACAATCACTTCAAACTGAAGCTGGAAAGACTGCAAATTGCTGCGTTTCATTTAACCTTTTTTCAATTGACATTGTTTTTGTATATATCCATAAAAATGATGCCAGCTGATTCATGATTTCGACTGGCTGAGAAACGCTGCCTGCCTGTGTCTCGTCCCGACTCCCGACACGTTCATTACTATGGGACAGCAGGAGATCGAATTTGAATATTGAAACAATGTTGCAAATGTCGGAGAGACGGACCGCAAGGTTTATACAAATCTCTGCTGTTGAAATCGAAATGTTAGTCTAAAAGAAATGTGAGATAATGTCTAGATGCTTTTCATAGTGGAGATCAAGTGTATAAATTGCCTGGCTGGGTTGATGAGACAGTGGATTGCGCAGTCAGATGGAACAGAGTAAATAGGCATTTTAACGTCATAGATTTAGCCGGTGGTAATTTGTGGAATAGACACCGGCTGGAATGCGCTTTTAACATATCAGCATTCAGGATTAGACCCACCCGTTGTATAAACTATATTTAGATACTTCCAATACTGCCTGAGACACTTTTAGAAAAAAATAACACTGCCTGAGAAACCTTTGCTATTTGGTCACAGTACTCAATAAATGATTCAACACTTTGTGATGGTGTTCTTTGTTTGAATAAATGCATGAAACGTGCATTATGGAAAACATGTCTCACACTCAGTCATAGTTAGTAGAATAATGGATTGGCAAGATTCTGGCACCGTCAACTTTTAGAAAGTTAGTAGGAAAGTTAATCATCTAAACCACCTAAATATACTCGCATTCACTGAACATTTAGTATTTGAAACTCAAACATGTATTTCCCAACTGCTTTTTCTATAATCTTACAGGCTCTTTATCGTTCTCCATACCTTATATTCCAACACATCCAACATGATTCAAACCCACCAACTCAGTGGCCTTGTGGTTAGTGTCCACTCGAGATTGGAAGGTTGTGAGTTCAATCCCTGGCCAAGTCATAACGAAGACTGTAAAAATGGGACCTGATGCGTCTCCGCTTGGCACTCAGCATTGAGGAGCTATATTGGGGATAAGGCCCTGCGTCCTGTCTAGGGGGTGTACTTGTACATCAAGCTGCCTCACGCTACAGAAACAGGAGTTGGGCTCCTGCGTATGAGCCGTTCCGGCTTACACAAGCCAAGGCTCGTGCCAGGCTACTTACTTACACCATGGTATTGGGCAGCTGCATATGGCAAACTCTGGTTATCTTATTGCAGATCACATTGTACAACTTTTTTTTAGAGAAGATTGTATTGCAAGGTTTGCCATATGTGTTGGCTAATATGCATATGCAGCTGTCATTTTTAAACCTCCATTCTAGAATATATGACAGACACATCTAACACACATGACAAACACACATCTACAAGCTTTTATTTAGGTTTCTATGCAAATGAAATGATTGAATGTTACTTTAAGCCTGCAGCTAATTACTTGAAATGAGACAACCATGCCAAAACATAATTCAAAATTGAATTCACTGACCGAGAGATAGCTAATGAAACACTAGCTTCCTGAGCAGGCACATTGATGTTTACAGTATTAGCTGGCTACGCTAGTCAACTGTGACATTGGCTAGCTTTCAATACATTGGCTAAATGGTCAAGGGATTTACCTCTTCATATGATCAAGACCATTCGTATTGCATTATACATATTTTAAGTGCACTCAAACAGATCTTTATCTTATTTCAGTCTTTCGAAGCTAACGTTAGTTCCTCTTAACACACTGACAGCAGATCCGAGGCTGTGTTTACATTGTAGATAGAAGCAGACCATTGGCTACCTTCATCACCAGGGGAGTTTTGATTGGTTCCAAGTTTAGCAGTTCGCAAATTTGCCTGAGAAAATTTGCAAGAATTAAAGCTGCCAACAGATTTTACAGTAATCATAACAATATTTCATTGTCATATAAAGAAAATCAGCTCCTCGACGTAGATCGATCACCTATAATGACAGTGAACTTTGAAAGCATTTCATTTGGGCCCTTCTGAGAGGTTTGCTCTTAACAATGATCACGTTTGTTGTGGTTAAAGAGCTGTCTTCACCATTCAATTTTTATTATTATTATGACCTAGCATGTTAACGTTTCAGTCAGACGTTGATTTACTGTCAACTTTAGATCAAAATAAACAATTAATGTTGCGCTGCCAACTGACCTCAGCCAATCAGTCTCCAAAAGACACCCAAGATTGCGTTACACTTTTCAGACTCTGTATGTTCAAAAACCCACAGGTGTCTTTCTTGGATAATTTATTGAAACAAACCTAAATGGGAACAGCAGCCAGTTTTGGCCTCCAAAACCGCTCTCCAACCAGCATAGTAGCCAAGATTTGGGAGTCCCCTTTGTTCAGAAGCAGAAGGTTGTTTGGACAAGCTTAGTAGCCAAGAGTTACCCCAAAACCCTGGTCAGAACTTCTTCTTTAATGAAGAAATGTGGAGTAAAAACACCCTCTTCTCCCTTTCCCTTCCAACAGACAGACAGTAATCAGCCCATCTTGCCTGCTCTGCTCTCACCTGCCCTTTAATCCAGACAATGCCAAACCTCAGTGACGCAGGGCTGCTTAGGCTAACAGGCACCGGAGAATGCTAGCTTATGTATGGACAGAAATCTTTTATTGTAGTCCGCTGTCCAAGATCAGCTTCCTGCATTATTCAGACACCTAATCTGATTGTGTGTGTGTGTGTGGAGGGAATCAAAGAAGCGTGTCATTTTAAAGGTTTTTGTTTTGCAGGGAGGTGGGGTTTGACGAGGTTCGTCCTGGCACTATGTAGACTTTTGCAGATGTTATGAGAGTGAGGGGTAAGCCCTACCATGCCCATGTCCCCCCCTTTAAAGTATGCCTGCCACCAACCACAGCAACTCAGGATTTCCACACTAACATTGAGTGAGTGCAATGGTATTGCGAAATCTGACGCACACTTTACCGTGGTCCTTACCCTAATGGTAAACCACCTCTTTTCATTCAGCAGCAAACCCCAACAACCATTAACTATTAACCAATTGAATCTTAGATGCAAAATAGGACCGGGGTTAAACATGAAACGACAAGTTAATCCCCGGTCTCCCGCGCTAGTTAGTAATGAGAGAGTTCCATTGCATCCTCCTGCCTCCCTCTTTCCCTCCCCCTCCTCACCTTGCCCGCCTGCTATTGATTGGCTGGGAATTGACATGTGCGATGTACGCGCCTGCCATTTATAGGATTTTTATAATACTGTTTGGACTGCAAATGAAAGTGGGCGCTGGGGTGAGACGGCCATCTTTTAATGAGAGAAGCGCGGAACAACCTGAGAAAGTTATGAGAAAAGGGGAGGTAGCAAATAGTGGATAGACTAACTGCAGTTCTTGGAGAGTGGAACCCAGGAAAGTATAGGCGAGATATGTCTGTAGAATGTAGCGACCAGTCTGATATGGAGGGTAGCAACTTTGAGTAGGCATGTTTTTTTTAATGCAACATTTATTTATTTCTGTGTGACTTATCTGTGTGAGTACTTAGAGAGTAGTCAAGCAGATTCATAAAAGGCCCCCTTGAGTGATAATAATACCCACAGACCATTTGCTACTGAACCTTGCATAAAACAACGAAGGCCTTTGGTGTAAATGGCCCCTCCATCATTAGCATTCTCCCCACCTGGCTCATTCTCTATCCACCCCCCCCTCCCCCCCAACCTTTGAATTCCCCCTTTCCCAAACTGTACCCCCACCCCATCACCCCCTTTACCTTGTTATAGATTGTGACCGCCGGTAAGTGATGCATTATTCATTACGGAAATGTCGTTCGTTGATGGATGGCTGTTTGAGAGGCCTGTCCGTTAAATAAATCCACAAATGAAAATGCAAATTCTCACATTTCAAGAGGGAGCCCTGCCAAAGTTCCACCCCTACACTCGCCCTGCACTCTTTATTTCTCTCACTCACTCACCCACCCACTCACTCACATTCTCTCACACACTGACACTCTTCTCCCCACTAACTGCTATTGACAGGCAAAAGGAGACCAAATAAAGAAAATGGATTTACTTCAGCTTCAATCTCGTTTCCCCCCCCCAGCGGGTGTTAACCCCTATAGGTGTCCCCACTGTTTTCACACACACACGCACACACACACACACACACACACACACACACACACACACACACATTCAGTCATTCAAAGTACATAGATACAAATAAATGGAAGGAGAAGTACAATGATCATTCTTTCTTAAGCAGCTGTGCGCTTCTGAGGGCCAATGGTTGGCATATGGTGCTCGTTGGCATGTGCATGGGTGGTCAGCGATGCTGGCTGCTGATACCCATCTGAGTCTTTTTCTGTTTAACAAAATATTTATAGTGATACATTTTCTGTGTTTTAACTTCGTAGCTTTAAAACGAGCAGAGAATTATGTTAGAAACATGGATGGAGCGTGCTTTAAGAATTCATGTTTTGTATCTGGAATGCACGCGTCCAACTGTGTGTACACTGAATAATTTATCAAGCAGCCAGACTGAAGGGTTGCATCTCTATTAGCTTAATCTCTCACTTTGGTTTATTTATTTCTTCCCTCATTCTTATTCTGGAAGAGAAGGCCGCTATGCGCCTCGCTCTCTCGGTCTCCCTCGCTCTCTTTCTGTTGCACCTGTAACATCTCATGCCCTTCTGCTTGTCCACCCCAGGGCTTTATACCTTTTACACTGGTTGTGTTAGGCTTCAATGGACACTACAGAACAAAAACATTTAGTTAACAATTCATCCGTACAGAGATATCCGTATAGGGATATCCTTTCATATCTTCTGTTTACCAAATACGAGGTGCACTACAAATTTTCACTACAAGCTTTGTGCCACGGTCACGCTTTGGCCTCGTGCCTTGTCTAGTTCCTGTTAAGCAATAGGGTAACACGAATGCTGGAGAGATTCAAGAAAGGACAATATTACATAGGTAATATTGCGTTTATGTTAGCAAGTAGACTTATCATGCAGTTATCAAATGGATTGTCATTCATTGACTCCTCTTCATCTGTTTTTTTGCTCCAGGTTGGACTCCTCATTGATTGAGTTGTTGGAGGTCTTCAGTCCCATCTCTGTGCCCGAGCGAAACAGACCCTCCACCCATCGAGGCAACCCTACCCGACGCCATCCCCCCCTCAGTGTCCCCAAACCAGCCTGTCGAGCTCTGCTCTCCCACCCTGGCCCCTACCGGACCCCCCAACAGGACCTGGAGGAGAGCCAGATACTGGAAGAGATTTTCTTCATCTGCTGAGTCGGGGGGTACGGGGGTAGTTACCCTGAGGGGAATAAAATAAAAATGTGTAATAATTTACTTGATATTCACCGTTGGCTCTTAAATCGATATCAGTGCCTTCTGTTTCTTATTTGGACATTTCAAACCAAAACAATCATGATATTGTTGATTGTACAATTGTATTTTTATAATGCAATTGTTTTTATGTTGATTGTTTTCTATATTGAATGTAAATAAAAGTATTTAAGATTTTTGTGTAGTGGTCCCCACATTTTGTGACATGGTCACCGACAAAGTAGCTAAATGCACTTTAATTCTTCTCATACATGGATTACTTATCACTTCAATGTAAATTGTACAATTCTTGTGACTCTCCTGTGTGTTCCAGTGACCACCTTGGTCACATTATCTCAGAACTGAAGGATTACAAGAACTGGGTAATATTCACTAGGGCAAATGATTTTCAATATGAAATGCAATACATTTTCTAATGTTTGCTGCCAAATGAATACGATCCTGTTCAAGGAGCTGTTAGAATATACAGTAAGTTTGAGTCACGACACAGGTGTATTCTAGACTGTGCTTTATTGGGCTAAGCTGAGACTCATCATTCATTAAAATTACAAAATAGTCCAGGGATCAGAGAATGGTGCAGTCTGGAGAGACGAGGGCGGGAGCCTAAAGCGCACTAACTAATGAGAAGCCTTCCTCATCAGACATGGAAAAGCTCTACACGCAACATTCAATTCCCCATCCCCTTCATGTGCTGAAATTGTCTTCAGAATACTTTTGAATCCATTGAAGAAGTACAATGTACTTCTAAGAACACTAGCTTGTAGGAATAAACCCTTGAAAACAGCATTGAAGGTAGACTACATGATCGGAAATTGAGTAACTGAATATTTGATGAAATAGTGCAGTTTTTGATAGGTGTTTTACCATTGATAGAACTGAACACTTGTACAACACCAGAGCTCTATAAGACATTACAAAAAATGGATATGATAATTGAGACAAAAGAAACAGAACATTTCTCTGATTAATACAGAACTCCTAACACTTCAGAATAAGGGACACATTGTATGTGGGATTTATAAACACTAATTAGCACTAATCAAGTCCTACATACAGTGCATTTGGAAAGTATTCAGACCCCTTCACTTTTTCCACATTTTGTTATGTTACAGCCTTATTCTAAAATTGATTAAATAAATGCTTTCCCTCACCAATCTATGCACAATGCCCCATAATGACAAAGCAAAAACAGGTCTGTAGAAATTTTTGCAAATGATTAAAAAATTTAAAAACAGAAATTCCTTATTTACATAAGTATTCAGACCCTTTGCTATGAGACTCAACATTGAGCTCAGGTGCGTCCTGTTTCCATTGATCATCCTTGAGATGCTTCTACAATTTGATTGGAGTCCACCTGTGGTAAATTCAATTGATTGGACATGATTTGGAAAGGCACACACCTGTCTATATAAGGTCCCACAGTTGACAGTGCATGTCAGAGAAAAAACCAAGCCATGAGGTTGAAGGAATTGTCCATAGAGCTCCGAGACAGGATTGTGTCGAAGCACAGATCTGGGGAAGGGTACCAAAAAATGTCTGCAGCATTGAAGGTCCCCAAGAACACAGTGGCCTCCATCATTCTTAAACGCAAGAAGTTTGTAACCAACAAGACTCTTCCTAGAGCTGGCTGCCCGGCCAAACTGAGCAATTGGGGGAGAAGGGCCTTGGTCAGGGAGGTGACCAAGAACCCAATGGTTACTCTGACAAAGCTCCAGAGTTCCTCTGTGGAGATGGGAGAACCTTACAAAAGGACAACCATCTCTGCAGCACTCTACCAATCAGGCCTTTATGGTAGAGCGGCCAGACGGAAGCCACTCCTCAGTTAAAGGCACAACAGCCCACTTGGAGTTTGCCAAAAGGCACCTAAAGGAGTCTCAGACCATGAGAAACAAGATTCACTGGTCTGATGAAACCAAGATTGAACTCTTTGGCCTGAATGCCAAGTGTCACGTCTGGAGGAAACCTGGCACCATCCCTACGCTGAAGCATGGTGGTGGCAGCATCATGCTGTGGGGATGTTTTTCAGCAGCAGAGACTGGGAGACTAGTCAGGATCGAGGGAAAGATGAGCGGAGCAAAGTACAGAGAGATCCTCAGACTGGGGCGAAGGTTCACCTTCCAACAGGACAACGACCCTAAGCACACGGCCAAGACAATGCAGGAGTGGCTTCGGGACGAGTCTCAATGCCCTTGAGTGGCCCAGCCAGAGCCCGGATTTGAACCCGATCTAACATCTCTGGAGAGACCTGAAAATAGCTGTGCAGCGACGCTCCCCGTCCAACCTGACAGTGCTTGAGAGGATCTGCAGAGAAGATTAGGAGAAATTCCCCAAATACAGTTGTGCCAAGCTTGTAACGTCATACCAAAGAAGACTCGAGGCTGTAATCACTGCCAAAGGTGCTTCAACAAAGTACTGAGTAAAAGGACTGAACACTTATGTAAATGTGATATTTCGGTTTTAAATTTTAATACATTTGCTAAAATTTCTAAAAACCTGTTTTTGCTTTGTCATTATGGGGTATTGTGTGTAGATTGATGGAAAAATCCAATTTAATCAATTTTAGAATAAGGCTGTAACGTAATAAAATGTGGAAAAAGTCAAGGGGTCTGAATACTTTCCGAATGCACTGTAAGCAGCAATGTTTAACAAGAGAGGACATTCCTCTGTCATGGATAGACATATTTTAACAACCTTAGCCTACTAAGGAGAAGTGGTAAACTACATAATAAGCTAATGTTTATCCCTTATTTTGAAATGTTTCCAAGAGCTTAGATGGTCAACAACAGAGCAGTTATGAAACAGAATGACAAAACAGCAATGGTGCATTCAAATTGTTGAACACATTCACAGCTAACAAGGTTTTTATTCTATTGTGGAAAGGTTTCATTTGTATTATTTTAATTTTGAAACAATAAATTGTCATGTTATTGTCAGTAGGCTGCCACATTTAGCTGAATTCTGAATTTGTATGTAAAAGTTTACAAATATACCGCAATTTGAATGCACTTCAAAGCTTTAATCATCTAGAAAGATTGAACAGTTGAGGTGCATTTATAATATTAAGTATAGGGAAGGGAAATGTAAAACAGTTCAGCAAACAGCAGCATAACGTGTTAAAATAACAGTAGAGCTCTGATATTGAATAAAACAGCATCATAAATAAAAAAAGAACAACAGAAAAACCTCTGAGATTACTTAACAAAACAAACTAGCCAAATATGAGCATAATCTCTGTTTCTCAAAGAACTGTTGGAGTCGTGATCCTGTAGACAATAAGTGGTCAACAATGTACCACAATGTAGGCCTATACATGAATAGAAAAAAATATTTGGTCACATACCAACTCATAGAAAAATAATGCCATGAAATCATGCATTTCGTTTGTAAACAGAAGTAATAAATAAATAAATAAATACATAAATTAAAGAAACCCCAAATACTTGTATAAAAAGGCCAATGCATGTCTATGCTCTAATTGAGTTCAATGCTCTCCCTGACTGTTTTCTGGTTAAATGCCTAGGTCAGGTCATACAGTTGTACCATATTCCTATGGACTCTTTTTTTAAAAACCTGGTTTCATTGAATATTATATGTTTTCGTTCATCTTTTTGAAGTATTTAAAGTTTCATTTTTATTCAGTCCTTGTAGATAGAAGTAAAAGTCCTATAAAATATGCAAACCTATGTACAGAGGAAAACAGAGCAACAAAAACATTTACAGTATATTCATCGGTTTATGTATATATTTATATATATTTATATTCAAACTTCTGCTCTGTTTCTCAATGTTTTTGAACCACTATGTTTTTTCTCAATTTATATGTAAACAGTTGCAGCTGAAAGTTAGAGCGTGTGAAAGAGGTGCTCAATTCCAGTCATTCCCCTCCCTCTGCCTACATTCACTCGATTGGAAAGCATTGGGATAGGTGTAAGAAATGCGCTAATAGCTCTATAGCCTATTTGAAAGGCTAAGGGAGTTTCCACCATATTGCTGACACCTATCCAGTACTCTCAGGCCTTGGAATGCAGGTTAATGTAGGCAGAGAGAGGGGCGCAAGCAGGGAAATAAGACTAAACACAGAACAAAATGGAGAGTGAGGGATGAATTTCATTGGGAAAGTGTGACTGAGAGCGTGATTGGGAGAGGGTGAGCTGAGTGAAAGGTGGTATGGGGAGAAGTGTGAGAAGTTAAGTGGACTTTGAGCGGTTCTGGACCAGTTCTAACCGCCATTTTTGTATACAGGGCGCCCTGTGGATGGCGCAACATCAATTGCTGTGCACTCCGGGAAAGCTCTGGTTGTCCCGCTTCACATACTGCTCTCCGCTCTCATCTGAGATGCAGTATGTGAAATCTGACACCTGATTTGCATAGGGAGTGACACGTCACATTTTCTGGCCTATCCAGACAAAGGATCGATATCCTCTGGCTGTGAAACTCGCAGCTCCACTTACAATATGGTATATGAAACAGGAGAGCCTAGCGATTGCAGCAAAAGCATAATCATCTCGCTGTGATATTCTCAGATTTAGAGCTCCCAACATGAACATATATAAAATAATTTTGTAGAATTGAAACAAGACCACTTTGTCTTGGTCACAGATGGACGAAATCACGTTGTGCTTAAAGCTGAAGTTGTAACGAGTTAGCAGGCATTTGAATGGCGTTCAGAGGACACTGGGCAGAAAATTGTCGTCAGTTATATGAAATGGTGCCAATTTTGTAGTCACTAAGTATGATCATATTTATTTTACAGCTATAAGAAAGGTGAAATATTATAGTAAGTCATTTATAATTTGATTGCTACTATATTTAGAAGCATTTCAAGCCATATTCCCCCACTTTTGTTGAATAGGAAACATATCCTATATGATTTTACATATTTCTAACATATTTGCACTGTGTACTTGAGCTTGTGTCCTCAAAAGTGACTACACCTCAGCAATGTATAACTATTTTTACCAGAAAGGTGAGATTTGTATCTTTCTGGCAGAATAAGCATTACTATGTATTGTTTATGGCCCTCTCATGATAAATAATTACTTTTGAGTATGTCTATTTAGGCGGAAATATACATTTTGACATTACATTTAACTGGTTTGGGGAGACACATTGAAGTGACTTAGGAGCCGAATCCTAACTTGAGATACGCATAACTTTGAATTTCAAGTAAATCATAAATTGGTTGATGTCAATGGTAAATTTGTACAAAAATTATAGTAACCGATCTCAAGATAGGGTTGACCCTTGATAAATAATGGGGAGAGGCTTGACAAACCCAGAGAAAGGAGGAGGTGTCAAGGAGAGTGTTAATGACATATTTAGGCCTGTTTGCATTGGGGTAGACAGGGTGAGACAGACCTTGTAGCAGGGATGTAATTGAGGCTAAATGCAGGTAAACACAGTTTTGATATGACGCATAGCACATAGAAATAGAATGAATAGAATGGTCTTGGAACCTCAAACCCTGGAAATTTGACTGGTAAACTCATGGGTACATTCACAATGGCTGCCTGGTATTGTGATGCAATCATTTTCCATAGTAATGTAGATTGTTCATTCAAATGATGTTAACTGATGTGGCTCATGCAATGGAATGTATTTTTTGTAATGTCAGTTGAGTGTAATCAACAAATCACAACATATTTTAGCACATATTTTATTCCGGCTTTGCTGCTAGGTCAAAAATATACAGGTTAAGACAACATCGTCACAAATCTGGGACCAGCGCCGTTGCTAACTACCAGCGCCATTGCTAATTAGCATAGCTGGTCCCATTGTTGCAAAGAGTTATGGGATATTAGAATCCCATTGTCTTAACCTTTGTCATCTTCAACCTAGCTTTGCTCCTATGGGACACTCGCAATGGCCACCAGTCCACCCATCATGCCGTCATTGACTTGAATGGGAATGTCCGTTCTATTCATTATATTTCTATAGCATAGCAGCTATGCACCTAGTGCACTAAATTAGCACTGTTAGCATTGACGTGGGGAACAGCCTGGCGGTCTCGACCAGTGTTCAGTGTTTACCCACCTTTTATTTAACACTACATCCCTGTCTGTTAGTAAAGGTTGGACGCAGGCACTAGGGGAATGGTGTAGTGAGGAACAGTTAGAGAGAGCTCCATACAACAATAGCTGAATTGGCGCTGGCTGTATACATTAAAAAACACTTCCTGGTTCCTTTGTGTTCAGTAGACAAACCACTTCTCTAGGTCTGCAATGTGTTCACATCATGAAACTTCACCTATAAGTTAACCATACAATACCATACAATACGCAATGTCAGGCGTAATAACCTCAACGTTATCATTGATTTAATTTAGACCAAACCCAATGGAACCAAGCCTCAAGGGTTCTTATACTCGCACAGCATTTCCAAGTGCTCCCTTTAGTTAGTACCTGTACTAGCAGAGTATCTAATGCCCACTTTCTTATAAAGTGTAATGACAAATACACGTCACAATGAGTCTGTGACTGTCAGAGTACTTGATGCTAATTTCCATGTGTGAGAGGACCATGATGAACCATCTGAACGATTTGTTAGCTTTGACATGCTTTACTGCTAAAGCTCTCTATGGAGATGTGAAATGACATGACAGATGCGACTGCAGTTTTGACATCATCGTAGCGCGTTGGCTGCTTGCAGTAATGTTTTGAAAGCACAGTGCTTGATGGCAGATTCTGCAGGTGACAAGGCACACCTTGTGTTGACAGCCCATACGCTACATGCACTTACTTACTGAATGCAATTAAGAGAGAGAAAGGGTAATGGTATTCATCCATTTTGGTTCAAATTTCAAAGAGAACATTGTTTTTACGTGTTAAGTCTGTGTAGAGTGTACTGTGAAGCTGAAAATATATGTTTGGGATCAAGTCAAAGATCTTTGTCCTACCTCTAAAATTAATTTAGCCTGATTCTCTTTAAGCCTGCTACTGAGAAGTGGCTTTTTTGCGTTTTCAAATGGTATGTACACGTACATACAGTGTATGTGAATCTTCACACATATATTTATATATGTGTGTATCAGCATATATAGTTTATCAGAGAGAGGAATGCCTGCAGTTTTGGGAGCTGCCAGATTTGCGCCTCTTCCCAAGCAGAGCAGTTTTTCAAACTCCAGCTAAAATCGACAAAATAAATTACAGCTCATAATAGTCAATAGCTGTTCTATATACAGACACACATAAAATATGTGCATATACTGTAAATACATATATTAGTTTGATTAATATCTATTTATCCATATATACTGTATATATGTATATATATGAATACATTAGCTTGAATGCGTGTTATACATATACATATATATGTACTGCAAATATAAACAAGTTCATATATTTCAAACATTTTTGATGTTCTTTTAACTATGAGGTTAGGATGTCAAGTTAGAAAAGGTAAGGCTGCAGTATGGAACAACCCTTCCCATGCACTCTCCATCCCATCCCCCAAGAGAAAATAAGAAGAGAGAGAGAAAAAAAAAACATTTTCAATAGTTAATTGTAAACTAGCGAAGTGAGCGACCCCATTGGTCATCTGAAATAGTGTTGACTGTTTTCAAAAAGCATAACAGCAATATATATGTATGTATATATACATATATTGTATATATTCTATATGTACACAACTTTTAAATGCAACTCTTTAATCGATTAACAAAGATTAAAAGAGATGCAGTGGTCCGAGTATATTAATAGAGCTACAAGTCCTCAGCAATAAAAATGTTTGGTCTTTTGGTCCCTAAAACAACTAAGGAATGACAGGTAAGACTCCCTGGAGACCGTTGCTATGGCTCTCCTTGGCAACGGTATCCCCTGGAAACGGACAGGCACTCCAAGCTAAAGATGGCCATCCCGAATCAAAGTGAGTTTGGGTCATGAAATATCGCATTCCCTACAAAGTTCTCTCCTCCTAGTCCTGTAAAAGTGTTCTTTCAAAAGTTATTTCCCCATACCCTAACACCTTTACATAGAGATCTCCTATGGCATTCCCCCATAAAGTATTTTTTAAAAGTTTGTTTAGTTCTTGGAACTCTTGGCATCCATACTTCCTCCATCTCTGTTCCGTGTTTTTTTTTTTCTTCTTTTATAATACTTCCCTTGTAGTCTTGTAAGGTATCTGTCATTCAGGCAGGTTTAGGGAGAGAGAAAGAGAAGAGGGGAGGCGATAAAGAGAGTAAGAGTCCTGGAGCTACCCAGGCTTGCATGAGTTCTCTCTGAGGTCCAAAAGGTACATCCAACAGAGATGTCCATTACTTGGTCATTTATTTGTTCGTGTTCAGCCCAGTATCTGATCCAGTTTCATACCAGCCTCAAAGAATTCCTGTGTCCCGGTGGTCTTTCAGTTCAATTACGTTGTTCATGTAATCAACATGTGTTCCAGCTCAATAAAAACCTGGAAAAGTAAGAATATGGTCCTTTATTCATTGCTAACAATAAAATCACATTGCTCTATTTGCCCTAGCAAAACATATTTTCACATAGTCAAATAAAACATATTCTTTGAAGAATCTCAAATCTCAAATATATTTTGATTTCTTTAACACTTTTTTGGTTACTACATGATTCCATTTGTGTTATTTCATAGTTTTGATGTCTTCACTATTATTCTACAATGTAGAAAATAGTAAAAAATAAAGAAAAACCCTGGAATGAGTAGGTGTGTCCAAACTTTTGACTAGTACTGTATATATATATATATATATATATATATATACATACAGAATATATATATATAAAAATATATATATATATGTATGTGTTAAACATTCTACAGTATTTGATAAATTAAATAATTTAGGGGTCTAAATGCGGGCGACTCCTCTCACCTGTGTTGCCCTGTGTGCAGCGACTGCCATATCCCCCAGGGCAGGGGTGGCTGATAGGGGGAAGGGCTAGTAGGGGCGGTTGGCGTCCTTCGGCCTCTTGAGCTGCACCTTGAGTCTCTTCATGCCGATCTGAAAGCCGTTCATTGACTGGATGGCAGCATGGGCACTACCTGGGTTATCGAAACTCACAAACCCTGGGGGATGGGCCGCACAAAGAGAGAGAGAGAAAGAGAGATGGAGAGAGAGAAAAATGGAGAGGAAGATGGAAATATCGAGGGAGAGAGAGAGAGGGGACGGAGTTAGGTAAGTACCAGACCAAAGAAAGGACAGTATGAGTGACAGTTGGAGTTTTATGAAAGGATAGCGTGAGATGGAAGGAAAGAAGGAAAACGAGATACAGGCAAGGGTAAGGATGAGGGGAGGGATCAGAGAAAAGTTATTTCAGATTTCAAGTCGGTGACAGACAGTTCAACATGATTCTTACATTTTCCCACATTTGCAACACACAAAGAATACACTAACTTCCAATGAATACTTCATCATACTGTTATCTATGTAGCACATTTCCAGCCATAGCCATTCAGTTTATCTCAGTTTACAACACTTTAAAAACACATGTGGTAACACTTCACTTCAATTGCAGTTCTCTTATAATATTGTCGCGTGGACATCTTAACATTTAATGCATGTTAAAGTTACTGTACATTAGACACAGTTTGACACAACATCAAATGCCCACATCAACAACAAGCCTAACGACACGCAATAGAAACACAACACTAGGTCATTCAAATCAAAGGTAGAAACCATAGAATTAGAACATACAGAACAGACATCACTCGTCAAAACGACACTTAAATATTTGTCGGACATATTTCCGCCTCTCAATTACCAAAATAACATCACCTCTAATTGCAAGAATAAATACCAATTTAATTCTGCCTCTGTTAAAAGGCCCATGTAAATTATACCCAATTTTACTATGTTGATTCCGGATATTGTAAATCTATGGTAGAGACTACTTCTCAATGAAAGATATTAACTAGTCCTGTCATGGGTATCACCATAGAGGGAGTGTTTATGGGATAACACTTTACTAGAACTCTGCATCATATAGCTGTCATAAGCCTGTCATTAGTATATAACATCTGTTATAAGCAGTCATGATACGTCCGTTTATGCTGCAATACATTCCTGGTAGCTTTCAGTGATATGCCAATTAACCATTGCAGGTAACACTTCCTATGGATACCCTCTTCATAATGCAGTATAATGCATTATGCATATCTCATAAGGTTTATATATATGCTTATAAGGCATTATGAAGAGGGTATTCATAAGAAGTGTTACAACCATGCTTATTTCTCAGCTAGCTGATGTACTAGTCTAAATTATTAGAGCCATGTCATGTATCATATTGTAGCAACCTTAAAGGGTAGGAAGCATGAGTTTTTACTCACCAAAGTAACAACACAGTGTTATTCAAAGACTTAGTAATTTAGTTGTATTCACGATCTGGTTACCTATAACTACAAACATGGTAACGTTTTGGATTTTTTACTTTTTTACCATTTGGTAACTTATTTTCAGATATCTTCTAAACTACCCACAAGCACTATTTCTCAACATCATATGGAGAATCTACTCTGCGTTAGCTAGCTCAAGCTGGCTAACATTAGCCACTAGCCATGCAGACTGAGTGTTGGCAGTGGTGAGCTACAATCCACCAATCACAAGGAGGTGTGATGTAAACAACCAATCAGATTCCCCACACGTGGAGGATGCCGTTTTTCGTGAAGTAGGCTACCAGAGTTTTTCAACTTTGGTTTAGTACTAGTGCGCTACAGTAGCTGACTGATGATGCTGTTGTGAACATTTCCATCTGCCTGGAGCCTTCCTCAGATCGCCGTCCTAATCTTGACTCTTCCCCTCATCTCCTGTGCCCAATGCCGCCTCTGGATTATTGCCTCTGGAATTTATCTACTTTGGATTTACCTCACTATATCACCATTGGATTAGCTGACTCTCCCTCGGCCGATGAAACGACCTCTCCTTCTGAAGCACCTCTCTCCTTGACTCTTCTTTGGTTGCTAACTCAGCCATCAATCTGTAAGTCTCCGCTCTCTTTACTTTATATCTGCTGTCTTTTTTGTTTTTGTGTTCTGTGGGTTCCTGCCTGTGCTAGACTAGTTGGTGTTGTTCTCTGGCTTACTACTCAGGAATGTCGACCGTGGTGGTTGGCTAGCTAGGCTAGTTAGCTGGCTAAAATAACTAACTTTAGCTGGCTGGCTGGCTTGCTTGCTGGCTAAAATAACTGCATATACCGGTAACATTATTTGATAACTGGTTAGATGGGGTTATGTATTTCCAAAACCTTGGTTTACTTTAATGTAGCTGTGAGCTTGGTGTTGATAGCAACTGGCTGACTCATGCATTGCTAATGTAAAGTTACCAGGCTGATAAGGCTAACGTTAGCGGGCTAGTAGGGCTAATGTTAGCAGGCTAATTGGCTAGCAACCTTGCAAGCTGATTTGTAACACTTTATTCATAAAGTATTTGGTTGTAAGATGGCTGAAATGTAATTGAAGTCATGTGTTCAAACAATTTGGTTTAATTTGAAGTTATTTCTGTTGGAGTTTCCATAATAGGGAATAGGCTGGCTTGCCGGGTCCTCCATATTACGCCACACCACGCAAAAACATTTTCCAGAATGACTTAGGTATCTTAGGAATTCTGATCGGTTTTATGTAGCTAATAACTCGAAAAATAGAAAAGTTAGGTGTAACTTTGCATTGGGACTTTTGATGTGTATACTAATGCAAATCCATTTGTTTCATGTGCTTAAGTTTATGCTACCTACCCTTTGGTTCAGACCTCTTGGCGCAATAGTTAAGCTGTTGATTTGACAGCCGCTGGACCCAGGTCGGGGCTACCCCCCGAATTCGCTACAATATGTTGTCATAACCTGACATAAACCATTATGACAACTTATAACATCTGCTCTGTCATACTATTGAGAGTGAGGACCACTTTATGATGCAGAGTTACAGGTGTTAACCACCCCTAAATGCATTGCATTTATCTGTAAGAGAAGACCCGCAAGACACATTCACAAGCAACTCCGGAATTTACAATTTCTCTTTTCAATGTTTTCGAAAAAGGTTGCGGCTGCAGTAAAGAAAGTCATTAGTGAAAGAATAATAATAATAATAATAATAATCTTTACAGGTGTTTTATCGTTTTTACCCACCAAAGCATTTACTTTGGTTTGTCGCCCGATCCACAAACACTTTGGAGGAGATGACATTACCGAAAGGCAGGAACATCTGCATCAGCTCGCCATCCCCAAACTCCTGAGGGAGGTGGTAGATGAACAGGTTACAGCCCTCCGGCCCTGCACACAGAGAGAGAAGGAAGGGGGGATGGGGAGAGAAGGGGAGGGGAAGGGTGGAATAGGGGATGGAGAGAGGAGGGGAGGGGAAGGGTGGGATGGGGGTAGAGAAAGGAGTGGAAGAGAGAGAGGGTTGGGAGGGCATGGGGAGAGAGAAGAGAGAGGGGTAGGAGGAGAGGGTGGGGGGAGAGAGAATGGGGGGAGAATGTGTGTGTGGGGAGGTGATAGCAAAGGAGTGATAGAGTTGGTGGTATAGAGGGAAGGCAAGGGAGAAATAAAAGGAAGGGAGAGAGAAATGGAACAGAATAGCAACATGATGATGCAACTGAACTGATACACAACATCTGAGATCAGAAAGACTATGTGGAACAATTTCTGATCTCAGATGATGTCTGTTTCTCAAATGGCAATCCATTCCCTATAAAGTGCACTACTTTTGACCAGGGCCTATAGGGCTCTGGTCAAAAGTCGTGCACTATAAAGGGAATACGGTGCCAGTTGGGATTCAACCATAATGCCCATATGTTTCATCTACACTCCACAGGGGGGAGCCAGAGTCCCAAGCCAGAGTCATCCAACACACAGGTCAATGAGTTCTCCCTCCACACGGGCTGATTCTAGCAAGTCTACCGGTGTGCTTCTCTGTCTCACTTGTTTTCTCTGGCTTTCTTCCAAGGCAAAACTAACTGTTAAATGCAGTGGGTGGCTGTCCTATCGCCTCTGAATACAGAACACTGTCTGTTTCCAGACGATTCTACATGTTGAATCACCACCAGCAGGTGATCTACTGCAGACGGCCGACATTCAGGTGATGGTATTTCCTTTCCTTGTGTCCTTTCCTAGGTGATGACTGCTCTTCACATCAGTGTGGGTGAAGGAAAGAACACAAGGAAAGGAAGCTATTGAGGTGCAACTCTCATGTAAAATTGAGGCAGACTGCATGGAAATGCAGGTATTTCAGGCAATACTTATTAACGCACTATGAACGACTGGTCATTTGCTAGCAGTGTACGAGCCTGGAGACAAGCAAAACATACCAGTCACTTTAACACTGAATTTTATCAGATTGGTAAAGGCCAGGGCTGGCGTATGTGTGTGTGCTCCTCACCTTCTCTCTGTTGTTGTGGGATGATGGGAGGAGGCTGGGGAAAGGCCTGGCTGATCTGGCCATATGCAGCAGGGTAGGCTGCTAAGACACATACACAAGCAGATCAGATAACACTCAACGGCTGGAGAGTGCGCGCGCACACACAGCTACACTCACTCTCACACACTCACGCTATGCACAGAAATATGTACACACACACCAATTGATTAAATAAGAGGCTCAGACACCTACATATGACATTATACACACACACACACACACACACACACACACACACACACACATACCATGTGAGACTGACAGACCTGCATACTGCTGGACTCCTGTGTAAGCCTGCTGTAAGTGGTCTGCTGCAGTGGGACTCTGAGCTGTTGAGTCGGAGAGAAGAGAGGAAGAGAGCGAGGAAGAGAGAGAGGAAGAGAGAGAGGAAGAGAGAGAGGAAGAGAGAGAGGCGGTGGAGAAAGAGAGAAATAGAGAGAAAGGACGAGAAGAGTAGGAAAAAACAGTAAGGATGGGAAGAGGCAATAAAATAGGAGGGAAATAGACAGAGAGGGAGATATAACGTGGTTAGAGAGAGACTAAGAAAACTAGCAAGTCACATGCTGTGTATGAACGTGGCAACTTCTCCTGTCTCTCACCATATCCCCTCGAACAACTGAGCAAAAAGGACGCAGTCTGAGACTGGCTACATTTCTACACACACACCAGTTTTAATGACCAGATTGAGCACTGAAGCACACCAAGAATAATGTAGATCCACCATCTCCACACAAAACTCCTGGCTTTCCTCACCCAAAACCACAGGCATTACAGCACATCCCTGTGTGGTGCACATTTGTGGACCAAATAACATTACAGATACAGTACACAGAGAATTGGAAACATTACAGCTAAATAATAACCAACACCAATACCATGCTACTACACACACCACACACTCACCACAACCAAGTTGTCACACACACACATGCATGTAAACACACCCACATTTCCGCCATGAAACACCACACATAAACACACATGCACACACACACACACACACACACACACACACACACACACACACACACACACACACACACACACACACACACACACACACACACACACACACACACACACACAATCATTATAAAGCACACATGCGCAAACACATTCACACACAACATACCACACTACCATCATCACCAAAACCATATGACCACACCGACCATGTAACACTAAGACTAAACAGGATCATTCTGATAGAAAGAATGGGGGAAGGGTGGGCAGAATGGGTACCATTCTGATATAAAGAAAGGGGGGAGGACGGGGAAAATGGGTACCTTCAGAGAGAGAAGAGAGGAAGCAGCCACCCTGAACCCCAAAACAACTTCGATGAGCCAAGCTGTTTTTTTCAGAGTCCTCTCTAAAAACCACCTCCTGCAACACTGGAAAGAGATTGGAGAAAGAAGCATTTCCTCCCCTCTTCACAAACCCAAGGAAGTCGACACACATACTGGCTAACATTGGAACATGACACAAGTGCATACTATACATAAGCAACCTTTATAGTTTATAACCTTTTATAAACAGCGTTCTTACCATTCATAACACAGCTGTTTGTTTCATTGTCATTTTGCAAGACCCGTCGACTACACAAACCAGTTTTTCTATAGAGCCAGCCCTCCTGGCAAGAATCCAACATCAAGCCCCTCTGAAAGGATGGGAAATGTTTGGAGCAAAATGGACCTCCTGCACAAATTACCCTCAGTCACAGATTTGCACCAAAGCCACATCATCTTTACACGTAAGTAGTTACAATGGCCTTTGGGGTTTATTAGAACTTACCTGGTGTTCTACCCAGACTCATATTTATCTGTGTTACGTTAAATGTGTAAAATGGGGTAATATGTGTAACATATATGATATACTGTAGTATCTGGATCTACCAGAATACCACCCTGCATCCCACTGATGGCTTGCTTCTGAAGCTAAGCAGGGTTGGTCTTGGTCGGTCCCTGGATCGGAGACCAGATGCTGCTGGAAGTGGTGTTGGAGGGCCAGTAGGAGGCAATCTTTCCTCTGATCTAAATTAAGCAGAATAATATATGCCCCAGGGCAGTGACTGGGGACATTGCCCTGTGTAGGGTGCTGTCTTTCGGATGGGACGTTAAACAGGTGTCCTGACTCTGTGGTCACTAACAATCCCATGGCACTTGTTATAGGGGTGTTAACCCTGATGTCCTGGCTAAATTCCCAATCTGACCATCATGGCCACCTAATCATCCCTTGCTTCCAATTGGCTCATTCATCCCCCTGTAACTATTCCCCAAGTTGTTGCTGTACATGAGCATGTGTTCTCAGTCAACTTAATTGGTAAAATATTAAAACAATTCTATCTGTATACTGTATGTAGATAGTTGGTTGTACTCTGCATGCCTTATGGCGAGTGTGTTTCACGCAGGCATTGTAGTGAGTGTTATATCGTCTCTACAGTGAGGTGGGAAAGTATTTGATCCCCTGCTGATTTTGTACGTTTGCCCACTGACAAAGAAATGATCAGTCTATAATTTTAATGGTAGGTTTATTTGAACAATGAGCGACAGAATAACAACAAAAAAATCCAGAAAAACGCACGTCAAAAATGTTATCAATTGATTTGCATTTTAATGAGGGAAATAAGTATTTGACCCCCTCTCAATCAGAAAGATTTCTGGCTCCCAGGTGTCTTTTATACAGGTAACACTCTTAAAGGGAGTGCTCCTAATCTCAGCGTATTACCTGTATAAAAGACACCTGTCCACAGAAGCAATCAATCAATCAGATTCCAAACTCTCCACCATGGCCAAGACCAAAGAGCTCTCCAAGGATGTCAGGGACAAGATTGTAGACCTACGCAAGGCTGGAATGGGCTACAAGACCATCGCCAAGCAGCTTGGTGAGAAGGTGACAACGGTTGGTGCGATTATTCGCAAATGGAAGAAACACAAAAGAACTGTTCAATCTCCCTCAGCCTGGGGCTCCATGCAAGATCTCACCTCGTGGAGTTGCAATGATCATGAGAACGGTGAGGAATCAGCCCAGAACTACACGGGAGGATCTTGTCAATGATCTCAAGGCAGCTGGGACCATAGTCACCAAGAAAACAATTGGTAACACACTACGCCGTGAAGGACTGAAATCCTGTAGCGCCCGCAAGGTCCCCCTGCTCAAGAAAGCACATATACAGTGGGGAGAACAAGTATTTGATACACTGGCGATTTTGCAGGTTTTCCTACTTACAAAGCATGTAGAGGTCTGTAATTTTTATCATAGGTACACTTCAACTGTGAGAGACGGAATCTAAAACAAAAATCCAGAAAATCACATTGTATGATTTTTAAGTAATTAATTTGCATTTTATTGCATGACATAAGTATTTGAACACCTAACAACCAGTAAGAATTCCGGCTCTCACAGACCTGTTAGTTTTTCTTTAAGAAGCCCTCCTGTTCTCCACTCATTACCTGTATTAACTGCACCTGTTTGAACTCGTTACCTGTATAAAAGACACCTGTCCACACACTCAATCAAACAGACTCCAACCTCTCCACAATGGCCAAGACCAGAGAGCTGTGTAAGGACATCAGGGATACAATTGTAGACCTGCACAAGGCTGGGATGGGCTACAGGACAATAGGCAAGCAGCTTGGTTTAGAAGGCAACAACTGTTGGCGCAATTATTAGAAAATGGAAGAAGTTCAAGATGACGGTCAATCACCCTCAGTCTGGGGCTCCATGCAAGATCTCACCTCGTGGGGCATCAATGATCATGAGGAAGGTGAGGGATCAGCCCAGAACTACACGGCAGGACCTGGTCAATGACCTGAAGAGAGCTGGGACCACAGTCTCAAAGAAAACCATTAGTAACACAGTACGCCGTCATGGATTAAAATCCTGCAGCGCACGCAAGGTCCCCCTGCTCAAGCCAGCGCATGTCCAGGCCCGTCTGAGTAAGCTCAGTAAGAGCGTTGAAGATGGGTCGTGGCTGGGTCTTCCAGCATGACAACGACCCGAAACACACAGCCAGGGCAACTAAGGAGTGGCTCGGTAAGAAAGATCTCAAGGTCCTGGAATGGCCTAGCCAGTCTCCAGACCTGAACCCACAAGAAAATCTTTGGAGGGAGCAGAAAGTCCGTATTGCCCAGCGACAGCCCCAAAAACCTGAAGGATCTGGAGAAGGTCTGTATGGAGGACTGGGCCAAAATCCCTGCTGCAGTGTGTGCAAACCTGGTCAAGACCTACAGGAAACGTATGATCTCTGTAATTGCAAACAAAGGTTTCTGTACCAAATATTAAGTTCTGCTTTTCTGATGTATCAAATACTTATGTCATGCAATAAAATGCAAATTAATTACTTAAAAATCATACAATGTGATTTTCTGGATTTTTGTTTTAGATTCCGTCTCTCACAGTTGAAGTGTACCTATGATAAACATTACAGACCTCTACATGCTTTGTAAGTAGGAAAACCTGCAAAATCGGCAGTGTATCAAATACTTGTTCTCCCCACTGTACATGCCCGTCTGAAGTTTGCCAATGAACATTTGAATGATTCAGAGGAGAACTGTGTGAAAGTGTTGTGGTCAGATGAGACCAAAATTGAGCTCTTTGGCATGCTGCCTATGACCCCAAGAACACCATCCCCACCGTCAAACATGGAGGTGGAAACATTATGCTTTGGGGGTGTTTTTCTGCTAAGGGGACAGGACAACTTCACCGCATCAAAGGGACGATGGACGGGGCCATGTACCGTCAAATCTTGGGTGAGAACTTCTTTCCCTCAGCCAGGGCATTGAAAATGGGTCGTGGATGGGTATTCCAGCATGACAATGACCCAAAACACACGGCCAAGGCAACAAAGGAGTGGCTCAAGAAGAAGCACATTAAGGTCCTGGAGTGGCCTAGCCAGTCTCCAGACCTTAATCCCATAGAACATCTGTGGAGGGAGCTGAAGGTTCGAGTTGCCAAACCTCAGGCTCGAAACCTTAATGACTTGGAGAAGATCTGCAAAGAGGAGTGGGACAAAATCCCTCCTGAGATGTGTGCAAACCTGGTGGCCAACTACAAGAAACGTCTGACCTCTGTGATTGCCAACAAGGGTTTTGCCACCAAGTACTAAGTCATGTTTTGCAGAGGGGTCAAACACTTATTTCCCTCATTAAAATGCAAATCAATTTATAACATTTTTGACATGTGTTTTTCTGGATTTTTTTGTTGTTATTCTGTCTCTCACTGTTCAAATAAACCTACCATTAAAATTATAGACTGATCATTTCTTTGTCAGTGGGCAAACGTACAAAATCAGCAGGGGAACAAATACTTTTTTTTCACTCACTGTATATATCCTAAAGCAAGTGTGTGTCCTCCGCACTGTGTTGTGCTGAATCCTGAGCCGACTAGGTGAACAATCTGCCGATGTGCCCTTGAGCAAGGCACGTAACCCTAATTGCTCTGGATAATAGTGTCTTCCAAATGACTAAACTTTTTATGTGGTTGTGGGGGGCTCACCAGGATAGGGGTGTATCCCGTTGGTGTACACAGCTTCGGCAGGGGGCTGCCCGTTGGCCTGAGGGGGGGGCATTCCATTGAAACCATTCACACTGATGGGCGAGGGGATACTGGTCACTGTGGGGCCGCCGATACCAGGGGGGGTACTGCCACCTGGCAGATAGAGATTAAAAAACAGCGAGAGATGAGCAAGTGACATTGTCAGTTGTCAGGCCAGTTAACTGACAGAGTTTGGTCTGACAACTGACCACTGAGGGCGTTTTTTACTGACAACTAAGGGAGATTTATCTTACAACTAAGTCCCCGCTGCTGATAATGTCCTAATATGGTTGTCTTACATGTGGAGAAGTTGAACCCTTGACCGCTGGCCTCACCTGAGGTGGGTGTCATGTGCCCCCCTGGGAGTCCGTTGATGGTGGCCATGTGCTGCATTTGTGCGGCGGCGAAGGCTGCCATGGGGCTGAGGTAGCCCCCCTGACCGACTGACGCCATCAACGCTGCCTGCTGCTGCTGCACCTGCATGGGGAGAGAGGGAGGGAGGGGAAGGGAGGGAGATATGGGGAGAGAGGGAGGGAAGGAGAGTGAGAAAGAGAGTGTGACTTTATTTAGTCAAGTTTAGTCTGCACTGTTTTTGTGCGTCAGCTTATACTCTATGCGTACTTGCATGTGTGTGTGTATGTCCTACCTGTGCGTAGGCCCCGTAGGCCCCAAACTGCAGGGCCATGGGGTTGAAGATGCCCATCTGACCAGCCATCTGCTGCATGCGCCGGATGGTGCGCTCCTTATCCGTGTCGGCAAACTTCACCACCAGACTTGAGGACGCACCCTGCCACACACACGCAGGTACGCACACACACACGCACGCACGCACGCACACCCACCCACACACACACACACACACACACACACACACACACACACACACACACACACACACACACACACACACACACACACACACACACACACACACAGAGAGCAGAGGAGTACATGTGTTAACACATACAAACATACACTACCAAGGACACACACTAGCTGATACACTCACCATATTGAATACTGAACTCACAGGCATTGTCTGGCTGCCGTGTAGTGCACTGATAGCTGCCTGAGCTTCAGCGTGAGAGGAATACTTTACAAACGCACAACCTGAGAGAGAGAGAAGCATAGAGAGAGAGACGCAGAGAGAGAGAGAAGCAGAGGGGGAGAGAGAAACAGAGAGAGGAAAACAGAGAGAGATACAGAAAATTTAGTCAGACAGTCTGTCACTATCCACATCATTCAAACCCCCTTCCATAAGGGGTTGACTGATAAAGCCTAACAATAATTATTTCACTTACAGTATGAGCCTCACTACCACTGAAGCGTTACTATCGATGAAACTCAGTGATGAATCTGAATGATCAAGCTCAGCGATTATTGGGCGTCCCCCATCGTTCCCATTCAACTCACTGACAGAGTTCACTGATGAGGCTTACTGATGAATGTGAATGATAAAGTGTACAGTATTCTTTGGGCTTAGTTGCAATAAAGCATATTGATTAGTGTAAGCCTGCTGATGAACAAAATGAAGTAAAGCAATGAAGCGTCACTGACCAACCTAATGAGGTTTACCACTGAAGCCTGGCAATGAAGCGTACTGATGAAGGGTGTAGGGTGAAGTTGCCCCTAGACGCTGGTCTTGGGTCAGTTTAGCATTTTCTTGGTGCATTGGTACCGCTTGCCGTGTGGTAACAGAGAGAACAGTCTATGACTTGGGTGGCTGGAGTCGTATAAAATGTTTAGGGCCTTCCTCTGACACTGCCTGGTATAGAGGTCCTGGATGGCAGGGAGCTTGGCCCCAGTGATGTACTGGGCCAAACGCAGTAGTCTGTAGCACCTTGCGGTTGGATGCCAAGGAGTTGCCATACCAAGTGGTGATGCAGCCAGTAAAGATGCTCTCAGTGGTGCAGCTGTATAACTTTTTGAGGATTTGAGGGCCCATGCCAAATCTTTTCAGCCTCCTGAGGGGGAAGAGGCATTGTCGTGTCCTCTTCACAACTGTGTTAGTGTGTGTGGAGCATGATAGATCCTTAGTAGGAAGGAAGGAACTTAAAGCTCTCGACCCGCTCCACTACAGCCCCGTTGATGTGAATGGGGGTGTGCTCGGCCCTCTGTTTCCTGTAGTCCACAATCAGCTCCTTTGTCTTGCTGAAATTGAGGGAGAGGTTGTTGTCCTGGCACCAAACTGCTAGGTCTCTGATCTCCCCCTATAGTATCATCGTCGTCTGTGATCAGGCCTGCCACCGTCATGTCGTCAGCAAACTTAATGATGGTGTTGCAGTCATGCGTGGCAATGCAGTCGTGGGTGAACAGGGAGTACAGGAAGGGACTAAGCATACACCCCTGAGGGGCCCCCGTGTTGAAGGGAGGTGTTCAGTCCCAGGGTCCTTAGCTTAGTGATGAGCTTGGAGGGCACAATGGTGTTGAACACTGAGCTGTAGTCAATGAACAACATTCTCACATACAGTGAGGAAAAAAAGTATTTGATCCCCTGCTGATTTTGTATGTTTGCCCACTGACAAAGACATGATCAGTCTATAATTTTAATGGTAGGTTTATTTGAACAGTGAGAGACAGAATAACAACAAAAAAATCCAGAAAAACGCATGTCAAAAATGTTATAAATTGATTTGCATTTTAATGAGGGAAATAAGTATTTGACCCCTCTGCAAAACATGACTTAGTACTTGGTGGCAAAACCCTTGTTGGCAATCACAGAGGTCAGACGTTTCTTGTAGTTGGCCACCAGGTTTGCACACATCTCAGGAGGGATTTTGTCCCACTCCTCTTTGCAAATCTTCTCCAAGTCATTAAGGTTTCGAGGCTGACGTTTGGCAACTCGAACCTTCAGCTCCCTCCACAGATTTTCTATGGGATTAAGGTCTGGAGACTGGCTAGGCCACTCCAGGACCTTAAGCTCCCTCACGACGCCAGGACAGCGGAGTCACTCACCACCTTCCGGAGGCATTTGAAACCCCACCTCTTTAAGGAATACCTGGGATAGGATAAAGTAATCCTTCTACCCCCCCCCCTCATCTGACCACAACACTTTCACCCTGTTCTCCTCTGAATCATTCAGATGTTCATTGGCAAACTTCAGACGGGCCTGTATATGTGCTTTCTTGAGCAGGGGGACCTTGCGGGCGCTGCAGGATTTCAGTCCTTCACGGCGTAGTGTGTAACCAATAGTTTTCTTGGTGACTATGGTCCCAGCTGCCTTGAGATCATTGACAAGCTCCTCCTGTGTAGTTCTGGGCTGATTCCTCACCGCTCTCATGATCATTGCAACTCCACGAGGTGAGATCTTGCATGGAGCCCCAGGCCGAGGGAGATTGACAGTTCTTTTGTGTTTCTTCCATTTGTGAATAATCGTACCAACTGTTGTCACCTTCTCACCAAGCTGCTTGGCGATGGTCTTGTAGCCCATTCCAGCCTTGTGTAGGTCTACAATCTTGTCCCTGACATCCTTGGAGAGCTCTTTGGTCTTGGCCATGGTGGAGAGTTTGGAATCTGATTGATTGCTTCTGTGGACAGGTGTCTTTTATACAGGTAACAAACTGAGATTAGGAGCACTCCCTTTAAGAGTGTGCTCCTAATCTCAGCTCGTTACCTGCATAAAAGACACCTGGGAGCCAGAAATCTTTCTGATTGAGAGGGGGTCAAAACTTATTTCCCTCATTAAAATGCAAATCAATTTATAACATTTTTGACATGCGTGTTTCTGGATTTTTTTGTTGTTATTCTGTCTCTCACTGTTCAAATAAACCTACCATTAAAATTATAGACTGATAATTTCTTTGTCAGTGGGCAAACTTACAAAATCAGCAGGGGATGAAATACTTGATTCCCTCACTGTAGGTGTCCATCTTGTCGATATCTGTGGATCTGTTGGGTCGGTATTTGAATTGGAGTGGGTCCAGGGTGTCTGGGATGATGGTGTTGATGTGAGTCATGACCAGCCTTTCAAAGCATTTCATGGATACAGATCTGAGTGCCACGGGCAATAGTTATTTAAAAAGGTTACCTTGGCGTTTTTTGGCACAGTGACTATGGTGGTCTGCTTGAAACATGTAGGTATTGAATGTTAACCTGTTTAAAGGCCTTACTCACATCGGCTACGGAGCGTGATCACACAGTTGTCCAGAACAGCTGGTGCTCTCATGCACGGTTCAGTGTTCCTTGCCTTGAAGCAAGCATAGAAGGCATTTAGCTCGTCTGGTAGGCACGGGTCACTGGGCAGCTCGCAGCTGGGTTTCCCTTTGTAATCCATGATAATTTGCAAACCCTGTCAGATCCGACGAGCGTCAGAGCCGGCGTAGTAGGATACGATCTTAGTCCTGTATTGATGCTTTGCCTGTTTGATGGCTCATCGGAGGTCGTAGCGGGATTTCTTATAAGCGTCCAGATTAGTGTCCCACTCCTTGAAAGCGGCAACTCTAGCCTTTAGCTCAGTGCGGATGTTGCCTGTAATCCATGGCTTCTGGTTGGGATATGTATGTACGGTCACTGTGGGGACGATGTCGTCGATGCGCTTATAAATGAAGCTGGTGACTGATGTGGTAAACTCCTCAATGCCATCGGATGAATCCCGGAACATATTCCAGTCTGTGCTAGCAAAACAATCCTGTAGCTTAGCATCTGCTTCATCAGACCACTTCCGTATTGAGTGCGTCACTGGTACTTCCTGTTTGAGTTTTTGCTTGTAAGCAGGAATCAGGAGGATAGAGTTATGATCAGATTTGCCAAATGTAGAGTGAGGGAGAGCTTTGTATGTGTTTCGGTGTGTGAAGTATAGGTGATTTAGAGTTTTGTCTCTTCTAGTTGCACAGGTGACATGCTGGTAGAAATGACGTAAGATGGATTTCAGTTTCTCTGCATTAAAATCACCAGCCACTAGGAGCAATGCCTCTGGATGAGAATTTTCTTGTTTGCTTATGACCCTATAGAGCTCGTTAAGTGCGGTCTTAGTGCCAGCATTGGTTTGTGGTGGTAAATAGACAGCTACGAAAAATATAGATGAAAATTATCTTGTTAAATAGTATGGTCTACAGCTTTTATTTTTGTATTTATTTTACCTTTATTTAACTAGGCAAGTCAGTTAAGAACAAATTCTTATTTACAATGACGGCCTACACCGGCCAAAGCCGGACGACGCTGGGTCAATTGTGCGCCGCCCTATGGGACTCCCAATCACAGCCGGTTGTGATACAGCCTGGAATCGAACAAGGGGGTCTATAGTGACGCCTCAAGCACTGAGATGCAGTGCCTTAGACCGCTGCGCCACTCGGGAGCTTATCATGAGGTCTCCTGAGTGGCGCAGTGGTCTAAGGCACTGCATCGCAGTGCTAACTGTGCCACTAGAGATCCTGGTTCGAATCCAGGCTCTGTCGCGACCGGGAGACTCATGGGCGGCGCACAATTGGCCCAGCGTCGTCCAGGGTAGGGGAGGGAATGGCCGGCAGGGATGTAGCTCAGTTGATAGAGCATGGCGTTTGCAACGCCAGGGTTGTGGGTTCGATTCCCACGGGGGGCCAGTATAAAAAAAAAAAAATGTATTCACTAACTGTAAGTCGCTCTGGATAAGAGCGTCTGCTAAATGACTAAAATGTAAATGTAATGAGGTATTCTAACTCAGGCGAGCAGAACCTCGAGATTTCCTTAATATTAGAGATTGGAGGCACAAACCTCCCCCCTTGAGCTTACCCGAGGCTGCCGTTCGATTTTGACGATGCATAGAAAAAACAGCTAGGTATACACTGAGTGTATAAAAACATTAGGAACACCTGTTCTTTCCATGACATAGACTGACCAGGTGAATCCAGGTGAAAGCTATGATCCCTTACTTCAATCAGTGTAGATGAAGGGGAGGAGACAGGTTAAAGAAGGATTTTAAAGCCTTGAGACAATTGAGACATAGATTGTGTATGTGTACCATTCAGAGGGTGAATGAGCAAGACAACATATTTAAGTGCCTTTGAACGGGGTATGGTAGTAGGTGCCAGGCTCACCGGTTTAAGTGTGTCAAAAACTGCAACGCTGCAGGGTTTTTCACGCTCAACAGTTTTCCGTGTGTATCAAGAATGTTCCACCACCCAAAGGACATCCAGCCAACACAAACGTGGGAAGCATTGGAGTCAACATGGGCCAGCATCCCTGTGGCATGCTTTCCACACCTTGTAGAGTCCATGCCCGACGAATTGAGGCTGTTCTGAGGGCAAAAGGGGGTGCAACTCAATATTAGGAAGGTGTTCCACATTTTTTCTACACTCAGTGGATATTATCCATGTCGTTTTTCACCCATGACTCAGAGAAACTTAGGATATTACAGTTCTTCAGGTCCCGTTGATAGGTTAGTCTCAAACGGAGCTTGTCCAGTTTGTTCTCCGTCTCTTCCTTTTCCGAGTCTCTGGGATTAGGGCCTTGTCCGGGGTGAGCAGTATGTCCTGGGCTGCCGACTCACTAAGGTAGAAATCTTCATCCAAATTGAGGTTAGTGATTGCTGTTCTGATGTCCAGAAGCTCTTTTCGGTCATAGGAAACGATGGAGGAACATTATGTACAAATTTTTTTAAGATCATGCAAAAATAACACTAAATACTAAATAGCAGAATTGGCCAGGAGCCTGTAAAACGGCAAATATCCATTGCAACGCCATTCTTGAGGGAGGGGAATCTGATCCTAGATCTGTACCTAGGGGAAACTTCACCCTGGAGCCTGATGAAAAGTATGGTGAAGCTTCCTAAAAGGTCACTCATAGCCAGGCATAGGCTAAATGCCATCTAAGATAAATGCCGGAAATTAAAGCAAGCTAAAGTGTGATGGTAGAATACAATGCATCTGGCTCTTGTTAAGTCAAGGTGACAATTATTTAATTGCTTCAGTCCCAACTCAAATAAATACAAATTAATAAATAATGCTATGGTGTGATGATGAACATTACAAAGCTGTTGTGGTGGAACCACAGACACTGACCTTTGCTGTTTCCATCTGGACCTCTAAGGATGGTGCACTCTTCAATGCTGCCAAACGACTCAAAGAGACGTCGCACATCATCTTCGGACTGCTGCTTGTTGAGCATTCCCACAAATAGTTTTCTGTCTTCTGAAACAAAGAGGAACTGGTCATGAACAGGTATGTGTGTGCGCACATGTGTGTGAATGTGTGTGTGCACGCTTGTGACGTGAGTGTGTGTGTGTGTCTGTGAATGTGAATGTGTTCAAGTGTATCGAGTTTTCAGTGTGCAAGGCTGCGAGCGTGTTTGTTTGTGTGTGTGTTTAGGGTCTGCTCCCTCCGCTGCCTCTGCCTGACAGGCTGTCCTTGCAGAGTCAACAAGACTAATCTCGGCTCTGGCCTTGCACAGGGGGAATGTTTACATCAGGGATGGAGGACACACACACATTTGCGGCCAAAGTCTTCACAGTTCCCATGGGATGGCACCATTAATCGTTACATCTCTCAGAGGGAAACAATGCTTAACACACACACTAACATATTCATCTTGAGTTTAAATCAACAGGAACCAATAAGTGTTTGACTCTCTAGGGCGGGGATGTTTGAAGTGATGCACCATTTACAGACCAAGTCTATAGGACCATAAAGAGGTTTTTCGTATAGAGAATGTCCATCGAACTAACTCTATGGTGAGGCCGTTCTGGGGAGAGTTTCACTGTTTCCCTGACACAGATGAACCCTATCCATTTAAAAAATGTTTTAGTCCAGGACTAGATTTAGGGGGCTTTCACACCAAATTAGTTTGGAGTGGTTTTTCCCAACTTTGGCACGTTTTCCCCTTTAGTTCGGTTAGTTTGGACTTATGTGAACACTCTATCCTCACTCGGGAGCGCACTAAACAACGCACCGTGGTTCGCTCAAATAGGGTGGTCTCAGTCTGATTCCATTTGTATGGTGGTGCGGTTCGCTGCAGATGAGAATGCAGACCAAACACAGGAAAATGCTACATTAACAATGTCTACACTGTATTTCTGATCAATTTGATGTTATACAGTATTTTATTGCTAATCTTTATCAAGGGTACCAATCATTTTGGAGGTGTCTGTATTTCATGTTCTCCAAGACCACACTAAAAGAGCTGCTGCTTCAGGAGTGGACTGTCATTTTCTTTCGAAAACAAGGACATTTCTAAGTGACCCCAAACTTTTGAATGGTGTGAAAACGCCTTAATCTGTGTTCAGAAAACTAGTCACAATTCCTCCATTTCAAATAAGGGCTTAATTCACTACATTGACATAAGATGAAATGCCTGAATGTGTTCCCAGGGCAGAATCAGTCCCTGGTTAGAGGGGAAGAATGAAAACCAGCAGTTGGGTGAGGCCCGGATTTGAGAAAGAGGGACTTAGAGAAACAGGGGATGGATAGAGATAGAGAACAATAAGGTAGAAAAGAGAGAGGGAGAGATGTGGGAAACAGGGCGGATTGAGATAGGTAGAGGAAGAGAGAGGGGGAGGGAGAAAAGTGAGAATCCTTCTCTAGCCCTCCCACCAATTGTTTCTCTCTTCACTCCCCAGCTCCATCAATCACCGTTAGAGAGGACCGGAATAAACAGGGAGGAAGTCATGCAATCCCTCAGTAACTCTCGCTACCTCTCTCTTTCTTCTTCTCCCCCCTCTCTACCTCTCCCCTATCGCACACTCTACCTCTCTTTCTGTCCTTCTTCCCCTCACACACTTTCTACTTTTCTCTCTCTTTCTTTCTTTCCCTCTCCCTCCTCCTCCCCCATTCTCCACCTTTATCTCTCTCACTCGATATGATTTTTTTCCTCCAGTCTTTCCTCATTGCATGCTCTACTTCCTTTCCTCCCCCTCTCTCTCTCTCTCTCTCTCTCTCTCTCTCTCTCTCTCTCTCTCTCTCTCTCTCTCTCTCTCGCTCTCTCTCTCTCTGATGCTATTCAAAATTCGCTTATGCTTAATTCGCAACAAAATTGGTGTTGTATGGTGAACGTTTTTTTAAGAGAGTTGAGCAATACAGAGAAATGTAACACATTATAAATGTTTAAGAACCCTGTGGGGGCTGGCTGGGAGTCTGTCAGTTCCCGTCAAGGTAGGGCCATTAACCGTGACACGTTGGGAGTGGGACCGTGAGGGTGTGTGTGTGTGTGTGTGTGTGTGTGTGTGTGTGTGTGTGTGTGTGTGTGTGTGTGTGTGTGTGCATGTGCATGCGTGTGCATGGGTGTGTTCGTGCGTGCATGGGTGTGTGGACAGAGAGGGGCAATGGTGACACTGATGTGGGACGGCAGCCAAGTTTAAAGAAGTGGAGCACTACCTCCTCGACTCTCGCTGTCCGCAGGCTTCACCTGGATAGGCCTGTTCATCTAGAGAGAGAGAGAGAGAGAGAGAGAGAGAGAGAGAGAGAGAGAGAGAGAGAGAGAGAGAGAGAGAGAGAGAGAGAGAGAGTTAGGATTGCTTACTCAACATCAAGTAGTTACACACCATTTCCTAAATTTCGATGACAGCGTTGGCAAATAAGTAACACGACTTGTAAATGTGTTTTGTATAATGTAATTGTGAAGGACAACATTTGAGATTTGATTGTACAGGCACAGGAATTTAGAGAGGGGGATGAAAAGGATGGAGAGAAAAGGGAGAGAATACGTGCTTACATGTTTGGTAGTGTGATGTTGTGCTGGCTCTGTTTAAGTACATTGCAGTTCACCAGCACTTATATACTGTAGATAAATCATTTTAAATTGGTCTGGCTATGGAAGGAAGGCCCTAAAAATTGTCAAAGACTCCAGCCACCCTAGTCATAGACTGTTCTCTAGGGCTACCGCACGGCAAGTGGTACCGGAACACCAAGTCTAGGTCCAAAAGGCTTCTTAACAGCTTCTACCCCCAAGCCATAAGACTCCTGAACAGCTCATCATGGCTACCCAGACTATCTACTTTTTACTTAACACTTTTTTTATTTTCTTAAAAACTGCATTGTTGGTTAAGGTAAGTAAGCATTTCACTGTAAGGTCTACACCTGTTGTATTCGGCGCATGTGGCAAATACAATTTGATTTGATTATGTCTGCCTGCTTGTCTGTCTGTCCGTCCGTCCATATATCTGTCCGTCTATCTGTTTAACTACTCTAGACACCCAGTTTTCGTATAAGGCCTTGTCACCCTGCATGTGAGCCCTCTTTACCTCTCGCTGGCCAGCCCAGACACTCCTCCTTCCATTCCCCCTCTTTCATTTACACTACTCCTTCCATTCCCCCTCTTTCATTTACACTACTCCTTCCATTCCTGCTTTATACTCATCCTTTACACTCCTGCTTTACACTCCTCCTTCCATTCTTCCACTGCCTTTCTGTCAATCCTGGCTGCTTTCCCAATGCTCTCCGTCTCAGTAATACATGCACGCCGCAAAACGCTCGCTGCCAATCAATGTTTTAATATGCCAATCGCCACGCTGGCAGGAGGGAAGGGGGAGAAGAGAGAGTAAGAAGGGGAGGGAGATGGGGGAGAGCTGGAACGATGTGCCACAGAGGGGAAAGAGCGAGAGAGAAGGGTGTATGTGTGTGGAGGCGCGCGTGTTTGTGCGCGTGTTTGTGTCGGTGTGTGTGTGTTGTCGGGTAGTGTATGAAAGGGTGTATGCGTCATGATTCTTACATTCTCCCAATTTGTTGCAATTACAATGCACAGACTAACCAAAACAAAAACACTGTTGAGTGATACACTGTAAATAATTAAATTAATGGTTAGTGGACTAGCCAGCACTCTGGATTAGATGGAGCTCAATAAAGACATGTTTGGCTCTAACGTTAACGACCTGTAAACACAGTAAACAACTAGAGGTTGACAATATTAGGGGAACAATTTAGTATATTACTCTCTTTTTTACCATCTCTTCCTCAGTGTAAAAAGTCAAGGCCTGCTAAACCTCTCCATGCACAATAACAGTCCTTCGTTTAAGACCCAGTCACCCTTTCCCCCTCGCTCTCTCTCCTTTCCTCCCTCTATTTCATTGCCTTGCTAATGTTTTTAATGTACTTTGATGCATTATTTATATCACCCTGGCTGTTGATATCGAAAGAGAGCGAGAGAGGGAAAGAGAGAGGGAGGTGTGGAGAGACTGATAGAGGGAAAGAGTGGTGGAGAGACCAAAAGACAGTGAGAGAGAGAAAGAGGGCTAGAAAGAGGATAAGAAAGAGTGAGGATAAAAAACGTGGGACTAAAAGAAGTCACAGCTAGATGGAACCATTGAGCAACATTAAACAACTCTCTAGCCCCCATTCTCCATTATACACTTCCCTGAGAGAGAAAATACCATCTTCACCTCAATTTCACAAAAAGGAGCACCATTAAACGCACACACACTCACATGCACGCACACACACACACAGGTACGCACACACCCTTTGCACATCCACCCACGGTGTCTTAGTGAGAAACAGACGTTGTGCGGTTTGCTTGTGAGTTGAGAATGATCTGCTTTATTCACACTTGCATGTACACACACGCACACACACACACACACACACACACACACACACACACACACACACACACACTCACACCAGAAAACACCTTGCCGGGAGCATGCTTCTTCTCCTCTTACTCACACACACAGAGCTCAGCCCATTGTTGCTCCAGGGATGACAGTCCACTCCTGAAGCAGCAGCTCTTTTAGTGTGGTCTTGGAGAACATGAAATACAGACACCTCCAAAATGATTGGTACCCTTGATAAAGATTAGCAATAAAATACTGTATAAAATAAAGAATACAGATACTGAGATATACTGTATGCAATTTTTTATTTTATTATATTATTTTATACTAATACAATTGCTCAGACAAAGAGATGTTATTTAAAGGTCCAAATGCAGCTGTTTTTATCTCAATATCAAATATTTTTTGGATAGCAATTAAGTACCTTACTGTGATTGTTTTCAATTAAAATGGTCAAAAAGAAACAAAAATAGCTCCTTAGCTAATTTTGCTAGGACTGTGTGAGTTTCCCACTGTTCCAGTGTTTTTAAACCTCCTAATTATTGCCCTAATAGTGGTAAGTGGTATATATATATATATATATATATATATATATATATATATATATATATATATATATATATATATATATATAGAGTGGGGAGAACAAGTATTTGATACACTGCCGATTTTGCAGGTTTTCCTACTTACAAAGCATGTAGAGGTCTGTAATTTTTATCATAGGTACACTTCAGCTGTGAGAGACGGAATCTAAAATAAAAATCCAGAAAATCACATTGTATGATTTTTAAGAAATTAATTTGCATTTTATTGCATGACATAAGTATTTGATCACCTATCAACCAGTAAGAATTCCGGCTCTCACAGACCTGTTAGTTTTTCTTTAAGAAGCCCTCCTGTTCTCCACTCATTACCTGTATTAACTGCACCTGTTTGAACTCGTTACCTGTATAAAAGACACCTGTCCACACACTCAATCAAACAGACTCCAACCTCTCCACAATGACCAAGACCAGAGAGCTGTGTAAGGATATTAGGGATAAAATTGTAGACCTGCACAAGGCGGGAATGGGCTACAGGACAATAGGCAAGCAGCTTGGTAAGAAGGCAACAACTGTTGGCGCAATTATTAGAAAATGGAAGAAGTTCAAGATGACGGTCAATCATCCTCGGTCTGGGGCTCCATGCAAGATCTCACCTCGTGGGGCATCAATGATCATGAGGAAGGTGAGGAATCAGCCCAGAACTACACGGCAGGACCTGGTCAATGACCTGAAGAGAGCTGGGACCACAGTCTCAAAGAAAACCATTAGTAACACACTACGCCGTCATGGATTAAAATCCTGCAGCGCACGCAAGGTCCCCCTGCTCAAGCCAGCGCATGTCCAGGCCCGTCTGAAGTTTGCCAATGACCATCTGGATGATCCAGAGGAGGAATGGGAGAAGGTCATGTGGTCTGATGAGACAATAATAGAGCTTTTTGGTCTAAACACTCACCGTGTTTGGAGGAAGAAGAAGGATGAGTACAACTCCAACAACACCATCCCAACCGTGAAGCATGGAGGTGGAAACATCATTCTTTGGGGATGCTTTTCTGCAAAGGGGACAGGACGACTGCACCGTATTGAGGGGAGGATGGATGGGGCCATGTATCGCGAGATCTTGGCTAACAACCTCCTCCCCTCAATAAGAGCATTGAAGATGGGTCGTGGCTGGGTCTTCCAGCATGACAACAACCCTAAACACACAGCCAGGGCAACTAAGAAGTGGCTCCGTAAGAAGCATCTCAAGGTCCTGGAGTGGCCTAGCCAGTATCCAGACCTGAACCCAATAGAACATCTTTGGAGGGAGCTGAAAGTCCGTATTGCCCAGCGACAGCCCCGAAACCTGAAGGATCTGGAGAAGGTCTGTATGGAGGAGAGGGCCAAAATCCCCTCTGCAGTGTGTGCAAACCTGGTCAAGACCTACAGGAAACGCATGATCTCTATAATTGCAAACAAAGGTTTCTGTACTAAATATTAAGTTCTGCTTTTCTGATGTATCAAATACTTATGTCATGCAATAAAATGCAAATTAATTACTTAAAAATCATACAATGTGATTTTCTGGATTTTTGTTTTAGATTCCGTCTCTCACAGTTGAAGTGTACCTATGATACAAATTACAGACCTCTACATGCTTTGTATGTAGGAAAACCTGCAAAATCGGCAGTGTATCAAATACTTGTTCTCCCCACTGTATATATATATATATATATATATATGTATATATGTGTATATATACAGTACCAGTCAAATGTTTGGACACAACTACTCATTCAAGTGTTATTTTTTTGGGGGGGGACTATTTTCTAAGAATTATAGTGAAGACATCAAAACTAAGAAATAACTCATATGGAATCATGTAGTAACCACAAAAGTGTTAAACAAATCAAAATATATTTTATATTTGAGATTCTTCAAATAGCCACCCTTTGCCTTGATGACAGCTTTGCACACTCTTGGCATTCTCCCAACCAGCTTCACCTGGAACGCTTTCCCAACAGTCTTGAAGGAGTTCCCACATATGCTGAGCATTTATTGGCTGCTTTTCCTTCACTCTGCCATCCGACTCATCCCAAACCATCTCAATTGGGTTGAGGTCGGGGGATTGTGGAGGCCAGGTCATCTGATGCAGCACTCCATCACTCTCCTTCTTGGTAAAATAGCCCTTACACAGCCTGGAGGTGTGTTGGGTCATTGTCCTGTTGAAAAACAAATGATAGTCCCACTAAGCCCAAACCAGATGGGATGGCGTATCGCTGCAGAATGCTGTGGTAGCCACGCTGGTTAAGTGTGCCTTGAATTCTAAATAAATAACAGACAGTGTCACCAGCAAAGCAACCCCACACCATAGAACATCCTCCTCCATGCTTTATGATGGGAACTACACATGCTGAGATAATCCGTTCACCCACACCGCGTCTCACAAAGACACGGCGGTTGGAACCAAAAATCTCAAATTTGGACTCCAGACGAAAGGACACATTTCCACTGGTCTAATGTCAATTGCTCGTGTTTCTTGGCTCAAGCAGGTCTCTTCTTCTTATTGGTGTCCCTTAGTAGTGGTTTCTCTGCAGCAATTCGACCATGAAGGCCTCATTCACGCAGTCCCCTCTGAACAGTTGATGTTGAGATGTGTCTGTGACTTGAACTCTATTTGGGCTGCAATTTCTGAGGTGCAGTTAACTCTAATGAACTTATCCTCTGCAGCAGAGGTAACTCTGGGTCTTCCATTCCTGTGGCGGTCCTCATGATAGCCAGTTTCATCATAGTGCTTGATGGTTTTTGCGACTGCACTTGAAGAAACGTTCAAAGTTCTTAAAGCTTTCCGTATTGACTGACCTTCATGTCTTAAAGCAATGATGGACTGTCGTTTCGCTTTGCTTATTTGAGCTTTTCTTGCCATAATATGGACTTGGTCTTTTACCAAATAGGGCTATCTTCTGTTTACCTTGTCACAACACAACTGATTGGCTCAAATGCATTAAGAAGGAAATAAATTCCACAAATTAACTTTTAATAAGGCACACCTGTTAATTGAAATGCATTCCAGGTGACTACCTCATGAAGCTGGTTGAGAGATTGCCAAGAGTGTGCAAAGCTGTCATCAAGGCAAAGGGTGGCTATTTGAAGAATCTCAAATAAAATATATATTTTGATTTGTTTAACACTTTTTTGGTTACTACATGATTCCATATGTTATTTCATAGTTTTGATTTTTTCACTATTATTCTACAATGTAAAAAATAAAGGAAAACCCTTGAATGAGTAGGTGTGTCCAAACTTTTGACTGGTAGTGTATATATATATATATATATATATATATATATATCATTTTTTTTATTGTTGGATTTATGAAGGTCAACAACTATTCGTCTCTTTTAGTTTGTGAGTTCTTTGCCTTTCCCCACGGTGATGGATGACAAATGTTTTTTTTACATGCGTGTTACCTCATTGTTATATCCCAGTGAAACAGGAAGCCTTGAAAGTTCACATTACAGTTCCTTAAGCTGAATGAACATAAAAAAGTAGAATGATTTTATTTTGTTTGATTTTACTTACAAGAATCTTTAGGGGTGCCAATAATTTCGACATCTATCCTTTTGAGATTTTCTTTATTACTCTCTTTCTCTGAGCAATTGTATTAGTGTAAAATAATATAATGTTCATTTGGGGGGGGCATATAGCTCAGTATTTGTATTATTTATTTAATAAAGATTAGTATTTTTTGCTCATCTTTATCAAGGGTGTCAATAATTTTGGAGGTGACTCCAAACACCTGTACACACACGCACACCGCACGCACACACACAAACACACACACACACAGCAGGTATCCTAGGGGCGGCAGGTAGCCTAGCGCTTAGAGCGTTGGGCTAGTAACCGAAAGGTTGCTGGTTCGAATACCTGAGCTGATAAGGTGAGAAATCTGTCAATGTGCCCTTGAGCAAGGTACTTAACCCAAATTTGCTCCAGGGGCACCGTACGACCCTGTAAAACAACACATTTCACTGCACCTATCCGGTGTATTTGACAATAAAACATTTAAATATATATATAAAACACACACACACACAGTCTGCTGCTGCCCTCCATTATGTAATCCAATGACACCACTCTGCCTCATTCACTGCTGCCATAGATTCACTGCTAAACAGAAACGCAGGGGTTAGTCATTTCTACATTGTCTTGGATTTTTATGGGAACACACACACCTACTTTTTCATCATAGCAGTAAGAAAAAAGTGAATCACATTTATGAGAAAGTCTGACACCGGAAGGGAGGTCATTTCATTATTAAAATAAGAGAGCACTGCTGGAAATTCTTACAGTGAGAAAGAGACTTGCTTTACTTTCATATTCCTTCTTCAGATAGTAGCAGTAGTCTTTTGCTACTGTCCTCAATTTACCTGGTGTTTACGTAGACATTGCATAATGTTATGACATTACTATTACTAATAGCTTACTTTTGGTTTCTTCTGTATTAATTGAAAGAAGTCGCACTAAGTTCCTTTTGATGCTTTAACATAACATACAATTGTATTGGCCATCAAAATAAATGTGTATTTTTGCTGTCTGTTGTTTAATCCCCACGTATACCACACACACTATGCTGGCAATTTGATTTATCAATTTCAAAACTCTACCAGAAAGTATAAATTATTACTGTTGTTTTCCAACTACCATCTGTTACGGGACTGTAAAGTAAAGTGTTACCAATTCTCCCTTCCTCTCCCACCCCTCCTCACGATAGTCAGACAGGGCCAGTCATATTCTTTCACATCTCGTAAATACGGGAGAGGAGAGAAGAATTCTCCAAGAATGTAATGGCTTGGCCTACTTGTTTGGCCACGGATTGTGTAGCGAGTCAGTCACTGGGGAGGAAGCAAAACAAATACTAAATAAAAAACATATTGATAAATTATGAATTGGCACAGTCTGTGCTTCTCTGGTCGTTTCTTTGCAGCCAGCCAACTACTCAAACTCTGATATGGTCGTACACTGCACCACTAATGAGGAGTTATGCATTTCAGGGTACATGTCTACACGCACGCACACACACCCACACACACTACACACTAAACACATTTAGCATTCAAGTTTCCCCCTGATCAATTCAAAACCCCTTTCCCATTCACAAGCCATGCTCATTTTCTTTTACTTCAATTATTTAGAATTCGCAGCCCGCAATCTTTCACAATTAATTTCCTCGATCTAGAAAACATTTCATTTTAAAGGGACTCACAGAAAATGGTACTGGGTGAGTGTCAAGGCACATACAGTTTCAAATGCAAGGCAGAGAGAAAAATATAAAATACTTTTGGAAAAGCTTCCCTGGCCACTTTCTCTTTCAAACCTCTTCTCACATCCTTTCTTTCAACTGTTTCACCCCAATCTACCTCCTCTATCTCTCATCCTGCTCATATGTCTGCTCCCTTTCTTTTAAAGTTGCAGTTTGTTGAAACTTTAAGCATCTATAGACCATTTACAGGGGACTATCCAAATAAAGTGTGAAAAAAAAAAAAATATATATATATATATATATATATATATATATACACACACACATTTGCCTTATTTTAGTCTGTCTGCAAAAAATCCATCAGAGTTTGTGACAATGGCAGTTCATTTAGCCTTCAAACACATTTGAAATGCAACCAGTATCATATTACAGCTAGATAATAATAGAATGTGGAGATGTGTCGTTTGGATGAGAATAACTCTACAACGCACACACACACACACAAACACACATACAGATTGCTATATAATTAGACATACAGTATGCAGGCAATCAACAGCCTCTAAATTTTTCATGGGGATTATAATATAATATATGCCATTTAGCTGACGATTTTATCCAATGTGACTTACAGTCAACCGTGCATACGGTGCCTTCAGAAAGTATTCACACCCCTTGACTTTCTCCACATTTTGTTGTGTTACAAGGTGGGATTAAAATTGATTTAATTGTAATTTTTTGTCAACGATCTACACAAAGTGGAATAAAATTCGAACAAAAATAAAACACTAATATATCTTGATTACATGACTTTGGCAGAGATTATAGCTGTGAGTTCTTTTGGGTAAATCTCTAAGAGCTTTGCACACCTGGCTTGTACAATATTTGCACATTATCCTCTGTCAAGTTGATTGTTGATCATTGCTAGATTTCCAAGCCAATTTAAGTCAAAATTGTAACTAGGCCACACAGGAACATTCAATGTCGTCTTGGTAAGCAACTTCAGTGTATATTTGGTGTTTTAGGTTATTGTCCTGCTGAAAGGTGAATTTGGCTCCAATGTGTCTGCTGGAATGTAGACTGAACCAGGGTTTCCTCTAGGATTTTGCCTGTGCTTAGCGCTATTCGTCCTTGCCAATGACAAGCATCCCCATAACATGATGCAGCCACCACCATGCTTGAAAATATGAATAGTGGTACTCAGTGATGTACTGGATTTTCCCCAAACATAATGCTATGTTTTTAGGACATACAGTTACTTTTTTTGCTTCATTGCAAACAGGATGCATGTTTTGGAATATTTTTTTTCTGTAAAGGCTTCCTTATTTTCACTCTGTCATTTAGGTTAGTATTGTGGAATAAATACAATTTGTTGATCCATCCTGAGTTTTCTCACACATTAAACTATGTAAGTCTAGTTTTACTTTAGTAGTGTTTCTATCTATAGCTAGAGAACTCCTAGAGAACTCCTGGTATACATTTTTTTGTCATTATCTGTTAATGGTCTAGTACTTTCTTTTTGTTAGCTAAGGCCATTTACTTTAAGTGCTGTTTTCCAAGTGGCCTACTTGGTGTGTGAACTGCTGACTGTTCATAATTTGCAGATGGGGGGGGTTTCACCTCTCCTAGGCAATCAGCAATTAGTACAGGGAGTTGTGCTCTCCACCTCTACTAGGCAATTAGCAATTATTGTTAGTTTTTCAGTCTCCCCTGGTTTTTCAGTGGTAGCTGTAAGCGGCGGTCGTGTCAGTGGCGGCAATCTTCGCTCTCTCTCTCCCACTACTCTCTCCTCTTCTATCCTATCATCTCTCCCTTCTGCTAAATTCTTCTCCCTTCTGTCACCTGATTCTGCCTCTTCGACCCTACTCTCTCCCTTTTTGCATCCTATGACTCGCACTGTCCCCTTTCCTCCCAGCCGGCTCAGCCCTCCCCTCCTGCTCCGTGGTTGAGTGACTCATTGCGAGCTTACAGAACAGGGCTGCAGGCAGCTGAGCGAAAATGGAGGAAAACTAAACTTCTGGAGGACCTATCATCCTTTCAATCCCGCCTCTCTACCTTCTCTTCATCTGTATCCGCTGCTAAAGCCACTTTCTACCACTCTAAATGTCAAGCTTCTGCCTCTAACCATAGGAAACTCTTTTCCACCTTCTCCTTAATCCTCCACCCCCTCCCCCTCCCTCTCTGCGGACGACTTTGTCAACCACTTAGAAAAAAAGGTTGATGACATCCGCTACTCATTCACTCAGCCTATTGAGTTCATTGGTCTCACTCACACAGAACTACCCTACGCCTTGACCTCTTTCTCCCCTCTCTCTCCAGATGACATCCTGCGACTAGTGAGGTCTGGCCGCCCGGCAACCTGCACGCTCGACCCCATCCCCTCCTCCCTTCTCCAGACCATCTCTGGGGACGTTCTCCCATTCCTCACTTCCCTCATCAACTCATCCCTGACCACTGGCTGCGTCCCCTCTGACTTCAAAATGGCCAGAGTTGCTCCCCTACTCAAGAAACCAACACTCGACTCATCTGACGTCAAAAACTATAGACATGTATCCCTTCTTTCTTTTCTTTCCAAAACACTTGAGCATGCTGTCTCTGATCAACTCTCTCATTATCTCTCTCAGAACAATCTTCTTGACTCTAACCATTCAGGCTTCAATAGGGGTCACTCAACCGAGACTGCTCTATTCTGTGTCACGGAGGCTCTCGACACTGCCAAAGCTGACTCTCTCTCCTCTGTTCTCATCCTCCTAGATCTATCCGCTGCCTTTGACACCATGAACCATCAGATCCTCCCCTCCACCCTCTCAGGAATGGACGTCTCAGGCTCTGCACACTCTTGGATTGCATCCTACCTGGCAGGCTGCTCCTACTAGGTGACGTGGAGAGGATTTGTGTCTGCACCACGTACTCTCACTACTGGTGTCCCCCAGGGCTCGGTTCTAGGCCCTGTCCTCTTCTCTCTATACACCAAGTCACTCGGCTCCTTCATATCCTCACATGGTCTCTCCTATCATTGCTATGCAGATCACACTCAACTACTTTTCTCCTTCCCCCCTTCTGACACCTAGGTGGCGACAGACATCTCTACGTTCCTGGCAGATATCTCAACTTGGATGTCGGGCCACCACCTCAAGCTCAACCTCGACAAGACAGAACTGCTCTTCCTCCCGGGGAAGGCCTGCCCACTCAAAGACCTCTCCATCATGGTTGACAACTCCACAGTGTGACCCTCCCAGAGTGCAAAGAACCTTGGCGTGACCCTGGACAAAACCCTGTCGTTCTCTGCAAACATCAAAGCAGTGACCCTCTCCTGCAGGTTCATGCTCTACAACATCCGTAGAGTACGACCCTACCTCATACAGGAAGCGGCGCAGGTCCTAATCCAGGCACTTATCCTCTCCCATCTGGATTACTGCAACTCGCTGTTGGCTGGGCTCCCCGCTTGTGCCATCAAACCCCTGCAACTATCCAGGGCAGCTCCCGCTCAGCCCAGTCCAAGCTCTTCTCTGTCCTGGCACCCCAATGGTGGAACCAGCTTCCCCCTGAAGCTAGGACAGCTAAGTCCCTGCCCATCTACCGAAAACATCTGAAACCCTACCTCTTCAAACAGTATCTTAAATAATCCTCCTCCTCACCTCGAAACCCCCCCAGAAAAAATACATATATATATATACAGTAATATATACAGTTAATTATTATTATTATTATTATTATTATTATTATTATTATTATTATTATACAGTGGGGAGAACAAGTATTTGATACACTGACGATTTTGCAGGTTTTCCTACTTACAAAGCATGTAGAGGTCTGTAATTTTTATCATAGGTACACTTCAACTGTGAGAGACGGAATCTAAAACAAAAATCCAGAAAATCACATTGTATGATTTTTAAGTAATTAATTTGCATTTTATTGCATGACATAAGTATTTGATCACCTACCAACCAGTAAGAATTCCGGCTCTCACAGACCTGTTAGTTTTTCTTTAAGAAGCCCTCCTGTTCTCCACTCATTACCTGTATTAACTGCACCTGTTTTAACTCGTTACCTGTAAAAAAGACACCTGTCCACACACTCAATAAAACAGACTCCAACCTCTCCACAATGGCCAAGACCAGAGAGCTGTGTAAGGACATCAGGGATAAAATTGTAGACCTGCACAAGTCTGGGATGGGCTACAGGACAATAGGCAAGCAGCTTGGTGAGAAGGCAACAATTGTTGGCGCAATTATTAGAAAATGGAAGAAGTTCAAGATGACGGTCAATCACCCTCGGTCTGGGGCTCCATGCAAGATCTCACCTCGTGGGGCATCAATGATCATGAGGAAGTTGAGGGATCAGCCCAGAACTACACGGGAGGATCTTGTCAATGATCTCAAGGCAGCTGGGAACATAGTCACCAAGAAAACAATTGGTAACACACTACGCCGTGAAGGACTGAAATCCTGTAGCGCCTGCAAGGTCCCCCTGCTCAAGAAAGCACATTTACAGGGCCGTCTGAAGTTTGCCAATGAACATCTGACTGATTCAGAGGAGAACTGGGTGAAAGTGTTGTGGTCAGATGAGACCAAAATCGAGCTCTTTGGCATCAACTCAACTCACCATGTTTGGAGGAGGAGGAATGCTGCCTATGACCCCAAGAACACCATCCCCACCGGCAAACATGTTTTTCTGCTAAGGGGACAGGACAGCTTCACCGCATCAAAGGGACGATGGACGGGGCCATGTACTGTCAAATCTTGGGTGAGAAACTCCTTCCCTCAGCCAGGGCATTGAAAATGGGTCGTGGATGGGTATTCCAGCATGACAATGACCCAAAACACATGGCCAAGGCAACAAAGGAGTGGCTCAAGAAGAGGCACATTAAGGTCCTGGAGTGGCCTAGCCAGTCTCCAGACCTTAATCCCATAGAAAATCTGTCGAGGGAGCTGAAGGTTCGAGTTGCCAAACGTCAGCCTCGAAACCTTAATGACTTGGAGAAGATCTGCAAAGAGGAGTGTAACAAAATCCCTCCTGAGATGTGTGCAAACCTGGTGGCCAACTACAAGAAACGTTTGACCTCTGTGATTGCCAACAAGGGTTTTGCCACCAAGTACTAAATCATGTTATGCAAATCAATTTATAAAAAAATTTGACATGCGTTTTTCTGGACTTTTTTGTTGTTATTCTGTCTCTCACTGTTCAAATAAACCTACCATTAAAATTATAGACTGATCATGTCTTTGTCAGTGGGCAAACGTACAAAATCAGCAGGGGATCAAATACTTATTTCCCTCACCGTATATATATATAAAAGACACTTAACCATCACTTGCACTTGCACTTGACCCATCTACCGATAGGTGCCCTTCTTTGAGAGGCAATGGAAAACCTGGTCTTTGTGGTTGAATCTGTGTTTGAAATTCACTGCTTGACTGAGGGACCTTATAGATAATTGTATGTGTGGGGTACAGAGATGAGGTAGTCATCCACAAATCATGTTGAACATTATTATTGTACACAGATTGAGTCCATGCAATTTATTCTGTGACTTGTTAAGCAAATTTGTAGTCCTGAACTTATTTAGGCTTGCCATAACAAAGGGATTGAATACTTTTTAATTAATTCAACAAAAAAATCTAAAAACATCATTCCACTTTGTCATTATGGAGTATTATGTGTAGGCCAGGGACACAACATCTCAATTTAATCAATTTTAAATTCACGCTGTAACACAACACAATGTGGAAAAAGTAAGGGGTGTGAATACTTTCTGAAGGCATTGTATATTTTACGTATGGGTGATCCAGGGTATGAAACCCACTACCCTGGCCTTACAAGCGCCATGCTCTACCAACTGAGCTACAAAGGTTAATAGCAGACACTTTATACTGAACAAAAATATAAACGCAACATGCAACAATTTCAAAGATTTTACTGAGTTACAGTTCATATAAGGAAATCAGTCAATTTAAATAAATTCATTAGGCCCTAATCTATGGATTTCACATGACTGGAGGGCACAGGCCAAACCACTTTGGAGCAAGACCCATCCACTTGGGAGACAGGCCCAGCTAATCAGAATGAGTTTTTCCCCACAAAAGGGCTTAATTACACGCAGAAATAATCCTCAGCCCACACCCCTCAAACGATCCCGCAGGTGAAGAAGCCGGATGTGGAGGTCCTGGGCTGGCGTGGTTAACGACGTTGGAGGCGGCTTATGGTAGAGAAATTAACATTAAATTCTCTGGCAACAGCTCTGGTGGACATTCCTGCAGTCAGCATGCCAATTGCACGCTCCCTCAAAACTTGAGACATCTGTCGCATTGTGTTGTGTGACAAAACTGCACATTTTAGAGTGGCCTTTTATTGTCCCCAGCACAAGGTGCAACTGTGGAATGATCATGCTGTTTAATCAGCTTCTTCATACCTGTCAGGTGGATGGATTATATTGGCAAAGGAGAAATGCTCACTAACAGGAATGTAAACAAATGGGTGCCTAAAATGTAAGATAAATAAGCATTTTGTGTGTATGGAAAATTTCAGGCATCTTTTATTCAGCTCATGAAACATGGGACCAACACTTTACATGTTGCGTTTATATTTTTGTTCAGTATAAAAATAGGCTTATTATAAGAAAGGCAGGTGTTGGAGATGGAAGTTGAGCGTGAGAGGAGGGAGAGAGAGGAAAAAGAGAATATGTTAGAAAGGAAATTGGTGCGAGAAAAGTGTAGATAAGGCCAAAGAGAGGTGTTTATTGAGAAGTGTGAGAGAGAGAGCGAGAGCAAGAGAGGGTGTTGAGTATTTGCAGGGCCTCTTTCTAAACAGAATGCATAGGCTTTGCAGTGTCGATTAGGTGGCAAGAGAAAGCCATAAATTATATTTTCTCTCCCCAGAAGTGGACATAAATCAAACAGCGACAGCAGCAGCATGTCATCACTTGATTTGCTTTTACTTATCTAATGAATAAAAATATTCAAAAGCTGTCAAATTTGGAACTTGGCTAAATCTTTGTGCCCTGACTAGCCTTCACTGGGGTAGAGAGAGTGGGAGGAGTGGGCACTTGGTAATTGCCCCAAGGGTATTTATGAGCTTCATAGACTGAGTTCTGTGTCGTAATCCAAGACGTCCCCTGCATATGCATACACGCTTGCAGGCACACACACACACACACACACACACACACACACACACACACACACACACACACACACACACACACACACACACACACACACACACACACACACACACACACACACACACACACACACACACACACATACACACACATCCTCCACCCCCACACACACGTTTCTCTCTCTCTCCAGCCAGGTCACCCGTGATACAAGTCAGTATTTGTCATCGATCCATGTCTGAGGACGTCGGGAGATGATGTGAAAACCGGCCACTAGGGGCAACAGTGAGCGCTGTTTCCTTCAAGTAGGTTTCGGTTTGGCTAGGGTGTTGTGAACGGGGATGGCGGATGGACCTAAGCATCTGCCTCTGAATGCAAGTTCGAATCCAGAGTTAGAAAGTTGTTTTTGTGATTTTTGTTTTAATCCTTTCCTAAACCTCAAGCCTTACCTTAACCATTCAGAGTTAATGCCTAACCTTAACATTTTGGAGTTAATGCCTAAACTTAACCTGAAACACTTAGAAATTTACATTTGCAACAACTTCGAAATTTGACCTTTGAGAAACATGGATGAACGTATCATTCTGATGTAAGACTGTGAGAGCTAGTTCCTCTCCTCTCCTCTCCTCTCCTCTCCTCTCCTCTCCTCTCCTCTCCTCTCCTCTCCTCTCCTCTCCTCTCCTCTCCTCTCCTCTCCTCTCCTCTCCTCTCCTCTCTTTCCCTCCAGTCCTGGAGACAGAAAGGGAGGGCAGATCTGAGGCCTAGGACCGTAGGGACAATTTAATGCTGTAAGTAATCACTATAGCAGGGAACTGCCTACTCTCTGGCTGGAGTACACACACACACACACACACACACACACACACACACACACACACACACACACACACGTGTGCACAGATACACAAGAGTATGGATCGAAGAGCACACACAAATACACACACATGCTCATACACTTCTCAAACTTCTCACTAAAACCGAACATCCTGAGACATACACAAACACAGACAGCCCAGACACACCCTCTTCTCTCCTGATCGCTCTCCCCATCCTCTCCGATCACATAATCACCCTTCCCTCTCTCCCTGGCTGATTAAATATAGAACATGGAAGAGGGGAGGGGAAAAAAGGAGGGTAAAGGGAGGAGAAGAGAGGAGGGGGGGTGATACTGCCAAATCTGTTTTTGGCTAAGAAACAACATTGATGCTTTCAGTAAGCCATCTCCATCTGCCCAAATTTTTGATGAGAAATTTAGGTGAGAAATCTCCCTCTCCCACACATCAAACACTTTCATCACAATGCCTTTGCAAAATAATCACTGTAACTCACAGACACACTCCTTAAAATAGTGCACAAAGGTCCAGGGAACCTTTCACACACACACACACACACACACACACACACACACACACACACACACACACACACACACACACACATACACACAGAGAGACTTCCAAGAACGATCCTCCACCCTTGGAAAGTGTCAAGGACAGAGCATCTGTCAATCACACTCCTCTATCGCTCATCTCCTCTTTTTCTATGTTTCCACATTCCTGCCTTTATTCCATTCTACCGCTTCAGCTATTTACCCCTCTAACAACAGGCCCCTTAATGAGCAGCTCGACACTGTCTTCTCAGTCCCACAAAATAATGATTAGAATAATTTCAAAACTTAAATAATTCCAAACGCAATTCCCGAGACAGAGAACGAGAAAGAAAGGAGGCAGATGAGGGCGGTTGCACCGCTGAAATTAAACCGGCGGCTCCTAATTTGCCCTTTGAACAAAGCTTTACACCCACCCCCTGAGGATGGGTGTAATGTTAGCAGGCCCACCACCGCTTTCCTCCCTTAACTCCCATAACTCTATCCTCCTGATTCCTGCTTATAAGCAAAAACTAAAGCAGGAAGCACCAGTGACTCGGTTAATAAAAAAGTGGTCAGATGACGCAGATGCTAAGCTACAGGACTGTTTTGCTAGCACAGACTGGAACATGTTCCGGGATTCTTCAGATAGCATTGAGGAGTACACCACATCAGTCACTGGCTTCATCAATAAGTGCATCGATGATGTCGTCCCCACAGTGACAGTGCGTACATACCAACCAGCCAGAAGCCATGGATTACAGGAAACATCCGCACTGAGCTAAAGGGTAGAGCTGCCGCTTTCAAGGAGCGGGACTCTAACCCGGACGCTTATAAGAAATCCTGCTATGCCCTCCGACGAACCATCAAACAGGCAAAGAGTCAATACAGGACTAAGATTGAATCGTACTACACTGGCTCTGACGCTCGTCGGATGTGGCAGGGCTTGAAAACTATTACAGACTACAAAGGGAAGCACAGCCGCGAGCTGCCCAGTGACACAAGACTTCCAGACAAGCTAAACCACTTCTATGCTCGCTTCGAGGCAAGCAACACTGAAGCATGCATGAGAGCACCAGCTGTTCCGGATGACTATGTGATCACGCTCTCTGTAGCCGATGTGAGTAAGACTTTTAAGCAGGTCAACATTCACAAGGCCGCAGGGCCAGACGGATTACCAGGACGTGTACTCTGAGCATGTGCTGACCAACTGGCAAGTGTCTTCACTGACATTTTCAACATGTCCCTGACTGAGTCTGTAATACCAACATGTTTCAAGCAGACCACCATAGTCCCCATGCCCAAGGACTCTAAGATAACCTGCCTAAATGACTACCGACCCGTAGCACTGACGTCTGTAGCCATGAAGTGCTTTGAAAGGCTGGTCATGGCTCACATCAACAGCATTATCCCAGAAACCCTAGACCCACTCCAATTTGCATTCCTGCCCCAACAGATCCACAGATGATGCAATCTCTATTGCACTCCACACTGCCCTTTCCCACCTGGACAAGAGGAACACCTACGTGAGAATGCTATTCATTGACTACAGCTCAGCATTCAACACCATAGTGCCCTCAAAGCTCATCACTAAGCTAAGGATCCTGGGACTAAACACCTCCCTCTGCAACTGGATCCTGGACTTCCTGATGGGCCGCCCCCAGGTGGTAAGGGTAGGTAACAACACATCTGCCACACTGATCCTCAACACGGGGGCCCCTCAGGGGTGCGTGCTCAGTCCCCTCCTGTACTCCCTGTTCACCCATGACTGCATGGCCAGGCACGACTCCAACACCATCATTAAGTGTTCCGACGACACAACAGTGGTAGGCCTGATCACCGACAACAATGAGACAGCCTATAGGGAGGAGGTCAGAGACCTGGCCGTGTGGTGCCAGGATAACAACCTCTCCCTCAATGTGACCAAGACAAAGGAGATGATTGTGGACTACAGGAAAAAAAAGAGGACTGAGCACGCCCCCATTCTCATCGACGGGGCTGTAGTGGAACAGGTTGAGAGCTTCAAGTTCCTTGGTGTCCACATCACCAACGAACTATCATGGTCCAAACACACCAAGACAGTCGTGAAGAGGGCACGACAAAGCCTATTCCCCCTCAGGAGACTGAAAAGATTTGGCATGGGTCCTCAGATCCTCAAAAAATTATACAGCTGCACCATCGAGAGCATCCTGACTGGTTGCATCACCGCCTGGTATGGAAACTGCTTGGCCTCCGACCGCAAGGCACTACAGAGGGTAGTGCGTACGGCCCAGTACATCACTGGGGCCAAGCTTCCTGCCATCCAGGACCTCTATACCAGGCGGTGTCAGAGGAAGGCCCTCAAAATTGTCAAAGACTCCAGCCACCCTAGTCATAGACTGTTCTCTCTGCTACCGCACGCAAGCGGTACCGGAGTGCCAAGTCTAGGTCCAAAAGACTTCTCAACAGCTTCTACCCCCAAGCCATAAGACTCCTGAACAGCTAATCATGGCTACCCGGACTATTTGCACTGCCCCCCCACCCCATCCTTTTACGCTGCTGCTACTCTGTTAATTATTTATGCATAGTCACTTTAACTCTACCCACATGTACATATTACTTCAACTACCTCAACTAGCCGGTGCCCCCGCACATTAACTCTGCACCGGTACCCCCCTGTATATATAGCCTCCCTACTGTTATTTTAATGTTATTTTATGTTTTATTTTTACTTTTTTGTTAAAAATAAATGCACTGTTGGTTAAGGGCTGTAAGTAAGCATTTCACTGTAATGTCTTCACCTGTTGTATTTTGCGCATGTGGCCAATAAAATTAGATTTGATTCGATTTGCACCTTCATTTACTAAATTTACTCGGGCTTCATTTGTGGACTCCTTTGAGGTCGTGGTGACGGCAGCTTAACGAAAGGAAAGGACAGCGGAGCCACAGCAACTAACCCTCCATCGGAGAACGTGGATCGCCTTCATTATTAATGGAGAGACAATTCTCTGAGGGTGTGTCCCAAATAGCACCCTATTCTCTATACTTTTTACCAAGGGCCCATAGTAACCTTAAATTGCTCCCGTAAATATCTCTACAATGTCTAGCATTGATACAGAGGGAGGGAACTTTATCAGAACGCAAAGCTCCAGGGAGACCGACTTTCTTATACTAACAGATACCTAGAAAAGTCAGATAATATACATAATTTTCAACTACAGGTGGTTATAATGTAAGACTCTTGAGAAAATATAACACACAACCATCTCCTCCATTGTTTGGTGCCCCGTGTGAGGATTACAGTGAGGGAAAAAAGTATTTGATCCCCTGCTGATTTTGTACATTTGCCCACTGACAAAGAAATTATCAGTCTATAATTTTAATGGTCGGTTTATTTGAACAGTGAGAGACAGAATAACAACAAAAACATCCAGAAAAACGCATGTAAAAAATGTTAGAAATTGATTTGCATTTTAATGAGGGAAATAAGTGTTTGACCCTCTCTCAATCAGAAAGATTTCTGGCTCCCAGGTGTCTTTTATACAGGTAACGAACTGAGATTAGGAGCACACTCTTAAAGGGAGTGCTCCTAATCTCAGTTTGTTACCTGTATAAAAGACACCTGTCCACAGAAGCAATCAATCAATCAGATTCGAAACTCTCCACCATGGCCAAGACCAAAGAGCTCTCCAAGGATGTCAGGGACAAGATTGTAGACCAACACAAGGCTGGAATGGGCTACAAGAGAATCGCCAAGCAGCTTGGTGAGAAGGTGACAACAGTTGGTGCAATTATTCGCAAATGGAAGAAACACAAAATAACTGTCAATCTCCCTCGGCCTGGGGCTCCATGCAAGATCTCACCTCGTGGAGTTGCAATGATCATGAGAACGGTGAGGAATCAGCCCAGAACTACACAGGAGGATCTTGTCAATGATCTCAAGGCAGCTGGGACCATAGTCACCAAGAAAACAATTGGTAACACACTACGCCGTGAAGGACTGAAATCCTGCAGTGCCCGCAAGGTCCCCCTGCTCAAGAAAGCACATATACAGGGCCGTCTGAAGTTTGCCAATGAACATCTGAATGATTCAGAGGAGAACTGGGTGAAAGTGTTGTGGTCAGATGAGACCAAAATCGAGCTCTTTGGCATCAACTCAACTCGCCGTGTTTGGAGGAGGAGGAATGCTGCCTATGACCCCAAGAGCACCATCCCCACCGTCAAACGTGGAGGTGGAAACATTATGCTTTGGGGGTGTTTTTCTGCTAAGGGGACAGGACAACTTCACCGCATCAAAGGGACGATGGACGGGGCCATGTACCGTCAAATCTTGGGTGAGAACTTCTTTCCCTCAGCCAGGTTATTGAAAATGGGTCGTGGATGGGTATTCCAGCATGACAATGACCCAAAACACACGGCCAAGGCAACAAAGGAGTGGCTCAAGAAGAAGCACATTAAGGTCCTGTAGTGGCCTAGCCAGTCTCCAGACCTCAATCCCATAGAAAATCTGTGGAGGGAGCTGAAGGTTCAAGTTGCCAAACGTCAGGCTCGAAACCTTAATGACTTGGAGAAGATCTGCAAAGAGGAGTGGGACAAAATCCCTCCTGAGATGTGTGCAAACCTGATGGCCAACTACAAGAAACCTCTGACCTCTGTGATTGCCAACAAGGGTTTTGCCACCAAGTACTAAGTCATGTTTTGCAGAGGGGTCAAATACTTATTTCCCTCATTCAAATGCAAATCAATTGATAACATTTTTGACATGCGCTTTTCTGGATTTTTTTGTTGTTATTCTGTCTCTCACTGTTCAAATAAACCTACCATTAAAATTATAGACTGATCATGTCTTTGTCAGTTGGCAAACGTACAAAATCAGCAGGGGATCAAATACCTTTTTCCCTCACTGTACGTACATAGCTGGTGCCCCGTGTGAGGAATCTCTATCTAAAAGTGCTTTAGGAGGACGTAGTATAACTTGTCCTTCAGTAACTATCTCATTGTCTGCATCCCAAATGACACATCTTTCCTTATTTAGTGCACTACTTTTGTCAAAAGTAGTGCACTATATGAAATAGGGTGCCATTTGGGATGCAGTCACAATCAATATATGGCATTACCATGTATATAATGATCGTTTTGCTGAGCTACTCTTACTATTTCATACTCTATGAATAAGTTCATCCACTATTATTAGCTATTGTATTATTTTTATGACTAACAGTAGGTAAGAAGTCAGGTTCTTTAAATTGAGTGCATCCATCTTTGTTGCTATATACAGTATCTAACCTAAACATGTATCTGTGTTAGGGCCAACTGAACCTTTTCTCTGGGTTTCTATCTCTACCAGACCCAGGCTGTTTCCCAAAGGGCCCATAGGGTCAAAAGTAGTGCACTACATAGGGAATAGTGTGCCATTTGGGACACATCCCCAGTCTCTTCCTCCTGGTAGAGAAGAAGCCTTTGGTGGCCCATGGGACTAGCCTGTCAGACTCAGAGAATGTCCTGCAGGGGCTGCTTCTCTGCTGGGTTTTTCCAGCTCTCTCCTTCGGGTCTCGCGCACCACTTACCCGGTGAAACAAAAATCAATAGCTTAATGATCCAAAACGGGTAATAGAATGAAAAATGAAGCCCTAGAACAACAAAATGTATATTGGCAGGGGCCACACTCCCGGGCCACAGTGTTTGTGGGACTGTGTTAGGTGTGTGTGTGTGTGTGTGTGTGTGTGTGTGTGTGTGTGTGTGAGTGTGAGAGAGAGAGAGCGCGCGAGAGAGAGAGAGAGAGAGAGCGAGAGAGAGAAGCTTAGTGGCGCAAAACATATTGATTTATTGATTGCCTGTTTCACCCACTCGCCTCCTCTCTCTCTCTTTCTCTGTCTCTCTCTGTCTCTCCCGCCCTCTCTATCTCTTTCTCTCTCTTCTCTCGCTCTCTCTTCATGCCCGCTGTAGTGGCTCAAGGGACTTGAAAGCAGTGTGGACTGGGAAGGCAAGGGAAGGGAGGGGAGGGGGGAACGGAATGGCTCATCTTACAGGTGATCCACTAGCCTTTTAACCAAGGCCCCTACATCAACCAGATTTATGAACTTGGGTCATGACCAAATCAAAAACTTGACCTATCTGCAAGGCGGGATTTATAAGCACCTTGTAGGAGCTTGCACGTGGTGCCTTGGCAGGGGATAGTTTTTTTGTTCGAAGCCCTTGCTCCCCTGCAGAGACCCTCCCGTCCTCCCATGGATAAGGGGTGGGGGCAGCTGTAATTTGTGATTAGCAGACAGGTTGTAGTTTATGGTACACTCCCCTGCGGCTCCCATTGCAAGATCAAAACAGTATCATCATATCCTACAATACAAATCATTGTCATGTAAGAATACTGCAGTGCAATAAAACTCAGTGCAAACACAAAGGGGTGGCAGCTTTTTCGGATCCAACATAACATAGCATGTTAGTAACGTTAGCGCCAAACCCACAGCAATCAAGGCACTGTCTAAAACAGTGTAAATGCAGACCTATCACACCACAAGGAAGCATTGACAAGCCCCTGGAAGCTTACGACAAAGTGTAAATGACCCCCAACAAGACCCGAGACGTGTTCATCTGCGACCCTTAAGATACTGTGACAACAACAAACCCACAATGAGAATCTGCTCTTGACGCAACCAAAACATATTGTCACCATCGTTTTGTCCCCTAGATTGCTTATGATTCATACCAGCACATCCCATGTTACCACATTGTCCTATCCTCAACCCAGTGTCTCCATAAATTATAAAGGGACTGAAATACGAGCTCCATTTCAAAGCACTTCATCTCGCCTTCCCCCGGTGACTCAACACATGTAACATTTGGTTCAGCTTTGTCCCTTTTAGAGGGGGAGGTGCACATGCACAACAAACAAAACAAAATTGCAGGACAGAAACTGCAAAGTCAGTGAGAGGCGGAGTGACCCTTCCATGCAACCCTGGTTGTCATGACGACTTGTTATCCTGAGTGCTCTCCCTGAGGCAGCTGGGAAATCAGGAGGGGAGGGCGGCAGGGACCGAAGGCTATTCTTAAACACACAGCAATTGGCAAATGCAATTACAGACCCAGGGAGAGCCAGGCCTAATCAAATAAAGCAGGGGGCCTGTCGGAAGCCTGTCACTCGCCTGAAACAGCACACCCAGGAACGGAGCTCTGTTTACCCCTCATGTGGTACTGAAGGACCCCTAACCCTGGGGAGGGGGTCAAGGGAGGTGGGAAAATGCTAACAATTGTAATGAAAATTGTTAGAATTGTCTGTTTCACATCAGTCATAGCATTTAAATTAATCTCTCGTGGACAGATTCACGTGTAAACGGCGAGGATCTATCAAGACTCACATATAATTATGTCAGTAGGAGCAGCAGTAGTTTCTGGTTTTGGGTTTTCTTCATTGATAATCTGGACGAATCAGGAATAGGTGAAGGCGGTGCTTAAACTCCAGCGGTGATTTCAAGCTCTGTGCGCAGTAGTTATTGTACCCCCGGGGAAACACTAAAGACAGACCGTTCGTTCTACATTAATATTTTCATTAAATGCCATGTTTCACATTCGCACCCCCCCAAACAATAATGTGTAGTGCATATATGTATCAATATGATATGTCACTTAGTTTTTTTATTCAACATTGGAAATTTGAGATAAAATCAATGCTGCTGTGCCATTGAACAGCTTTGGAACCATTGACTGCACCAGGTGGCTGTGTAACGAGTGGGTTGCTTTTTGACAATAAGGCACCGGACTGTCTACAGCCATAAAGTTTTGAACCTAGAAGAAGACTGAGATACGGGAGTAGGCAAGAAGGAGTCGACCGGAATTGGCAAAAGGAATGTTGAGTTGTCCTGAAAACCATGGTAAGCTAACGTTACTGAGAGAGTGTCAAGCTAGCTACAGTAGCTAGCTAGCTTGTTGGTTAGCTAGCTGGCTAACAAGTTGCGTTTTACAGCCAGACTGTCAGTTTTAGATGTAGCTAGCTAGATAATGAACTAAACTCCAATTATCGTAAACCATTATTATCTATCTACCTACCTACCTACGGTAGCTATATCTGTCAGATGTAATGCAAGAAGGATCGTGGCATGTGTCGGAAGCAATGCATATTGACTAGCTATCTCACACTAGCTAGATCCCATTAGTTAGCTAGATATAGCCTACAGATGTAACTTATACTTATATAATTAATAGGGTTCTGGCTTAGCTACACTCAGAAAAAAAGGTGCTATCTAGAACCTTAAAGGGTTCTTTGCCTGTCCCCATAGGAGAACCCTTTGAAGAACCCTTTTTGGTTGCAGGTAGAACCCTTTTGGGTTCCATGTAGAACCCTTTCTAAAGAGGGTTCTTCCTGGAACCAAAAAGGGTTATCCTATGGGGACAGCCGAAGAACCCTTTTGGAAGCGTTTTTTCTAAGAGTGTAGCTAGCTAGCTACCTAGGCACATTCTTTTCAACATATTCATCTTTGAAACAGTTTGGCTGCAAAATTAGGTCTCAACAATCACAGGCATCTAAGTTAACAGCTAGCTAACTACAGTAAAATATGGAGGAGCATGATCTAATAACTCGAGGTAGCAATTGTTAGTGAGATGTAATATGATACCATAATATAAATCACTTGGATGGCATGTCATATTTTTAATCACCTCTATTGTTGTAATTTACAGACATGAATCATGAAATAGGCAAACTGATACATTAATCCTAATTGCAGGTACCATGGTGGAGATAGATGCCACAATTCTACAATGCAGGACATTTATCGGCATCCAGTTTGAGGCTTGCTACCAGCAGGATCATGGAGCACTCCGTGTCAGTAAGTCATGATATTATTGTTTTCCTTTACATTGCATGGTACTATTACAAGAGTATCAAGAGTACTAATACTCCACTCATATGAGTGGAGAAGCCAAATGCACCATACAGCTGTATAATCCTGGAGTAACTCCCTGTCATAGAGATTGTGATTAGAGGGTTAAGCAGGAGGCAAGCACACTCACTATCTATTTCTGTTTCTCTCCAGGTGCTACAGAGACAGAAGGGTCCAAGGACCTCCAGAGCAGTAGCGGTCAGCGGTTTCTTTAAAAAAAAAATTAGCATGGCCTTATTTCTATTACAGCAAATTGGATGACTGTCATTCATATTCCATTCACCCAGCTCAATGTAACATTGATAGGTTTAGGCTACTACATGATACTCAAAATGTCCCTATACCCATCATGAGGTTGCTACAACCTAGCCTATGAATGAAAGTTTACAATGTAGGTGCACAGGTCATAGGTGCCTGCATCTAGCTGATCTAGCGTGTAATCATTAGTCCAACAGTTGCAAACGAGAGTTTCTATTGGACAAACTCAGGTATGTATCTCCCTGTTTTGTTCCGTTTGCTTCCATTTAAGAAACATTTTTTCAGTAGAATCGGCGGAATGAATACACCCCTGATCACGAGTAAACACAGTTAACTTTCATAGCAGCCATGTTGTATTCCTTCTCGCATCTATTCGCTCTCCTCCTCTCTCCTTTTCCCTTCACTTGTGGACTTCAATGCACAACACATCAGCTGTGTGTGACCAGGTGAAAAAATATTTCCAAGCAAAACCATATCATAGCCGCTACACACAGCCTAGCATGTTTGGCACATTGGTCTTTTTTTTTTATTGGTTTAAAAAAAAACTTCTGTGGTAACTTCAACATCAAGACAGCACTTAGAGCTTATGTTTCAAAAGGTCTCAAATCAGTGCAAGTCTCATGTCCAGGGTGAATACATTTGTATTAATGTATATCAGACACATCACACAGGCATGTCAACTAAAATATATATCTCAGTCAAGATTGAAGGATGGGTCAAATGGACAAAGTGAATATAAGTCAGTGCTTTTGCCCGTAGTACTTTGTATGAATTTGAGTGGTTACATACAATACATGTTGACAGAATGGCTGTGTGTGTGTGTGTGTGAGAGAGAGAGAGAGAGAGAGAGAGAGAGAGAGAGAGAGAGAGAGAGAGAGAGAGAGAGAGACTGTTGCTGTGATCCCAGGTAAGGCCCATGCACTGAAGGCCCCAATATTCAGTCAGGCAGCTTGAAGAAGATGTGTGTCACTATCCAGGCCCATGTCACAGCATGCAGTGGCCTGATAGGGAGATGACAATAAATGCATTATGTGCCTTTCATCACCAAAACTGTGTTGGCATTTACTGCACATGTTGCTGAACAATTAAACCTATTTGTTAGTGCCATTTGGAAATGCACTTATATACAGTTCATAAGCATTGAGTGTAATAGGCTACCTCTAGGATCCTGTGGTGAAATGAATGATGTGCAAGGTATTGGGCAACAGCTTTTTTCCAGGGCCGTATTCACGAAGCGTCTTCAGAATAGAATAGCTCCCCCTTGTCAATGTAATCATATTAATTGTGTTCTAAAAGTCTAAACTGATCCTAAATCAGTACTGATACTCTGAGATGGTTTGTGAATACTGGCCCTGGTTTGTCTGCAGCACAGCATGCTGCTTTCTGTGATCCAACTCCGTCTCCACCTGAAATGCAAGAACTAACTAATGAAACACTCAGGTAATTGTGCACAAGCCTAATCAGCCAAATTATATCAAAACAACATAGCCTATTTGCAGTAAAATCAGGAGGGGAATTTAGCTATTTTGACAACTTTGTCAGTCTCCAATGCATCAATAAACAGGCAGGGGAATGAAGAAGTTTGACAAAAAGTGTTCAGTAGTCAGTAACTAGTCTTTAAAATATAGCTAGCAATTATAGAGCTAGTTATTTTCTAGAAACCTAGCTACAGTCCACTTAGCTAGCTAAGGTGAACTCAACTCAGACTGATGGTGGGAATTAACGTTAGCTAACTTTCCCCCAGCAGTTTCAATATAGCAACTTCATCAATCAGATGGATAGCTAGCTATTATATTTGTTTTCCCTCACATCTAAAGCTTCCTGATACAGCTGGACAGTTGATAGTAAAGTAGGATGGATGATACAGCTAGCTAGCTGCAATGGCAATGCCAATGGCTAGCCAGGAGTTCATCTGAAATGTAGACTTACCGGTGAACAACAGTGTACACTTTGTCCACTTCCAGTCCTATCAACTGCTTGCTGAACACGGTTGTTTGAAAAACTTTTTTCCATACATCGCTTGAAATATTAAACTTTTGCCATAGCCAGCAAGCATGCTAAAACGTCCCCTTTGCCAGTCAACATTTTTAAGCACAACTGTTGCAGTGGCTTAAACGACGGGATAGTATGGTCACTGCTAAGATTCGAAATAGCTGTTTTGAAAACATCCTCACTCACTCCTTCCATGTTTACTCTTTCGCTCATGTCCACACAGATCATAAACATGGGGGAAATTAGCGGAAGGGAGGGATTTGGCTGAGAGTTTCCTTTTGCAAGGGAGGAGACTTCGCTTCCTTCCTTCACACAATGGAAATTGCAATTGTCAATGTCATTCCTCCCAGAAGTTAAATGGGAAGTGACAACTTTCGCAATAATTTTACTTCTGGGTAACTGAGATTACATTTTATGTAAACATACAAATGCAGTTCTACATGGAGGGGGGGAAAAATCCAGTTGTGAAAAGCAGTGGTGTAAAGTACTTAAGTAAAAATACTTTAATGTACTACTTAAGTCGTTTTTGGGGGGTATCTGTACTTTACTTTACTATTTATGATGTGGCCATTTTTAATTATTGATACTCTTTTACCTTTATTTAACTAGGCAAGTCAGTTAAGAACAAATTCTTATTTACAATGACGGCCTACACTGGCCAAACCCGGATGACGCTGGGCCAATTGTGCGCTGCCCTATGGGACTCCCAATCACGGCCGGTTGTGATACAGCCTGGAATCGAACCTGGGGGTCTGTAGTGACGCCTCAAGCACTGAGATGCAGTGCCTTAGACCGCTGCGCCACTTAATTTTGATTACTTTTACTTTTACTTCACTACATTCCTAAAGAAAATGATGTACTTTTTACATTTTCCCTAACACCCAACAGTACTCTTTACATTTTAAATGCTTAGCAGGACAGGAAAATGGTCCAATTCACATACTTATCAAGAGAACGTCCCTGTTCAACCCTTTTGCCTCCGATCTGGTGGACTCATAGCACACATGCTTTGTTTGTAAACTATGTCTGAGTGTTGGAGTGTGCCCCTGGCTATCTGTAAAAAAGTTTTTTTTTTTTTTTTACAAATGGTGCTGTCTGGTTTGCTTAATATAAGGATTTTCTTTTATTATTTATACTTTTACTTTTGATACTTAAGTATATTTAAAATCAAATACTTTTAGACTTTTACTTAAGTAGAATTTTACTGGGTGACTTTCACTTTTACTTGAGTCATTTTCTATTAAGGTATCTTTATTTTTACTCAAGTATGACAATTGGTTACTTTTTCCACCACTGGTGAAAAGTAAGCCAGTCTAAGCGACTGACTTGAGACTTGAGTTGACTTGAGTGCACTATATAGGGAATAAGGTGCCTTTTGGGACGCATCCAGTGTAATGGAGGTGTTCGGCGTGCTTAGCGACTGACTACAGATCAGTTTGTTCACAGTGTAGTGGAGGTATTCTAGCTATGTGTCACGCCCTGACTCAGGGGACACTTATATGTTGAGTCAGGGTGTGTATATTTCTTGTTGTGCCTTTTCTATGTATAGGATCTAGTATGTCTAGTTCTATGTTGGCCGGTGTGGTTCCCAATCAGAGGCAGCTGTCGCTCGTTGTCTCTGATTGGGGACCATACTTAGGCAGCCTATTGGCACTGTCTTGTTGTGGGATCTTGTTCCGTGTAAGGTTTGTTTTCTGTACTACCTTGGACTTCACGTTTCGTTTATTGTTTTGCCGTGGTGTTTATTCAGTTAAAATAAACATGTATGCATATCATGCTGCGCCTTGGTCTGACCCGTCATTAAACGAACGTGACAGAAGATCCCACTAAACAAGGACCAAGCAGCGTGCCGAGAAGGAGCAAACGCCTGGGACTCAACAGGAGGTTACATTAGTAGATGTCCTCCTCGGTTGGGGGAGAATTACGGAGGAGGAGGCCGTCCGTTATCGGAGGGCGATGAAGGAGGATGCCCAGGTAGAAGAGGAGAAACGGCACCAACAGTGCCGACGACGGAGACCCGAGAGGCAACCCCAAGAATTTTTTTTGGGGGGGCACACGGTGTGGACGACGAGGCAGCAGGAGGCCATTAAAGGGCGGATCTGCAGGTTAGGATAGGAGGCCACCATGTTACGGGGGCTATTGGTTCAGAGGGAGCAGGAGTTATTCGGTCAGAGGGAGGCGCTACAGGAGGCTAAAAGGGAGAAGGAAAGAGTAGAGGCACGGCGAGAGGAGCTGGTTAGGCAGCAGAAGGAGCGGGGGTTAATAAAGGAACCCAGTCCTGCTCCTTGCACCAAGCAAGTGGTGCGTGTTCCCAGTACGGCCCGGCCCATTCCTGCCCCTCGCACCAAGTCTGTGGTGCGCGTCGCCAGTCCGGCCTGTTCCTGCTCCTCGCACCAAGCCAGTGGTGCGTGTCGCCAGCCCGGTCGGGCCCGTTCCTGCTCCCCGCACCAAGCCAGTGGTACGTGTTCCCAGTACGGCCTGGCCCGTTCCTGCCCCTCGCACCAAGCCTGTGGTGCGCGTCGCCAGTCCGGCCCGGCCCGTTCCTGCTCCTCGCACCAAGCCAGTGGTGCGCATCGCCAGTCCGGCCCGGCCCGTTCATGCTCCTCGCACCAAGCCAGTGGTGCGCGTCGCCAGTCCGGCCCGGCCCGTTCCTGCTCCTCGCACCAAGCCAGTGGTGCGCGTCGCCAGTCCGGCCCGGCCTGTTCCTGCCCCACGCACCAAGCCAGGGAAGCGTGTTCCTAGTTCGGTCCGGCCCGTGCCTGCTCCTCGCACCAGACCAGTGGTGCGTTTGTCCAGTCCGGCACGGCCCGTACCCGTTCCACCGGTGCCTGGTACGGCACCGGTCAGCTGCTCCACTCCGGAGCCAGAGCAGTCAGCTCCACCGGTGCCTGATCCAGCTCCGGTCAGCGGCTCCACTCTGGAGCCAGAGCAGTCCGCTCCACCGGTGCCTGATCCAGCTCCGGTCAGTGGCTCCACTCCGGAGCCAAAGCAGTCCGCTCCACCGGTGCCTAGTCCGGCTCCGGTCAGTGGCTCCAGACCATGACGTCAGCCCCTCTCCTTCATTGTTGGAGGAAGGAGAGGGGAAGCAACGCGCCGAGGTCTAGACCAGACCAGGGGCGCAACAGGGAGGCGGAGAGTGAGAGGTCGCTCGGCCCCTACCCTGTTATGTTTATGTTGTGCGGTCGGAGTCCGCACCTTTGGGGGGGGGGGTACTGTCACGCCCTGACTCAGGGGACGCTTATATGTTGAGTCAGGGTGTGTATATTTCTTGTTGTGCCTTTTCTATGTATAGGATCTAGTATGTCTAGTTCTATGTTGGCCGGTGTGGTTCCCAATCAGAGGCAGCTGTCACTCGTTGTCTCTGATTGGGGACCATACTTAGGCAGCCTATTGGCACTGTCTTGTTGTGGGATCTTGTTCCGTGTAAGGTTTGTTTTCTGTACTACCTTGGACTTCACGTTTCGTTTATTGTTTTGTCGTGGTGTTTATTCAGTTAAAATAAACATGTATGCATATCACGCTGCGCCTTGGTCTGACCCGTCTTTCAACGAACGTGACACTATGCGACTGACTTTAGTTAATTCTCTTCATCTCCTCTGGGGGTTAAGGAGGCTGTCTGATTAGGTCTTGGCACGGTGCAACACTAACGCCAGCCAACTCTCTTACAAACTAGAGGACCTCTGATTATGTTGACACCTACCAATTTTCACTAATTAAAATAACAATGCTCTAAAACGCTGCGACACTAGCATGGTTCCACTCGAGGTCATCCACTTCAAATCACCCAAAAAGGAAAGAGTGTAAAAAAAGAACTGTAGCTAATGCAACAGTATTACTATTGCACAACTATACAAACTATACAACATAAAACTTAGCATACTTGAGTTATCTAAAAACAATGTTACCTTGCTTGAAACCTCACTCATGACATAAGATATGTCATTGACTGTCATGATAGCTGAGGTTAAACGATATAGCTTAACCCTATCATGTTGCACGCAAGCGGAATGCAGGCTATTTTGGGGGTTTCTCAGTGTGGAGACTATGCAGTCTTGTGGGTACTACATTGCTATTATTTTCATATGTGGTACTATAGTAACCCTATACCGCTCCCTCTCTCTGTCTCTTACTCTATAATTCTCTTCTGTCTCTTGCTATCTCAGACTTTTTTTTCTCTCTCTCTCTTTCTCATCGTTGCTTTGACAATATTTACACAATGTTTTTCATGCCAATTACCCCTGCTTAGTAGCAGGAGGGGAAAGGGGGAGGAGATGGGGAGACACACAGTGCCAGGGCAAGGCCATGCGTCCTAAAAGTACCCTTTAGATTGGGGAGGGGCAGGTCCAAGAATCCTTGAATGGCCCCCTAGAGAGTAGGCTCCCTAGAGTGTAGCAGGGCCAGGGAAGTGCCTTTCTTAGAAAAGGGGAAATTGAGAGGAAAGTGTAGACGGTACAGGCAAGTCCCTCTCTTACTTACTGCCTTGCATAGGGAAGGGGGAAAGAAAATCGATCGACTTGCTAGTGAGAAAAGGGATGTAGCAGAGTGCCATGTGCTAACATAGCTAGCATAGCTTACTGCTTGTACTCCTGTATACATAATGGTCATCATCAAGGACAGGAGTTCAGTCTCTCTGGTCTCTTTCTTGGTTGGCAGACAGACCTTACATGCTTACACTATCTGTCCAGGCAGGATTCCAAGTGAACCTGCTCATCTTGTCTGGCTGAAATGTTACGAGAGCTCTTTGGCAGCTTGACTTCCATTGTAGCCATTGGCTTTTCCCCTCACATCCAGTCAACAATGTCAGCATCCCAAATGGCACCCTATTCTATATATTGCACTACTTTTATAGGGTGCCATTTGGGATGCAGCCAACATCTGAGGCTGTTGCAAAGAATATAAGCGTCCCATGCCTGATATGAAACACTTATATGGGTTATTATAGGCTTTTATTTGGCTGATTAGGACTGTAAAATGAAGCATTTCCGTTCATAAAATCAAGCACCATTGTGTATTGTTTGGTATCAGGTAGGTAGTTCAATCCTTGGGTGGGGGATGATAAGATAATTTTTCCTTTTAGGACCTCTGTAGGTATATAACAAAATATTTAAAAAGTGTTTGGTAAAATCCTGAATTTGTCCTTTACTGCTATAGCCCATAGAAACGCACTGAATAACACATTCATAAATGGCAAAACATACAGTCAAATAATACATCATAAGAATAAGGTTTTGAAGTGTATATCCTATATCTAGGAGATGTAAGAAAGCTCAGGAATATTTTGTATAATTTTTTTTACACATATTTAATCCCTTGTTTGGGGGGCACAAAACTACTTCCATTCATTTTTTAAACCGGTACTTAGTTACCTTCAGACGAGTCCCGTGACACTTGTGGGGATCATAGAACAAAACGGAGAACCATCGTGTTCATTAGAGTCTCCCCTTTCCATAGTGGGATCATATTAGTTTGTAGGCCAACCAGTTCGGACACTACAGACGTTTTCATGAGAAGACCAATTTTCAGCATGTCTCCTGGTCTGACAAACAGTGCTGTAGCTCTGCCACTTTCCACCGCAGATGAGGAAGGCCGACATAGGCGGATGCGGTGGATTGAGACGCAACCCATGCAAAAAATATATCTAGCTTAAATAGATGGATTTTTGTATTATGTTAATTAGATTGACACACGGGTGCGTCAATCGACTCTAGGGGGTTTTAATGAACTATTAAACTATAAGAAGTAAGTAGCTCACAGGAAGTACAGTACCCACTGTTACCTGCAACAGGGCCATAAAATCTAACTTTATCATTCTGTCATATGGGCTTCTTATTAAACCATATGAAATAGTATTCAAGTCAGTTCATTGTTACCAAGTTTTAAAGCTTGTGACAGTGTTTCTCTTTTATCTCAGAAATTAAATATAATGAAGGCCATTCTCCATTTCCTCGCTCACTCCATTTATTTTCTCTCTCCATTATTAAGATGCATATATAATCTGGTGTCATCCTTACTTCGATGTGAACTGCGGTCCCTGTTCTCTCTGCTTTTTGCTATCTCTCCTCTGAGTTCTGCTCTGCTGTGCTCTTCTCTAAATCTCCATAAGCCCTCAAACCTTTGCAATAATTTGCTTTGTCCTAAATAGCACCCTATTCCCTTTATACATGTAGTGCACTTCTTTTGACCAGGGCCCTCCTATGATATGAGCTTCAGAATGCCAGGTGAAATAATATAATTAAACCCACTTCCTTACTCAGATCAGGAAACTAACTCTCTAAATCTGTAATAGCATTATGGGGACTTGAAGACACAGTTTCACTGTGGTAATGACATGCAATTAGAGCATAACAGTTACCACCAGGATCATAGCTCCCGAGTGGCGCAGTTGTCTAAGGCACTGCATCTCAGTGCTTGAGGCGTCACTACAGACCCCCTGGTTCGATTCCAGGCTGTATCACAACCGGCCATGATTGGGCGGCGCACAATTGGCCCAGGGTCGTCTGGGTTTTGCTGGTGTAGGCTGTCATTGTAAATAAGAATTTGTTCTTAACTGACTTGCCTAGTTAAATAAAAATAAAATTGTATCAATAATTAAAAATGGCCACATCTCAGCTCAGTTGCAGAGTGAGGATGACATCTAGCCAGAAATAAGAAAGACTAGACAGTCATGTTATGTAACAAAAATGGTAATGAAATGTATAGTCTAGTAAAAGGTATAAGCTGATGCACACCCCCAATTTTTTTTTGTAGAGGTGTTGACTAACAGAGAATAAACTATAAAAAGAAAGAAAGTTGCACACTCTAATTATGCTCCCAAACACTTAATGGGTTTAGCAACCAGCGTTTCTGCATGCAGTGCCTGGTGGCAGCATAGCCAGCGACTCCCTCAAAGAGATCTGTTTATCAAAAAAAAAATACCTCACTCCCAGGGCAATGTTATGTAACTCTAACAACCAAAGGCTACTGGAGTCGACGAGACAGCTTTAGTCAATTGAAGATAAAAGTATGACTGTTGGTTAAAATTTTGTTATTATGCAAAAAAAAAAAATAAACAGCCAAACTGAATACACTGACCCATAAAATGGTTTAAATATCAATCGACTTAGTGAAAGATGAAAACAACTTTTCCAAAGTTTCATTAAGGAATGGGAACATATTCATAGAAGTCAACTGCGATTCTCAACATCTGGGCTCCTTTGAAACCCCCGACAGCTTGCCTGCTGCTCAGAGAGCTGCCAGATAGCTCAATGGTCCGCCCTGTTGGTGTGAGACAGGCAGAACAAATGAATGAAAAGAATACTTCCAGGACCTCAGCATGATAGAGAGAGAGAAAAGGGAGAGAGAAAGTGAAATAGAGAGAGTGAGAAACAGAAAGGAAGATTAAGAGAGATGAAGAGAGAGACACTGAGAGAGAGAGAGAGAGAGAGAGAGATATGATGTGGCCAATTGTGTTTTTACTGTACAGCACTCAATAACCACACATGTGCGCACACAGACACAAATGCATGCACGGACGCACCTGGCTGATGTTTGACACTGATTTGGGATCAAGTCTCGCTACTCCCAACTCTCATGCTAACTATTACTGGTGTAACAAAAAAACTGTCCCTGGACCAGCCCTTAAGGGCCTAATGCACTGACACCACTAACTCCCAGCTGTTGATGACCTCTGATGGATGTTAGGAATGTAAAGTTAATAACAGTGCGTCTAAGTAAAACTTAGTCCCTAGCTCGATCACTTCTGATTAGGTTAGCAGGCACCTTCAACCACATAAACCTCATATGTTTGGGAATGATCTATCTGCTCTATCTAATTCACTGCATAGTTTATAAGGAGGGTTAAGCACCTTTCCCGAGGTTGTGATAACAGGGCCTCACTGTTCCAACTTTTTACAAAGAGAGTTGGTTAGAGCAAAGTGGCTGCTGTGGATCACCCAGGTGTGTGCTAACTACACAATGGTGGTGAATGAGGTGAGATACCCTCATGGAATGTAAAGAACTTTGACACATAGTGAAATTAGCTTTATACTGTAAATGCAATCCACTTTGGTGTAGAACACCCCAACTGCCCTTTTACTGACTTGAGTGATATCTAGAACAGTAGCAACACAGTAAACAGTGGCCACATTGCTGACTCTACCTTTAACAATAAATACTGCAAACTAACTTGGCTGCCTCCAATGTCTTATGCCTTTAACTCAAAATTAGCCTTGAACATGAACACTACAGCTAAGACACACTAACATAGCTAAGCCATTGTTCAAAAACCCTAATATTCTATTTTGCAGCCAGAGGGAATTAATTTGTCGGTCTAATTTTGCAGGTGCCCTTAACGCGCCGATCAACAACAAGCGGCTCGCCATGAACAAGCGGCGCCATCTGTGTGTTCTGGAGTGCCAGTCACCATGGAGTCATCCCTCTATGCCACGGCAGCACTAAGGCTGTGTCTCAAATGGTATCCTAATCGCTAAATATTGTAGTACATTACTTTTGACCAGGGCCCACAGGGCTTTGGTCAAAAGTAGTGCACTATGTAGGGAATAGGGTGCCATTTGGGACACAACCTGAGACTCCATTAAGAACCGCAGGTCCATGCATCTTCGGCCATCATTTATTTGGCAAAAGGCAATTAGGAAGCCCCCAAAGACACCATGTGTGGTAAGGACCAAGTCTCCCCTCTTAATCACTTGTAGTAATTAGTTTCTCAGAGATGTATCATTAGGTATCAGAGCCTTTGCAGTCTTCCCAGCCAACACATGTCGGAGATGACAAAAGGAAGGAAGAGGGAAAATAAAAGGGGGAATCATAACAATAACTGAGGTTCTGGGAGAGTTGGGTGAATGTCCAAAAACTTTACAAGGTTGTCCCACGAGGAGCGTAATCCATCAAAGTGATTTTTCTTCTCCCACCTCCTGTTCCAACGCCCTGTCTCCTTTGCAGCGTAATAATTTTCCTCTCACAGTGTGACATTCATAAAGGATGCTGTGGTTGGGCTGGTACCGCGTCTTGCCAGTGTTTGGGAAGCTAATAAATGCGTCTCTGAAGTGTGCCTACAGCTGAGGCCAAGGGTGTCTTCTCTTCTCTCCCCATGCGACCCTGTTCCAAAACTCTCACTCTGCTGCCTTCCTTCACCCTCTTCCTCAAGAAGGCTTTCATCTATACAGCCTTCTCAGATCAGAGATCAACCAAATGACTTAAGCAAGAAAGAAGGAAAGCTGTTTTAAGAACATGGAGAGAACATGCAAAGGTGTGAGTCAAAGGTCAGGGTTATTTGACCCATGTGAACCCTTCCTGAGCTGAAGATACACAGGGGTATCTGATCCTCTGACAGTGGAAGTGACAGCCTAACATGCCTGATCAGTCAATCCGGCTCAATTCTAGACAACGTAATTTACTCTCTGCTAACTTGAAGGAAAAGCTATCTTTGAATGGTTTCACACCCCATGCTTCAGCAAGACTCAAGCAAACCTATAGGACAGTGTCTTTACTTTATGGCAGCTTAAAGGAGAAGTTAACTTTTCTTATCTTTATTTTGGACTCAAGCAATACTTCTCCGTGTAACCGCATGCGCACACAGAAAAGTATTGTGGGCTACATTGAGAAGTATCGCTCGAATCGCACAAAATGGAATATAACGTTGTGGATAAAGTTTGGAATGACACCATTTCATAAAGCCCTGCATCACTATACTGAGAACGTTGCCATTTCAAAAACGATGTATTTGGATGTTTTTGGATCCTTTGTTCATGTTTTATCTGTGCCTCTGCAATGCAGAAAGAGCATGAGGAAGTCTATCGCTGGTGGGGTAAGTTTCTCAAAACCGTGTGAAGTCGCTAAAAAAGTGTCTGGACACTTCTATAACATGCCATTTTAATCCAAAATACAGATTTGGTAAAGAAAGTGAAATTTTCCTTTAAAGCCCATGTTTTATTATGAAAACTAGACCTGTAAGCAGTCTATCTGTTTGTTTGTGGCTCCAAAAATCAAGGTTGTGATTGGCTAGCTAAATGTAACTTTGTCTGCTTGACAGTATATGTCCTGATGGTGTACATTTGTAGATACAGGTAACTGCCAAAATAAAGGACATGCAAAGTGTCTTAATACGGCGTTGGGCCACCAGAACAGCTCCAATGCACCTTGGCATAGATTCTACAAGTGTCTGGAACTCTATTGGAGGGATGCGACAGCATTCTTCCATGAGAAATTCCATAATTTGGTGTTTTGTTGATGGTAGTGGAAAATGCTGTCTCAGAATCTCCCATAAGTGTTTAATTGGGTTGAGATCTGGTGAATGAGACAGCCATGGCATATGATTTACATAAAATGTTATGCTCATCAAACCATTCAGTGACCGCTTGTGCCCTGTGGATGGGGGCATTGTCATCCTATGGGGGCATAGCCATGGTAGCCAAAATAATGGCCTGCCCAGCATTTTGACCCTAAGCATGATGGGATGTTAATTGATTCATTAACTCAGGAACTACAGTTGTGTGGAAGCACCTGCTATTAATACACTTTCTATCCCTCATTTACTCAAGTGTTTTCATTATTTTGGCAATTACCTGTATGTCGGTCCAAAACATTAGTGATGCTAAAGCCTTCTCTTAATTTATTTAGCTTAATAATCAACTACCTACTTCTCAGATTCCTAATATTGTTTGCTTAAAATGCCTCCCATAGCTAATGGCTGTGGCTCTCTCTTTTCTCCTGACATCCCAATTCTGTCTTGACTACCTACAACTGCATCTCAGATTCTGTTGATACGCTGGCCCAGTACATGTCAAAGCGCTTTGCCAAACATGTAGACTGCCACTGCCACTCTCTCTCTCTCTCTCTCTCTCTCTCTCTCTCTCTCTCTCTCTCTCTCTCTCTCTCTCTCTCTCTCTCTCTCGCTCTCTCTCTCATGCTCTCTCTCTCATGCTCTCTCTCTCATGCTCTCTCTCTCTGTCACACACACAAATGACTGCTGGGTCTGCTGGGCTGAATGGTTGCTTGCAGCAGTGGAATACAGTATCCGGGCATAGTATACCGATGGCTCATTGAATACAGTCTGGCAGTCTGGCAGTCTGGCAGTCTGGACAAGCATGCACAGTGCATGCACGCACACACAGAACCCCCAGCCAGGTTATAGGAAAGGACAGAACGTTCTGGGTGTTACAGCAGAGTGAAGAAAGACACTCTCCACAGCGCCATAGAGTCCATAAACAGTGATGGATGGCCCATCATAATTTACCTCTTTGGTGACTTTTCAACAGTATCACACCCAAGGAAGCACATGCAAGAGGTGAGCAAGCAGACAGTACAGACAAAAGGCAGAGCACAATAGAAAGGCAATGCGGACAAAAGGAGGCCCAAGTGAGAAAAGAAAAGACTGAGATATATGTAGAAAGAGATACAGAAAGAAAGAGAGATGAGAGGTGAGGAAATGTCTTTGACATCAGCCTGACTAAACATCCCCACACATATAAGTGAGTGAATATGCAGGCACACACACACACACACACACACACACACACACACACACACACACACACACACACACACAAAATGCCCAATTGGACACTCTGCCACCCTCCCGTCCTTCCTTCCCTCGATGACTCCATCCCACACACACACGTACTGGCTGTATCTAGAGCATGAAAAATCCACTGTCTCCTCCACTCACCTCTCCTCCCCTGCCAACGCAGACAGAGATAGAGGGAGAGCCAGAGAGAGAGAGAGAGAGAGAGAGAGAGGGAGAGCCAGAGAGAGAGAGGGAGAGCCAGAGAGAGAGAGAGAGAGAGAGAGAGAGAGGGAGAGCCAGAGAGAGAGAGAGAGAGAGAGGGAGAGCCAGAGAGAGAGAGATAGAGGGAGATCCAGAGAGAGAGAGAGAGCGAGAGGGAGAGCCAGAGAGAGAGAGAGTGGGGGCCAGATGCAGCAGGACTGAACAGAGAACAAGGATGACACAGCGATAGTGTGTGACAGAGAGGGAGGGCAAGAGAGCGATATTGTAGTGAGAGAGACAGAAAAAGAAAGAGCGAGAGGGCAAGAGAGAGGGAGCAAGAGAGAGGGCGGAATTAATCGCTTTCTCTAAGGCAATAAAAAAGAGCAATTGCCACATGTACAGTATGATGCAGAAGAGCCATAGAGAGAGAAGGAAGTAAGTGCACCTAGAGAAAGTAAAACATTGACTTTCTCTTTTCACCAGGGAGAGGGCAAAGTAAACTACCTATGACAGTTTACTTTCACCCAATGGGAGATGTGAAATTGGGACACTCAGAGAGGGCAAAATGAGAGCCTGAGTTACCTTGTTATTCCCATGACATAATAGGTATTGAGAGTATCACAGCAACACATTGTGAGATCAGTAGTATAGCTATCCACTGTACCAAGTTAAAGATATTCATAGAATTATCAGTTGTGTTTTGTGTAAAACAACAACAACATTTAATTGAATGATCAGTTCTGTTGAACTTGTTTGTGTCTTTTGTTTGGTAGGCAAGTCAGGAGACCCCTGAACATGCTCAAAGATAACTGGGAGGCTGGTGAGGCAGCGCCAAGCAGCATCGCTGCCTACATCCTGCTAGACAGTCTGAAGGAAATGGCAAGACAGCATCTTCAACAGTCACAACAAAAGCAGAAGGTTTGGTATGAGGATGGTTCGTGGAGGGAGCATGACCCATCACTGCATCAGCAGTGCAGTAGTTGATAACTGAGGGCTGTCAATTGATCACAGGTTAATGTACATTGCTGAACAAGCCCACGTCAAACCTGAAGAAACAGGAAAATGTAGGACTTCAGAAAAGTGATTATAACCCACTTTGAAATGTATGAATTGAAAAATACCATGTGTCATATTGTGCTAGCTGAATATTACATACAGTACATATAAAAACAACATTATTAGATAAAAAAGGTATGCCTGCCTACATACAGTAGAGAGAGAGAAAAAGTGAGATAGAGAATGCAAGAGAGAGAGAGAGAGTCTGGACAGCATCCCTGGACAGCCCCTATTGATCGCCACCCGGCACACATCACCACAACTTTCACAAATTGCTATTGAGAAGTGACCTGTAATGCAATTACTGCCCAATCCGGGGCCTCGACCGCCATCAATTATTAAAAGCTACCGAGCCACGGCCTGGCTGATACTGTTCCGCCTCCGCTCATTGTGTTGTCATTATCACGTCTGTCCACGGCTGGCCAGCTGTTGCACCACGTACCACACAGGCACCGGAAATAAGATTTAGGACGAACGCTTCCCCTGGATAAAACATAAAGTATTACGGCTATGGGCTGTATGCATACATATCCATGACCCAGGTGGTTGCTACACATTGGTGATGGTGGATGGGGTGAGTTTCTCCCCTTAAGCTCTTTGGGACCTAGTGGAAAAAGTTTTTATGAATGCAATACATTATTCAAATTCAACTCCTGTCAAGTGAGAAGATGAGGACAGGAAGCTTAAATGCAGGTTGATGTTTATTGTCATGAGTCTTGTCCTGGAGGCAGAACTGAGCGATTTCTCAAAATTGGCTATATTGTATATTATATTTTTTGTCTTCATTTAAGGTTGTGTTTAGGCATTAGGGTTAGCAGTGTGGTTACAGTTAGGGTTAAGGTTAGGGTTCAGTTTAAAATCAGATTGTATGACTTTGTGACTGTGCAAGCTAGTGACCACTCAGAACACGATTCATGATGAAAAACGTTAACGCGCAGCTTAAACTGTTGAGACTCCGTTACCAAATGGCGCCCTATTCCCCATAAAGTGCACTACTTTTGACGAGAGCCCTATGCACTTCATAGGGAATAGATAGGGCTCTGGTCAAAAGTATTGCAGTATATAGGGAATAGGGCGCCATTTAGGATGCATCCATGGTTCAGACGTGCACTCCCCCTTAGTCCCCCCTTCTCTCCTCCCAGCCACACTCACAAAACCCCCACCGCATCTAGAGAGCCAGGCAGTTATTGACCAATGAGGCGGCTTATTGAGAAAAGCTGCCATGAAAGTGGGTCATGTAGCCAATCAATGCCATGGATTTCTGGACCCAGTCATTATCTCTCCTCGGGAAAAAAGAAACAGACACAAATCAGTGGTATGGAGTCACCTCGCCTACACCTCCTCTCTCACCCTTTCTCTCCATCTCTCCACCCCCACTCCTCCCCCCTCCCTCCCTCCCTCCCTCCCTCTATCACCCAGCTCCCTTTCCTCCTTTCCTTTCCTTTTCTTCTGTTTTCGAGTCCCCGGGCTAAACCGGGTGTCAGGAAGGGAAAGAGTGAGGGAGGGAGGGATGGTAGAAGGGTGCTGGGCTGTGAGTGTATTTGAACACACTCTGAAATTACTCATTGATTCACAAGCCTCTATATTTTCTCATCTGACTCGCAGTTTGCGCTATTACAGTGTGAGTCGATCGGCACTGGATTTCTGTGTGTGTGTGTTACGCTGCTTATTCAGTGTGGAGGAGAATGTGTTTGTAAGAGTGTGCAGGTGTGATGGTGGGTGTGAGAGTGACATACAGTTTTTTACAATCACTTTGGCACTAATTTCAGAACCTTGACGTCATTTTTCAAAACTCTAGACACAAAACTCACAACCAATGATCAAAATGCACATTTTTCAAAACTCTAACACTTTTTTCAATTGCTTGGATACAATACACATAAAACTAAGATCATTTGTTCATTTAACAAAAATCACCTGTTCAATATGACACAACTTAACATCAAAGTACTACTATTTCAAAAGGCAATTCACACATTACATTTCAGATGAGTGTCTATTCATTTCATTACAATTATCCAACTATCAATTGATACAACTGCTCTAAAAATGATAAGTAACTGTTGCATTACTCTTAATGCATAGTTGTATGGAAACAGACAAACAATATTCCATGTTTAGATCATGAAAGTTTCAAGGTAACGAGATTCATTGTCACCAATTAGCGTGGAGCATGAACCAATTAGACTACATTATCTATGGATGTAATATTTCATCATCATTCTTTATCAGACACCGTTTCTATGGTCCCATGTACCACCTTTTCAGACTATTTACAGTATTGACAGTACATTTTACATTTTAGTCATTTAGCAGACGCTCTTATCCAGAGCGACTTACAGTTAGTGAATACATATATATATATTTATTATACTGGCCCCCCGTGGGAATCAAACCCACAACCCTGGCGTTGCAAACGCCATGCTCTATCAACTGAGCTACATCCCTGCCGGCCATTCCCTCCACTACCCTGGACGACGCTGGGCCAATTGTGCGCCGCCCATGAGTCTCCCGGTCGCGGCCGGCTGCGACAGAGCCTGGATTCGAACCAGGATCTCTAGCGGCACAGTTAGCACTGTGATGCAGTGCCTTAGACCACTGCGCAACTCAGGAGACTACTGTACTGTATGGATGCAGGCCCTTGTAATTGCTTGTCCAATTCTTCCAACTCGTTACTGATGATTGAGTTCACATTGTGGAATGAGTATATAAAGAATTGATTGGGATTCACTTGCAACAACATAGCGATACGTACTGTAACAAGTCTGTCTGTGTGTGTGTGTGTGTGTGTGTGTGTGTGTGTGTGTGTGTGTGTGTGTGTGTGTGTGTGTGTGTGTGTGTCTGTGTGTGTGTGTATGTGTGGTGTGTCTGTGTGTATGTGTGTGTCTGTGTATGTGTGTATGAGTCTGTGTGTGTGTCTGTGTGTGTGTCTGTGTATGTGTGTGTGTCTGTGTATGTGTGTGTATGTGTGTGTGTCTGTGTGTCTGCCCCTCTATGTGTATGTATGTGTGTTTAATGCTCACGGCTTTACACCAGTGTAATAGTACACTTTGTGTGAGAATGTGTGTTAAAATGTAATTGTTTATGAGTGAGCAAGTATTTGCGCGTGGGTGTGTACACACACTGTGCCGGCTAGTCGTGGCCCCTCTCCTCCTCCTCCTCCTCCTCCTCCCTCATCCCCTGCTAGGGAGGCCCTGTGCCAAAATCAATAGATGCTTTCTGATGCATCATGCTGTTGTATGAGTCTGAAACGCGAGAGGATCATAAATATGGCATCCAAAGGCACACATTTGAGACAGGTCCCATTTTATACCTGTCTTAAACCTCCCCGGTGAATCATTTTATAGATGCACACTTTGAATAAACTAACGCAACATTTGTTATGTTTAGTTTATGTCTGGCATTGGTTTGACCTCTGGTTAAGTTCTTCTCTTTAAAATGAATTTTTATGGATTTCTGTTAAAGATAACGATAATGGAAGAGCAACCTAATAATGTGTCGGCACCTGTGAAATCCTGCAGTAGTACACTATCTATACAAAAGTATGTGGACAACATTTCAAATGAGTGGAATTGGCTATTTCAGCCACACCCGTTGCTGACAGGTGTATAAAATCAAGCACACAGCCATGCAATCTCCATAGACAAACATTGGCAGTAGAATGGCCTTAGTGAAGAGCTCAGTGACTTTCAACGTGGCACCGTCATAGGATGCCTCCTTTCCAACTAGTCAGTTCCTCAAATTTCTGACCTGCTAGAGCTGCCTCGGTTGAGCCCTGACCTCAACCCCATCAAACACTTTTGGGATGAATTGGAACGCCGTCTGCGAGCCAGGCCTAATCGCCCAACATCAGTGCCCGACCTCACTAATGCTCTTGTGGAAAGCCTTCCCAGAAGAGTGGAGGCTGTTATAGCAGCAAAGGGGGGGCCGACTCCATATTAATGCCCATGATTTTGGAATGAGATGTTCGACGAGCAGGTGTCCACATACTTTTGGTCATGTAGTGTATACAAGTACACAGTCTACTCTAATCAATGTCAATCACTAGTGATTATGATACATAAAAACAAACAATTATCACATCCTAATAAAATACTAATTTGTAGCTTACTGTATACCTTAGCTGATTCAACACAAAGGCCTGGTCCGTTTCCACTAGAATTGCTACATTCTCCAAAAATTCCAGCCAGGAGATTCTGAACGTTGCTAGAGAACCAGCTAACAATTTTAAAACGCTTTGAAGAAACACGCTAGGGAAGTCGAAAATAGTCGAAAATAAGATCAAACTTCCAAAAGGTGAACTATTACTTTAAGATATACCAATAGGTCAGGGATACTCCAATCTGGACCTCAAGCTGAGTTACACTTCTGATTTTCCTTTTTACTTGATAGTTAAGTGCACTCACCTGCCCCTAATTCAGTCCCTGACTAAAGGGCAAGAATGAAAATCAGCAGTGGAACTGGGCTCAAACTCCAGACTTGAGAATCCCTGCAATAGCTATATCAATAAGTCATTTCCAGTTGCTTGTATCATGTAAATTCCTAGTGCCTTTAGGAGACCTTCAGGGTATTTTCATTATGGAATCCAAATCCTCTCATTTTAGGCTTCACCTGGGCATCGGCTGAGCTAGGCACAACACTACTTTTTAAAACTTTACAACACGAGGGAACAACTTTGAGAAGAAAGATACCAATTGAAGTGAAAAGGGGGGGGCGACAATAGTTGATTGACAAGAGAAGAGAAGAAGAAAGTGAGGATTGCGCAGCAGATAAAATGTCCTACTGCCTTTCTCATCTCTCCGCCAAGTCTCTGTTCTTTCCCTAATGAACTCATTTGTTGTGTTTCTCCGTCTTCACCTCTGTAAGGCTTCAAAGACCGCGTCTCCCAGACTCCTCTGCTTCTTTAAGGTTGGCTGCTCATACCAGGACTGTCCCAGAGAATTATACTTGTTTACTTAGCATTCACAATGAGTCGACAAACCTGAGCAATCACCGGCGGCGCGATCTGGGATTGGCTAATTAGCATTTCTTATTAAACGACGGTGATGGGTAGTGACTTCAATTAAATTCATTTGCTGTGGGTTCCTCAAGATTATCACGGTGACGCCACTGCCGCCGCCTCGCAACAATTACAAAAGCTACGGGGACTGATCTAGTCACTATAAAGCTTTCAAAAAGTATGGATCGCTACATTAAAAAAGGACCCTTTAGTGCTAACATAGATGCTATACCACATACATACAACAACACTCAATAAGACAAAACCTTCAAACGCAAACACGTTCCATGTGAACGGAAAATCACATTCTCATTTTGCCCAAATATTTAATTTATTTTTTGGTGTGTGACTGTGCCATTCCTGCTCTGTGGGAAAGGCGGAATGAAAACAGAGAAAGAGAGCGAGATCCACAGCGGCAGAGGCAGCACACGCCTCCTCTCTTCCGCACTGCACGTCTATGATGTCATAATGACTCACATCAAAGGCTTTCTGCTCAACATGGTGACTGTCAACCTCCCTGGAGGCGTCATTAAAAAATGAACAGACCCAACCGAGCGAGCCCTGACAGAGACGCATCAAAATTCAACACACACACATACACACACAGACAGACATGCACGTATACGTGCACACACATATGGCACAGAAAAACAATGATAAAGCCCTGCAACATAGTGTGCTGGGTTAAAAATAAAATAATATATTAAAGTATACATTAGATCCAGATAGTGTAGGAGCTGTTGCTTGCAATCATATTGTACATACTGTATGATATACAGGTAACTGCCAAAATAAAGGAAACCAACTTAAAGTTTCTTAATAGGGCGTTGGGCCACCAGGAGCCACCAGAGCCGCCAGAACAGCTTCAATGAGCCATGGCATAGATTCTACAAGTGTCTGGAACTCTATTGGAGGGATGCGACACCATTCTTCCACAACAAATGTCATGATTTGGTGTTTTGTTGATGGTGGTGGAAAACGCTGTATCAAGCGCCGCTCCAGAATCTCCCATAAGTGTTTAATTGGGTTGAGATCTGGTGACTGACACACAAACACAATCGCACACGCACACACACATGCACATGCACATGCACACACACCTTTTAAACCCCCCTTTGAGACCCCTCTTTCAAAGTCACTGAGATCTGTTCTTCTAGCCATGGTAGCCAAAATAATGGGCAACTGGGCATTTTTATACATGATGGGATGTTTAATTGCTTAATTAACTCAGGAACCAAACCTGTGGGGAAGTACCTGCTTTCAATATACTTTGTATTCCTCATTTACTCAAGTGTTTCCTTTATTCTGTATATGCAAACATAATGTTGTTAGACATGTTAAATATACTGTATGTACATTTACAGTATATTGTTGGCCCTACCACAGAACACACACATACACACACACACTGCAACTATAAATAGGCTGGCTCTGATGTGATGCTGTGTGGTTTCTCCCCGTGGGTTTGTGTGACTGTCAGAGGGAGAATGAAAAGGAGAGGGAGGGGGAGAAAGAGGGAGAACAAACAGGAAAAGAGGGTGGTGTACGTTTGTTGTTGTGTGTACAGTATGTCAGCAGTAAAGACATTGTGTGGCAAGGTGTGTGTGCCTAGCTGTGCGTGGCTAGCTGTGCGTGGCTAGCTTCATGTGTGTCAGAAATTTGTTTCGCATTTAATTGTCTGGGTGCATGTCAAGGTGCTTGAGGGGCCATAAAGTACAAACAGTATGACAGTGTGGTGGTAACTTACCCCTGGCAGGGTCTTCTGCTCGTGAAGAGCATTCTGAGCTTTCAGGGCCGACTCTCTGGCACAGTAGGTAAGGAAGGCACAGCCTGAGAGAGAGAGACATAAAGAGAGAGGGGGAAGGGAGAGGGAGAGAAAGGATAATGATGTTACCATACTGGGGCAGACACTGAGAGACAGCGAGGAAAGGAGGAGACCACTCAAAATCATCAGAGAGAAAAATCCAAGAACACAAACTAAACACAAACAGAGCAGTCCCTGGGTGAGAGAGAGAGAGAAAGAGGAGAGAGAAAGAGGGAGAGAGAGAGGAGAGAGAGAGAGAGCGAGAGAGAGAGAGAGAGACGGTAAGCCTGCAGCTAAAGAGTGATATCTCTGAAACACTGCCTACATGGCTAACTATACACTGAGTATACCAAACATTAGGAACACCATCCTAATATTGAGTTGCACCCCCCGTCGGGGCATGGACTCTACAAGGTGTCGAAGGCGTTTTACAGGGATGCTGTTGACAACAATGCTTCCAACAGTTGTGTCAAGTTGGCTGGATGTCCTTTAGGTGGTGGACCATTCTTGATACGCACAGGAAACTGTTGAGAGTGAAAAAAACAGCAGCGATAGTTCTTGACACAAACCGGTGCGCCTGGCACCTACTACCAAACCCCGTTCAAAGGCACTTACATCTTTTGTCTTGCCCATTCACCCTCTGAATGGCACACATGCAAAATCTATGTCTCAATTGTCTCAAAGCTTAAAAATCCTTCTTTAACCTGTCTCCTCCCCTTCATCTACACGGACTGAAGTGGATTTAACAAGTGACATCAATAAGGGAACATAGCTTTCACCTGGATTCACCTGGTCAGTCTATGTCATGGAAAGAGCAGGTGTTCTTAATGTTTTGTACACTCAGTGTATGTATGCTAAACAGTTTACTATACACTTTCCCTTTCCATGTTGCCACTTCTCGTGTGGCAGAGATTCATAAACGTACGCAAGCTAATCTAGCTACACTAGCTACTTTCTCCCAATAACATGCCAAATCTTATGTGGCTCTCCTTCTCTCTCTCTCCCTGCAAGTCTGCAGTTATTCAGTCGACCATCAGTGTGCGTCGGTCCTCACTTTGCTGTGACAAGGCAGACATTTTCTTGACAGCCTCTCTTTCTGCTCCATATGTTCCCACAATCCCCTGTTTCCTTAGCACCTGGGCTGACGTGAGGGGGTTGCCAGGGAGATGCCGGAGACTCAGGCAAACGAAGAGAAACCACAGGAACATGTCACTCACAGGCCCCTTTGACAGGAAGCCTATGTAGTGCTGTCATAAGGCTGACATAGTGTTAGCTAAGGAGAATCTTATTTAGAACTGTCCAACTTTTGACTGTGAATGGTATTATGGAGACTCTCCATGAACAGGAACATGTTACACAAGAAACCATGGAACCATGTTCAGAGGACATGCAAACATTCCAGGAATGATTCTCATAGACCCCAATAGATATTGTTTGTAGGGCCTAGTTACACTTTAACATGACATTCATCCCGTAGTCAATTTGTAACATGCGTTACCATGAAAGCATGAAGTGAAAATGAAATGAAACATTGCCCTTAAAAGAAATGAAAGGATGAAAATGTGTTAATGTACATGTATGTCCAAAAACATGTTAACCCAATGTACTGGTGATGCCTATTAGGCAGTTCACCATTAAGGCGTAACGATGTGATTGGCGTGACATTTTTTGTCTTTTTGGTTTTTCCATTTAGACTTGGACTTCCTTTCAAAGACTCAAAGACTCAAAGATTTAAGTTCCCCAATCTTTTATTTCTGACAAGTTTATGGTTTATGCAAGTTTGTTACAAATTCAATGAAAACACCAGGTAGACTCCCCTCACAGCTAGGCTAGCTAAAGGTTCACAGTTTTCAAAATATAATGAACAAACTAAAAGCCGTCTGTGAGCTGTGAGTAGTATTTTGTAATCAAAAAGACTGTGTAAACATTAAAAAAGCAGGTTTGATACAGCAGGCAGTAGTCAACAACAGAACAAAACAAGGCTGCCTGTAGAGCAGATCTAGTACCTTTCTAGCTCTATGCCTCACTTTCTCATTCTCTTGTTCACATTCAACTTGTCAACATCCTTTTTAATGTTAAGTTATATCATTCATTTCTGTAGTATCTGGCTATTTACATGTTGACGTTATGGGCAGAGAGAGTGGGGGTTAGACTAGCTTCAGCATGTATGCAGAGTAGAGCTAGCTAGTATGCCTGAGGAGCTGGTCTCAGTCGCTGTGTGTGCTTGGCTCTGTGTCTTTAACCCTGGGCTGGCATGATGGCGGGCCGCTGGAGAGCTCCCTCCGCCTGTTGCTGTTTTTAATTAACGCCATGCTCATTAGCCGGAGTGGGAGCTCGCTGCTGACAGCCTGCTACCGCCTACCTACCTCCTCCCTGTCATGTTACGCTACATGCCAGCTGCCTCTCCCACAGGAGGAACACGTGTGTGTATGTGTGTGCAAACCTGGGCTTCACACACATCGCTCATACAGGGGTACACAACACACACACACATAAACACACACACGTTGGTTTTACAATCCAAGCTGGGACCAAAAAAATCTATTTTCCTTAACTTAAACCTAAAACTTAACATAACGCTAACGCTAACACCAACCTTAAACCCAAATCCCTAACCCTACAACTAAACCTAACTCCTAACCCTAATCCTATCCCGAAAGCCTAACCCTAATTGTAACCCTAACCCTAATTGTAACCCTAACCCTAAACCTAACCCCTAAGCCTAAAATTGCATTTTTCCTTTTAGGGACCGGCAAAATGGCTGCACAATTTTCCTTGTTTTACAATCCTTGTGAGGACTTTTGGAACCCAAAAGGATAATAAAGTTAGACCACACACACACACACACACACACACACACACACACACACACACACACACACACACACACACAAACACGTGTGAGCAAGCAACACTCAACAAACACCCCAGTCAATGTCAGGCTCAGCTCTGTACTTGCTGTGTCTGGCTCTAGCTAGTATCTGGCTAAAACACACACTGGTAGGAGCAGTGGATAGGCATTCATCTTTTGTTGCCTTGCATTGTTTTACAATGCTTCAAATTCAAATCAACAACAGTGCAGACAGGAGAAATAAAAAAAGAGACTGCAAATGAGAGAGAAAGGGAGAGAGAGAGAGGGAGAGATAAGGGCAAGAGCAAATGAACAGTAGAAAGCGGGGGTGGAGAAGGGAGAAGAAAGCAGTAGAGATAGAGAGGGGGGACAAGATAGAAAAGTAAAGAAAGGTAGAGAGAGAAAGGGAGAGAAAGGTAGAGAAAGGTAGAGAGAGAAAGTGAGAGAAAGGTAGAGAAAGGTAGAGAGAGAAAGTGAGAGAAAGGTAGAGAGAGAAAGGGAGCGAAGATAAGATCACCTTGCTGTGAACACCATCCCCCTGTGTCCTACACTCGCCTCTTATCTCAACCACTGCAGACACCCTAAAGGGACACACATCCACCGACCTAAAGTGACACACACCCACCGAGAGAGAGAAAGAAAGAGGGAAAGACAGAAGTGAGTAAAAGAGAGAGAGAGAAATGAAACAGGGATTGAAAGAGACAATGTCTAAAAAGTATGAAAGATGGGTTGGAAAGACACCGCTACTTTCTTCAACTACATGTATTGTCATTCATTTTACCAGTGATTTGAGAAGAAGCTGTCGGTGATAGTATGTTTATTGCCAAGTGGCCAAACTCTCTTCTCTTCTATGACAAGAGATTCCAATTGCAAGATGTCTAACTGAAGATTAACTGGCATCAATTAAGCCTACTTTACACTGTCATAATTATGACTTAACAGATGTGAGATCATGAGACTTGCTATTATCAGTGGCGTGTATTCATGGATGCCAAGGGAAGCCAGGCTTCCCAAAACATTGACCAAGAAAAAAATATATAAAATAATGTATCTTTCATCTCTCTTTGTTTTCGTAATTCTCCTTCAATTCGCAAGAGGCTGAATGTATCTTACCGGAGAAAGCATCCAAGCGAGCGAAACAGCGCCCCTCTGTCTCTGTATATGTAGGCAATCTTTCTGATACTGTCTGGTCATAAAGAGTGTGTGTCACGATCGTTCAAGGAAGCGGACCAAGGCGCAGCGTGGTAAGCGTACATCTTTATTAATTAACGTACTTAACACACACGAACAAAACAACAAACCAAACGATACGTGAAGTCCTAGGTTAACACCAAAACAAACCATACGGAACAAGATCCCACAATAAACAGTGCCAAACAGGCTGCCTAAATATGGTTCCCAATCAGAGACAACAAGCAACAGCTGCCTCTGATTGGGAACCACCCTGGCCAACATAGAAATACATGAACTAGAACAAAACATAGAAAATGACACATAGAAAATCCACACCCTGGCTCAACATATAAGAGTCCCCAGAGCCAGGGCGTGACAGTACCCCCCCCCCCCCAACCAAACACAAGAGGGTAGGGGCCGGGTGGGCATTCCATCTCGGAGGCGGATCCGGCTCCGGGAGTGACCACCACTCTCTCTTTACCCCCCCGTAGCGCCCCTGGTCTGGTCCCGCTGGCCGGAGCTGGACTGGACATCGGTGGAGTGGATTGCTCTGGCTCCGGTGTGGAGCAGCTGACCGGTGCCGGACCAGGCACCGGTGGAACAGGCACGGACCGTGCCGGACTGACGACGCGCACCACTGGCTTGGTGCGGGGAGCAGGAACGGGCCGGACCGGGCTGACGACGCGCACCACCGGCTTGGTGCAGGGAGCAGGAACGGGCCGGACCGGGCTGGCGACGCGCACCACTGGCTTGGTGCAGGGAGCAGGAACAGGCCGGACCGGGCTGGCGACGCGCACCACTGACTTGGTGCGGGGAGCAGGAACAGGCCAGGCTGGACTGGGAACACGCACCATTGGCTTGGTGCGGGGAGCAGGAACAGGCCGGGCTAGACTGGGAACACGCACCATTGGCTTGGTGCGGGGAGCCGGAACGGGCCGGGCCGGACTGTGGATACGCACCACTAGCCTGGTGCGGGGAGCAGGAACGGGCCGGGCCGGACTGGGAACACGCACCACTGGCTTAGTGCGAGGAGCAGGAACGGGTCGGGCCGTACTGGGAACACGCACCACTAACTTAGTGCGGGGAGCAGGAACGGGCCGGACCGTACTGGGAACACACACCACTGGCCTTGTGCGGGAAGCAGGAATGGGTCGAGCCGTACTGGGAACACGCACCACTGGCTTAGTGCGGGGATCAGGAACGGGCCGGACCGGACTGGTGACACACACCACTTGCTTGGTGCGAGGAGCGGGACTGGGTTTCCTCATAAACCTCCGCTCCCTCTGCTGCCTACTCAGTTCCTCTCGCCGTGCCTCTACACTCTCCTTCTCCCTTAATGCCTCCTGTAGCTCCTCCCTCTGACCAATTAACTCCTGCTCCCTCTGGACCAATAGCCCCCGTAACCTGGTGGCCTCCTCTCCTAGTCTGCAGATACGCCCTGTCGCTGCCTCCTGCTGCCCCGTCGTCCACGCCGTGTGCCCCCCCCCAAAATGTTCTTGGGGTTGCCTCTCGGGTGTCCGTCGTCGGCACGGTTGGCGCCGTTTCTCCTCTCCTGCCTGGGCATTTTCATTCATCGCCCTCCGGTAACGGACGGCCTCCTCCTCCGTGATTTTCCCCCAACCGAGGAGGACATCTACTAACGTAACCTCCGGCGTTTGCTCCTGGACACGCTGCTTGGTCCTCTTTTGGTGGGATCTTCTGTCACGATCGTTCAAGGAAGCGGACCAAGGCGCAGCGTGGTAAGGGTACATCTTTATTAATTAACGTACTTAACACACACGAACAAAACAACAAACCAAACGATACGTGAAGTCCTAGGTTAACACCAAAACAAACCATACGGAACAAGATCCCACAATAAACAGTGCCAAACAGGCTGCCTAAGTATGGTTCCCAATCAGAGACAACAAGCAACAGCTGCCTCTGATTGGGAACCACCCTGGCCAACATAGAAATACATGAACTAGAACAAAACATAGAAAATGACACATAGAAATCCACACCCTGGCTCAACATATAAGAGTCCCCAGAGCCAGGGCGTGACAGTGTGACATTGTTGCCGTCCGTGGCATTGAATGCAAGGGAAGCCAGCGAGCATTAGGCCTCCCTTGATAAAAAAGTATAAAAAAGAATAGCCAATCAGTGTTGAGCTAAACTGAGTGAGCTCAACTGTGAATGGTCCTGGCACACCAACAAAAACAAGTGTCAAGAAGCCAGTTTGGATTTGGCTTCACTCCTATCACATCTCATCAAGAGAAATATGTCTTTGACAGAAACAACTTGAATTGTTGCATATCATTGTGTTGTTGTCCTCCGGTGGCTAGCTAGCTAGCTAAAATTGGCCCTTTGCAAAATTTGCCATGGATGGAGATTTGGACTTGTGGTTTTACTTAATTCTCCGTACTGGCCAATGATTATAACGGCGATTCTGATCCAACCATAAATTCATACATTGTGCACCTGGACTGAGAGGATAGAAGTTCAATAGGTAGCTAGATGTAGAAGGCTAATGTTAATTAGCTAGCATTGCCCATGGAAGGAAGTTAGGCTAGCGAGCAAGCATTTTAGCCAGGTAGCCTAGGACAACTAAAAATAAAAGTGTGTACTGTATGACAGAGTCATAGACTGTTTCGTCAACATGAAAGAGAGGAGGATGGCATTGGCGTTTCTCTACAAGTAGGGTGAGTCAACATGTTTTTTCTACTTATACGAACACACACACACACACACACAAATCAGAACCAGTGACAGCCACATCATATTTAGCTTACATTATTGGACTAAATTGTTTTTGGAATCTTTTAGTTGTCACTGTACTAGAGTAAGCATAGGTGATTTGATGATGTTGAAATGTTGAAGTTAAAATGGTGCTGGAATAGTGGAGGCAGCTCCTGTTTCTTTGCAACTTGCGGTAACTCTCAGTGGTTCTAAATCAATAGTTGTTTAGTAGTCGGAAAATGTCGGAAACATTCACTTGCTTGACCATGCTGTAGGTCATGTAACTGTTTGTTACATGCAATATGCTTTGTGGACTTCAGTGGACAGAGGTTGCTCTTCAGTTTTGTGATGAAACAAAGGTGTGGTTAAATTTATTCTGCCACTGTGTCTTCTTATTGTCTCGGCCTTAGGGCTATACTATATATCACAGTGTCAAGGCATATGAACTAACCGGTTATAGAACAAACAATGCAATTATCACAACACATAGGTTGTAATTTGGAATTGTTTTCTGTCTTGGCTTTCCCAATAATTGTATCCACGCCCCGCTACTGGCTATTATCATTCATGGCTCCCTCTACTAAAAAGTGTTATTTTCTCTCCAAAATATTTCAGAACATTTCAGCTAGAGTCTTAAAAGAGTCAATTGCATGAAAGCGCTCTATAGACTTGCATATTAGCAACTCTGAAAGAAAATCCTCGCCTTTAAAATGTTATTTAGTCAGTCAATAAAATCTCCAGATCTCTCACCTCTGTTTTGTTAGCACTTATCTGGACCTGAAAGGTAGGACCAAGTACAGCCTTTTCTCCATAAACAAAATATGTTTTCACTTCAGTTTAAAGATTGATTTTAAGAGATGAAAAACGTGACTCGATTACTTTGTGAGGTCTCAGCGCTCTGTGAGCTTTACTAAAGAGGAATTCCAGCCACATTTGTTATTACAATGTGCTATAAACCCTTTACAACTAGGGATGTGCATCTCTCCTTTCATGATCGCTTTGATACACATTTAGATAAATGGGCTCCGATATGATACAGGTACGATACGTTTTAGTTTGAAATGATTCGGTAAGATTCAGTTTGATTAGGAGAGCGAATTTATGCGATTCGGTTTGATTCGATTCGATGCGCAAACATTTTTTACATGAACACATTAACTGTCCATTTTAAATGAATATCAGCTGCTGATGGGAGCTCAGGAGCTGGGCCTCTCTGAGATGGATCTGTCTGAGATGACTTCTCTAAGCTGAGTGGCCCTCTGTTAGTGTGTGTGTGTTTCAAGTTTCAAGTTTTAATGTTACTTGCACAAGTACAGTGGAATGCCTTGTGTGTGTGTGTGTGTGTGTGTGTGTGTGTGTGTGTGTGTGTGTGTGTGTGTGTGTCAATGTCAATGGTGTGTGTAGGCACCTGAGCTGAGCCATAGGGCAGACTGAGCATCTACCACCCCAGATTAGGGGTGGAGGTCATTTATACTTTTTATCTGAAATCACCATCACCCACTGATTAACTAGTCATTTTTTTATTTTTTTAAAATATTTTGAGTTAGTTCTTTGTCAATATTTATCTTTATAATTAGTATGGCATTTAGACAATTAATATAATGCAGTTTTGGATTTTACCCCATTCTCAAAAGCGTTTAGAGAGGTTCTCCCGTTCTGACCAATGCAACCATGCGCAGCTCGAAAAAAGGATTGCTGAAATATACCTGTTCATGTAAAAATGACCAAATACACTGACTGTTCAAGCAAAACGACCAAAACTATTCCTTATGGTGAACCTGAACAATCTAAATAAAATCAGAATAATTGAAAACCCCAATCAGCAGTTGGATGTGAGTTGTGTGTCCACTCTGTTAGGCTACACAACTCCGGTAAAACACTGTTCTCTACAGCGCAATTTGGCAACAATGACCCAGCAAATTACATTGGTTGTCACTCAACTAATAAAGCCTATGATCTGACATTGCGAAAGCCATTTTACAAGCATCTGAATGCTGAAGGTGCCGTGCAGATGTACAAATAGCCTATTAGAACAGGGATAGGCCTCTCTCTCGTTGGCGCGAGGAGCTGTGTCTCCCACACTGTGCACACAGTTGTTATCTGACAGTCATATGCAGTTAAACGCATAAACGTTCGATAGGCTAATGAACTGAAGGAGAGGATGCATCAATTAATTCAAAACAGGTATGAGGTATTTTCGTAATAAATCAATATGAGTAAAAAACATTAGTGAACTGGCGATTTATAATCTTTGAATCGGTTTTCTGACTGATGCATGCTTAATTTGGATCGATGAACTAGTATCTTTAACATTTGAACCGGGACCGATGCATATTGGTGAATCGTTACATCCCCATTTATAACTCGTTACCTCCCTATTTATAACGCTATTATAATTATAAGACTTGATGACACATTAATGCACCATAAACTATGCTGTATGCAATAGCAGCACAGACACTAGTTGGAAGTGTAAAAACCAACCTAATCAAACCATGTCTTGCCATGTCTTACAAACTTTGGAGGGAACTATTCCTTTAACGTTGATCAGGAAGCCCTTGGCTCTGTGTGTAAAAAGGCTGTGTCCATATATTCTTCTAAATGTCCAAACCACCTTTCCTTCAAGACCACTGGCAGGTGAATGGACTGGATAGGTTTCCTAAATATCACTTTCACCCATCATGTGTATTCAGATCTGTGCTTATGAAGGACATGAGATGAGGAAAGTGGACACAGAGTCAAGGTCTCCCGAAACACTCCCATGCAGGTTCTACCCCCATATCATCTTAAAATATGTAATTGGATGCAGTAAACCCTTGATTAAATAAGAAGGCACTTTCAAGCCCGCGATATGAGTTGGGAGAATAGTACGAAGAAAAAATATCTTCAATTACTGTGCAGAGAGCACGTCAGGACTTTTTTGTTCCGTAAAATAGGCCTTAAAAATTCAGGAGCTGTTTCATGGACTAATGAATTCTCGTCTTGAGTGTGATATTATTCTAGCCGAGTGAAATAGAACTGAGCGCCAACATATATAAAAGGGACGGTATGCATTCATAATGGTGTGTAATACCCCAGACCCCCTTTACCATACCGATCTCAAAGTGCTAACACAAGGTACAAACGAACCTTGAAAAAGGGACACACACCCAGAGAGAGAGAGAGAGAGAAACACACACCTGTACAATCTCTAACTACTTTACATGTATTTGAGTCACTTAAGACTTAGAAAGTAACATTGCCACTCACATGAAAGAATACTACAGTCCATAGAATTATATAGTAAACAGTAGTATACTGTAAAATACTATACTACACACTGTGTTATACTTACTATAGAATGTTGTAGTATAGTGTAGAATACTATAGTAAATACTACAGAAAAGACTGCAAAAACACTACATTCCTCAAAACCACTACACTTTCTAACTATAGTAAATTCTACAGTATTTAATATGCATATAACCTGCTAATTCCCCTCCCCCATATCACAATTTGTGCCACCCATAAGTGAGAAACCTACATGCCAAGTATACACCATATATTGTGTTCCCTAAATCAAATCAAATGTTTTTGGTCGCATACACATATTTAGCAGATGTTATAGAAAAGAGCAGAAGGTCTGAACTCTCCGTTCAGACCCCAGTCCTACCTACCTACAGGTTATGGGAAATTTGCTCTTTTAGTATTTCTCCAGTAGATTTCCTGAAGGAGAAAGCCTCCACTTCTATGTCAAAGATATAGTACACTATAGTAAATACTACAGTAATGTCCGCAAAAACACTACAATAAATACTACAGTATACTACAGTCTGCAAAAAACTACTGTAAATACTACAGTATACTACAGTCAGCAAAAACACTACAGTAAATACTAGAGTTTAGTACAGTCTGCAAAAACAATACATTAATTACTATAGTATATACTACAGTTTACTTTTACTACATTATTTATACTATGGTTAACTGTAAATACTACAGTAAATACTACAGTGAATACTACAGTAAAGTCTGCAAAAACACTGCAGTGAATACTATAGTATTTATACCATAGTAAATATACTATAGTATTTTGTAATGTGGGCACACATCCATCACAATACACTTACAGGTGTTTGTGAAAAACTAAAGCAAACCTAATAAAACAACAAAGCCTCTTATATTTTCTTTACAGTAATAGTGACAACCTTTCAATCCCAATTGGATCTTGGTCAGGACAAAACCTTTAAAGGTATAAAGTATAATAAAAAGGATCATTAAAACAGCATGACACTGTCTGTGCATTGTGGAAGTCAGCGAGTGCATCGCGTTCCATCACTGGGGCGACTGTAAGGCTGTGTCTCAAATGTCACCCTATTCCCTATACAGAGCCCTATGAGCCCTGGTCAAAAGTAGTGCAATCTACAGGGAACAGAGTGCCATTTGGGAGGTAGCCTAAACTCTCGCTAATCAATAGGCAGAGGAGGAAAAATGGCCAGCTTTAATGTGTTGCATGTGAAGGATTTACTGAAGAGCAGAGCCACTGAATCAATGGAGTAGAAAATGCATCATTAGGACAGTATTGTTGTCGTCGTCCCCCTCTCTGCACGCTCCCCAGAGAGATGGGGATTTTACACCCACATGCAGGTACGCACACACACACACACACACACACACACACACACACACACACACACACACACACACACACACACTCTCTCTCACTCCCACACACACGTGCACAAGTAAAGCAGAAACAGACACATACCAGCATATACTGTATAGACACACACACACACACACACACACACACACACAGTCACACACACACACACAGTCAAACACACACACAGGCACACTTTGTTATTTTTATTATCTTTTAACCATACTTAACAGCAGTTTGCATTTATATGATTTATACCTATTCCACACTGTCATTATGTTTTTGGTTTGTTTTGTCTGATTATTGATTATTATTAAGTACAAATTCTAAAACAATGAATCACATTCCCAAAGACATAGGCTAAGTGTTAATTCTGCATTCTCTTATTACTATTAATAATGAAGTTAATCAATTTAACCTGGTCCCTTTTATTGGCCCCTTGTTTACAACAGTTGCTGTCACACCCTGATCTGTTTCACCTGTCTTGTGCTTGTCTCCACCCCCACCAGGTGTCTCCCATTTTCCCCATTATCCCCTGTGTATTTATCCCAGTGTTTTCTGTTTGTCTGTTGCCAGTTCGTCTTGTCTTGTCAAGTTTACCCGCGGTGTTCTCGTACTCCTGTTTGGCTCTAGTCCCTCTTTTTCCCAGTTTTGACCATTCTGCCTGCCCTGAGCCTGCCTGGCGTTCTGTACCTTGTGACACTGTTCTGGATTACCGACTTCTTCCTGCCCTGAGCCTGCCTGCCGTTTCTGTACCTTTCGGACTCTGCTCTGGATTACTGACCTCTGCCTGCCCTTGACCTGTCGTTTGCCTGCCCCCTGTTTTTGTAAATAAACTTTTTGCTATTTTGAGCTGTCTGCATCTGGGTCTTATCCTGAGCCCTGATAGTTGCGGGTTGTTGCTCCCTAGGTAATAGGATTTTTACTTTGTGCAAATAAATATTTCAGTAACACTTCAACCTAATGTTGTAGTGTAATCCTTTCCATCTCGAAGTCCTTTCACATTAACAACAGAGAAGAAAACCAACCAAAAAAATTGTAATTTGTCGTGTCAAAATCACCTTGAGGTGGTTGACAAAAACAGGAGCAAGGCTCTGACTCTGAGACACGGGGGTTAGTCTGCCCTCCCATTACAACACTTACATCTCTAAACACCACCATTAATATTCCTCTCCTCTTCTCCTCTCATTCCCCCTTTCCTGTCCTATTATCCTGCCTCGGTGGAGGGACGGCGGAGAGACGCGGTGTCCTGTCCTATCCCGTCCTCCACAGGGGGGACGAGACGAGAGGACGGGGGAGAGGGGTGGAGAGGAAACATGAATCATTACACTTCCTGTTGCGTCCCAGGGAAGGGAAGAAAAGGACGTTCCTCCTGGGCCGATTGATTCCAGAGAGTTAATTGGCTTTATTAGCCAAGACGTTGGGCCCGCGAGGGGCTTCTGTTGTACGCCCAGAGGCCCCCCTTACCCCCTCCCTCCAATCCAATTCCTGCGAAGGAGAAACCCTGCGTAATTGTTTTCCCTCCATCTTCTGTGTCATTGTCAGATGGGTCCTGCGGGATTATTAGCAACCCCAGGTCCCTCAATAATTCATCCTAAACTATTTATACACAGATGGAGAGTCCTCTAAAGTCTCCCCCAGTGAGCTTATCTGCCTTTCAAACAGAGTGACTAGGGGAAGAGGAGAGAGAGATTTGGAAAAACAAGAGGGTGAGAAATGTAAAGAGTGAAAGAAAGGGAGGCAAGGGGCAGACTGAGCCAGAGAGAGGGATGGGTAATGGCAGTAAGAGACAGAGGCACAGAGGAGGGAGATGGTGCATGTGATTCTGTGCAAGTGTGTGTGTTTGTGAGATTCTGTGCAAGAGAGCGAGAGAGAGGGAGAAAAGTGTGCTCCTGTCTTTCGTAGAGGGAGGCACAATGACCCTGTTTCATGGTGTGCTTTCAGCTTCAAGGTGAAGCCTCTCTCTCTCCCCCGCTTTGCCAAAGTGAACAAAAGCACCATCCGGGGAATAGCATCTCCCACACAACCCTCATTAATGGCTTTTAATCTGGCCCTTTTTTCCCCTCCATTTATCGCAATTAAGATGTTCGCAAAGCTAACATAGAGCGCCAATCGCTAAAGAAAGGGCACATGAAAGATGCACAGGGATTTCCATACTTTCCATATACAGAATGCAAACACACATGGCAACGGATAAGATCAACAAACACACCACTGACTCATTCCACCATTCCTTCATAAATGCTTAATCATATGATAACATAAGATATTAGCATTAGCGCATTAAGAGGCTTTTTAAAAATCCTAAATAGGGAGCAGTGCGGTTTGAGAAAAAGGCTGTATAACTTTTTAATTGCCTAGTCGCAGATACCTGGGTTCTCCTCCCGCCCCGCCTTGTGGGGAGACAATTTGTTGTCGTCCACCTAATGAGGCTTTTGGCGCAGGCAGTCGATTTTCAAAGTCCTTTTATCAGCTCTGGAGCTACAGATAATTATAAATATTTAGCCATTTGGCATACGCTTTTATCCGGCTCACATAGAAAGCTGCAACTCCCTCTTGGACAAATTGGGACATTGAAATGCAGATTGGAACAGAGTTTTTACATTTTGCATTCCGGCCTCTAGGGGCAGCAGTGAGCACTGTTACCTTTAAGTAGGTTTGTAAAATGTAAGCATCTGCCTCTGATTCCAAAGGTTGCAAGTTTGCATCCAGTGATATAATGTTTAAAAAAAAAGTTTTTTAGTTTTAAGCCTATCCCAAACCTTTCTCTTAACCATTTGGAATGAATGCCTAACCTTGAGAATTTGGAGTTAATGCCTGAACTTAACCCTAATCTTAACAATTTGGATTTAATGCCTAAACTTAACCATAAACACTTAGAAATTTCACGTTTGAGAATAATGGATGAATGTCTAATTCTGACGTGAGACTGTGAGAGCTGTGGTAGGTTTGTGTCAGTGGACCGGGATAGGTTTGGATAAGATTCCCATCCTCTGTTGTGATTATAAATCTAGGCTCTGACTCGTAGGGAACTTATACGTAGGGCTAGGGAGAGACCTTAGAAGTCATTAAATTGCAAATCTGTAATAATTTGCTGAAGGATTTATGTCCAAATAATTTCCAGGCTGATTTGTTCATGGGGTTATGCTCTAAATGACCAAGCAGAGAGCCAGCTGAGCTCACTAGCCACTGAGCCAAGTAGTTGATTGCAATAGACACACACCCGCACGAACGCTAGACACGCACAAACGCCCGCACACACACATGCGCGCACACACACACACACACACACACACACACCTACAAAGCCATATGCTTACACACAGATCTATACTAAGGCAGAGGCCACAAATCGTAATATTGATATATCAAGTGACATTTGTGGTATTGATGTGTTAATTCATGTACACATATCATGTATATATTATGAACTACACTATACACTGAGTATACAAAACATCATGAACACCTGCTCTTTCCTTGACATAGACTGACTAGGTGAATCCAGGTGAAAGCTATGATCCCTTATTGATGTCACTTGTTAAATCCACTTCAATCAGTGTAGATGAAAGGAAGGAGACAGGTTAAAGAAGGATTTTTAAGCCTTGAGACATTTGAGACATGGATTGTGTATGTGTGCCATTCGTAGGGTGAATGGGAAAGACAAAATATTTAAGTGCCTTTAGGTGCACACTGGTTTGTTTCAAGTTTGTTTCAAGAACTGCAACGCTGCTGGGTTTTTCACGCTCAACAGTTTTCTGTGTGTATTTGTATTTATAATTTGTACGTTTATTTATCCAGGTTAGTCTCATTGAGATAAAACCTATTTTTCAAGAGGGGGGTGCAATTCAATATTAGGAAAGTGTTCTTAATGTTTTGTTTTTAAACGGCGAGGCCTAATTCTGCTCCCATTGCAGGAAGGTCATTTTCTTTCCAGGGCCATGATGGCCACAGACTAGTGGTTAAATCTCGCAAAACGCAACCTATAAATTACAACAAAGGACAGAGGGGTCAGAGCCTATCATGGAATGGAGCCAGGAGCCATCAATCTGCAGGGAGGGGGACATCTGTCTCTGGGAGTCCCTCATTCTCTATCTGCCCACTCTCACTCTCTCTCTGCCTCACGCTATCTCTGTCTCTCTGTCTCTCTCTCTGCCTCCCTCTCTCTGCCTTACTCTCTCTCTATCTCTGCCTCTGTCGCTCTGCCTCTGTCGCTCTCTCTCTCCTTTTCTCTCTGCCCCTCTCTCTCTCACTGCTTCTCTCGCTCTGCCTCTCACTCTCTCTCTCTGCCTTTGTCTCTCTCTATCTCTGTCTCTCTGCCTCACTCTATCTCATCTTATCGCTCTCTTCACGCACTCTCTTGTAATCTATTTCAGTCTTTATGTTTTTCTCCCCTGCCTCTCCCCCTGCCCCTTACAAACGCACATCACAAGTTAGCATTTGGTCCATCGTAAGTTTGGTTGAGACTTGACCTTAGTAGTACCATCTCTTACCCTCCCAAACTGCATCCGAACCCTCAAAAACTTATCCATGACTTATTCATAGTTCTTTTTCCATTTTCTGAATCAAACTTTGTCTTGAATAATTAAGGAGTTCATCCAGAGAGAGCTAAATGCATATCTGACCTCACATAATGGTATACGTTTTACCTCTTTAGACTTTGGTTTCTGTTCCATAGGATCAACAGCATATAGGTAGTTGAGCGTTGGGCCAGTAACCAAACTGGGTCGAATAGGTGAGAAGGTGATAAATCTGTTTATGTGCCCTTGAGCAAGGCACATAAACAGATTTGCTCCAGGGGCACCTTATTACTATGGCTGAACGTGTAAAACAACACATTTCACTACATCCGGTGTATGTGACAATAAAATATATTTAAAAAATTATGAATAAATTGTTCTAGGATTAACAATGGAGAGTAACACTGGCTATTGTTCTAGAATCAACAACATAGAGGTACACTGTAGCTAGTTTTAGAATCAACTGCAGTGAGTTACACTGTAGCTAATAGTTCTAGGATCAACAGCAGATCAACAGCAGTTCTAGGATCAACAGTAGATCAACAGCAGTTCTAGGATCAACAGCAGATCAACAGCAGTTCTCGGATCAACAGTAGATCAACCGCAGTTCTAGGATCAACAGAAGATCAACAGCAGTTCTAGGATCAACAGTAGATCAACAGCAGTTCTAGGATCAACAGCAGATCAACAGCAGTTCTAGGATCAACAGCAGATCAACAGCAGTTCTAGGATCAACAGCAGATCAACAGCAGTTCTAGGATCAACAGTAGCTACTCCTATGGGCCTTGTTCCAATATTGATCTTAACCTGATATAAAAGCTTTTTATCTATTTTGATTTATACCTGTGCAACTGTTTCTTGTCACCAATGCTTATAAGATCTTTGACTTTATTCACGATATGGAACTAATGTATCCTCATTTAATTGCTGCTTTTATTAACTTTCACTTGATTGATCTTCTGTTCTCTTAATATTGCTTTTATTGGATATGGTGTGATGTATCCCACAGGTTCCCTTGAAAACATCTCAAGAGGGTTATCCTGATTTATGAAGAAGAAGAAGAAATCACCACCATTTCATGTTCCCAGGAATCTTTGAAGTGCTATGATATCTGCTACTACAAACAATAAATATAGTATGATTAAAAAAACACCAACATGTATTTGAAATGATGAGAGCATTAGACCGTGAACAATTTAGCAGGAAGCCTCAATTTATGCTTATGTCATCATGTCTTTGTCCGATTAGAGTACATATTTCAGGCCTTCTTGGCTCTCTTCAAGATGCGAGTAACCTGATTTACCACTGTCTTTCCTGCCATGTGATTCCATTCAGCCACCTAAACCTCAAGACAGCATGGAGGCAAATCTCTGCAGCATTACACACGCAGACACGCAGACACGCACGCACACACACACACACACACACACACACACACACACACACACACACACACACACACACACACACACACACACACACACACACACACACACACACACACACACAAATCACACACACACACACACACAAATACACACACACACACACACAAATACCCACACACCCACACAAATACACACACACACACACAAATACACACACACACTCTCTCTCACACACACATACACACACAGTTATCACACACTACAGCATTAGAAATAAAGCACATTATTAACAGGCCTTATGCCTGAACACACACACAGTCTGTGAAGGTTTATTGTTATTAGCAACCAGCTCTATAGTATAGAGATGTATAATCACCAGACCTGTAGACAAAGGAACTTGTACCTTGCTCTGTAATTATATAGCATGGATGTGTTCCCTATAATTACACCTACACAGTATAGATGTGTGGTATAGCAATGAATGGCAGAGAGATTGCCTGCACTATGAACAAACAATAGAGAGGATTGTAATTCACTATCATTATGGTACAAAGCATGCAGCACCACAATATGGAGATCATTCTCATTCAGGAGACCTTTTGAGTCCTGTGTTGAATTTGCTCCTGTTCTCAGCCTGACCTACATGTTCCATTGATCTCTAAGAAGTTGAACTTCTAAATGTCAGTAGATGTGTGCATCAGACCTACAGTGGAATATAAACCGAGCCAGAATGTTGCAAGGCTTTATCCTCACTAACCCTCTAACCGGCCCTGTAAGAGAGAGAAAGTTGGGGATGGGGGAGAATTGTGGTTGTTTCCACTGTCTCAGTTGGTTGGAGAATGGTGCTTACCTCACCAGAGTTTATGGTTTGATTCCTGCATGGGCACCACACAAACAAATGCACGCACACACACCATACTGTTCATATGGAGCAATAGCAGAACGTGAGGCGATATCGCTGTAAAATTGAATAAAGAGGTGTGACTACACAACCCCAAAAAGTGAAATGTATTAATAAAAACTGTATAAACAACAGAAAGTTTCCCATATTTTGAAAGTATTGCATTCTCCCACTCCGGAACAGAGGCTTTATCTGAAACCGCAGGGGAACAAGCAGATGGATCGAACAGACCCAAAGCGTAAGCCTCTTTAAACATTGAACATGGACCACAATAACACTTCGATGATGCAATTGCCTTGAAAACAGTAACTATTTAACCCTCTAAGGAGCCCTTGTCAAAACAGTGCTAGAGTAAACTTTCAGGCACTTAAAATCGCCATAGCAATAACATGGCAATAGCCAAAAACATAAAAATAACATCTTGATATGAGGAAGGAGGAGGTTGTACTTTTGGCACTTTATTGAGCCTCTTTTAGGGAAAACAACAGGTTACAGTTTTTTCCGACTGCTTACACACAAAATCTTTTCATGTCACATGATTTTTGAAACCTCTCACTCAAAGTGCAAAACTACACACCAAATCTCCAAAACCATAAGCTATTTCTCAGCCTTTGACTCAGTTGTCAATTGCATAAAACACTTTTTTCAAAACACTACACACAATTCTCTACCTAAAACACAAAAATCTAACAGGAAGTGACTTGCTTTCCTTTTCCAAACACAACCATTCAAAATGCTACACTTATTCACCAGGTCACACACACACTCTTCACATGTGCAAACACTAATTGCTTAACTGATCACTAACCAATCACTGCTTTACTGTAGTATAGGCCTATAAATAGTTCAAAGGTCAGATTACCGGTTTTGAACAATGGACAGAGAGCAAGAGGAGTAGGAGGGAGAGGCAGGGGACAACAACGAGGACAAATTCAAAGACGAAGTGTTGGAAGAGGAGGAGGAGGAGGAAGAGGAAAATGAAGAGGAAGAGGAAGAGGAAGAAGAGGACGAGGGCAAAGAAGAGAAGGAAGGAGATTTATTTATGTGGATGAGGTTGGCTTCAACCTCACCAAAACCAGGCGCCGCTGAAGAAATGTAAAAGGACAGAGGGCAATTACCAATGTCCCTGGACAGCGTGGGGGGTAATATAACTATGTGTGCTGCCATCACTCAAAACGGGGTCCTCCATCACAATGCCACACTGGGTCCGTACAAGACCGGCCATAGGCTCACTTTTCTGGATGCAATTTACACAATGCTTGTCCCTGATCCAGATCAGGAGCCTGCTGGATTTGTGGTTATATGGGACAATGTTAGTTTTCACCGGGCTGTTCTGGTCCAAAACTGGTTTGCCACCCATCCACAATTTGTAGTTTTGTACCTACCCTCATATTCACCTTTTCTAAATCCCATAGAGGAATTGTTCTCAGCCTGGCGCTGGAAAGTGTATGATTGCCAACCCTATGCCCGCATGCCGCTTCTCCAGGCAATGGAGGACGCATGTGGGGACATAGAGGTTGCCTCTGTCCAAGGTTGGATACGCCATGCTAGGAGATACTTCCCTCGATGTTTGGCAAGAGAAAACGTATCTTGTGATGTGGACAAAGTATTGTGGCCAGACCCAGCCCGGAGAAGAGATGAAGCGTAGCTTAGCACTGGTGACTGCCCACCCCCCTACCAATTCCTGGACTGCCCCCCCGGGACCCCACACACACAATTGTGTTCTTTACTGTATTCTAAAGAATATACTTTTGGTTTACATATGTTTATGGTTTTGTTGTGTGCTACTGTATACAACAGTAATGTTTGGCCTAATAAATATTTTCTGTTTCTACATTGCATTGGTGTTTACAGTGTACTTGTTACCCCTCTCAGCAGATTACTTTCACTGTAGAACATTGTATTGAAATGTAGATATAAGCCTATGAAAGACCAAAGAGCTTTAGATTTAGAACAACAGTGTTTACATGGTATATCCAAAAATGTACTATTATGAAAGAAGTGTTTGCCATTTGATGCAAATGCTTCATTCTGACATGTGTTTACGGCATTTTGAATGCAGTGTTACATTTTGAAGGAGATGTGAGGCATTTTGCATTTTGTGTGTGCAGTTTTGGGAATTGTGTGTAGAGTTTTGAAAAAAGGAGACATAGTTTTGAAAACGTGTGTAAGCAGTTGGAAAAAACTGTAAGCTGATTAAAGTTTAAAGGCTGACCAAGTTAAGCATAGCTTCGTGCTTCAAATTTTGGATTGTGTATACAGTAAACATAAATATTTCAGGGAGATATTATATATATTTTTTTATAAATTTGACCCTGCATTTTTAAACGGTATTGTGCTGATTATTTCTTATTGAGCAAAAGGACTTTAAGGCTGCGGGTATGGGTGTGGTTAGAGGCGTGTCCAACCCACATGTGCCATCTTCAATTGGTAGATTCAATGGGGTGAAGTCATCCGAAGCGTCCCATTTAGCATCCCCATGCTATGTCTCCGCAATGTAAGTACATTGTGAATTTCCTGTAGTCTCAACGTTGTGCCTATGTAAATCCAATGCATGTGTGCTATCTGGTTAAGAGTAGTTGTTTGTTTGCTAAAAAGAGTAATAAAAAGTATACAGTAGTTCCAAAAAAGTATAGTTCAAAGGCTCTCGGAGACAAGGGTTGGAGGTGCTGGTCTTTCTTGACTGGCTGCTTGGGTCAGGCTCTACAATGCATACAAGCTTGCTTGCATTGCACCACCAGTAAACCTCAGGGGACTCATTTATCAATCATGTTTAGGCACAAATCTGTGCGTAAACCTTGTGTGGGATCATTTCCATGCAATGTGTGAGATTTATCAATATGAACATTTGCTTGAGAGTGTGCGTAAATTTACGCACAGCCATGACCATGCGTACGCACAGTGCCAAGTGGTGGAATAAGGGAACTGCTTTTCAAGCATAGCCTAGTGAATGGGGAAAATATATGTTGAACATTTGTGAAATTATGAGAGTAATAATTCAATAATTTTTCAATTTCATTGTATTTCCATTGTGAATTCATGCAACATATCTTGACAGGCTATATTCTATAATCTCTGACACTAGCAACTCTATTTCAGTCTCTGAAAAGTTTTTTTTCTTAGCTTTTTTGGTTACGCCATTGTATTTCATGGTATGGCGTTGTATATTCCCCACAGGCTTTAAAGGGATGATTTTGACCATATATGTTTAATTAGGGGCGTTTCAAAATGCAAATACCCAAGGTTGTGCACGAGCACTAAGTGTCACGTCTCCTCCCGTTGCTCCCCTCCGGCGCTCTGATTTGCCGGTCTACTGAGCCACCGGTCTGAGCGCACCACCTCGGCAACACCAGAATGGAAACCCAACGCACCCTAATCACCTCCAGCGCACCTGCACCTCATCATCTCATTACCACCCCTATATAGCCCTGGACTGTTCAGTGTTGTGTTGTGTGTGATTGTTAGTGTCATGTCGTGTACTCGCTCTTTGTTGTTCTCTTGCTCAGTGTTAAGTAAACCTTTACATTGTTGATTCCTGCGTCTGCGTCCTGCCTCTTCGTATCCTCAGTACTCGTCACAGAATCACACACCAATTACGAAGATGGATGCAGCAGGTAATCCTCCTGGAGTTTCCCAGCGCCTCGACCAGCACCAGCAGCAGACTGCCCAGCTGAACGCTGCCATGCAGGAAGTGCTCCAAACGCTGCATAAACTGACTATCGCTCCGGTTCCACCCCAGGGAGCGGCAAGTGCACCCAGTCCACCTCCTCCCGTGCTATCACCAACATCTGAAGGTCCCCTCGCCCTGCCAGAGTGCTATGACGGGAAAATGACTAAATATAGAGGCTTCCTGCTACAGGTTTCACTGTATCTGGCGCGTCAGCGTGGGGCATCTCCATCGGACCAAGCCAGGATAGCGCTGGTGATTTTGCTACTGAAGGGAAAGGCGCTGGATTGGGCTACGGCAGTCTGGGAAGGATGTGAGGCCACGGCGCTTCCCTACTCCAACTTCCTCGCTCGGTTCAGGGCGGTGTTCGATCATCCCGCGGAGGGAAAGGACAGGGGTGAGCGTCTCTTCCGGCTACAACAAGGAGAGGAGGCTGCGTTCGAGTACGCCCTGAGCTTTCGCACGGTGGCGGCGTCTTCCGGCTGGAATGAGCGTGCTCTGCACACGGCCTTCAGGAGAGCCTTACGGGAGGACATCACGATGGTACTCGCATGTCGGGACGACGAGATGGACCTTGATACCCTCATCGCCACGTCCATTTGCCTTGACGACATGTTGAGATACCGATGGCGTTCCCAACACCACCCGGAGCTTCGACGCTCACCCCATCTGAGCTATGGAAGCCGCCCTGCCCCCGAGTCCTCACCCATGGAGGTGGGCAGCACCCCCTACACCACCACGGACCACAGATCTCCTGGCGGCTCCCTATCTAGGTGGTATGACTCCCGTCGCTGCTCCGTGAGTGTTCCGTCATCACCTGTCACCAAACCATTGTTTTTATTTCCCCTAACGGTGAATGGTTCTTCCTTCTCTTCGCTTTCCACGCCAATGATAGATTCTGGATCAGTGGGGAACCTTATCGATAGGGAGCTGGTCTCTGAATGGGGGTTGCCCACAGTGCCACTGCCTTCTTCGCTACACGTCACCTTGCTGGACAATAAACCACTTGGATCAGGCACCATTACGCACGTCACTCTCCCCATCACCATCACCATTCCCACACTACCGGAGCACCACGAGGAGCTGTCCTTCCACATCGTCACGTCACCCCTTCACTGGATCGTCTTGGTATTGCCTTGGCTCAGACTACACAACCCCACCATCAATTGGATCACCAAGAGGATCACAGCCTGGTCCCCCTCATGCCGGAGGACCTGCCTGCCGGTGGTTTGTTGTTCCACGTCAGTGGAGAGTCCGGAGTCCGCAGATCTCTCCGATGTCTTCTCTACCTCCAAGGCTAAGTGTCTCCCGTCTCACAGGCCCTGGGACTGCGCCATTGACCTGCTGGAGGTACAACACCCCCCGAAGCGGAGACTGAGGCCATGGAGAAGTGTGTGGCGGAGACCCCGAAACAGGGGTTCATCAGACGCTCTACCTCTCCTGCCTCCACCAGATTCTTCTTCATTGCCTAAAAAGACGGAGGACTGAGGCCGTGCATTGACTACCGGGGGCTGAACGCAGTCACCACCAAGTACCGGTACCCCCTCCCTCTGGTTCCGTCGGCCATCGAGCAGCTGCGAGGGTCCCGGTACTTTACCAAGTTGGACCTGAGGAGTGCCTACAACCTGATCCGAATCCGGGAAGGAGACGAGTGGAAGATGGCATTCAGCACTACCTCAGGCCACTATGAATACTGCCTCATGCCCTATAGCCTCACCAACGCACCTTCCATGTTCCAGTCCTTCGTAAATTACGTGTTCCGAGACATGCTGAGTAGACAGGTGGTGGTGTACATCAAATATATCCTGATCTACTCGGCTACGTTCGAGGAGCACGTCAGGGACGTCCGAGTGGTCCTACTCCGCCTCCGGGAATACAGCCTGTTGGTGAAGGGGGAGAAATGCGAATTCCACCAACAGGCCATCTCCTTCCTGGGATACCGGATCAGTCCTCAGGGGGTGTTAATGGAAAGAGCGAAGACGGACACCGTCAGGTCATGGCCAGTCCCCACCACCATCAAGGGCCTACAGATCTTCCTGGGCTTCGCACATTTCTACCGCGTTTCATCAGGTCCTTCAGCTCCATAGCCGCCCCTCTCACCTCTCTCCTTAAGGGTGGTCCTCAGAAGCTGGCCTGGAACCCTGAGGCTGACGCTGCCTTCAAGAGGCTGAACGAGAGGTTCACCACAGCGCCCCTCCTAAACCACCCAGATCCAGCTCGTCCTTTCATCCTGGAGGTGGATGCATCTGAGGAGGGCGTGGGTGGGGTCCTCTCCAAGAGGCAAAGTAAGCCAGAGAAAATGTACCCCTGTGTCTTTTTCTCGAAAAAGCTTACCCCCGCAGACAGGAACTATGGAGTTGGAGACAGGGAGCTGTTGGCGGTGGTCCTCGCTCTGGAGGAATGGAGACACTGGCTGGAGGGCGCAGTCCATCCATTCCGGATTCTCACTGACCACCGGAATTTGGAACACATACGGGCAGTGAAACGGATGAACTCTCATCAAGCTAGGCGGGCCCAATTTCTTACTCGCTTTCAGTTTATTCTGTCCTACCCCCCAGGATCTCAGAATTTGAAAGCTGACGCACTCTCCAGGATGCACCATACCGGAGAAAGGAAGGATCTGGGGGGTCCTATCCTGCCTCCGTCTCTCATCGTGGCACCTGTCGTTTGGGATGTGGACGAAGACATTCACCTGGTGTCTCAGGAGGACCCAGCGCCTGCCAACGCCCCTCTGGGGCGCGTGTATGTACCCACCAGGGTCCGTGACTGCCTGCTGATCTGGGCGCACACCACCCTTACGGCAGGGCACTACGGTACTACATTCTCTCTCACAAAAATACTGGTGGCGCACCTTGGCTACTGATGCCTCCCGCTATATCAACTCCTGTTCCCTATGTGCCCAAACGAAGACACCTTGGAACGCCCCGGCAGGCAAACTAGTTCCTCTCCCAGTGCCTCAGCGACCTTGGTCACACCTATCCATAGACTTTGTCAACGATCTCCCACGTTCTGACGGCTTCACCACAGTCCTGGTGGTCGTAGATCGGTTCTCCAAATCATGCCGTTTTTTGCCAGTAACTGGTCTTCCTACTGCTCTCCAGGTTGCTGAGGTCCTGTTCCAACAGGTCTTCCGGCATTATGGACTTCCGGAGGACATCGTCTCACTTCCGGGTATAGGCCTCAGTCAAATGGGCAGGTGGAGCGCATGAACCAGGAGCTGGGGAGGTTTCTTCATTGCCACTGTCCGGACCGGCAGGGTGAGTGGGCAAGGTTTCTTCCCTGGGCAGAATATGCCCAGAACTCACTCTTTCACTCCTCTACGGGGATCACTCCCTTCCAGTGCGTCCTGGGGTACCAGCCGGCCCTGGCCCCTTGGACACCCAGCCAGACCGATGCGCCCGCTGTCGACGAGTGGTTCCGTAGGGCCGGACAGGTCTGGGATGCAGCCGATGTCCATCTCCATCTCCAGAGGGCCATTCGTCGGCAGAAGGACCAAGCCGACCGCCACCGCAGTGCGGCCCCCGTATTCCAGCCTGGTGATCGTGTCTGGCTGTCCACTAAAAACCTCCCTCTCCGCCTGCCCTGCAAGAAACTCAGCCCCCGGTTTGTGGGGCCTTTTAAGGTCCTCCAGCGGATAAATGAGGTATCGTACCGGCTGCTCCTTCCCCCTCACTACCGTGTCTCACCTACTTTTCATGTGTCTCTCCTCAGGCCGGTGGTTCCTGGTCCTCTGGTGGATGCCATCCCCCGGGGTACGCCCCCCCTCCCCCAGGCCCCGGGACATTGACGGGGGTCCGGCATATGCAGTGAGGGACATGCTGGACTCCAGGTTCCGTGGGGGATGGCTCCGTTAACTGGTGGACTGGGAGGGGTATGGTCCTGAGGAGAGGAGCCGGGTTCCGGCTGGGGACGTTCTGGACCCCAACCTAATTTGGCACTTCTACCATCGCCACCCTGACCGGCCCCCTCCTCGTCCTCCTGGTTGGCGACGTCCTGTGGCGGGAGCCGCGCGTCCGGGGGGGGTTAGGGTGGTACTGTCATGTCTCCTCCCGTTGCTCCCCTCCGGCGCTCTGATTCGCCGGTCTACTGAGCCACCGGTCTGAGCACACCACCTGAGCAACACCGGAATGGAAACCCAACACACCCTAATCACCTCCAGTGCACCTGCACCTCATCTCATCACCACCCCTATATAGCTATGGACTGTTCAGTGTTGTGTTGTGTGTGATTGTTAGTGTCATGTCGTGTACTCGCTCTTTGTTGTTCTCTTGCTCAGTGTTAAGTAAACCTTTACATTGTTGATTCCTGCATCTGCGTCCTGCCTCTTCGTGTCCTCAGTACTCGTCACACTAAGGCTGAGAACAATTTACATTTATCAATGGTGATCTCCTAGCAGTGTGCGTATGACGATCGTAGGATTGTTTGATAAATCAAAATGTTTCTATGCATACAAACGTTCTAAATTCCGTTCCTAAGTAGTATTTTAGAATAGTTTCTACACAATATTGATAAATGAGGCCCCTTGACATTTGACACACACTATTCTTATATACAACCGTTGCTTGAATGTACTTTTGAGATTACTCAACAAAGCCTTTAAGCAAATAGTACAGAGGTTTTTTATGTAGTTATGTGTACGACCTGAGTGATTTCAGATCTGTCATTCTCATTGAAGTCTGATAAGCATTAGATCCGTTCTATGTGCAATATTTCTATGCTTCCCCTCTGTACATTTAGCTCCCCTAAGATTACTGAGGTCAGCAGCTCCTCTGACCTAAGGGATGAGTCCCTTTCTTCCAGGTCAGTGTAGCAATATTACTCGGTTACAACGTATTATTACTTGGGTATACAGTGTTAAATCATGTTCTAACAACTGTTACACCAAAGTAATTTGAGAGGAACGAGGATACATGTAAAAGCAAGAGACATCACGTATGATGAGAATCCCTTCTTACTGCACAATCAAAGTCAAACAATTTCTCTTCTGCTTTCACATTTCCCCCCATGTTATTAGCTATGTGGTATGTGTGTGTGTGTGTGTGTGTGTGTGTGTGTGTGTGTGTGATGTGTGTAGGCAAAGTGCAACCGAATGTGTTTCCTGACACTTCCATATACAGTGTATGTCAATCTCCTAAACTAAGATGAGACTGCATCCTCTGCCAGACCGTCCCCATTCCTTCATGATGATAAAGGTCACAGGCTTTAATGAGTCCAATGAGGAGGTCACAATAGCAAGCAGTCTCTTCCCCCCTGACAGCAATCATGACTCCCGACCTGCAGTTAGCATGCTAATCATCTAGTCTTTGATCCCCTCACTGTTTCCCTCCTCCCTCCCCATTCCTCTCCTCCCTACATGACCACAGCTCACTGTAAGTAACTAGCTCTCTGGGCTAACAATCCCGACAATCATAATGGACAACAGCATCCGAGGCACCTTGACAACTGTCCCCACTGATAAATGAGGCTTGGCGTATTCACGTACACGTCTCTCGTTCTCCTCCTTATATTTCGTCTTGAGGCTCGGATGTTTTTAGACACCAAGAGGTGTGCGTGGGGCGTGTGAGCTGGTGGGAGGATTTGGGCGGGACGCGACCTCGTCGGTGACATATGTTGCCCCTTTTCCCCAACAAAACGCTCAACATCGATCGTGGCACGTCGTCATAGAAACAGGGCACGACGTGGTGCCTGAGTGTGCATTCCGAACGAAGCTGAGTGGAGAATTCTGGGCAGGGGATGAGAGAGGGAAGGAGGGGTACACACACACACCCCAAACCAACGACGTGAGGAGAGAAAAGTGCCCACAGAGGGGATGATGCAACAAGAGTGAAATCCTGCGGCCAAAACGCTTGGTGCATTAACGCAGCCCGGCAGAAAAACACCCCCTCTCTCTGTCTTTCTCTCTCTCTCTCTCTGTCTTTCTCTCCTTCTCTCTCCGTCTCTCTCTCTGTCTCTCTCTCTGCCTCTCTGTGTCTCTCTCTCTGCCTCTGCCTCTCTCGCTGTCTCTCTCTCTCTGTATCTGTCTCTTTCTCTTTCCTTTTCCTTGTTGAAAGGCTACATTGGTTTCAGTGCCTCGCTGCCTGTTAGGAGGAACTTCCAATGTGGCAACCTGTAACACCTTCACAGAGTCTCACAGGGTATTACCTTTACGATACTGCAGTGCCCTCAGACATTCTGTCCATTGACGATGTTCCCAGTTTCAGCTAGTGTCAAAGCAGTCAGTATCCATATTTTATGGATTTTGAATGAAATAAGACATTGTTTTCATGAGGATTTTCATTGCTTCTCTAAGAAGAAGGGTCCCAATGTGGACCCACAGGTCTAAAACTAGGCTATTAGGGGCAGTTTCCAGACCCAAATTAAACTGCCAATCAACACCCTGTACAGTGTACCACCCGCTCAATCAACTATGAAGTTACAGCAGTTTAACTGTCCTCTCTTGACCCCCTAAAGTCGATGTTCCCGCTGAAATCGAATTAGCATAATAAAACAATCCCCTCAATCTGTCTGTTTAAGCTAGATATATCTGTTGTTTTCGCATGGGCTGTTTCTCAGTCCACCACATCTGCCGATGTCGTCCTTCCGCATCTGTGGTGGAAGGTGGCAGAGCTACAGTAGTGTTTGTCAGACCAGGAGACATCCCGAAAATTGGTCTTCTCACGAAAACGTCTGCAGTCCTAACAGTTTGATCTAGAAACTAATATGGAAAGCAGAGACTCTCACGAACACAATGGTGTTCTCCATTTTGCTCTACGACTCCCACAAGCTTTACAAGACTCGTCTGAATGTGGCCTGGTACAGGGCCAACAAATGAATGGAAATTAATAGGGCACTTTTTTAGCTTCTTATATCTCTCAGTCACCTCAAAACATACTTCATTTTGATTTATTTTTTGGCTATCCATGTTTGTGACATATCTACTTTTATAGCCAACATTTGGGGATCATAGGGGATCTTGAAAGGCATATTTCTTGAAAGGCATATTCCTGTGATAATGTAATTTATCTACACCACCTGCCAGCCAGCCTGCCCAGTATCTAGGACAAAATAAGGTGAGGGCAGAGAGCCCAATGGGAGCTTCTCTATCCGCCTTTCAATTGAATTGGTCAAAAAACACCCGAAGATATCAGTGTACCTATTCCTAGTGTTTCTCTCACTTTCAAAGGACTCCTAGGAAAAACCAGAAGCAGAGCTTCCCAAAGCAACTCTGACAAGAGAGGACAATACACGTTAAAAATACATGCAATTACTCTGTTACTACATGGGTATTACATTGTTATTACACCAAAACAACTGATGGTAAAGGATACATACATCGTTGACACTTGACAGTCATACATGTTAGGAGCGTCTCATTGACCCAAGGTGAATTACGAGGGCGGCTGTTTCTGGCAGAGTCACCTGGTTGGTAGTGTACTTCCATATCTCCACCCCTCCTCCCCCTCCGCCCTCCCTCCCATGCTGCATTGCAAAAAAGAGAGAAAGTGGCCCGTCTTTGTGCCGGCGTCCCTCTCAGCATGCACGGCGGCAGCTGGTGACTGTTATAAATGGCCTCTATTAGTACGGCCCAGTCGCAGAGGGGAGAGAAATAAAATCATTGGGAGAATGTAGGCCTAGTGTTGTCACCTCTGTGCCCATTCCCTTCCTTCCCCAGCCTCCTCTATCCACCCCCTCCTTTTGAAGGGGACGGCAATTTAAAGACTAGATTGCTAGTGATACATGGGGTCATTATTGGGATGGTTATGGCAATTTTATTTATTTATTCGTTTATTTGTCAGGGACCATGTACAACATGCCATTGCACCAGATTGAGCTAATTTTCATCTGTAGTCCCTGGGCAGAAAACAATCAACATGAATACATCAATACAATGCTACAATATAACAGACTATTAAAACCTCTTTCTCTCGCTCTCGCTCTCTCTATCTATCTATACTAAATATAAACGCAACATGCATTCTATAGGCCCTAATCTATGGATTTCACATGACTAGGAATGCAGATATGCATCTGTTGGTCACAGATATACAGTGGGGGAAAAAAGTATTTAGTCAGCTACCAATTGTGCAAGTTCTCCCACTTAAAAAGATGAGAGAGGCCTGTAATTTTCATCATAGGTACACGTCAACTATGACAGACAAAATGAGGAAAAAAAATCCAGAAAATCACATTGTAGGATTTTAATGAATTTATTTGCAAATTATGGTGGAAAATAAGTATTTGGTCAATAACAAAAGTTTCTCAATACTTTGTTATATACCCTTTGTTGGCAATGACACAGGTCAAACGTTTTCTGTAAGTCTTCACAAGGTTTTCACACACTGTTGCTGGTATTTTGGCCCATTCCTCCATGCAGATCTCCTCTAGAGCAGTGATGTTTTGGGGCTGTCGCTGGGCAACACGGACTTTCAACTCCCTCCAAAGATTTTCTATGGGGTTGAGATCTGGAGACTGGCTAGGCCACTCCAGGACCTTGAAATGCTTCTTACGAAGCCACTCCTTCGTTGCCCGGGCGGTGTGTTTGGGATCATTGTCATGCTGAAAGACCCAGCCACGTTTCATCTTCAATGACCTTGCTGATGGAAGGAGGTTTTCACTAAAAATTTCACGATACATGGCCCCATGCATTCTTTCCTTTACACGGATCAGTCGTCCTGGTCCCTTTGCAGAAAAACAGCCCCAAAGCATGATGTTTCCATCCCCATGCTTCACAGTAGGTATGGTGTTCTTTGGATGCAACTCAGCATTCTTTGTCCCCCAAACACGACGAGTTGAGTTTTTACCAAAAAGTTCTATTTTGGTTTCATCTGACCATATGACATTCTCCCAATCTTCTTCTGGATCACCCAAATGCACTCTAGCAAACTTCAGACGGGCCTGGACATGTACTGGCTTAAGCAGGGGGACACATCTGGCACTGCAGGATTTGAGTCCCTGGCGGCGTAGTGTGTTACTGATGGTAGGCTTTGTTACTTTGGTCCCAGCTCTCTGCAGGTCATTCACTAGGTCCCCCCGTGTGGTTCTGGGATTTTTGCTCACCGTTCTTGTGATCATTTTGACCCCACGGGGTGAGATCTTGCGTGGAGCCCCAGATCGAGGGAGATTATCAGTGGTCTTGTATATCTTCCATTTCCTAATAATTGCTCCCACAGTTGATTTCTTCAAATCAAGCTGCTTACCTATTGCAGATTCAGTCTTCCCAGCCTGGTGCAGGTCTACAATTTTGTTTCTGGTGTCCTTTGACAGCTCTTTGGTCTTGGCCATAGTGGAGTTTGGAGTGTGACTGTTTGAGGTTGTGGACAGGTGTCTTTTATACTGATAACAAGTTCAAACAGGTGCCATTAATACAGGTAACGAGTGGAGGACAGAGGAGCCTCTTAAAGAAGAAGTTACAGGTCTGTGAGAGCCAGAAATCTTGCTTGTTTGTAGGTGACCAAATACTTATTTTCCACCATAATTTGCAAATAAATTCATAAAAAATCCTACAATGTCATTTTCTGGAAAAAAAAATCTCAATTTGTCTGTCATAGTTGACGTGTACCTATGATGAAAATTACAGGCCTCTCTCATCTTTTTAAGTGGGAGAACTTGCACAATTGGTGGCTGACTAAATACTTTTTTCCCCCACTGTATATATATATATAAATGACATGACTGGTTTGCCTTTAGCCACTTGTTCAGGTTATGCCTTGAAGCTAGCACTCTCTCACACTGGTTGGCAGGGTGTTCATAATCCAGACGCTCTGACTGAAAAAGATGTCTGGCCAAATATGGCAGACCTAAACTGAGTTGAGCAGTCCCCTCTGGTTGAAGCTCTTGTTGTCCTGGTATTGTCCTTGCAATATGTAACAAACTGCTTAAGAAGTGGTGGGGCAAGGTCATGAGTGATCTTAAACAGCAGAGAGGTGTCGGCATAAGAAGCTGTCAAAGCTCAGTAGGTTGTATTTCTTACTGATATTGCAGTGGTGATAGGTGTTTGGGTTTTTGCCCAGCAATTTCAGAGTTTCTTTAAAGAGCTTTTGAAGTGGTTTCGTTGCTGTGATACTAGCTTGTGACAAGGTTGTGACACAGTACGAGAGATGAGACAAAATAATGGAGTGCATGTACGGCTTAGCAGCATCTGTTGACATTTGGTTTCTGACAAATTAGAAATTTACCAGGTTGTGTTTGACTGTTCCATAAACTTTTTTTTATTCGTTTTTTGAAGGACAGGTTAGAGTAGCAATGGTCTAGTACAGTAGTATCCAAGGAATGTGAGACAATGGAAAAAGTTGTCTAACTATTATAACATTATTAATAGCATTTTAATAGCATCTGTAGGCAGTGTTTGCTATTAACACGTTTACAGCTTTATTCACAATCACACTAAATCACACTAATCTTTGTTGCAGGTATTTTCATATGTCCAAACTAGCCAAAATCATTTTATTGTAGACTTTTTTCAATAACAATGGTTTGTCCGTCAGGTCAAATTAAGGGCAGTAGGCCGAGTGTCACACACTTACAAGCCACACAGACAGACAGCATGACGTTTACCTCATTGAAACTTTTGGTTTGACTTGAGGTTTTCTAGCTAGACTTGTAGATCCATTATGTCTCGGGGCAATATCAATGCACATTATCTCAAAGAGACAAAAGCAGTTGGGGTGTTGTGAAAAGGAAAAACCCTTTCACAGCAGGAAAATAAAGAGGAATACAGCATTTGGAGGACAGGAGGAGGAGAAGTAGTAAAGGTGTAGATACTAAACTAAATCTAATTAGCATTATTATTTTTTTCCCATAAAAATGTATCCGTTTAAGATACAGTGGGGGAAAAAAAGTATTTAGTCAGCCACCAATTGTGCAAGTTCTCCCACTTAAAAAGATGAGAGAGGCCTGTAATTTTCATCATAGGTACACGTCAACTATGACAGACAAAATGAAAAAAAAAAATCCAGAAAATCACATTGTAGGATTTTTTAATGAATTTATTTGCAAATTATGGTGGAAAATAAGTATTTGGTCAATAACAAAAGTTTCTCAATACTTTGTTATATACCCTTTGTTGGCAATGACACAGGTCAAACGTTTTCTGTAAGTCTTCACAAGGTTTTCACACACTGTTGCTGGTATTTTGGCCCATTCCTCCATGCAGATCTCCTCTAGAGCAGTGATCTTTTGGGGCTGTCGCTGGGCAACACGGACTTTCAACTCCATCCAAAGATTTTCTATGGGGTTGAGATCTGGAGACTGGCTAGGCCACTCCAGGACCTTGAAATGCTTCTTACGAAGCCACTCCTTCATTGCCCGGGCGGTGTGTTTGGGATCATTGTCATGCTGAAAGACCCAGCCACGTTTCATCTTCAATGCCCTTGCTGATGGAAGGAGGTTTTCACACAAAATCTCACGATACATGGCCCCATTCATTCTTTCCTTTACACGGATCAGTCGTCCTGGTCCCTTTGCAGAAAAACAGCCCCAAAGCATGATGTTTCCATCCCCATGCTTCACAGTAGGTATGGTGTTCTTTGGATGCAACTCAGCATTCTTTGTCCCCCAAACACGACAAGGTTTTACCAAAAAGTTCTATTTTGGTTTCATCTGACCATATGACATTCTCCCAATCCTCTTCTGGATCATCCAAATGCACTCTAGCAAACTTCAGACGGGCCTGGACATGTACTGGCTTAAGCAGGGGGACACATCTGGCACTGCAGGATTTGAGTCCCTGGCGGCGTAGTGTGTTACTGATGGTAGGCTTTGTTACTTTGGTCCCAGCTCTCTGCAGGTCATTCACTAGGTCCCCCGTGTGGTTCTGGGATTTTTGCTCACCGTTCTTGTGATCATTTTGACCCCCACGGGGTGAGATCTTGCGTGGAGCCCCAGATCGAGGGAGATTATCAATGGTCTTGTATGTCTTCCATTTCCTAATAATTGCTCCCACAGTTGATTTCTTCAAACCAAGCTGCTTACCTATTGCAGATTCAGTCTTCCCAGCCTGGTGCAGGTCTACAATTTTGTTTCTGGTGTCCTTTGACAGCTCTTTGGTCTTGGCCATAGTGGAGTTTGGAGTATGACTGTTTGAGGATGTGGACAGGTGTCTTTTATACTGATAACAAGTTCAAACAGGTGCCATTAATACAGGTAACGAGTGGAGGACAGAGGAGCCTCTTAAAGAAGAAGTTACAGGTCTGTGAGAGCCAGAAATCTTGCTTGTTTGTAGGTGACCAAATACTTATTTTCCACCATAATTTGCAAATAAATTCATTAAAAATCCTACAATGTGATTTTCTGTAATTTTTTCTCTCAATTTGTCTGTCATAGTTGACGTGTACCTATGATGAAAATTACAGGCCTCTCTCATCTTTTTAAGTGGGAGAACTTGCACAATTGGTGGCTGACTAAATACTTTTTTCCCCCACTGTATCTGTTTTTTTTGCATTGGATGCATCCGCCTATGTAACACTTCTGCAGCTGCGGTGAAAGGTGACAGAGCTAGAGCTGTGTTTATCATACCATGAGACATCCCGAAAATCGGTCTTCATACAAAATCGTCTGTAGCGTCTGAATGGTTTGGCCTACAAACTATTATGACCCCTCTATGGAAAGATGAGACAGAGATGGTTGTCCTTCTGGAAGGTTCTCCCATCTCCACAGAGGAACTCTGGAGCTCTGTCAGTGACCATTGGGTTCTTGGTCACCTCCCTGACCAAGGCCCTTCTCCCCCAATTGCTCAGTTTGGCCGGGCGGCCAGCTCTAGGAAGAGTCTTGGTGGTTCCAAACTTCTTCCATTTAAGAATGATGGAGGCCACTGTGTTCTTGGGGATCTTCAATGCTGCAGAAATGTTTTGGTACCCTTCTCCAGAGCTCTACGGACAATTCCTTCAACCTCATGGCTTGGTTTTTGCTCTGACATGCACTGTCAACTGTGGGACCTTATATAGACAGCTGTGTGCCTTTCCAAATCATGTCCAATCAATTGAATTTACCACAGGTGGACTCCAATCAAGTTGTAGAAACATCTCAAGGATGATCAATGGAAACAGGATGCACCTGAGCTCAATTTCGAGTCTCATAACAAAGGGTCTGAATACTAATCTAAATAAGGTGTTTCCGTTTTTTGTTTTTAATACATTTGCAAAAATGTCTAAAAACCTGTTTTCACTTGATCATTATGGGGTATTGTGTTTAAATTGATGAGGAAAACCAATAATTCAATCAATTTTTTGAATAAGGCTGTAACGTAACAAAATATGGAAAAAGTCAAGGGGTCTGAATACTTTCCGAATGCACTGAAGTATAGGGGTAAGGTGACTAGGTAAGAGGATATAAGATAAACAGAGTAGCGGCAGCTTGCATGTGAGTGTGTGTGCGGGTGTGTAAGGTCAGTATAAATGTATGTGCATATTATGTGTGAGTGAGCAAATTATGGAGTGAATTTGTAAGTCGCTCTGGATAAGAGCGTCTGCTAAATGACGTAAATGTAAATGTAAATGTGTGTTGGAATGAATGTGTGTGTGTTTGCATAGAGACAGTGTAAAATACTGAAATAAAAGGTAAATAAAGATACAAGGTAAACTCTGTCCATGTAGCTATTTTGTTAGCTATTTATCAGTTGTATTGCTTGGGGATAGAAGCCGTTCAAGAGCCTGTTGGTGTCAGACCTGATGTACCGGTACCTCTTGCCATGCGATTTTCCGGGCCTTCTTTTCACACCGCCTGATATAGAGGTCCTGGTTGGCAGGGAGCTCGGCCCCCGTGATGTACTGGGCTGTCCGCACAACCCTCTGTAGCACCATGCGATTGAGGGCGGTGCTATTGCCATATGAAGCAGTGATGCAGCCAGTCAAAATGCTCTCAATGGTACAGCTGTAGAACCTTTTCAGGATTTGAGGGCCACGCCAAACTTTTTCAACCTCCTGAAGGGGAAGGGGCACTGTCGTGCCTTCTTCATGACTGTTTGTGTGTGTTTGGACCATTTTAAGTCTTTAGTGATTTGGACACAGAGGGACTTGAAGCTGTCTACCTGCTCCACTGCCGCCCCCCGTTTCCTGTAGTCCACAATCAGCTTCTTGGTCTTGCTGACGTTGAGGGAGAGGTTGTTGCTCCAGCACCACACTGCCATGTCACTGACCTCCTCCCTGTAGGCTGACTCATCATCGCCGGTGATCAGGCCTACTACCATTGTGTCGTCAGCGAACTTGATAGACACTCACTTGGTGAACGCTACAGGACTGAAAGTCATCGAATTCAACAACCATGTCTCTGTCGCTATAGAATACATGAATGGGTGGTAACTACAATTCAATCAAAAGGCAAGGCACACTGGGAAATATGCAAATAAGGTTGAATAAATTCTCAAGTTGAATTATATTCAATCAACCTAAAATTCAAAGTTGAGTGAACATACAATTCAATTGGAGAATGTATGTTGGTTCAGCTAATATTCTCAAAAGTTGGGCAAACTATAAATCGTATTGAAGTTGGTTGTCTTGATATTTTAAGGTGAATCAACTTCAGTGCTATTTTGTTGAGCAAACTAGAAATTGTATTGCAGCTGGTTGCCTTGATTTTTTTAGTTGAGTCAACATGTTTTTTTTTACAGTGTGGCAAAAGGCTGCAAATATTCTCAGATCCTAGTGTTGTTCACTTTTCTTGCAGTATTAATACCAATAAAAAGCCAAGAACATTCTTCAACCCAACATTGCCCTTGTTTGATATACATATTTTGGACTACATTTGGTACCACAGTCGGAAAACGTTGCCATTCACACGTTTTGCCAGCTTGTAGATGTATCCAAAATATGATGAAAACTTTACTTTAAGCCGACAGGTATATATTTCAAATTACATTTTGTTTACCATGCTATGACACCGACATAGGGAGTCTGTCTAGGGGGTAGGCCAGTACAGTCATAATGCAAACCGCTACCTCTGTCATGACAATGGTTACTTAACATGAGTTCATGATTGGACATGACACCTTATGGCAGGTCTTATAACACCTTCATATCTATGACACTGTCAAATATTATAAGCAGTCTAATAACATATTATAAAGGCTTATAACAAGTAACAAGCATTATACCTGTTGGCTGTAAGAAAAAGGTTACCAAAATATTATTTACTCACGTTAAAACATTCAGACATAACCTTACAGCAACTTTAAAGTCACAACCCCCAACATTCGACAAACATCCTCTGTTTGCAGGGAGGTGTGGGGATAGTGGGCTGGCTGGGAGAAGGAGTGTGTATATTTAATGTCTTGGCCAACCAGCTAGCCAGTGAGAGGGCTAGCGCCTCCAGCTAGTTAAAATATGAGAGTGGTGCTGCGGCGGGGGGCTCACTAATGAAAGGGGGGGGGGCTGCCTGTGAGGCCAGGCCATATATCGCCGTGAGGAGACAGTTCCTAGAATCAGCCGGCGTGGCCGCCCATAGTTCACGGGCCGTCAGATTAACCGTCAGACAGGGAATCGCTACTACAGCTGGGCTATTAATAAAATATATATATACCCCCCCCTTCCGCTTTCTCTCTCCTCCTTCTCCTCTTCCCCCTTCCCACTCCTCTCTTTGGTTCCCCCTACCCCGGCAATCTCCTCCTCCCTCCTTCCTGCTTTATTTGTATTTCATCATCATGCAAAACGTTACGTTGTTAACAGAGGATGGTGGGAGGTCGGGGTTAGGGGATACTACCAGGATTGGAAAGCTGAAACACTAGCTCTGTTTGTACTTTAACATCCCCATGTGAAGTGAGCCTGTGGAGTCTGAAAATGCCCTCCAGGTGTAGCTGATCAATTGAACCATTCAACCGAAGAACCATTCATGTGCATTTTTCATTTTCAGATGATTACTGATTACTGATTTTGTAGTTCACTGTAATGTCCAGAATTCTCAACTGACATGGGATGTATTGTACATGTTGTCTATTGATAGTCTTTATGTAATATCAAGACTCTGGATGATTCAATATGACTATACAACTTGATCATTACCATAATACCAAAGGGTTGACAAGCTCTCAAAGGATATAGCATATCAATAGATCGGCTATGATCTTACACATACACACACAGTCCTTCAGTCCTCTCTCTATTTAGTCTCCAAAAACACAAAACGTCTCTATGCATGATGCCAGGCACTAGACTAGAGCATAACATCAATGACATATGGTAGGTAGGATGACCACATGTAATGGATTTAGATAGGAAATACTGTAGAATGCACTATATAAAATCTCAAATATTGGTCACATTTGCTCAAAAAATCATACAGAAAGCACGCGCGCATACGCACGCACGAGCGAGCACGCACGCACACACACTCACACACACACATACAACACATTCAATTCCCCTCCCTCCCTCTCCTCCTATTGCAGAAAACTTGGCATCACGCGCAACAGAGTGCAAGGTGCCGTGGGCAATAAGCTATGGGCTCCTCGAGTATATTCGAGAAAAAATTGAACATCGAATAAGGGAGATTCTGGACTTGTAATGTGTGACTCGTTACTATTAACACATAGCATACACTTCGAAAGATACAAGAGAACGGCGCATTGCTCTTAATATTGTTACATAATATTAGCTGTAGTGATTCGTGCCAGCACTATATGCCTGGATAACTCAGGACATTACTACAGAGGTTTATGGATATGTTAGTTGAAATGGCTCAATATTGATTACGGAATCCAGACTATAGCAATGGACTGTTCCTTTTTCCGATAACATGAAACCTGTCAAGAGTATACTACAATAGTAAATAACACAAAATGACTACTGTAAAAATACGCAAGTAATACTACGCAACACACGTGTCCAATACGTGTCAGTCCTGTCTCCCGAACCATGGGGGAACAAGACTGCAAGCCATGGACAGACATTCGTGACAGGCAGCAGTGACGGGAGCCGAGGAGAAAAGAGAATGAAGATGGGGATCCCGCTCTCCCGGGGACCGAGTAGTAGGCTCAACCCACCTTTGTGCATGCCCGTAAAGCGGTCCTTCAGCACCGTGAGCTCGTAGATCTTGCCGAACTCCTCAAAGAGCGGCCGGAGGTCCTTCTCGTCCAGGTTGCGTGGTATCTGCCCGATGAACAGTTTGATGGCGTCGTGGTCCTTCATGGGGATGGTGCCCCCGCAGCCCGCCGGACTGTGGCTGTGGCTTAATCCGTTCACTAGCCCGTTCGTGCCATCCACCTGTCCGTTCGTTAAAGTTGCCATCTTCGGACCGGCAATGAGTTGTGGTAACAGCGGCGGCAGCAGCAGCGCAATCTTGGTGGCGTTGTGTAGAAGCTTCCGAAGTATTGGTAAAAATGTTATTCAAAAAAGCCTTGCTGGTCCTACTTCTAGTCCTACCAAGGAAAATATGTACATGGATAAGTATACATATGTATCATTGGGCTAAAACGAATATCAAAGGCTTGGAGCTGGTCTGCTGGTCCCGGTGGAGGCGTGATTCCTTGTATTTATGTCCTAGTTAATAATTAATTCATTCATTTAATAAAATAGATGGGAGAGAGAGAGAGAGACCAAGAGCTTTCGCTTTCTATTTACACCTTTCGTTCCCCTAGTCCCTGCTTCTGGGTTCCCTTTTATTTTTTGCATTAAGAAGTCGGTATGGGTGTTCTCGGTTTAAACGAACCGGGCCAGCTCAAGAGCTGCAAGGACTGCGGGGAGGTATGGAACAAGGGGAACCACTATAACTCGATGTTTGTGTTACACAGCCTTTTCTCTACCCCTTCCTGTTGGTACATTCCACCAAGAGAAAGGGGGTTTATAAATAAAGAAAATAGTGAATTTGTACGGTTCTTTGTGCAATAGTCTACAAGTGTAAATCACGCCACGTTTGCAGGGAAATAATAGGCATAATAATAACAATAATAATAATAATATGCCATTTTATATATATATATATTATATATATATATATATATATATATATATATATATATATATCTAGTAAAAAGCATGAGCTGACGCACACCCCAAATTTTTTGTGGAGGTGCTCTCTCTCTCTCTCTCTCTCTCTCTCTCTCTCTCTCTCTCTCTCTCTATATATATATATATATATATATATATATATATATATATATATATGTATATATATATATATATATATACACACAGTATCTACCATATTTTCCTTTCAAAATATACCCCAATAGGCAACCAACTCTGATTGATTGAAAACCATTTTGATTTGAAGTGAAAAGGCCAATAAAGTGGTGTAGAACCATTCGGAGAATATTCACTTAAATGCCTATAACAGGAGCTTGAACTGCTTGAATAGCGGGTAGGTGGACAGTGCCTGGTGCTGAAATCCTCGAGCCGAGTTAAAAGGCAAAATATATTTCAGGGAATGTTAGGACGTGTCAGTCGAAGCAATGTCGCACAGTGTAGCCTATAGCTCGAGGAGGCATCTATTCCGTTCAGATTCTGATGTAGATGTATTTGAAAAGAAGGAAGTCTGTGAGCACCGCCGAGCGGCATAGACGGGCACATCGGAGGGGGAATCTAAGAGAGGGGGAAGGCTACAACATTCGAAACAGCACAAGGATCCACTTACAGGTGCCAATCTGATGCTATAGACTAAGTAGAATGCTGGGATAAATCTTATATGACAAACACACACACACACACACACACACACACACACACACACACACACACACACACACACACACACACACACACACATGTATAAATATATATATGTGTGTGTGTATTGTGTGTGTGTGTGTGTGTGTGTGTACCAGTCAAAGGTTTGGACACACCTACTCATTCCAGTTTTCTTTTTTTTACATTGTAGAATAATAGTGAAGACCTCAAAACTATGAAATACCACATATGGAATCATATAGTAACAAAAAAAAATGTTAAATAAATCAGAATATATTTTATATTTGAGATTCTTCAAATAGCCACCCTTTGCCTTGATGACAGCGTTGCACACTCTTGGCATTCTTTCAACCAGCTTCATGAGGTAGTCACCTGGAATGCATTTCAATTAACAGTTGTGCCTTCTTAAATTTAATTTGTGGAATTCATTTTCTTCTTAATGCGTTCGAGCCAATCAGTTGTATTGTGACAAGGTAGGGGGGGTATACAGAAGATAGCCCTATTTGGTGAAAGACCAAGTCCATATTATGGCAAGAACAGCTCAAATAAGCAAAGCGAAACGACAGTCCATCATTACTTTAAGACATGAAGGTCAGTCAATACGGAAAGCTTTAAGAACTTTGAACGTTTCTTCAAGTGCAGTCGCAAAAATCATCAAGCGCTATGATGAAACTGGCTATCATGAGGACCGCCACAGGAATGGAAGACCCAGAGTTACCTCTGCTGCAGAGGATAAGTTCATTAGAGTTACAAGCATCAGAAATAAATGCTTCACAGAGTTCAAGTAACAGACACATCTCAACATTAACTGTTAAGAGGGGACTGTGTGAATCAGGCCTTCATGGTCGAATTGCTGAAAAGAAACCACTACTAAAGGACACCAATAAGAAGAAGAGACCTGTTTGGGCCAAAAAAACACGAGCAATGGACATTAGACCGGTGGAAATTTGTCCTTTGGTCTGGAGTCCAAATTGGTGATTTTTGGTTCCAACCGCCGTGTCTTTGTGAGACGGATGATTTCCGCATGTGTAGTTCCCACCATAAAGCATGGAGGAGGAGGTGTTATGGTGTGGAGGGTGCTTTGCTGGTGACACTGTCAGGGATTTATTTAGAATTCAAGGCACACTTAACCAGCATGACTACCACAGCATTCTGCAGCGATACGCCATCCCATCTGGTTTGGGCTTAGTGGGACTGCAACAGATGACCTGGCCTCCACAATCCCACGACCTCAACCAAATCGAGATGGTTTGGGATGAGTCGGACCGCAGATTGAAGGCAAAGCAGCCAACAAGTGCACAGCATATGTGGGAACACCTTCAAGACTGTTGGAAACGCCTTCCAGGTGAAGCTGGTTGAGAGAATGCCAAGAGTGTGCAAAGCTGTCATCAAGGCAAAGGGTGGCAATTTTAAGAATCTCAAATATAAAATATATTTTGATTTGTTTAACACTTTTGTGGTTACTACATGATTCCATATGTGTTATTCCATAGTTTGGATGTCTTCACTATTATTCTACTATGTAAAAAATAATGAAAAACCCTTGAATGAGTAGGTGTGTCCAAACTTTTGACTGATACTGTACATATGTAACGAACCGTATATACACTGCATTCGGAAAGTATGCAGACCCCTTGACTTTTTCCACATTTTGTGACGTTACAGCCTTATTCTAAAATTGATTCAATTGTCCCCCCCCCCATCAATCTACACATAATACCACATAATGACAAAGCAAAAACAGGCTTTTAGATTTTTTTGCAAATGTAAAAAACAAAAACAAAACAGAAATACTTTATTTACATAAGTATTCAGACCGTTTACTCTGTACTTTGTTGAAGCACCTTTGGCAGCGATCTACAGCCTCAATTCTTCTTGGGTATGATGCTACAAGCTTGGCACACCTGTATTTGTGAAGTTTCTCCCATTCTTCTCTACAGATCATCTTAAGCACTGTCATGTTGGATGGGGAGCGTCACTGCACAGCTATTTTCAGGTCTCTCCAGAGATGTTCATTCGGTTTCAATTCCGGCCTCTGGCTGGGCCACTCAAGGACATACAGAGACATGTCCTGAAGCCACTCCTGCATTGTCTTGGCTGTGTGCTTAGGGTCATTGTCCTGTTGGAAGGCGAACCTTCGCCACAGTCCAAGGTCATGAGTGCTCTGGAGCAGGATTTCATCAAGGATCTCTTTGTACTTTGCTCCGTTCATCTTTCCCTTGATCCTGACTAGTCTCCCAGTCCCTGCCACTGAAAAACATCCCCACAGCATGATGCTGCCACCACCATGCTTCACTCTAGGGATGGTGCCAGGTTTCCTCCAGACGTGACGCTTGGCATTCAGGCCAAAGAGTTCAATCTTGGTTTCATCAGACCAGAGAATCTTGTTTCTCATGGTCTGAGTGTCCTTTATGTGCCTTTTGGCAAACTCCAAGCGGGCTGTCATGTGCCTTTTACTGATGAGTGGCTTCTGTCTGGCCACTCTACCAGAAAGGCTTGATTGGTGGAGTGCAGCTGGGATGGTTGTCCTTCTGGAAGGTTCTTAAAGGAAGATTTCACAGTTTTGCCGGGCGGCCAGCTCTAGGAAGAGTCTTGGTGGTTCCAAAATGTTTCCCTTTAAGATGATGGAGGCCAATGTGTTCTTGGGGACCTTCAACCTTAAATAGACAGCTGTGTGCATTTCCAAATCATGTCCAATCAATTGAATTTACCACAGGTGGACTCCAATCAAGTTGTAGAAACATCTCAAGCATGATCAATGGAAACATGATGCACCTGAGCTACATTTCGAATCTCCTAGCAAAGGTTCTGAATACTTATGTAAATAAGGTATTTCTGTTTTATATCTTCAATACATTTGCAAAGATTTCTCAACCTGTTTTCCCTTTTTCATAATGGGGTATTGTGTGTAGATTGATGAAGACATTTTTTTATTTAATCCATTTTAGATTAAGGCTGTAACTTAACAAAATGTGGAAAAAGGGAAGGGATCTGAATACTTTCCAAACGCACTGTGTATATATATATATATATATATATATATATACACATTGAGGGAAAAAGGTATTTGATCCCCTGCTGATTTTGTACGTTTGCCCACTGACAAAGACATGATCAGTCTATAATTTTAATGGTAGGTTTATTTGAACAGTGAGAGACAGAATAACAACAAAAAAATCCAGAAAAATGCATGTCAAAAATGTTATAAATTGATTTGCATTTTAATGAGGGATATAAGTATTTGACCCCTCTGCAAAACATGACTTAGTACTTGGTGGCAAAACCCTTGTTGGCAATCACAGAGGTCAGACGTTTCTTGTAGTTGGCCACCAGGTTTGCACACATCTCAGGAGGGATTTTGTCCCGCTCCTCTTTGCAGATCTTCTCCAAGTCATTAAGGTTTTGAGGCTGACGTTTGGCAACTCGAACCTTCAGCTCCCTCCACAGATTTTCAATGGGATTAAGGTCTGGAGACTGGCTAGGCCACTCCTGGACCTTAATGTGCTTATTCTTGAGCCACTCCTTTGTTGCCTTGGCCGTGTGTTTTGGGTCATTGTCATGCTGGAATACCCATCCACAACCCATTTTCAATGCCCTGGCTGAGGGAAAGAAGTTCTCACCCAAGATTTGACGGTACATGGCCCCGTCCATCGTCCCTTTGATGCGGTGAAGTTGTCCTGTCCCCTTAGCAGAAAAACACCCCCAAAGCATAATAGTTCCACCTCCATGTTTGACGGTGGGGATGGTGTTCTTGGGGTCATAGGCAGCATTCCTCCTCCTCCAAACACGGCGAGTTGAGTTGATGGCAAAGAGCTCCATTTTGGTATCATCTGACCACAACACTTTCACCCAGTTCTCCTCTGAATCATTCAGATGTTCATTGGCAAACTTCAGACGGGCCTGTATATGTGCTTTCTTGAGCAGGGGGACCTTGCGGGCACTGTAGGATTTCAGTCCTTCACGGCGTAGTGTGTTACCAATTGTTTTCTTGGTGACTATGGTCCCAGCTGCCTTGAGATCATTGACAAGATCCTCCTGTGTAGTTCTGGGCTGATTCCTCACCGTTCTCATGATCATTGCAACTCCATGAGGTGAGATCTTGCATGGAGCCCCAGGCCGAGGGAGATTGACAGTTATTTTGTGTTTCTTCCATTTGCGAATAATCGCACCAACTGTTGTCACCTTCTCACCAATCTGCTTGGCGATGGTCTTATAGCCCATTCCAGCCTTGTGTAGGTCTACAATCTTGTCCCTGACATCCTTGGAGAGCTCTTTGGTCTTGGCCATGGTGGAGAGTTTAGAATCTGATTGATTGATTGCTTCTATGGACAGGTGTCTTTTATACAGGTTACAAACTGAGATTAGGAGCACTCCCTTTCAGAGTGTGCTCCTAATCTCAGTTCGTTACCTGTATAAAAGACACCTGGGAGCCTGAAATCTTTCTGATTGAGAGGGGGTCAAATACTTATTTCCCTCATTAAAATGCAAATCAATTTATAACATTTTTGACATGCGTTTTTCTAGATTTTTTTGTTGTTATTCTGTCTCTCACTGTTCAAATAAACCTACCATTAAAATTATAGACTGATCATGTCTTTGTCAGTGGGCAAACTTACAAAATCAGCAGGGGATCAAATACTTTTTTCCCTCACTGTATATATATATGTACACTGCTCAAAAAAATAAAGGGAACACTTAAACAACACAATGTAACTCCAAGTCAATCACACTTCTGTGAAATCAAACTGTCCACTTAGGAAGCAACACTGATTGACAATAAATTTCACATGCTGTTGTGCAAATGGAATAGACAACAGGTGGAAATTATAGGCAATTAGCAAGACACCACCAATAAAGGACTGGTTTTGCAGGTGGTGACCACAGACCACTTCTCAGTTCCTATGCTTCCTGGCTGATGTTTTGGTCACTTTTGAATGCTGGTGGTGCTTTCACTCTAGTGGTAGCATGAGACAGAGTCTACAACCTACACAAGTGGCTCAGGTAGTGCAGCTCATCCAGGATGGCACATCAATGCGAGCTGTGGCAAGAAGCTTTGCTGTGTCTGTCAGCGTAGTGTCCAGAGCATGGAGGCGCTACCAGGAGACAGGCCAGTACATCAGGAGACGTGGAGGAGGCCGTAGGAGGGCAACAACCCAGCAGCAGGACTGCCACCTCCGCCTTTGTGCAAGGAGGAGCAGGAGGAGCACTGCCAGAGCCCTGCAAAATGACCTCCAGCAGGCCACAAATGTGCATGTGTCTGCTCAAACGGTCAGAAACAGATTCCATGAGGGTGGTATGAGGGCGCGACGTCCACAGGTGGGGGTTGTGCTTACAGCCCAACACCGTGCAGGACGTTTGGCATTTGCCAGAGAACACCAAGATTGCAGGTTCACACTGAGCACGTGACAGACGTGACAGAGTCTGGAGACGCCGTGGAGAACATTCTGCTGCCTGCAACATCCTCCAGCATGACCGGTTTGGCGGTGGGTCAGTCATGGTGTGGGGTGGCATTTCTTTGGGGGGCCGCACAGCCCTCCATGTGCTCGCCAGAGGTAGCCTGACTGCCATTAGGTACTGAGATGTGATCCTCAGACCCCTTGTGAGACCATATGCTGGTGCGGTTGGCCCTGGGTTCCTCCTAATGCAAGACAATGCTAGACCTCATGTGGCTGGAGTGTGTCAGCAGTTCCTGCAAGAGGAAGGCATTGATGCTATGGACTGGCCCGCCCATTCCCCAGACTTGAATCCAATTGAGCACATCTGGGACGTCATGTCTCGCTCCATCCACCAACGCCACGTTGCACCACAGACTGTCCAGGAGTTGGCGGATGCTTTAGTCCAGGTCTGGGAGGAGATCCCTCAGGAGACCATCCACCACCTCATCAGGAGCATGCCCAGGCGTTGTAGGGAGGTCATACAGGCACTACTGAGCCTAATTTTGACTTGTTTTAAGGACATTACATCAAAGTTGGATCATCCTGTAGTGTGGTTTTCCACTTTAATTTTGAGGGTGACTCCAAATCCAGACCTCCATGGGTTGATACATTTGATTTCCATTGATCATTTTTTTGTGATTTTGTTGTCAGCACATTCAACTATGTAAAGAAAAAAGTATTTAATAAGATTATTTTATTCATTCAGATCTAGGATGTGTTATTTTAGTGTTCCCTTTATTTTTTTGAGCAGTGTGTATATATATATATATATATATATACCCGCCCACCTCCCCCTAAATGTAATAAAAACCGTGTCCAATGTATACTATTAGTAACTAAGCAATTGACTGAGGAAATGACTGATTTGATGTGCACCTCAAATTTCGTGTTCAGATCAGACCTCGAATAGCGTGGTGATGATGACGGCTGTTCCTGGACTTATAGGCTGATCTCGCTTTTTTAAATCTTCAGGCAAAAGCATATTAGCATATTGTTAATGAATTAACTCTAAAGTAATTAGGCCTAATTTAAGATCAATCGCCCACTTCATTTTTGCCCCTTATTCCCTGAAAAACGTCCTAATGAGAACTGAACTAAGCAAAGCCCAAGTGCATTTCACGCTGACAGTGCAGCTGTTGCACGTGAGCAGTCAGCCCACGCACAAGCACACCATGCCACATACTCCTACTGCGTTTTCACGTGACACACAGCTGTCAAACTGCAAACACCTGCAAACACCTGCTCATGAAGACTGTGGGAGTTAGGTTGCATCTCTATCAGTGAGGTGAGAAGAGAGGACGACTGTCACTGTCGTTAAATTGCAACACAGGACCACCTATAGGCAGAAACAGCAACACTAACAAACAGAAAACCCTCAGGTGGACAGAGGCATGCTGTCTGTTTGTGGTTGCCTCTATGTTGCCTTGGTCAAAAGTAGTGTACTATAGGGAATAGAGTACCATTTGGGACGTAGACTGTATGATATGTGGATTTTCTACTCTGACCCTATTCAAATACTTTTTAAGTCATTCCTCTCCTTCATGTATGCACTGATCTACATGTCGCTTTAAAAAACGGGGTTTTCAGCCTGATGCTTTCACCATTCAAGCCTGGTCAGAGGAACTTAATAAGAGCTTTTGAGATTTGCTAATGCAGATGTGCAATTGTCTGTGATAGAGTCACACCATTCTTTAGATTCCGAGTTCCAGTCCCCATCTTCGTTACAAAAGATTGTGCTCTCCTACTCACTGTAAACTAGCGTAATGTAGCTCCTGTCCATGGTGCTGAAAGCAGACTCAGCTAGGCCTATACTTTCAGTGCGGTGTCGCTGTACACTGCACAGAAAGAGACGGCAAAGCCCATTGTGTCAGTTGTAAGAGTCGCTGCATGTCCTTGGTACAAATATAGTTAGTCTTTCTTCCTACATAAATTAATGTGCAATACAGTAGGCAAAGTTAATATGATAAAATGTGAGTGTTCCCTCCTCTCTTTGTGGTTCAATATCCTCCAATTAAAAGCCAACGTAGTTCAATGACGTGGCCTAATAGGCCTATATCTATCCACACAGTAGGCCTACGTCTGTGACATCCAATGAGTATATGTCGCCCGATTTGTTTTCATTATTTGGCTATCATGCATGGACCCTCTACCTAAACATTAGCCAACCATTAAAAAACAAAGGCGATACACGCCGTGCCTCTCTTACTTCCCGCGCTTTCGGCCCAGCTGTAATGACCCATTAATATAATCTCACACTCACCGCAGGCATGGCCGGGGCCCGGCGGAGGGAGGGAGGGAGGGAGTTGGCTTTCTTTGGCATGACACCACGGTCTGTTCTCCAAGCTTCCCCCGGGAGGACACTCCATTCACGGCGGCAGTGGCCCTCCCTGCCTCGCGCTCATACACGCCTGACTTGCCTTCAGCAATATTTTTTAATACAAGGGCGAAATGGGAGAGCACAAATCATTGTAATTATGTTCAGTGGGGTAGTATCTCGATGATTATGGAAGGTATGGTGCCATTATTGTCCCTCGACGGTCTTTCTCTCCTCACACACCTAGGCCTACTTGCACCGCTGCTCTTACATTTTTTCAATGCACTGCGTGTCGTCCTGAGTGAAACGCTTCCACTGAGCGAACCCATCGGACTGATAATAATAACGCTCAATTAACAGGCAATTTATGGAACAATGTGTCTTTGCCCCCACATGATTGTAGTTATTTCAATCCATTAGGGGACAGTCAAAAATGACAATATGGCCCTGGCAATTTCACTGAGGGTCAATTCAAAATGCAAACGACGTGCTGGGAAAATCTCAATCCACCACAGGAGCTTTCAAATGGGTTAAGTTAGACTAATTTGCCATAGCTCCCACACAGGCCTTGAAACGAACAAACCCACAAAACAGATCTTCCTGCGTGCCTATATTGCCTGTCTTAATGATATTGTATATGCTTACATCACTGCATGAAGTGGATTTAGTCTACTGTAGCATATAGCCAAATAGTAGGCTACATCAACCTGAGGATTTTGATAAACAACCCATTTGTTTTACAGTTGTGAGTGATTCACATGACATCCTTTACATTTCAAGTTCCACATCCTCTCCTTTCTTTTGTTTACAAAGGATTGTGCTGGTTCCACTTACTGCAAGCTAGAGCAGTGCAGCTGCTGTCCATGGTCCTGAAGGCAGACTCAGTTAGGCCTATACGTGCAGTTAGGTCACTGTCCATGGTACCGAAAGACTGCAACGACCACTGTGTCCATTGTATGAGTCGCTGGCCTTGTTTAAGACTAGTATAATAATATATAATATTATTATAGAGACCCATAATGTGACAAATCAGCAATTAGTTACAATACATATTGAACTCAATCTACAATGTCCACCATATGTCGATATGAACCATTTATTGATAAGAGTATGTATCCTTTTTCAAGATGCAGTATCTCTGTGTATCAAAACCTCATTCAATCATCCAACCCCTGGTCTTTTAACTCTCTAATCAAGTTGCAGGAGAAGATTGACTTTTTTACCCTTGGAAGATTGCTTCCTGTCTGCATGGGGCTTCCAATTCAATCCCGGCACTGAAACGGGTTGAGGAAAGGCAAATAAACAAAAGATAAATGAAATCCTTTCCGTGCAATTTACAACACAAATAGATTGATAATCTGCATGGGTTGGTCATAAAGAGGAGCCGCGTTCCGATATGACCTATTCTGCATAGTAATGCATTTTCTCACCTCTCCTTCATCCGGGACAAAGCTCTAAATCTTCCAGAGCCTTGAGTCAGTCAGGCTGTATATCACTTCTCCGTCATTTAGGGGGAAGAGAGGAAAGAGGAAAGTGAACAGGCATGACTAAACACTCTGAAAGTTTGAAGGGATGAGGTAGGAATGTCCTCTTTAACCTTTAGGCTAATGCAACATATTTTGGGGGTAAGAGGGGGAATGCGCTGTTATAATTGCATGTGTGGGAAAACAAGTAAATAACACAACAAACATAGGACGACAAAGACACTTCTGCAAACAAACAAACATTAATGTAATAATTGGAGGTCTTTGTTTCCTAAGGGGGTCTCTTTGTTTTTGGGAGTAGAGTGAAAAACACTCACAGATAATGAAAAAGGGTTGTATAGACAATGCTGAAGCAACAGTAGGCCTACATCTTCATCCTCAGTACAAAACATAAACAAAGCTTTAGGCCCGTTGGTTATATTTATTTTGGATATAAAAGACTGTAAAAACACCAGGAAATGAACTCCAAGTCATTTTTATTTAAGAATGTTACCAAGTATTCCAATGCATAAGAGAGAGACACGTGATCGTATACAAATGTAAGCAAGGTTTGAAATTATTATGTTTTAGTCAAACATCATATCTGTTTGGGCTTCTTGCAATCAATTTGCAGTCTACAAATTATTTGTAACTATAAACTGGGTGGTTCAAACCCTGAATGCTGATTGGCTGACAGCCATGGTATATCTGAACATATACCACGGGTATGACAAAACATTTATTTTTACTGCTCTAATTACTGTACGTTGGTAACCAGTTTATAATAGCAATAAGGCACCTCGGGGTTTGTGTTATATGGCCAATATACCATGGCTAAGGGCTGTATCCAGGCACTCCGTGTTGCGTCGTGTTTAAGAACAGCCCTTAGCCATGCTATATTGGCCATATACCACACCCCCTCGGGCCTTATTGCTTAATTACGATCCGCCCCCCCGACCATCCGCTCAAGAAGAAAATCGTCCCACAGCTGAATTAAGTTGATGATCCCTGCTTTAGACCTACACTGTTAAGGGGTTGCCCAATTTGACAGTAACTTACAGGCAGCGAATAGGCAAGAAAGTCACTGTATTTCATATTGCAGTACACCTACTGTAATTTTAATACATTATCAAAGAAAGTACTGTGTAATGACACAGTACAATACCGTAGAATTGACTGTATTATACTGTAAAAAAGTAAACGCTAATTGTAATGAATGAATGAATGGATGGTGAATGAATGAATGAAATTCATTGAGGGGAGTTTACTGTAAATACATGGGAATGGTGCAAACAGGTTGGCTGTTAGGTAATGTGTTTACACATTTCAGCATATCAACAAATATTTGGTATTTTATATCACATGCACTTCTGGAGGCCCTAAAGGGGCAATACGCATTTTAAACAATAACAAAGCAGGCACCCAGCCTCTGTTTTGGTAAGAAAGCTGAGGGATGGGCCTGGAGAAATAAACCACTCTCAATTTTATGGTCAGAGCTATGGATGCAAGGATTGACCAACCAAGATATAAAAGTGTACGTTTTAAGCATTTTTGAGGCTATACCGTGTTTGTTTACATTTACAATGTTTATAAATATTGGAGTTAACCCTAATTGCTCCTGTAAGTCCCTCTGGATAAGAGTGTCTGCTAAATGACTAAAATGTAAATGAGTAAAACAAGCTTATATTTTGGGTTCTGAAGGGGTACACAGTTGAACTGTCACGGTTTCGGCCGAGACTGCTCCTCCTCCTGGTTCGGGCAGGCTTCGGCGTTCGCCGTCCCCGGAATACTAGCTGCCACCGTTGTATGTTTCGTGGTGTGATTGCTTTGGTCTGTCTTGTACACCTGTATCTGTTTGTGTCCTGATTACGTGTCCTATAAGTTCGTTGTTTTGTATTAGTTAGATTGTGTGTTGTTGTCTGCCTGTCGTGCGGAGCTGCGTGTTTGCGCTCTGTCTGTTTTGTGTATTGTTTACGCATGTTGGCGTAATTCCCTCGCCTCCGTTTGTTTTTCGAGGTCGTGTATTGTTTTGTTGCACTTTGGACTAGTAAAGTCTTTTGGACGAATCCTCTGTGTCCTGCGCCTGACTCCTCCACCACATCCACATCGGTTCTTCTGACAGAACAACACACCAACTATGGAGTCAGCAGGAGCAGCGGCGGCACCCAAGTCCCTGGAAGAACGGATCAGCTACCAAGACACCATGATCCGGCAACTTGGGGCCGCCATGGACGAGGTGTCCAACACTCTGCGCCGGTTGGTTACTGGAGAGGTGCCCACGCCTTCTTACACCATCCCATCACCAACGGCCATTCCTCCTCTCTCAGCACCGGAACCCAGTGGCATTCGGCTCTCGCTCCCGAGGGCATATGACGGTTCTGCAGCCGGGTGTCAGGGGTTCCTCCTGCAGGTGGAACTCTACCTGGCTACCATACACCCAGCACCCTCGGGATACGAGAGCGTCTCCGCCCTCATCTCCTGTCTATCCGGCAAGGCATTGGAGTGGGCCAACGCCGAATGGAGGGGAATAGACGCCGCTACCATCTCCTACGCGGAGTTCTCCCGCCGCTTCAGGGCTGTCTTCGATCACCCACCTGAAGGGAAAGCGGCGGGAGAGCGTCTGTTCCACCTCCGACAGGGGAAGAGGAGCGCACAGGAGTTCGCACTGGAGTTCCGGACGCTAGCGGCGGATGCGGAGTGGAATGAGAGGGCCCTCATCGACCATTACCGGTGTAGCCTACGAGAGGACGTTCGTCGTGAGCTGGCCTGCAGGGACACCAACCTATCATTCGACCAGTTGGTGGACATCTCCATCCGTCTAGACAGCCTGCTGGCTACCCGCGGACGTCCCGAGTGGGGGTCGTCCATTCCACCCTCCAGCACCTCCGAGCCGATTCCCATGGAGCTCGGGGGTGCTGGCGCTAGAGAGAGGAGGAGAGAGAACCCGAGGGGGCCACCCTGCCAACTGTGGCCGTGGAGGACACACCGCGGCCAGGTGCTGGGGAGGGTCTCCTGGGAGAGGGGACAAGAGGCCACGCACTGGGGAGTCATTTCAGGTGAGTAGGCGCCCCACTTACCCAGAGCTTTCTGTTGGTCACATGAGTATTCCTGTGAGATTTCCACAGGTGGCACCTCATTCCCAGTATAAGGCGCTAGTAGATTCAGGCGCAGCTGGGAATTTTATTGATCGGGCATTTTGTTGTAGGTTAGGAATTCCCCTTCGGCCGGTAGAAGCCCCCTTTCCTGTCCACGCCTTAGACAGCCGGCCGTTGGGGTCGGGGCTGATCAGAGAAGTCACAGCACCACTTACGATGACGACGCAGGGGGGTCATGAGGAGATCATTCAGTTTTATCTGATTGACTCTCCTGCTGCACCCCGTGGTGTTGGGGCTTCCTGGTTGAGCACCCATGATCCTACCATTGCGTGGCAACAGAGGGCTCTTATGGAGTGGTCTGCCCAGTGTGTAGGGGAGATGTCTAGGTGTTTCCTTAGGGGCGACCTCGGTAGAGAGTCCGAACCAAGTGCCCGCAATGCGCATTCCCCTGAGTATGAGGACTTAGCACTTGTGTTCAGCCAAAACGAGGGCAACACGGCTACCACCTCATAGACAGGGGGACTGTGCGATAAATCTCCAAACAGGAGCGGCTCTTCCAGCGGAGCCGTGTGTATCCCCTGTCTCAAGAGGAGACAGCGGCTATGGAGACTTACATAGCCGAGTCCTTGGCACAGGGATACAACGGTCCTCCACTTCCCGGTTTCTCGAGTTTCTTCTTTGTGAAGAAGAAGGACGGGGGGTTGCGCCCGTGTATTGATTACCGTAGTCTCAATCAGATCACGGTTAAGTACAGTTACCCTCTTCCACTGATTGCGACTATGTAGGAATCGTTACGCGGAGCGCAGTTCTTCACAAAGTTGGATCTCAGGAGCGTGTACAATCTGGTGCGCATTAGGGAGGGGGATGAATGGAAAACAGCATTTAGCACCACCTCGGGTCATTACGAGTATCTCGTCATGCCATACGGGCTAATGAATGCTCCTTCAGTCTTCCAATCCTTTGTTGACGAGATTTTCCGGGACATGCATGGGCAGGGTGTGGTAGTGTACATCGACGACATCCTAGTGTACTCTTCTACACGAGCCGAGCATGTAGCCCTGGTGCGCCGAGTGTTGAGAAGACTGTTGGAGCATGACTTGTATGTCAAGGCAGAGAAATGCCTGTTCTTCCAGGAGTCCGTCTCCTTTTTGGGTTATCGGTTGTCCGCGTCTGGTGTGGAGATAGAGGTAGACCGTGTAGTCGGCCGTGCGTAATTGGCAAACTCCAACCACTGTAAAAGAGGTGCAGCAGTTCTTGGGTTTTGCTAATTACTACCGGAGGTTTATTCGGGGCTTTGGACAGGTTGCAGCTCCCATTACGTCCCTGCTAAAGGGGGTCCGGTTCGTTTGCAGTGGTCAGCTGAGGCGGACAGGGCATTTGTCAAACTGAAGAACCTGTTCACCTCGGCCCCGGTGCTGGCGCATCCGGATCCTCTTTACCATTCCAAGTAGAGGTAGACGCGTCCGAGACCGGTAATGGGGCAGTCCTGTCACAACGGTCCGGCACGCCACCTAAACTCCGCCCCTGTGCGTTCTACTCCAAGAAGCTCCAGCTCAGGCGGAGCGCAATTATGACGTTGGGGACAGGGAACTGTTAGCCGTAGTACAGGCCCTAAAGGTGTGGAGGCATTGGCTTGAGGGGGCTCAACACCCTTTCCTCATTCTGACTGATCACCGTAACCTGAGTACATCCGGGCAGCTAGGAGATTGAACCCTCGTCAGGCTAGGTGGAACATGTTCCTGACCCGGTTTGTTTTTAAGATCACATACATCCCAGGGTCCCAGAATGGTAAGGCAGACGCCCTGTCCCGGCGGTATGACACAGAGGAGAGGTCCATTGAGCCTACTTCCATACTGCCGGAGTCTTGTCTGGTGGCTCCGGTGGTATGGGAGGTCGATGCGGAAATCGAGCGGGCACTGCGTGCCGACCCTACTCCCCCCGAGTGTCCTGTGGGTCGGAGGTACGTTCCGCTCGAGGTTCGTGATCGTCTGATATATTGGGCTCATACATCACCCTCCTCTGGACATCCAGGTATTGGCCGGACCGTGCACTGCCTTAGCGTGAAATACGGGTGGCCAACGTTAGCTAAGGATGTGAGGGTTTATGTCTCCTCCTGCTCGGTGTGCGCCCAGTGTAAGGCGCCTAGACATTTGCCCAGGGGTAAGTTACATCCCCTGCCCGTTCCACAACGACCATGGTCCCACCTCTCGGTGGATTTTGTGACCGACCTGCCCCCTTCCCAGGGGAATACCACCATTTTGGTCGTTGTGGATCGGTTTTCCAAGGCCTGTCGTCTCCTCCCAATGCCGGGTCTCCCTACTGCCCTACAGACCGCCGAGGCCCTATTTACCCACGTGTTCCGGCACTATGGGGTCCCCGAGGATATTGTGTCCGACCGAGGTCCCCAGTTCACCTCCAGAGTCTGGGGGGCGTTCATGGAACACTTGGGGGTCTCGGTGAGCCTTACCTCGGGGTACCACCCAGAGAGCAATGGGCAGGTTGAACGTGTCAACCAGGATGTGGGTAGGTTTTTGAGGTCCTATTGCCGGGACCGGCCGAAGGAGTGGTCTAGGTATATCCCCTGGGCAGAGATGGCCCAGAACTCTCTCCGCCACTCCTCCACCGGTTTAACACCTTTCCAGTGTGTTTTAGGGTATCAGCCGGTCCTGGCACCGTGGCACGAGAGCCAGATCGAGGCCCCTGCGGTGGACGAGTGGATTCGGCGCTCGGAGGAGACGTGGGACGCTGCCCATGTCCATCTGCAGCGGGCCATCCGTCAACAAAAGGCGAGCGCCGATCGCCACCGCAGTGAGGGACCGGTGTACGCACTGGGAGATCGAGTCTGGCTCTCGACTCGAAACCTGCCCCTCCGCCTGCCCTGCCGGAAGCTGGGTCGGCGGTTTGTGGGGCCCTTCAAAGTCCTGAGAAGATTGAACGAGGTGTGTTACAGGTTACAACTGCCTATTGAGTACAAAAATATTAACCCCTCGTTCCATGTGTCTCTTCTCAGGCCGGTGGTAGCTGGTCCACTCCAAGAAGATGAAATAGGAGAGACCCCTCTGCCCCCTTTGGACATCGAGGGGGCCCCGGCGTACAGGGTCCGGACCATCTTGGACTCGAGGCGCCGGATGAGTGGTCTCCAGTATCTCGTGGAGTGGGAGGGGTACGGTCCGGAGGAACGGTGCTGGGTGCCTAGGAGGGACATCCTCGATCCATCCCTCCTGACTGAGTTCCACCGTGGGCATCCCACGCGCCCGGGTCCGCGTCCTCCTGGCCGTCCCCGAGGCCTCCTTCCATCAGCAAGGGCATTGAAGATGAAACTTGGCTGGGTCTTTCAGCATGACAATGATCCCAAACACACCGCCCGGGCAATGAAGGAGTGGCTTCGTAAGAAGCATTTCAAGGTCCTGGAGTGGCCTAGCCAGTCTCCAGATCTCAACCCCATAGAAAATCTTTGGAGGGAGTTGAAAGTCCGTGTTGCCCAGCGACAGCCCCAAAACATCACTGCTCTAGAGGAGATCTGCATGGAGGAATGGGCCAAAATACCAGCAACAGTGTGTGAAAACCTTGTGAAGACTTACAGAAAACGTTTGACCTGTGTCATTGCCAACAAAGGGTATATAACAAAGTATTGAGAAACTTTTGTTAATGACCAAATACTTATTTTCCACCATAATTTGCAAATAAATTCATAAAAAATCCTACAATGTGATTTTCTGGATTTTTTTCCCTCAATTTGTCTGTCATAGTTGACGTGTACCTATGATGAAAATTACAGGCCTCTCTCATCTTTTTAAGTGGGAGAACTTGCACAATTGGTGGCTGACTAAATACTTTTTTCCCCCCGCTGTATATGATTAATTAAAAAATCTAAAAATGGATGTAGCAACTGCAGATTGGCTCTTTAAACAAAGGCTTCCAAACTGGCAATGGCTACAGGGCAAAACAGACTGAAAGGACATGGAAAAATGCTTAACCATTTAACGTTTAAGACTTGCTGCCACTCCAATCTGCCCCCTACACATTTTAACTGATGGGGCACTATTACCACATACCTATTAAATTGGTACATCACTCTCACTAACGGGTGCAACAAATGTAGACTCTTACAAGGCACGTCTCAAAATATGTTAATGAGCAAGAAACAATACCATACACCCACTAAAAAAAATATGGTACGGTCCTGTATTCTGTGGGATGGAATTATAGTACCATTTGAAATACAGAAATTCTTTCCCAGCCCACAAAATGTTCCCACAATCCACTATAATTTACAGTATGATGCAGTAAAACGTTTCACAGTATTCTACTGTTGATAATACCCCAAATTACTCTATAAATTACAGTTTCCCGTTACCATCATAGAATAAAAGTATATATTTATGACAATGTTCAGTTAATGCTGCACTGCATGCTTGATTGAACCTTTTATTTGTGCCATAAGTTTGTGCATTGTTTTTGTTTCCTGGAAATAATGTGGTGGTTACCTGTGCTGCACTAGGGAGAAATCAGTGCTCTGACACTTGACATGGGTGGGTGTCTCTTTTCATGCCGAGTCCCACCAGAGCACCATCCAGACAGGTTCCCTACATGGAGGATGAGCTTCCCTGAAAACACAGCCTTCCCACGAGTAACACATGCACGCACACACGCATGCACATGGAGGCACACACACACACACACACACACACACACACACACACACACACACACACACACACACACACACACACACACACACACACACACACACACACACACACACACACACACACACACACACACACACACAGAAGGAAACTAAGAAACACAGAAAGAGGGGGAGGCAGACCCAACCCAGACAAACTAGCTTTTTGACGTGATTAAAATTTCCCAAATGTAATGGAATTCAACTCAGTCGGAGGAGCTTATTGCCTTATTTCTCTTATTTTGGATTTCTCTTATTTGCATTTCACCTATCTATCTACCCACCTATCCATCTATCCATCTTTCTATCTATCCATCTATCTATCTATCTGGCCATTCCAAATCCCATTTCACCACAACAGATCAATTCCAGGGATAGGTCACAGGCTATCACAACCTCTGACCCTGCGGCTGTCGCAGAGTGGCTGTGACCTGGGTGTCAGGCGGCTGCACCGCCCCAGGCTTGATGGCAGCCATGTTGATGTCTGGGGGTCCTTGACCCCACATTGCATCTAATTGCTTTGGGAGGGAGAAGAAGGTGATTTGGTGAGAGTGTGAGGATGCACCGCCACCTGATTCTATTCTCGATGAGTGGGAAAGGTGTTGGGTATTTTGTGTGTGTGTGTTTGGGTGGGGGGTTGTGTGGATGTGTGCACTTTGTTATTTGTTGTGATTGTTTGCTTGCTGATTCCTGGAGTTTCTTCAACCCACACATGCACACGCACGCACACACGCACACACACACACAAACACACACACACACACACACACACACTGAGCGTGGTTCATGTGTGTGTGAGCAACTCCAACAATTGACAGATCGTCAGTCAAACAATAGTGGAGGACTCTGAATGACAAACACATTGTTTAACAAGAGAAAACCCCACATTAACATAAAGATAAACAAGACATGTTTATGTGCAGGTGGGTTATAGGGCTTAGAGGACTAGCAGAGGTAGAAGTAGGGATGATTATGCGGAACAGTGTAGCCTACATGAATATGTGACTGCAAAAGAGACAGGAATGTCAATTCTCATCAAATGAATGGGAAGTCTGGCTGAAATAAGGGACAATTTTTTTTTTTTTTGTAAAGTTGTACATTTTTGTAAAGTTGATCAAATGCGGGACATGATTGTTTGGTGGTGGGACGTGGGACAAAGGGCCAAAATGCCGGACTGTCCCGCACAATCCGGGACATGTGGTCACCCTAGGTGGAAGCTTCTTCGCATGCAGTGCCCCAACAGAACAACATTAAATGTCATCCATCACTGTAGTAGTAGTATTTATAGTGTTTGTCTCTATAGCATTGAAATGCTATCAGCTCCTCTGTCTGTCCCTCCCCATTCTCTCTACCTGAATAGCTAATTTTGCTGGCTTTAGTGTGGCTTTTCAAAACATGTGTCCTTGGGGGAATCGTAGAGGCAAGTGTTGTATTACTTTACAACTCAACCCCTGGGGCCATGGTGGACACAAGCCCTGGTCACAGAGTACAGCATGATTAGAAAATAGACTATGTAGAACCAGAATTGAATGTAGAACCAGTCATTTCAACACCAAAAGTGAATGTGATTAAAAAGTAATTGGATTTGCCAAAAGTCACCAACCTAAGGGCATTAGGTATTTTTTTCCCCCCAACTTTTAACCTAAATCGAATGACATGGTGAAATTTTTTGTTGAATTCACATTAGTTGACAACTCAACCAAATGCTAATCAAAACTAGACATTGAACTGAAGTCTGTGCCCAGTGGGACTCCTCCATCCGCTTCGTTGATCTTTAAGTTAATTAGCATCAGAATGGGTGTGATGAGATAACTGGCACTAAATGCCAGGCGACTGGGAGACCAAGCTTCCTCACATTGCCTGTCTGTCTATCTGAATGCATCCCAAATTGCACCGTATTTCCTATATAATGCACTATTTCTGACCAGAGCCCTGTGAAAGCTGTTCAAAAGTAGTGCACTAAATAGGGAATAGGGTGCCATTTGGGAGGCAGCCTTTGCCTGTACCACACACGCCTGGCTCTGCTTAGGGATTCAATAGGATTCAGTAGGAGCACATTTGAAGAGGCAAAGACAGACAAAACTTACAGTGTAAGTTCCTACAGAGACAGTTTTCGTCATCATTCTTAAAGAAAAGATAGGTCTGCTGTTGTTGAACTGGGTCTATTGAAAGTTCCTCAACTCAGTTCCCCATAATGACCTGTGATGACTCTTCAACTGTAAATTGAAAGTAGTCTTAATATTCAGCTGCACACAGTAACTGCAGATAAGATACATAAAACAATGACTGAATTGGAATGTAAGGGCAGAATAGGGAAAATTCATTTAAAAAATTCATTGTTGTATATTGTGTAAGAAATTGAAATTCCATTAAACTATATGAGGTGCCTTTGCAAAACAATGTGCCATATGGCCTTACAGTCAGTAGAGGAGCTTCTGATGGGCACAAACACTCTGGCCTGTTTCCTGTTTGATGACAGCTCTGCGCATGTATGAAAGGTCATTAATAATGAATACTAAATCAGCATTTGAAAAAGGTTACCGTCTCCAGAGCACACGTCTCTTCCTTGTACATCTCCTTTTAACCATTTCTAATACCCTTTTCAGTTCCAGCACACTGTCACCTCTTTTGTCAGGAGAACTATAAGCTATGGCTTCTGTGTCCTCAATTCGGACCAGGGAGGAAGTGTGTGTGGGGGGAAAACGTACTATGAGCCATTCAAACAGGTCATAGTTTGACGGCTGTATGTATGAGTGGCATGAGGGGATTCTGGCTTCTGGCTCAGCTGCTGTTTTTGTCATAAACATCTCATTCAGGTGGTGGTGTGTGTAATTACTGTTCTCCCTTCTGAGGTACAGGGCTGTAGGGGTGCTACACACACACTCATAAAAACACAGCACGCACGTACAGTGGGGAGAACAAGTATTTGATACACTGCCGATTTTGCAGGTTTTCCTACTTACAAAGCATGTAGAGGTCTGTAATTTTTATCATAGGTACACTTCAACTGTGAGAGACGGAATCTATGCATGACATAAGTATTTGATACATCAGAAAAGCAGAACTTAATATTAGGTACAGAAACCTTTGTTTGCAATTACAGAGATCATACGTTTCCTGTAGGTCTTGACCAGGTTTGCACACACTGCAGCAGGGATTTTGGCCCACTCCTCCATACAGACCTTCTCCAGATCCTCAGGTTTCGGGGCTGTCGCTGGGCAATACGGACTTTCAGCTCCCTCCAAATATTTTCTATTGGGTTCAGATCTGGAGACTGGCTAGGCCACTCCAGGACCTTGAGATGCTTCTTACGGAGCCACTCCTTAGTTGCCCTGGCTGTGTGTTTCGGGTCGTTGTCATGCTGGAAGAACCAGCCACGACCCATCTTCAATGCTCTTACTGAGGGAAGGAGGTTGTTGGCTAAGATCTCGCGATACATGGCCCCTTCCATCCTCCCCTCAATACGGTGCAGTCGTCCTGTCCCCTTTGCAGAAAAGCATCCCCAAATAATTATTTTTCCACCTCCATGCTTCACGGTTGGGATGGTGTTCTTGGGGTTGTACTCATCCTTCTTCTTCCTCCAAACACGGCGAGTGGAGTTTAGACCAAAAAGCTCTATTTTTGTCTCATCAGACCACATGACCTTCTCCCATTCCTCCTCTGGATCATCCAGATGGTCATTGGCAAACTTCAGACGGGCCTGGACATGCGCTGGCTTGAGCAGGGGGACCTTGCGTGCGCTTTAGGATTTTAATCCATAACGGCGTAGTGTGTTACTAATGGTTTTCTTTGAGACTGTGGTCCCAGCTCTCTTCAGGTCATTGACCAGGTCCTGCCGTGTAGTTCTGGGCTGATCCTTCACCTTCCTCATGATCATTGATGCCCCACGAGGTGAGATCTTGCATGGAGCCCCAGACCGAGTGTCATGAGCCCTCTCACTCCACCGGGTTACCACCTTAATTGGTTTCCACTATCTTCCACTCTGCTCACCTCCCTCTCTCTACTCAGCCTAACTAGCTCCACCTGTCCCTGCTCTGCTCGGCTCTAATTACTCTGCCAGCTGCGCTGCATTACCCACTAACCTCTCCCAGTATTTAAGGCCCTGTCTTTCAGCTCTCAGGTGTCAGATCGTCTGCAAAGCTCACACCCGGAACCTGTTTGCTCGCGCTTCTGGCTCACCCTGGTTTTGTGACCCCGGACCTGCCTGTTTTTGGATACTCTTCTGCCTCAGGAGATCCAGACCTGCTTCTGCCATTACGACTCCTGACTACTCTTCAATCCCGGTAACTCTGACCAGCCTTCTGCCTTGCTACTACGTATTTTGGATTTCCCTTGAACTGTACTTCTGCCTGTTTTCATCCGCCCCGTTGTGTCTGTGTTTCCTCCCCCCCCAGGACTTCTGGACCACCAACCACCGGCGTCATCGGACGCATCGCTGCCACTGGGGGGAGGCACAGACCCAGCACATCGGACGGGATAACCCCTGGAGCCTTCACTCACTCCCCTACATCCCTTTCCCCTTAAGTTTAAATAAACTTTCTGGTGTGACGCAATTGTGGTCCTCCTTGTCGTCTGTCTGAACCGTGACAGTACGATCTGACCATCATGGACTCAGCGCACACTTCCCCCGACATGGAAACCGAAGAGCCTGAGCAACCCACCGCCATGCTACGCCTGGAACACACTGAGAGAGAGCTAGGCCGCATGAGCGGCGTCATCTCCTCTCTGCTTCAGGTCGGCCACCAACAGCATCAGCAGTTCCAGCAGCACCAGCAGCAGTCCCAGCAGCAGCAACAACAACTCGCCATGATCATTCAACTCCTCACCAACCTGACCCCAGCCAGTCTGCCCACCAGCCCTGCCCCCGAGTTACCTGCCCCGGTCATTGCAGCCGCTGCTCCGAACCCAAGATTGGAAACCCCGAGCGGTTCAACGGCGATTCAACCCAGGTCCGGCCATTCCTGACTAGCTGCCGACTTCAGTTCTCCTTGCAGCCAAGGACCTTCGCCACGGAGGGGGCTAAAGTTGGGTATGCCATCACTCACCTGACGGGCCGAGCTCGACTCTGGGGAACAGCAGAGTTCGAACGTCAAACCCCCGCATGTGCAACCTTCGACCTGTTTGCTGAGGAGATGCTGAAGGTGTTTGACCTGGATTCCCCAACCGCAGAGGCGTCTCGTGAACTGTTCAGTATTCGACAAGGCAGACGTACAGTCGCAGACCATTCCATCGACTTCCGAACCCTGGCTAGACGAAGTTCTTGGAACACACCATCGTTGGTGGGACGCGTTCTTCCATAGTTTGGCTGACTATATCAAGGACGAAGTTGGTCTCCCATGAACTGCCTTCCACTCTTGATGAAGCCATCGCACTGACTGTCAGGATCGACAGTAGGATACAGACCCGTCAGTCGTGGGAGGGGGCGCCAAGGTCCACCTACTACCGGCATTCGGAGAGATCCGACTGGGCTCCTGTCATCTACTGCCACTCACCCAGGTCAGCTTGATCAGTCTGAGCCTATGGAGATTGGGCGAGCCTCTCTCACTCCTGCAGAGCGCCAGCGACGCTTCACCTCAAACCTCTGCCTCTATTGTGGAGGTGATGGACATCGTGTGGTAACCTGCCCTTTAAAGGGCCGAAGCTCACCGGGCATAGGGGGAGTCCGGTTGAGTTCAATGACCATCCAGTCCCTCCGACCGCAAACCCCTGCTGCAAGTTCACCTCCGCCTCCCTGACTCAACTCACACCCTGGCTGCTCTGGTGGATTCTGGCGCCGAAGCCAACATAATGGACATCAAGCTGGCACGCCAACTGGGACTGGAGAACCTCCGTTTGACACCTCCTATTCCTGCCCGGGCACTGGACGGACACTTACTCGGATCGGTCACTCATGTCACGGCCCCGGTCTCGATGGGTCTGTCCGGAAACCATCAAGAAACTATCCAGTTTCACCTGCTCCCCTCTCCAGGCCAACCCCTCATCCTGGGTTACCCATGGCTCCGCCCGTGTACAACCCTCAGCTCGACTGGGTGACCGGGGTGATCAGGGAGTGGGGAGAGGACTGCCACCGAACCTGCCTGCTTGCGCCGCACTACCCCCTCGGCCAGTACCTACTAACTCCGCTCCTGACCCCTCCAAGGACCCTGTGTCGATTCTGCCAAGTCCCTGCATCGTTGCAGCTCTGACCTGGGCTGTTGAGGAACAGGTGCTGGAGGCTCTCCGTAACCAGCCAGGTCCCAGCACTTGCCCAGCTGACCGCCTTTTTGTCCCCGAAGACCTGAGGTCCCAGGTCGTTCAGTGGGGACATGACTCCCGCCTAGCTTGTCACCCTGGCTCCACCCGCACTTACAACCTGCTCGCCCAGAGGTTCTGGTGGCCCTCTCTGAGGAAGGATGTACGGAATTCGTCCAAGCCTGCCCCATCTGCAACCAACACAAGTCGTTCTGCCAGCCCCCAGCTGGATTGCTGCAGCCCCTGCCTGTGCCCAGGAGTCCGCTGGTCCCTGCTGCGCCTTGTCCTCCTCCTCCACGGCTCGTCGATGGTGGTCTGGTTTACACCGTCCGCCGCCTGCTTCGGTCCAGACGGAGGGGTAGGGGTCTCCAGTACCTCATTGACTGGGAGGGCTATGGACCTGAGGAAAGGACCTGGGTGCCAGCTAGTCGGATTGTGGATAGGACTCTCATCACCGCTTTCCACCAACGGCATCCTGATCAACCTGCAATCCGTAGGGGCCGCCCCCAGAGGGGTCCCTAACCGTCCGGCCCGCTCGGCTTCCTGTCCTGTGCCTGATCCTGTCTCGGGACCTGTCCCATCTCCCCGACCACGGCCCTCCGGCTTCCTCCGAGGATGAGGGACGTTCACTCGGACCGTTCGGAGGAGTTCTAGCCCTCCTCCGGCTCCCTCCTCCCGCCCGGCGTGGTGTTGCTCTTGGGACTTCTGGGGCCGTCCCTTGGGGGGGTTCTGTCATGAGCCCTCTCACTCCACCCGGGTTACCACCTTAATTGGTTTCCACTATCTTCCACTCTGCTCACCTCCCTCTCTCTACTCAGCCTAACTAGCTCCACCTGTCCCTGCTCTGCTCGGCTCTAATTACTCTGCCAGCTGCGCTGCATTACCCACTAACCTCTCCCAGTATTTAAGGCCCTGTCTTTCAGCTCTCAGGTGTCAGATCGTCTGCAAAGCTCACACCCGGAACCTGTTTGCTCGCGCTTCTGGCTCACCCTGGTTTTGTGACCCCCGGACCTGCCTGTTTTTGGATACTCTTCTGCCTCAGGAGATCCAGACCTGCTTCTGCCATTACGACTCCTGACTACTCTTCAATCCCGGTAACTCTGACCAGCCTTCTGCCTTGCTACTACGTATTTTGGATTTCCCTTGAACTGTACTTCTGCCTGTTTTCATCCGCCCCGTTGTGTCTGTGTTTCCTCCCCCAGGACTTCTGGACCACCAACCACCGGCGTCATCGGACGCATCGCTGCCACTGGGGGAGGCACAGACCCAGCACATCGGACGGGATAACCCCTGGAGCCTTCACTCACTCCCTACATCCCTTTCCCCTTAAGTTTAAATAAACTTTCTGGTGTGACGCAATTGTGGTCCTCCTTGTCGTCTGTCTGAACCGTGACACCGAGGGTGATTGACCGTCATCTTGAACTTCTTCCATTTTCTAATAATTGCGCCAACAGTTGTTGCCTTCTCACCAAGCTGCTTGCCTATTGTCCTGTAGCCCATCCCAGCCTTGTGCAAGTCTACAATTTTAACCCTGATGTCCTTACACAGCGCTCTGGTCTTGGCCATTGTGGAGAGGTTGGAGTCTGTTTGATTGAGTGTGTGGACAGGTGTCTTTTATACAGGTAACGAGTTCAAACAGGTGCAGTTAATACAGGTAATGAGTGGAGAACAGGAGGGCTTCTTAAAGAAAAACTAATAGGTCTGTGAGAGCCGGAATTCTTACTGGTTGGTAGGTGATCAAATACTTATGTCATGCAATAAAATGCAAATTAATTACTTAAAAATCATACAATGTGATTTTCTGGATTTTTGTTTTAGATTCCGTCTCTCACAGTTGAAGTGTACCTATGATAAAAATTACAGACCTCTACATGTTTGTAAGTAGGAAAACCTGCAAAATCAGCAGTGTATCAAATACTTGTTCTCCCCACTGTATGTACACCAGAGGAGGCTGGTGGGAGGAGCTACAGGAGGACGAGCTCAATGTAATGGATGGAATAGAATAAATTGAATGGTATAAAACACATCAAACATATGGAAACCATGTCTGACTCCGTTCCATGTACAGTGCCTTGCAAAAGTATTCAACCCCCTTGATGTTTTTCCTATTTTGTTGCATTACAACTTGTAATTTAAATTGATTTTTATTTGGATTTCATGTAATGGACATACACATAATAGTCCAAATTGGTGAAGTGAAATGAAAAAAATAACTTGTAAAAAAAAATCTACAAAATAAATAACAGAAAAGTGGTGCGTGCATATGGATTCACCTCCTTTGCTATGAGGCCCCTAAATAAGATCTGGTGCAACCAATTACCTTCAGAAGTCACATAATTAGTTAAATAAAGTCTACCTGTGTGCAATCTAAGTGTCACATGATCTCAGTATACATACACATGTTCTGAAAGGCCCCAGAGTCTGCAACACCACTAAGCAAGGGGCACCACCAAGCAAGCGGCACCATGAAGACCAAGGAGCTCTCCAAACAGGTCAGGGACAAAGTTGTGGAGAAGTACAGATCAGGGTTGGGTTATAAAAAACTTTGAACATCCCACGGCGCACAATTAAATCCATTATTAAAAAATGGAAAGAATATGGCACCACTACAAACCTGCCAAGAGAGGGCCGCCCACCAAAACTCACAGACCAGGCAAGGAGGGCATTAATAAGAGAGGCAACAAAGAGACCAAATATAACCCTGAAGGAGCTGCAAAGCTCCACAGCGGAGATTGGAGTATCTGTCCATAGGACCACTTTAAGCCGTACACTCCACAGAGCTGGGCTTTACAGAAGAGTGGCCAGAAAAAAACCATTGCTTAAAGAAAAAAATAAGCAAACATGTTTTGTGTTCGCCAAAAGGCATGTGGGAGACTCCCCAAACATATGGAAGAAGGTACTCTGGTCAGACAAGACTAAAATTGAGCTTTGAAACCTGTTTCAGTCTTCCAGAGATTTGAGACTGGGATGTAGGTTCACCTTTCAGCAGGACAATTACCCTAAGCATACTGCTAAAGCAACACTTGAGTGGTTTAAGGGGAAACATTTAAATGTCTTGGAATGGCCTAGTCAAAGCCCAGTCCTCAATCCAATTGAGAATCTTTGGTATGACTTACATTTACATTTTTAGTCATTTAGCAAATGCTCTTACCCAGAGCGACTTACAGTTAGTGAGTGCATACATTTTTCATACTGCCCCCCGTGGGAATCAAACCCACAACCCTGGCGTTGCAAGCGCCATGCTCTACCAACTGAGCTACAGGAGGCCAGTTCAAGATTCAAGACTTAAAGATTGCTGTACACCAGCGGAACCCATCCAACTTGAAGGAGCTGGAGCATTTCTGCCTTGAAGAATGGGCAAAACTCCCAGTGGCTAGATGTGTCAAGCTTATAGAGACATACCACAAGAGACTTGCAGCTGTAATTGCTGCAAAAGGTGGCTCTACAAAGTATTGACTTTGGGTGGGGGAGGTGAATAGTTATGCACGCTCAAGTTTTCTGTTTCTTCGTCTTATTTCTTGTTTGTTCACATGAAAAAATATTTTGCATCTTCAAAGTGATAGGCATGTTGTGTAAATCAAATGATACAAATCCCCAAAAATCAATTTTAATTCCAGGTTGTAAGGCAACAAAATAGGAAAAATGCCAAGGGGGGTGAATACTTTCGCAAGCCACTGTATTCCATTCCAACCATTACACACACACACACACACACACACACCTGCATTTCTGCACATTTTGACATGGGGCGTATCTTTTTTATTTTCCACACATTTTGCATGGCGTGGAGAGATGATTTTGCTATTTTATAACTAATTTCATGCAATTCTACTCATTTGTCCATGGGGCGTAGAGAAACATTTGCAGTTTTACACCATGTGTATTCTATTATTCTAACTCTCAACAGTAAGTTGAGACCCTGACAGAGTAAAAAAATAAAAAATAATACATTATATATATGTAACGATCCCGGCAGTCTGAGTCGGGTCCTGTCTGTGGACTAGTTTTTATGTTCGTGATCTCCAGTTTCCCGAGGGTTCTGGAACGCTCCGGGGAGCTCTCTTGATTTCCGCACCTGCATCCCATCAGCAATCTGCACACCTGGTCCTGATCATCACCCTTCTTAGGCTCTGGCCTAACATCCATTCCCCTGCCGGATCGTTAGCCATAAACAGTATGTTTTGCCAGCGTATCAGCCTCAGAGTACTAGCGTTAGTTTTGTTGTTTTTTGCACCTTGTTGACCTGCCTTGTACTTACCTCCGTTTGTTCTGTCTACAGTCATTCTCCCGAACCTTCACCCAACCCCTGCCGTGCCATCAGTTCATCTGCTACTTCACCACCACCTACTCATCTCGCCACCCGCTCCGTTTACTGGACTATTCTGCATCTTTATCTGTAAATAAACACTCTCATTCGTTCAACTCACCTTGTCCTGGTCTGCTTCTGGGTTCGGTCTTAGAGAACCGTGACAGAACGATCCGGCCATTAATGAACCCAGCGGACCTGGACTCTGTTCGCCATGCCATTACCCATCAGGAGAAGATGTTGGGCCATCATAGCACGGTACTACAGGAGATCGCGTTGTCAGTTCGAACCTTTCTACCGGTCTGACGGAGGCCCAGAACCAACGCAATGTTCGGTGGAGGATCCACTACCGGTTTCACCCATCTCGCCTGCCGCTTCTGGAGCGGTGTCCTTCCGTGAGCCCAAGGTTCCGACGCCGGATAAATATGAGGGGGAGCTGGGAAGATGCCGTTCTTTCCTTATGCAGTGTGGATTAGTGTTCGATCTACAGCCCTACTCTTATGCCACAGACAAGGCTAGGATAGCCTTTGTGATTGAGTTGCTGCGTGGTCGAGCGCTGGAGTGGGCTTCAGCCGTTTGGGAACGACAGGATCCCTGCATGGCTTCATACCAGGGGTTCACGGCCGAGATGAGGAAGCTCTTCGACCATTCCGTCCGAGGGAGGGACGCAGCTAGGCGCCTGTTTTCGCTTCGCCAAGGAACTTCGCAGCGTGGCCGACTTCGTGATCGAGTTCAAGACGTTGGCTGTGGAGAGTGGGTGGAATGAGGAGTCTCTGCAAGCGGCCTTTTACCAGGGTCTGTCGGAGCAGCTCAAGGATGAGTTGATCTCCTATCCGGAGCCTAGTGACCTGGACAGCTTGGTAGCCTTGTCTATTCGGGTGGATAATCGAGTCCGAGAGCGAAGGAGGGAGAAGCAATGGGGTCCGTCCAATCGATCAGCTTCTCAGTTCCCAGTCGGGTCGGGTGGTGGACCAGAACACGTCGATCATTCTCCACCACAAAGGATTAGGGGAGAGGTTCTTCTCCCGATTCTGAACCCATGCAAGTGGGGGCGGCACGGGTTAACCAAGGAGGAGCGTCAACATAGACGTAAGACCAACTGTTGCCTCTACTGTGGTAGCTCGGGACATTACATCTCCACTTGTTCCCGGCGGTCGTCAAACTGCCCGGCTCGCTAAAGTTGGGAGGACTTTTAGCGAGCCAGTTTCAACCTCTCAGTACCTCTGTCAGACCCCGTTTCCCGGCTACCCTTGTGAACAGGAATCAGAGCTTAGCGATTAACGCTTTGTCGATTCAGGTGCCGATGGAAGCTTTCTTGATGCCGAGTTGGTGGAACAGCTGGGGCTTTCCAAGGAGCAATTGCCGGAAGCCATTGAAGCGACCACTCTGAACGGCAGTAGTCTGGGCACGTATCACGATGAGGACTGAACTCGGTTAAGATGCTGTTGTCGGGGAATCATTCGGAGATGATTTCATTCCTCATTCTGCCGTCTTCCCATGTTCCTCTAGTCCTTGGATACCCTGGCTGAAGGAACACAATCCCACGTTCGATTGGGTGACGGGCAAGGTAACGAGTTGGAGCCTTGATTGTCATGCTAACTGTCTCAAGACTGCCTGTCCCCATTCGGTTCCCAGTCAGGTGATTGAGGCTAAACCCCCAGATTTGTCCCTGGTTCCCGAGACATATCACGATTTGGGGAAGTGTTCAGTAAGCAGAAGGCTCTGTCACTCCCTCCCCACCGACCATATGATTGTGCCATCAACCTGTTCCTGGAGCTGTCTACCCCAAGGGAAGGTTATACAGTATCTCCCGCCCTGAACGTGAGGCTTTGGAGACCTACATCAAGGAGTCCCTAGCTGCTGGTCTCGTTCGTCCCTCGTCATCACCCCTGGGGGCAGGATTCTTCTTTGTGGGTAAGAAGGATGGCTCTCTTCGACCGTGTATTGATTATCGGGGGTTGAATGACATCACGGTCAAGAACAAGTATCCCCTGCCCTTGATGAGTTCTGCCTTCGACTCCTTACAGGGTGCTACGGTGTTCACCAAGCTAGACCTACGCAATGCGTATCACATGGTCCGGATCAGAGAGGGAGACGCAGTGGTTGACGGGGTTCAATACACCCGATGGGTCACTTCGAGTATCAGGTGATGCCGTTTGGACTGACCAATGCTCCAGCGGTATTCCAGAGTATGGTGAACGACGTCCTGAGAGATATGATCGGTCTCTTTGTGTTTGTTTACCTGGATGACATTCTGATCTTCTCGAAGGAACCTTCCGACCACGTCCAGCATGTCCGGCAGGTTCTGCAGCGATTGTTGGAGAATCGCCTGTTCGTGAAGGCCGAGAAGTGCGAGTTTCACGCCCACACGACATCCTTTCTCGGGTACATCATCTCCAGGGGAGAGATTAGGATGGACCAGGAGAAGGTTAGAGCGGTTCTGGAATGGGCCCAGCCCGGTACGAGATTGCAGCTCCAGAGATTTTTGGGGTTTGCGAATTTCTACCGCAGATTCATCCGGGATTACAGCCGTGTGGCCGCTCCGTTAACGGCCTTGACTTCCAGTATCAGGAGCTTCAAGTGGAATCCGGAGGCGGATCGAGCGTTTCTGGATTTGAAGAGGCGATTCACCAACGCACCGATTCTCTCTCAACCGGACACGGCCCGTCAGTTCGTCGTTGAAGTGGGACGCGTCTGATGTGGGAGTTGGCGCCATCCTGTCGCAGCGATGCTCCACGGACAGTAAACTCCATCCCTGCGCCTACTACTCTCAAGTCGCCTTCGCCTGCGGAGAGGAATTACGATGTGGGTAACCGGGAGCTTCTCGCGGTGAAACTTGCCTTGGAGGAGTGGCGCCACTGGTTGGAGGGGCGGAGCAGCCGTTTATTGTCTGGACTGACCACAAGAATCTTGCTTACGTGCAATCGGCTAGACGTCTCAACTCCCGTCAGGCCAGGTGGTCGTTGTTTTTCGGACGATTCAATTTTTCCCTGACGTTCCGACCTGGATCTAAGAACGGCAAGGCGGACGCCTTGTCTCGGATGTTCTCCAAGACGGAGGAGAGTGGGTCCAAGACCGAGACAATTCTCCCCCGGAACTGCGTCGTGGGAGCTGTTAGGTGGAAGATTGAGGAGGAGGTGATGGCGGCTCTTCGGACGCAGCCCGGTCCCGTAACGGTCCACCCGGTCGGTTGTTTGTGCCTGAGTCGGTTCGTCCTGCGGTCCTCAAATGGTCCCACGCCAGCAAGATGGCTTGTCACCCTGGCGTGGCTCGGACGATGGCGTTTCTTCGCGAGACGCTTTTTGGTGGCCTGCCATGGCCGAGGATACTCGGGGTTATGTTGCTGCCTGTCCAGTGTGTGCGCAGAATAAGAGTACCAATCGGCCCAGCTCTGGACTACTTCACCCCCTTCCTATTCCCCGGCGACCATGGTCGCATCTGGCCCTAGACTTTGTCACTGGGTTGCCCGCTTCTGAGGGGAACACGGTCGTTCTGACTATCGTGGACAGATTCAGCAAGTTCGCCCACTTTGTGCCAATTGCCAAGCTTCCCTCTGCCTCGGAGACGTCCGAGATCCTGGTTAGGGAGGTTTTCAGGGTCCACGGGTTGCCCAGTGATATCGTTTCCGACCGTGGCCCTCAGTTTACCTCTGCTGTCTGGAAGTCCTTCTGTTTGGCCATTGGAGCTACAGTCAGTCTCACATCTGGTTTTCACCCCCAATCTAATGGTCAGGCGGAGAGAGCCAACCAGAAGATGGAATCCACGCTACGCTGCCTGGCCTCTTCCAACCCCACCTCCTGGGTCTCTCAGTTGCCTTGGGTTGAGTATGCCCACAATACTCTCCCCTACATCTGCCACTGGGATGTCTCCCTTCCAGTGCCTGTATGGCTACCAACCTCCCTTGTTCCCTTCTCAGGAGAAGGAGCTCTCAGTGCCTTCTGTTCAGGCCCATATTCGTCGTTGCCACCGGACCTGGCATCGGGCCAGAAAAGCACTCCTTAGAGTTTCGGACCGGTATCAGCTCCAGGCGAATCGTCGCCGGATCCCCGCTCCCACCTACACCATCGGAGATAGGGTCTGGTTGGCTACACGGGATCTTCCTTTACGGACTGAGTCTAGGAAGTTGTTACCGAAGTTCATTGGTCCGTTTGTGGTGGAGAAGGTGATCAATCCGGTGGCAGTTCGACTCAAACTCCCGAGGACGCTCAGAGTCCATCCCACCTTTCATGTCTCCTGCCTCAAGCCTGTTTTCCCTCAGTCCTCTGTTGCCTCCTCCGCCTCCTCCTCCTCCTCCTCGGATGATCGGAGGTGGTCCTGCCTACACGGTGCGACGCATCATGGATTCCAGACGGCCGGGGCCGGGGTTTCCAGTATCTCGTGGACTGGGAGGGGTATGGTCCTGAAGAGAGGAGTTGGATTCCCGCGGCGACAGGTCCTAGATGCTGACCTCATCAGTGACTTCTACCGCCTCCATCCTGGCGCTCCGGGGAGTCCGCCCGGTGGCGTTCGTCGGAGGGGGGGTACTGTAACGATCCCGGCAGTCTGAGTCGGGTCCTGTCTGTGGACTAGTTTTTATGTTCGTGATCTCCAGTTTCCCGAGGGTTCTGGAACGCTCCGGGGAGCTCTCTTGATTTCCGCACCTGCATCCCATCAGCAATCTGCACACCTGGTCCTGATCATCACCCTTCTTAGGCTCTGGCCTAACATCCATTCCCTGCCGGATCGTTAGCCATAAACAGTATGTTTTGCCAGCGTATCAGCCTCAGAGTACTAGCGTTAGTTTTGTTGTTTTTTGCACCTTGTTGACCTGCCTTGTACTTACCTCCGTTTGTTCTGTCTACAGTCATTCTCCCGGAACCTTCACCCAACCCCTGCCGTGCCATCAGTTCATCTGCTACTTCACCACCACCTACTCATCTCCGCCACCCGCTCCGTTTACTGGACTATTCTGCATCTTTATCTGTAAATAAACACTCTCATTCGTTCAACTCACCTTGTCCTGGTCTGCTTCTGGGTTCGGTCTTAGAGAACCGTGACAATATATATAAAATGTATTTATTCTTTTACAAAAGGGAGGGTCGCCAGTTCCCCATCCTTGCTCTAGACAGTCCATTCTGCTTATTCAATCAAAAGAGAGAAAAGGGGTATTAAGAAAGACCAAAGAAGGGACAAAGCAGAGGGCATAATGAAAGAGAAAGAAGAAGAAAAGAGGAGAGATTGTAAAGCAGCTCTCAACAATCCTCCTGCAGAGTAGTAGAAGGCTAATTACTGTGTAGATTGTGTTCTTTCTAAGAAATGACAGAGCTACAACTGCAGTCCATTTCAAACCTTTTCAAACTCCTACACATAGAAGGCGACAGACAGTTGACCATGACATTGACCTGTTGTCTTTGTAATATAGCTTTGGCATGAGCTGATTTCAAATCCCTGCATATTTAGAGATATTACTTTCTGTTCGTACACATTTCAAGGGCTGTAATGCGCGTACAGGTTGACTAATTAATCGCTGTAAAAAAGCAATGTTACGTGTCTGCACTTTATACTGAGCTATACTGAGTCAATGGCAATGGCTTTCATGTAGATGTCACCTTAAGTTCGATTCACTTTTTTGGCATAAAGCTTGGTTGTCCTCCCCTTCTTCAGCATCATGTTGTTGGTTGGTTGAGCTTCCATCATGATATTTATTTCCTTACAATGTTGATATGATGTGGTTATTACAGTTTCCTTATTTGAATGTACTTACCGTCAGTTACTCAGGTGAAGTTGACAAAATTGTTTTGCTGCCTTGGGAAAGAACCGTACCAACTTAGGGCCCTGTTCAATTAAAACAGCTAGGCGAATCGTTCATGGTTCATTTCATGCACCATGCAAAATGTTTGAATAACTGCAACATCCATTTGTTGGTTTTTGTTTCACATAACAAACACTGTCTTTGTACTAAAAGGTATGTTACCCTGGAAACATCTGAAGACAGGTTTTGTTGAAAACAAGATGTTCTCCTGAGGGACCATTGTTGTCATGCTGTCAGTTTGGCTGGTCGTCCACCATGCAACAACCCACCAGGTGATATCCCTTTACCTCCTACCCTTCTGTGGAAAATGGACGTTGTGGTGTTGTGATTTGAATGGTTTTCTAACAGGAGGTGGGGATTAGTTTGCTGAAGCGCCTGCCGTCTGTTTCTGTAGCCTAGGAAGCCATTCACAGATAAGGCCATTTCACAGAGGGAGGTCCAGATATTATGTTAATTTCTATTTTATTAGAGGGATAACATTAGACCGCCTCTCTCTCGGCCTGAGACGAGGCAGTTGGAGAAGGAAGGAATGGTTTCTGCTGCTGGTTAGAGGCGTTGGCAGGCTGCTCATTCCTTTTTTCTGTTTATTTGTCTGTTATGGTGAAGCCATCTATCCTTTTAAATAGAACGACCCCCAAGTCCAGCTTGTTTTGTTGTTTAGTGGAATTCCTGCAGGGATTTGTGAGGCTGTGTTTTTTAGAAGAAGGAATGGAAGGACCCCGTAGCACTGACTGAATTTAATGCCGCAGCCGAGAGGCCTGCCTGCCTGCTTGGCTGTGTGTGTGTGTGTGTGTGTGTGTGTGTGTTTATGTGCCGTCCCTGTAGCATGTGGAAGGCAGAGAAGCCTTTCCTATTACATCTCTCAATTAAAACTTTGACTAACACTCCATTACAATGGCATTAATGTCACGAATGTCAGTGTAATGCGGTGGAAGAAGTCAGGCGCAGGACACAGAACTCTAAGAAACGTACTTTACTAAACGAAGTAAAGAACACAACACAGAAAACCTCCACACAGGGAGGAACTAACCCGCTCACCAACGACACACGTAACAATAAACAATAACACACAAATTCCAAATGAGAGACAGGGGTAAATATAGGGAATACAATCAAACATAATGGGGAACAGGTGTAAACAATAAAGACTAAACTAGACAAACACCGAAACATCGATCGGCAGCAGCTAGTACTCCGGGGACGACGAACGCCGAAGCCTGCCCGAGCAAGGAGGAGGAGCAGCCTCGGCTGAATCCGTGACAATTAAACTATAAGAACATATCATGATTATTCACACCCACACCTGCTCTCTGCCAAGGAAAGTGTGTGTATCATAGAGGGTACTTTCATAAAGTTACTGTGACAATGTCTCGAAAATGCATTGCCCCAAAGTATTTCCTAATGAACTATGGGATGCCTGCCAGTAACATTTGGGAGGTCATTAAAAATTACATGGGAATGAAAAGATAAAAGGAAGCTGAAACAACCACATTATATCGGCATCATAAAAAACATTTATCTGTTATGAGGAGAGTTCAAATGATCTGCCACACGAGGAACGGCACTATATAGCAGTAATACAGTGGGGAAAAAAGTATTTAGTCAGCCACCAATTGTGCAAGTTCTCCCACTTAAAAAGATGAGAGAGGCCTGTAATTTTCATCATAGGTACACGTCAACTATGACAGACAAATTGAGAAAAAATAATCCAGAAAATCACATTGTAGGATTTTTTATGAATTTATTTGCAAATTATGGTGGAAAATAAGTATTTTGTCACCTACAAACAAGCAAGATTTCTGGCTCTCACAGACCTGTAACTTCTTCTTTAAGAGGCTCCTCTGTCCTCCACTCGTTACCTGTATTAATGGCACCTGTTTGAACTTGTTATCAGTATAAAAGACACCTGTCCACAACCTCAAACAGTCACACTCCAAACTCCACTATAGCCAAGACCAAAGAGCTGTCAAAGGACACCAGAAACAAAATTGTAGACCTGCACCAGGCTGGGAAGACTGAATCTGCAATAGGTAAGCAGCTTGGTTTGAAGAAATCAACTGTGGGAGCAATTATTAGGAAATGGAAGACATACAAGACCACTGATAATCTCCCTCGATCTGGGGCTCCATGCAAGATCTCACCCCGTGGGGTCAAAATGATCACAAGAACGGTGAGCAAAAATCCCAGAACCACACGGGGGGACCTAGTGAATGACCTGCAGAGAGCTGGGACCAAAGTAAAAAGCCTACCATCAGTAACACACTAGGCCGCCAGGGACTCAAATCCTGCAGTGCCAGACATGTCCCCCTGCTTAAGCCAGTACATGTCCAGGCCCGTCTGAAGTTTGCTAGAGTGCATTTGGATGATCCAGAAGAGGATTGGGAGAATGTCATATGGTCAGATGAAACCAAAATATAACTTTTTGGTAAAAACTCAACTCGTCGTGTTTGGAGGACAAAGAATGCTGAGTTGCATCCAAAGAACACCATACCTACTGTGAAGCATGGGGGTGGACACATCATGCTTTGGGGCTGTTTTTCTGCAAAGGGACCAGGACGACTGATCCGTGTAAAGGAAAGAATGAATGGGGCCATGTATCGTGAGATTTTGAGTGAAAACCTCCTTCCATCAGCAAGGGCATTGAAGATGAAACGTGGCTGGGTCTTTCAGCATGACAATGATCCCAAACACACCGCCCGGGCAACGAAGGAGTGGCTTCGTAAGAAGCATTTCAAGGTCCTGGAGTGGCCTAGCCAGTCTCCAGATCTCAACCCCATAGAAAATCTTTGGAGGGAGTTGAAAGTCTGTGTTGCCCAGCGACAGCCCCAAAACATCACTGCTCTAGAGGAGATCTGCATGGAGGAATGGGCCAAAATACCAGCAACAGTGTGTGAAAACCTTCTGAAGACTTACAGAAAACATTTGACCTGTGTCATTGCCAACAAAGGGTATATAACAAAGTATTGATAAACTTTTGTTATTGACCAAATACTTATTTTCCACCATAATTTGCAAATAAATTCATTTAAAATCCTACAATGTGATTTTCTGGAAAAAAAATTCTCAAAGATTACAGGCCTCTCTCATCTTTTTAAGTGGGAGAATTTGCACAATTGGTGGCTGACTAAATACTTTTTTTCCCCACTGTATAAACACAGTGAAAATGCAAAAGCTGTGGGTGGACAGTCCCTCGCCCTGACTCCCTCCCAGCTGAACTTGGTTGCTTTGTATGCAGCGCTAGCCGCCTCCATAGCAGCCTAGGGGTCTCTCTCTGTGAGCTAGCTCATTGTGTGGAGTGACCGGAGCCCTATGCCCAGCGCCCTGGCAGAGCTAGGGTCTGTGGCTGGACGGAAGATAAGATTCCTGGGTGGGTTGGTTGTGGGCGCCAGCCGGCCACTGGGGCACAAACCTGTGGGCATGGAGAGAAGATGAGGGGAGGAGAGAGGAAGCGGATAGCGTTATCAGGGCATTGCAATGCTAGGCAGAGTGGCAGGTTGGGAATTCCATGACTGCCCCACTAACCATCCCCCTCTTCCTCTGCTCTTGTGGCAAGATATATATAGAGAGAGAGAGAGAGAGAGATTCTGTGCAGGATAATGTGTTCATGTACAGTATACAGTGGGAAAAAAGTATTTAGTCAGCCACCAATTGTGCAAGTTCTCCCACTTAAAAAGATGAGAGAGTAATTTTCATCATAGGTACACGTCAACTATGACAGACAAAATGAGAAAAAAAATCTAGAAAATCACATTGTAGGATTTGTTATGAATTTATTTGCAAATTATGGTGGAAAATAAGTATTTGGTCAATAACAAAAGTTTCTCAATACTTTGTTATATACCCTTTGTTGGCAATGACACAGGTCAAACGTTTTCTGTAAGTTTTTCACACACTGTTGCTGGTATTTTGGCCCATTCCTCCATGCAGATCTCCTCTAGAGCAGTGATGTTTTGGGGCTGTCGCTGGGCAACACGGACTTTCAACTCCCTCCAAAGATTTTTTATGGGGTTGAGATCTGGAGACTGGCTAGGCCACTCCAGGACCTTGAAATGCTTCTTACGAAGCCACTCCTTCGTTGCCCGGGCGGTGTGTTTGGGATCATTGTCATGCTGAAAGACCCAGCCACGTTTCATCTTCAATGCCCTTGCTGATGGAAGGAGGTTTTCACTCAAAATCTCACGATACATGGCCCCATTCATTCTTTCCTTTACACGGATCAGTCGTCCTGGTCCCTTTGCTGTCACGCGTTACAAAGCCAGAACCCAGAAGCAGACCAGGACAAGGTAAGTTGAAACGAAGGTGAGTGTTTATTTACAAATTCAAGAGTGATGCTGAATAATCCAGGGAACAGAGCGGGCGGCGTTGATTAGTTGTTGGGGGTGCAGTGGTTGATCCCATCATGGCTCGGCAGCCGCCGACCACCAGGCAGAGGTTGGATGAAGGTCCCGGATGAGTGATGTTCATGGCTAACGATCCGGCAGGGAATGGATGTTAGGCCAGAGCCTAAGAAGGGTGATGATCAGGACCAGGTGTGCAGATTGCTGATGGGATGCAGGTGCGGAAATCAAGAGAGCTCCCCGGAGCGTTCCAGAACCCTCGGGAAACTGGAGATCACGAGCAGAAAAAACTAGTCCACAGACAGGACCCGACTCAGACTGCCGGGATCGTTACATTTGCAGAAAAACAGCCCCAAAGCATGATGTTTCCATCCCCATGCTTCACAGTAGGTAAGGTGTTCTTTGGATGCAACTCAGCATTCTTTGTCCCCCAAACACGACGAGTTGAGTTTTTACCAAAAAGTTCTATTTTGGTTACATCTGACCATATGACATTCTCCCAATCCTCTTCTGGATCATCCAAATGCACTCTAGCAAACTTCAGACGGGCCTGGACATGTACTGGCTTAAGCAGGGGGACACGTCTGGCACTGCAGGATTTGAGTCCCTGGCGGCGTAGTGTGTTACTGATGGTAGGCTTTGTTACTTTGGTCCCAGCTCTCTGCAGGTCATTCACTAGGCCATTAATACAGGTAACGAGTGGAGGACAGAGGAGCCTCTTAAAGAAGAAGTTACAGGTCTGTGAGAGCCAGAAATCTTGCTTGTTTGTAGGTGACAAAATACTTATTTTCCACCATAATTTGCAAATAAATTCATTAAAAATCCTACAATGTGATTTTCTAGATTTTTTTTCTCATTTTGTCTGTCATAGTTGACGTGTACCTATGATGCAAATTACAGGCCTCTCTCATCTTTTTAAGTGGGAGAACTTGCACAATTGGTGGCTGACTAAATACTTTTTTCCCCACTGTACATGAGCATATCCCTAAGCTTTTGTGTGCTGTGTGCCTGTATTTGTAAAAAAAACATTGTGATTCATTTGTGTGTGTGCGCGCTCGTGCATGCACACAGGCTTTTGAGTCTGAATAAGTGCTTCAGAGCATGCGGTCCGCATCATGTGTATGTATGTATCCAATCTACTCACAATATCCAATACTCCCAATCTACAAAATGCAATTTCACAACAAAATATCTCTTGCCAAGCATGGTATGATGCAGACAACTCACTATAATCTTGCAGTATGTCTCTCATTCAATCGGGAGTGAAAATATCTCTCCTTCTTCCTCTCTCTTGTTTTTTTCTCTCGTTTTCTCACACATTTCCTCAATCTCTCTTTTCTCTCTGACTGGGGAACAGCTGATTTTTGTTTAGTTATCTACATTTTTGTTTCTTATGTGTTTGTTTATAATTGATAATAAGTAAGGCGCGTGTACTGCAAACTTGCGTTAGTAAGTCCCTTTGGATAAAAGCATTTTTCCAATGTTCAAACATACCGTATGTGTGAACGTCTAAACACAAAGCTATGGTACTATCTGCATTAGGAGTGACAGATTCCAACTGGATTCTTTCCCTCCCCTATCACTCACTTCTATGTCCCAATCGCTCAATGATAAAGGCTCTTCTCCCTTCAGACACACGGCCAATTACAAATTAGCCAGTTTGTCCCGCAAAAAAATACGTAATCAGGCTTCAAGAGGTGAAGGCCCTTGAAGATTAATTGGAAATAGGCCCCAGGTAAATGTCAATGGCAATGGAGGGTCTGTAGACTCTGATTGACTCTATCCACAGACCACTCTATCCTGGATAAGCTTTCTCCAACCGTGACATTGCTGGCATGGCTCCCCACCCCTCTCTCTCTCGCCCTCTTTGAAAGAGGAGTGGACAAAGGAGACAAGGTTGCGAGGAGAAATGGAGTTGTGAGAAGCCAATGGAATTGGAAGGAGAGACAAGACAGGCCGACGTTTAACATTTTCAACCTCTGGTGTGTTCTTGCGGGGGGCTTTAGTTATGATTTGAAAGGGTGCACTGTGGAAATGCGAACACCAAAGGAAGTAATTTCCCCTGGAGAAACAGTGTGTGAGTGAAATCCAGTGTGAAGGCCATATTCCATCCCCCCAACCCCTTCCCCAACATCCTTTTGTGTAAAGGCTATACCAGGGGCTACCTTCATTCTCTGTGTCTGTAGTCAGTGATTCAGTCAAATCTTTCATATTTGCTGTTTTTTCGTTTGTTTCTTGTTTCCTATGGTTATTGAGTGTGTCTGGACATTATTTCATAAAATGATTTGTTTTAATGCAAGTCTTCAGGTATATACCGGTAGTAAATATTTTCTGCAGTAGAATTTGATCCAATGTCGCACATCGTTTTTTCTTTTGTGAGGTCTGGTTGCTGCTCTTGTATGTCTCCTGTCTTGGTGGGTGTAATAACTGGAGAAGTACTTGGCTGCATTCCAAATGGCACACTAATCCCTTTATAGTGCACTACTTTTGATCAGGGCCCATGTGTACTATATACAGTGCCTTTAGAACGTATTCATACCCCTTGACTTATTCCACATTTTGTTGTGTTACAGCCTGAATTCAAAATTTACATTTTCATCATCTAGCAGACACTCTTATCCAGAGGGACTTACGGTTAGTGAGTGCATACATTTTCATACTGGTCCCCCGTGGGAATCGAACCCACAACCCTGACGTTGCAAGCACCATGCTCTACCAACTGAGCTATACGGGACTACGAAGTAGATTACTTTTTTTTTTCTCACCCATTTACACATAATATCCCATAACGACAAAGTGAAAACATGTTTTTAGAAATGTTAGCAAATTTATTGAAAATGAATTACAGAAATATCTCATTTACATAAGTATTCATTTCTCTGAGTCAATACATGTTAGAATCACCTTTGGCAGCGATTACAGCTGTGAGTCTTTCTGGGTAAGTCTCTGAGCGTTTTGCCCACCTGGATTGTACAATATTTGACAAGCTCTGTCAAGGTGGTTGTTGATCATTGTTAGACAGCCATTTAAATTTACTTTTACTTTATTTAGTTTATTTTTACAGGGACAGTGCACATTAAACAATGTTTCAGTAAAAGCGCCGGTTTTAGCCAGCCGGCAAATTTTGAACTGCTTTCCCTGGGCAGGTTATTAAAAACTATTACAATAACAATACAGACAAACAATGAGCAGTGAGCACATGCAGAGAAACATAGGACAAGCAACATGTAGCACGCAGACAGAGTAATAGCACAAAAAACAACAAAACAAAATAGATAAAAGCAATGGTGTTTACACACCTAACAAGCAGATAACATGGAAAGCGGCAATACACAGCTAGGGATTATGTTCACAAGTCTGATTGTCCTTAAGCCATGTCTTTATCTTTTTTGTGAAGGTGCAATAGGTGGTGCAGTTATGTGTGTCTGATGGCAGTGTGTTCCAGACATGGGAAGCTCTCACAGAGAAAGTAGTTTGACTAAAGGTGCTTTTCCTTCAGGGAACTATACAGTCACCTCTCATGGCAGACCTTGTGGATCTGCTGCCATGGGTTTGGGTTTTCTGTTTGACAAAAGTACTAAGTGGCTCATCAACTCATCCTTGACCGCTGGCTATGTCCCTTCCATCTTCAAGAGAGCGAGAGTTGCTCCCCTCCTCAAAAAACATACACTTGATCCCTCCGATGTCAACAACTATAGACCAGTATCCCTTCTTTTTTTTCTCTCCAAAACTCTTGAGCGTGCCGTCTCTAGCCAACTCTCCTGCTATCTCTCTCAGAATGACCTTCTTGATTCAAACCAGTCAGGTTTCAAGACTGGTCATTCAACTGAGACTGCTCTTCTGTGTCACGGAGGCTCTCCGCACTGCTAAAGCTAACTCTCTCTCCTCTGCTCTTATCCTAGACCTATCTGCTGCCTTTGATACTGTGAACCATCAGATCCTCTTCTCCACCCTCTCCGAGTTGGGCATCTCTGGCGCTGCTCACTCTTGGATTGCGTCCTACCTGACAGGTCGCTCCTACCAGGTGGCGTGGCGAGAATCTGTCTCCGCACCACGTGCTCTCACCACTGGTGTCCCCCAGGGCTCAGTTCTAGGCCCTCTCCTATTCTCTCTATACACCAAGTCACTTGGCTCTGTCATATCCTCACATGGTCTCTCCTATCATTGCTACGCAGACGACACACAATTCATCTTCTCCTTTCCCCCTTCTGATAACCAGGTGGCGAATCGCATCTCTGCATGTCTGGCATACATATCAGTGTGGATATCGGATCACCACCTCAAACTGAACCTCGGCAAGACGGAGCTGCTCTTCCTCCCGGGGAAGGACTGCCCGCTCCGTGATCTCGCCATCACGGTTGACAACTCCATTGTGTCCTCCTCCCAGAGTGCAAATAACGTTTTGGCGTGACCCTGGACAACACCCTGTCGTTCTCCGCTAACATCAAAGCGACCCGATCCTGCAGGTTCATGCTCTACACCTTTCGCAGAGTACGACCCTACCTTACACAGAAAGCGGCACAGGTCCTAATCCAGGCACTTGTCATCTCCCGTCTGGATTACTGCAACTCGCTGTTGGCTGGGCTCCCTGCCTGTGCCATTAATCCCCTACAACTTATCCAGAATGCTGCAGCCCGTCTGGTGTTCAACCTTCCCAAGTTCTCTCATGTCTCCCCGCTCCTCCGCACACTCCACTGGCTTCCAGTTGAAGCTCGCATCTACTACAAAACCATGGTGCTTGCCTATGGAGCTGAGAGGGGAACGGCACCTCCTTACCTTCAGGCTCTGATCAGACCCTACACCCAAACGAGGGCACTACGTTCATCCACCTCTGGCCTGCTAGCCCCCCTACCTCTACGGAAGCACAGTTCCCACTCAGCCCAGTCAAAGCTATTCGCTGCTCTGGCACCCCAATGGTGGAACAAGCTCACCCACGACGCCAGGACAGCGGAGTCACTGACCACCTTCCGGAGACACTTGAAACCCTACCTCTTTAAGGAATACCTGGAATAGTATAACAGTAATCCTTCTACCCCACTCCCCCACCCCCGCCATAAAAAAAAAGGGTGTGGTTGTGCCACTGGCTATCCTAAGTTGAATGCACCAATTTGTAAGTCGCTCTGGATAAGAGTATCTGCTAAATGACTTAAATGTAAATGTAAATGTCAAGCAGCATGCTACGTGGGGTTGCTAGGTTGCTTTGGTTATTTTAGTTACATTTTTCGTCTGCTTTTTGAAAGAGAGGTTGGAATCAAGTATTAGGCCAAGGTACTTAAAATTGGATACCACCAGGAGCTTCTCCACTTAAGTGATAATGCCCGAGAAGCCGTGCCAATATATCCTCCAAACTCGGCCTTCGAGGGATTTATCACTTTTTTACAACGGTTTACCAACATATTCAAATAATGATTGACATATTTTCATTAAAAACATTGTTATGATGAATTTATTCATACTATTTCATCCTTCCACGAGATATAGTCCCGAAACAAATCTAGGGTTGCTACCCAAGCCAGCTGGTCGTTCATTCTATCGGTTGCCAGAGACATGACCCAGTCGTTAAGTCTTTTTGTTCTAAATCTATGGACGCAACCCAGTTGTTCGTTCTAAATGTTCCGTTGCCATGATGGCAGGCAACGTTCTTATCCCTTGCTTGCTAGCTAGCTTACTTTGGCTAACGCAGTACGTCAAAAAACAGTGCAGTCAGAATAACAGCAAAGTGGCTGCATTTGCATTTGTTTAAACTGTTTAACAAGCTAACATAACAACGAGCTAATTATTATTATTTTTTTTTCACATTGAGATGCTAACATGAGTCACTGAGACACTTTGTAACATGGACCATAGCAGTAGTGGTTCTTGTGCAGCTTGTTGTTTGCTCTTTGCATGCACATCAATCACTGAATCCTCTGCATACATTTGTACTTCACACCCAGTGAAGTTTTCAAGTCTTGCTATAGATTTCCAAGCCGATTTAAGTCAAAACTGTAACTAGGCCACTCAGGAACATTCAATATCATCTTGGTAAGCAACTCCAGTGTTTATTTGGCCTTGTGTTTTAGGTTATTGTCCTGCTGAAATATTAATTTTTCTCCCAGTGTCTATTGGAAAGCAGACTAAACCAGGTTTTCCTCTAGGATTTTGCCTGTGCTTAGCTTTATTCCATTTATTTTATCCTTAAAAGCTCCCTAGTTCTTGCCGATGACAAGCATACCCATAACATGATGCAGCCACCACCATGCTTGAAAATATGAAGAGTGATACTCAGTGATGTGTTGTGTTGGATTTGCCCCAAACATAACGCTTTGTATTCATAAAGTTCATTTCTTTGCCACATTTTTTGCAGTTTTACTTTAGTGCCATTGCAAACAGGATACATGTTTTGGAATATTTTTATTCTGTACAGACTTCCTTCTTTTCAATCTGTCAATTAGGTTAGTATTGTGGAGTAACTACGATGTTGTTGATCCATCTTCAATTTTCTCCTATCACAGCTAATAAACTCTGCAACTGTTTTAAAGTCACTAGTAGCCTCATGGTGAAATCCATGAGCAGTTTCCTTCCTCTATGGCAACTGAGTTAGGAAGGACGCCTGTATCTTTGCAGTGATTGGGTGTATTGATATACCATCCAAAGTGTAATTAATAACTTCACCATGCTCAAAGGGATGTACAATGTCTACCAATAGGTGCCCTTCTTTGCGAGGCATTGGAAAACCTCTGTCACGATCGTCGGGAACAGAGGACCAAGGCGCAGCGTGGAAGGTGAACATATCTTTATTATTTTAGTAATACCACGAACTAAACGATAAAGTGATGTCCTCGGTTCAGACACAAACCTAAACAGGAACAAGATCCCACAAACACTGTGGGAAAACTGGCTGCCTAAGTATGGTTCCCAATCAGAGACAACAAGCAACAGCTGATACACGTTGCCTCTGATTGAGAACCACACCGGCCAACCTAGAAATACTAACCTAGAACGAAAAACAAATGAAAACTCACACCCTGGCTCAACATACTAGAGTCCCCAGAGCCAGGGCGTGACAACCTCCCTGGTCTTTGTGGTTGAATATGTGTTTGAAATTCACTGCTCGACTGAGTGACCCTACAGATAATTGTATGTGTGGGGTACAGAGATGAGGTAGTCATAAACAAAATCATGTTAAACACTATTATTGCACACAGAGTGAGTCCATGCAACTTATTATGTGACTTGTTAAGCACATTTTTACTCCTGAACTTATTTAGGCTTGCCATAACAAATGGGTTGAATACTTATTGACTCAAGACATTTCAACTTTAAATTTTGTATTAATTTGTAAAAAATTTTTTTAAACATAATTCCACTTTGACATTATGGGGTATTGTGTAAGGCAAGTGACAAAAAATCTCAATTTAATCGATTTGAAATTCAGGCTGTAACACAACGAAATGTGGAAAAAGTCAAGGGGTGTGAATACTTTCTGAAGGCACTGTAGGAAGTAGGGTTGCCATTGGGATGCAAACCTTGTCAGTGCAGGGGGAGAAATTCTCCACTCTGTCAAAGCCTCCTGTTCAGGACTTTTTCCCCGGCTTCTGAGGCACCGCGACAGGGAATCGAAACGACAGGTATCCTCCATGGCTTGGTGCTGCTCAGTTCTACGAAGCAAAGCTGCACCGAGTGACAAATGCTGTCAATATATCGACTGGGATGTCAGGAAATTGGTTACAGGCTTTCACACAGGCAGGCCTTGCCTGTCAGCCCCCCTCCCCCCTCCCCCCTCCCCCCTCCTCCCTCCCCCCCACCATACACACAAACACACACCCCACCTTCCCCTGATGTTGAAACAGAAAACACCTGCCCCGTTTGATGAGGTGTTTCCGCTGAGAGGAAGAGAGAAACCAATGGGGCACAAAAAGAGTAATGAGGAGGAAATGAAAGAGGATGAGATGGTTGAGAGGAATGGAAAGGGAAAGGAGGGGGAGGCTTGGAGTATGTCAGTTATTGCTCCGATATCAGTTGTTAATTAACCCAATAAACAATATTTGTTCCCGAGCAACCGTTCAGCAACAGTCAAATAGTTAGCAGTGTGAGAAGCCCTCACATGGCAGTTAATTAATCTAGAGCTTCGGTTGCAACAGCATGAGAGTGCTTTTAAAATAAAAGGATAATGCCGTCTCAAGGCACAATGTGGTCTCAGGACTGAACTCACACGTTCGCACCGTTGAAAAATATTAATCCCCCTTGGCGTTTTTCCTATTTTGTTGCATTAAAACAAAAATGTTTTGGATTTCATGTAATGGACATACACAAAATAGTCGAAATTGGTGACGTGAAATGAAAAACATAACTTGTTTCAAAAAATTCAAAAAAATAAATATCAAAAAAGTGGTGCGTGCATATGTATTCAACCCCTTTGCTATGAAGCCCCTAAATAAGATCTGGTGCAACCAATTACCATCAGAAGTCACATAATTAGTTAAATAAAGTCCACCTGTGTGCAATCTAAGTGTCACATGATCTGTCACATGATCTCAGTATATATACAGTGGGGAGAACAAGTATTTGATACACTGCCGATTTTGCAGGTTTTCCTACTTACAAAGCGTGTAGAGGTCTGTAATTTTTATCATAGGTACACTTCAACTGTGAGAGACGTAATCTAAAACAAAAATCCAGAAAATCACATTGTATGATTTTTAAGTAATTAATTTGCATTTTATTGCATGACATAAGTATTTGATACATCAGAAAAGCAGAGCTTAATATTTGGTACAGAAACCTTTGTTTGCAATTACAGAGATCATAGGTTTCCTGTAGGTCTTGACCAGGTTTGCACACACTGCAGCAGGGATTTTGGCCCACTCCTCCATACAGACCTTCTCCAGATCCTTCAGGTTTCGGGGCTGTCGCTGGGCAATACGGACTTTCAGCTCCCTCCAAAGATTTTCTATTGGGTTCAGGTCTGGAGACTGGCTAGGCCACTCCAGGACCTTGAGATGCTTCTTACGGAGCCACTCCTTAGTTGCCCTGGCTGTGTGTTTCGGTCGTTGTCATGCTGGAAGACCCAGCCACGACCCATCTTCAATGCTCTTACTGAGGGAAGGAGGTTGTTGGTCAAGATCTCGCGATACATGGCCCCATCCATCCTCCCCTCAATACAGTGCAGTCGTCCTGTCCCCTTTGCAGAAAAGCATCCCCAAAGAATGATGTTTCCACCTCCATACTTCACGGTTGGGATGGTGTTCTTGGGGTTGTACTCATCCTTCTTCTTCCTCCAAACACGGCGAGTGGAGTTTAGACCAAAAAGCTATATTTTTGTCTCATCAGACCACATGACCTTCTCCCATTCCTCCTCTGGATCATCCAGATGGTCATTGGCAAACTTCAGACGGCCTGGACATGCGCTGGCTTGAGCAGGGGGACCTTGCGTGCGCTGCAGGATTTTAATCCATGACGGCGTAGTGTGTTACTAATGGTTTTCTTTGAGACTGTGGTCCCAGCTCTCTTCGGGTCATTGACCAGGTCCTGCCGTGTAGTTCTGGGCTGATCCCTCACCTTCCTCATGATCATTGATGCCCCACGAGGTGAGATCTTGCATGGAGCCCCAGACCGAGGGTGATTGACCGTCATCTTGAACTTCTTCCATTTTCTAATAATTGCGCCAACAGTTGTTGCCTTCTCACCAAGCTGCTTGCCTATTGTCCTGTAGCCCATCCCAGCCTTGTGCAGGTCTACAATTTTATCCCTGATGTCCTTACACAGCTCTCTGGTCTTGGCCATTGTGGAGAGGTTGGAGTCTGTTTGATTGAGTGTGTGGACAGGTGTCTTTTATACAGGTAACGAGTTCAAACAGGTGCAGTTAATACAGGCAATGAGTGGAGAACAGGAGGGCTTCTTAAAGAAAAAACTAACAGGTCTGTGAGAGCCGGAATTCTTACTGGTTGGTAGGTGATCAAATACTTATATCATGCAATAAAATGCAAATTAATTACTTAAAAATCATACAATGTGATTTTCTGGATTTTTGTTGTAGATTCCGTCTCTCACAGTTGAAGTGTACCTATGATAAAAATTACAGACCTCTACATGCTTTGTAAGTAGGAAAACCTGCAAAATCGGCAGTGTATCAAATACTTGTTCTCCCCACTGTACACCTTTTCTGAAAGGCCCCAGAGTCTGCAACACCATTAAGCAAGCGGCACCATGAAGACCAAGGAGCTCTCCAAACATGTCAGGGACAAAGTTGTGGAGAAGTACAGATCAGGGTTGGGTTATAAAAATATTAGAAACTTTGAACATCCCATGGAGCACCATTAAATCCATTATTAAAAAATGGAAAGAATTTGGCACCACAACAAACCTGCCAAGAGAGGTTCGCCCACCAAAACTCACAGACCAGGCAAGGAGGGCATTAATCAGAGAGGCAACAAAGAGACCAAAGATTACCCTGAATGAGCTGCAAAGCTCCACAGTGGAGATTGGAGTATCTGTCCATAGGACCATAGAGCTGGGCTTTACGGAAGAGTGGCCAGAAAAAAAGCCATTGCTTAAAGAAAAAAATAAGCAAACACGTTTGGTGTTCGCCAAAAGGCATGTGGGAGACTCTTCCAAACATATGGAAGAAGGTACTCTGGTCAGATGAGACTAAAATTGAGCTTTTTGGCCATCAAGGAAAACGCTATGTCTGGCGCAAACCCAACACCTCTCATCACCCCGAGAACACCATCCCGACAGTGAAGCATGGTGGTGGCAGCATCATGCTGTGGGGATGTTTTTCATCGGCAGGGACTGGGAAACTGGTCAGAATTGAAGGAATGTTGGATGGCGCTAAATACAGGGAAATTCTTAAGGGAAACCTGTTTCAGTCTTCCAGAGATTTGAGACTGGGATGGAGGTTCACCTTCCAGCAGGACAATGACACTAAGCATACTGCTAAAGCAACACT